>NC_050578.1:132708391-133384620 GCF_011100635.1 Trichosurus vulpecula | reverse complement strand
AATGCTCTCTGCTCTGAAAGGACTTATATTTTCCTGGAAGTAAATAGGCAAGTGAGGCAGCTAGGAGGCACAGTGGATAGAGTGCTACAATACTCAGCATAGTATTTTGTATATAGTATTTAATAAATGCTTTATTCATTCACTAATTCCAGAAGTGTATGATGGCACTAGTTTTCAAGTGAGGAAGAATATCAATATCAAACACTGAGTAAGCCCCTACTATGTGCCAGACCCTGCACTAAGCTCTGAGGATACAAAAAGAGGTGAAAGACAGTCTCTGTCTTCAAGAAGCTTAGAATCTAATTGGGGAAGACAACATGCAAATAAATATATTCAAAGCAAGCTACATACAGGATAAATAGGAAATAATTTACAAAGTGAAGGCATTAGAATTAAGAGGGGCCGGGAAAGTCTTCTTGTAAAAAAAGGGATTTTAGTTGGGACATAAAGGAATTCAGGGAAGTCAACAAGCAGAACTGAAAAGGAAGAACATAACATGGGGGACAGAGAAAATGCCTGGAGGGGAGAGACTGAGGGGTCTTGTTCATGGAACAGCCAAGAAGAAGAACTGCCATAAGCCTCTGCATGAAGAAAGAGGTAATAGCATCTGAGGCTGCCTTACCTTCCCACTAGACTGCCACATGGCCATGAACCCATAGCTACCTCTGTTTCTTCTGTCTCTGTTGTGTTTACTCCTTCCTGATCTTAGATGAGGATGCTTATCTGAGGAAGATCAGACCAGGCCATTCCCTAGTAAACAATAAGAGGTCAGAACAATCATCAGACATATAGCAACTGGAGCCTATAGTAGAATTTGCTGGTAGCTCCAGCAGCCAATCCATCCCTGAGGAGTAACCTGCTTGACCTAGCCCAGCAGGGAAGCAACCTGGCAGCAGAGATGCTGTGCCCTGGAACTGAGGGAGCTACTCTTCCATTTGGCTAAGCCATACCTAGACGTGAACATTTAGGATCAGTCACTATAAGTCTGACCCCAGTCTCTCCAGAATCTCTTTTCCAATGGAAGACAGTGGGTTCCTGGCTTGGGAGGTATTTGTATTTCAGATCTTACTATATATCCTCAGTAAATATCATTTTGTAGAAGAAGAAGAAGAAGAAGAAGAAGAAGAAGAAGATGATGATGATGAAGAAGAAGATGAAGATGAAGAAGAAGAAGAAGAGAAAAAAACTAGTTGACATTAATTGATTTCCAATTATATCAAAGCAATATCAACTAGTTACAATGATATTGGGGCAATAATCACTGGTGATCGAAACTGGGGCAAAAGCCTGGATGGGGCTCACGAGAAACAGAATTGGAAAGGAACCATGCAACTCCTCAAGGTCACCCCTGTACCTCTGAAGAGGGGAGACAACAGTCTTGCTCTGGAGACACAGTCTGCTAGTTGGAATATGGGTTGGGAGAGAAGCCTCAGAAACAATATGTGACATAAATACAGGCTGAAGGATTCTTATTGCCTGGAGTCAATGAGGAGCCCTAAATTTACCTGAGCAAGTTAGAAACATAGTCTTCCCTATTGGACTGCAAGCCATGAATAATAAGTCAGGCACTATGTTTTAGCCAATCTACCTAAAGACAATTTATTAACTGTTTATTAAAACAAGAGGTGCTTCACGAGCATTGCGAATATTGAATATTCAATTACATTCCTAAAATCTCCAATTTATCTAGAGATCATCATATCTACCCACCACCTTTTTTTTTTAACAAAGGAGTAAGCCAAGGCCCAGAGAGTTCATGTGACTTGCCAGGGGTCACATCACAAAGGTGGCAAATATCAGAGCCATGACTCAAACACAGATTTTTCTGACTCTTTATCAAGGCTTTTTCCATTACATTGATTTTGGAGTCAAAGGACCTGGGATCAAATCCTACCTTTGATGAAGTGACTTCCTAAGTGACTTTATGCTAGACTTTAATTTCCGTAGGTCTGGGTATCTTCATCTGTAAAATGAGATTGTTGTTGTCCATCCTTCCTTCTCCAAGAGGACCAGTGACATCAGGAGGGTGATGTCTTGACTTGCAAGTGAGTTGAATTTAAGTGAGGTAGAGCTGTGCAAAGTCACCGGCCTCACTCTGTCCTCCAGGATTATGGGAGTCCAGTGGCAAGACATAGGTCAGTTTGACTGGTAGCGGCCCCAAATGTAGACGGAGAACTTGGCCTTTTTAAGCTAAGATCCTTCCCAGGTCTCAGTTTGACTGAGGCAACATGCATTCAAACTATTAAAGGCTAGGTGAGAATCGAAGCAAAAGATGGCCCAGTTTGCCTTCACAAAAGAATCAGTCTAGGAGGGAAAGATCCTCAAGGTTTCTAGCCAGAAGCGAAATAATTGCTATTTACACTTAGTCTGAGCCCTCAGAACCCAAACAATGAACAAGTGAAGCTTGGGCTGAGACCCATATAGGCCAATCAGTGAAAGTCAGAGTGATTTGGCTTTAAAGCATAGTCAAGTACCTTCATTTGAATCCCAATGGGCTTTATCAAACCCTGAATTTCCCAAGCTATATTTCAAGAAATCATAAATGAAAACTATATGAGGCAAAAGAGTTAATTGTCCCAGTTTTGTGAAAAAACAATGATAGAATAAATAAGAAGAGAAGAAAAACAATCTAGCCCTCAAACTCCAAGATATCTTGTGAAGTATAAAGCCATCAAAATTTATATTCCTTTGGACAGAGCACCCACATGTGGGTGTAAAATGAGAGGGTTGGACTTGATGGTTTCTGAGGTCCTTGCTTGATCCAGGATCCTATAGTACACGCGCGCGCGCGCACACGCACACACACACACACACACACACACACACATACACACACGTCCTTCTTTTAAAAATCCCAATATCTTTCACAACTGTCTTGTTGGCGTTCATTTAATAGTCATTACATCCACCAACACAGCCCTTACTGGTTTTTCACAATTAGTTCTTTGGAAAAAGTGAACAAACTAGTGCCTGAGAGCCCATGAGCCCCTCCCCACTCCCTTCTGCAGCCTGTGTGAAGCCCTTTGTCGCTCCTCGGGGCTCAGGGCCTCTGGAACGCTGCCGACTTAGGTCTTTCAGCAGCCTGCTCGCCCCGCTTTCAGGGGTCAGGGAGTGCGCTCCAGCTGCCATCCGTGCCAAGTGACAGATCTTTTCCCCAGAAAGGCACGGGTCATAAACAGGCTAAGTCACAGGTCTCTGGTTTTCAACCCCCTTTCTCCTCTCGCCATTAGTGACCGTGAGACATTCCATACTGCCAGCCTCTAGAAAATCCAAACAGAATTTTACTTAGGTAAGTGACATTCAAAGGGACCACACAGGGAAGAAGATTCCTCTAGAGTAGCCGTCTCAGAATCAGGATTTTAAATGTTTTGGTGAGTTTTTTTTTAAAGAATTAATGCCTTTTCCATGCTATGGGGACAGATACGTATACATAGAGATAATGATGATGATCATTCCTGTACCAATAATAATAACTAATAAATGTGTGTAGCATTTAAAGGTTTGCAAAGCACTTTACATTTTTTTTCAGCCTCACAACAATCTAATGAGGTAAATGCTGGTATTATCTCCTTTTCACATATGATTAAACTGAACTGGGGGAGATTGCCCAGGGTCACGCAGCTAGTAAATGTCTATAGAAAGATTCTAAGATGTCTTTGCTCCTCTTCTACATGGTCATCATACCAGATTGGGGGACCCAGGAGGCATCAGAGGAGGCATGAAGGGAAGGAACAGAAAATTCCAGAAATTATAGCCTGTTTGAACAGTTGAAGTCTTACCCATCAACATGGATTTATTAGGCACTTACTATGTGCTAGGCACTTTGTTGAGTACTGGGGATATCCAAAAAAAAAAGAAAGCAAAAAAAACCAACAGTCTCTGGCCCTCAAGGAACTTACAACCTAGTGGAGGAGTCCACACAGAAATAATTTGACTTTTATAAACTGAAAACAGAGTAGATGGAATGTAACCCTAGAAGGAGAGGCTCTGACAATTGGAAGGACCAGGGAAAGGTCTTTTGCCAAAGGTGGTGTTGGAGCTGAGTCTTGAAGGAAGCCAGGGAGGCAAAGTCACAGAGATGGAGAGTCATGTTAGAGAAACAGCCAGTAAGCCAGTGCCCCTGGATAGTGGCATTTCTGCATAAAAAGAATGGAAAGGTAGGAAGGGGCCTGGTGGCAAAGGGCTTTGGATGCCCAAAGAGCATTTTATATATATGGTCCTGGAGGTGATAGGGAACCACTGGAGTTTTTATTGAGTCATGACATTGAGTCTGACTTAATCTTACATGGAATTTTCTATTTTCTCTTTTCCCATGTCATGGTTTCATGTGTTGAGTAACCAGGAGAGAGGAGAAAGACAGCAAAGGTGAAGGAGGAAGACAGGAAGGTCATCCTAGCTGGTATTTGTTTCCCTAGTCTCAAGATCATTCAGATATAAACACTACACATCCATCAGATTTAGGTTGGTTTTAAGGAACATAGGTGGACAGTATAAGTCCACTCTCAAAAACATCTGTTAAAATAGTGTAATTGGGGCAGAGTGCCTCCAATACTTGTCTCAGAGCCAGAAGCTTCTGACACATATTGGCTGGGTGACCCTGGCAGGTAATTTAACCTCCCAGGGTTTAGGCAACTCCCAGGGACTAGAATTGACAGAGAAGGTGCCAACCTGAATTGATAGGGGGAATTTCTCTACCTGGGAATTTCTAACACCAATTAAATCCATCCCTTATTCTATCTAGTTCTTATCCCTAACAGACTACAATGCGACGGACGTATGTTCTGCCTGCTTCCTAAAGGCCTTACATGCCAGAAGCCACTCATGACAAGTTCCAGAGCCCCTGTACCAGGACGAAGGGATACGACTGAGGATGTGTCCATATTCATGAATCCTAAACACATGCCACCTGAACTTACAAATCACAACCTAGTTTTAGATCTTCACTGAGGATTTTTGTTTTGTTTTATTAGATTTGCAATTTCATCACTATAAGGAAGCCCTGCTGAGTCAGGACTTTAAGTCAGATATTTCTGATTGCAAGACCAGTTCACTACCCTGTGTACCACATTACCTTTCTCCACCGTGGATTTCACAGAACTATTCTGACCAGTCCAAAAAGTTCAGGGGAAATTTTTTAAATGCCCCCACAATGAAGATAGACATTGCAATATTCCCCAAGACAGGGGCTACCACTATGGAAAGCAGAATCTTTTTCCATCCTCTCTCATCCTTCCCTAAATCAATGGTTATGCGAGTGTCTGTCTAGGCCAGGTTTTGCCAGAGGACAGTAGTGCCTTCCTCTGCACTTCCAAAATCCAGACTTTCTCACAATCACTTCAAGCCAGTCCTCCCACATAGACAAGATTCTTTTTTAAAATACTCCATTCTTTTATTTGGCTCCATGCCTACCTTTTAAAAAATCTGTTTTATCAAACATTAAAAATAAATAATTCCACTGTTTATTTATCCAACTCTGGTTGCATATGGTGATTAGAGAATCAGGAGATGAGGAGAAAGAAGGGATAGTTTCAGCTAGCCCTTCCAAACCAGGTTTGAGATCATAGCATACTCTATGCCTCTTTTGGAAGACAAAGTGCTCTGCAAATTCTACCCCTCCCAGAGAGGGTCATAAATGCATTCTGGGGATGGCAGGCTGTGAGAACAAGAGTCCATCTGTTTCTCCAAACTCCTGCCAAGCAGAGACATGATGCGAGCATGTTGGAGGTTTTGCCAACCAGAGTGCTGGAGGATGGATCTTAAGTTTCAAGAATGTTGCAAAAGACTTTAGACATTAATTGAATTGCATTTGGCCTTTATCCAGGCAAACACTACTTAGTGCTTCAAGTCATTTCAAAACAATATATAAATTTTGACATAATCTAATGTTAATGCAGAGTTCAAAATAGAAAGGTACAATAATTATGCTTTTCCTGGACCTATCCTAGATTTTTGCTTCCAGGAAAAAAAAAAAAAGAAAATGTATATATCAAGCAACAGAATCTCAGAATTGGAAGGATCATTAAAGTCTAGTTTATCTCTTATCTGAAGAAGAATCCATGCTAAAGTATCTCCAACAAGTGATCATCTAACTTTTTCTTGAAGCCTTCCAGTGATGGGGAACTCATTACCTCCAGACTCTGCCCATTCCTCTTTCAGACAGCGGTCATGCTTATAGGAACTTTTTCAGGGCACAAAACCCAAACCTGCCTCTCTTCAACTTCCCTCAAAGAGGCAGGTTTTTTTTATTAAAAGTTAATCAGAAACAAATTTGTGTTGTTTTTTTTTTTTCAGTAAGAAAGGAGAGAAATGTATCTTTACTATTATGAAAACGTGAATAAAAGTAAGGCAGCCTTATACTAACAAGCGGTCTACATTCTTGGCCAAAAACAGGCCTCAAATCCATATGGCAAACCTCAGAATAGGGTAGAACTGCCAGCAGTCTTGAAGAGGAGTCTGAATGGTACTATGTGGGACATTTCCCACCCCCACCCCACTCAATTCAAAGAGAAAATGAGGAAATTGGTTAAGGCGTGTTACTGAAAAGAAAAATCACTGTGGGTCTTCATATTTAAATAACTAAACCACGGTTCAGGAACAAAAAAGGGGGGAGAGGGGTCGTCGGGAGCCTACTGGGCTCAGGTTCATTTGGTTTAAACGTCGGAATCTTTCTTTCAATCTGAAGGAATTTTCCATGACATAGAGAATGAAACAAACACCCAAGAGAGGGAAAGGGTGAAGAAGCTGGTGATCAGAGGCTGACAATTCGCATTCAAAACCTGTGAGACTTTTTAGAAGCCCTCATTGACTCTCTGTCTCAGGCATAGGAACAGGAAGAGAAAACCCTCCATGTAAGGAAGCTGAATTCACCTGCAACAGGTAAATCAAGTGATGGCAGAATGGGGCCATGTGAGGACCTCCAAAATTGTGAGGTTGGCCTGCTCAGCTACAGGGGCTGTTATCCAAGTGTTATCCTGAAGTCTCCAGTTAAAACACCGGGAACCGAGGATGTCAATCCTTAGTATCTTCCTCAAGGAAGATGAAGACAAAAAAGAGATTCTCGGTAGAGAGGTGCAGAACTATGGGAGTGGAATGTCACATGCACTGTCAAAGGAGGTCAATATGTCTGGGGTCCAGACTTGTTTTTCTTTATTGCAATAAAGCCAAGGTTCTTAACTTTTTTGTCTCATAGACCCATTTAAAAGTCTGGCAAAATATATAACCTGTATCAAATTGTTTACCATCTTAGGGAGGATATAGAGAGAAAGAAAATTTAGAACTCAAATTTTCTTTTAAATGAATGTTAAAAATTGTTTTTACATGTAATTGGGAAAAAATAAAATAGTATTTAAAAAAGAAATTTAAAATAAATAAATAAATAAAGCCTGGTGGAGCCTATAGGCCCCTTCTCAGGTCTATGTTTTTAAATGCATAAAATATACAACATTACATAGAAAACCAATTCCATTGAAACACAGGGCATCAAAATATTTTTTTAAGTTTATAGACCCCAGGTTAAGAAGCCCCTAACTCATGTTAGCAAATGGGTTGTACAGGGTGGTGATAAAGAAGAGTTATGTAGGGAGCTAGTAGGAGTATAAAACCAATAGGCATTAATAAAATGTTTTTATGGAAAATGAAACCCAGGTAGCAATCAGTGCTAGAAAACAAACACAAAACCTCTGAAGACTCAAAGTTTAATGGGTATTTCTATATACAATCATTCTGATTGCTCTTTTCTGATGCTTTTTCTCACCATCATGTGGAAATATGCCAAGGATAAGTCCAGTTCTACCAAGCTCTGCCCAGGTCAAACGACTTCAAGGCCAGGCTGAGCAAGCTTGAGGTCTCCCATCCAAAGATGGGTCTAATTCAATGTAACCACAGAATCTCTTTCAAATATGAAATTCTGTGATCCTCTGAAGAATATGGTTAAACAAAAACTACCTTAAAATACAGAGAAAGGCCAAATGGGAAAAAAAATGGAAAAGTGAATGCCCCCCAAATTCCTATTAAATATTTCTAATTTAGTTCATATGATGACATTAAAAACTTTTCTTATAATAATAAGGCCATTTAAGACATAAGTACTTTGTAGTTATAAAATATTTTATTTCCCCCCTCTATCACTCATGCAGTGACCACAGGCAATAATACATTTCAAGTATATAAAATAATTGAATTAAAAGTACTCATCTGGCAAGCACACACAGGAGAATGCTGTTTTATCCATGAAAAGCAAAGCAATAAATGGGACATTCAAAAAGGACGTCTTCCAAATACTTTGGATCCATCGAGAAGATGTTTGCTTCGTGTTGCTATGGCATTTGGACCAACAACACTGAATAAACCTGATTCTTTAAAATAATACTTTACCTTATCCTCTCCAACATCCGTTTTTTAAATTATGAAAGCTCCATATTCTGTCATTTTATTTCATAATTACATAATTTATTAATGAGGTGGGTATTTTCATTACAAAACTTACCTTGTTTTTTCTTGCAAGAGCCAAGGTTAACTGGAACTGACAGAGTTTTCCATACCCTTGTGTAGGAAAGGCTTCTTAAAGGCCAACAAACAAAAAATGTATTTTTATTTAAAATGATTAATGTTTAGTGAAAAGTTCAGAGACTGGGAAAAGAGAACACTAAAAACCAGTTACAAAAGCAATAGCTCAGCTCACTTTATTACTGGAAAAGTAATTTTAATAGTTAACCATCAGGGCTCCCTGGAAGCTGGAAAAGTGACTTGTTTTATTATATATTTAGTAAATGTCATGTACTTGTCTAGAAAAAGGGAGAATATTTTACACTTGGAGACTTCTGTGCAACAAATGTCTTCCCCCACCCCAGTTTGTAAAATATGTCTTGTGGAGCATGGGTCTCCCATGGGGAATGTGGTCCTGCCAAATCTCAAGTTTGACAAAAGGTCTAAAAAAGAGACAGAGGGATAAATGGATATAGACAGATTGATAGATAGATAGATAGATAAATGGATGGACAAACACATATATACACATATATAAACTGTGTGTGTGTGTGCATGATGGTATCTATTAATAAGCTCTCATATGTGGGGAACTTGTATTTGCCTAAGGCAAGAATTCTTAACCCAGAGACTATGAACTTTTTAAAAACAGATTTTGATAACTTTATTTCAGTGTAACTGGTTTCCTTTGTAATCCTATATATTTTTATGCACTTAAAAACATAAGTCTACGACGTAAAAAAAGATTAAGAACCTCTGGCTTCCTTGCAGTACCAGATCTCAAACTATACTACAAAACAGTCATCATTAAAATGATTTGGTACTAGTTAAAAAAGAATCAATCAATGGAATAAATTAGGAGTGCAGCACAACAGAAGCAAAAGAACATAGCAGCCTAGTGTTTGATAAACCCGATGACCCCAGCTACTGGGGTAAAATCCTACTATTTGACAAAAATTGCTGAGAAAACAAAGCAATTTGAAAGAAATTAGCTAGAGACCAATATCTCACACTGTAAGCCAAGACAAGTTTCAAAAGGACACATGACTTCTGCATAAAAGGTGACATCATAAGCACATTAGAGACACAAGGAAGAACCTTTCCATTCTATGAATAAGGAAAGAATTTGTGGCCAAATGGGCAGTGACATGGTGTATTGGATAAATTGCTGGCCCTGAACTCAGGAAGATCTGTCTTCCTGAGTTCAAATCTGGCCTCGGACACTTACTAAAGAGTTACTCACCTATTGGAGAATTGCTAAACAAACTATGGCATATGAATGTAATGGGATATTATTGTTCCATGAGAAATGATGACATGGAAAGTTTTAGAAGAAACTTGGAAGACCTTGAGTTGATACAAAGTAAAATGAGCAGAATGAGGAGAATGATTTATATGACAACAATATTATAAGGAAAAACAATTTTGAAACAGACTTTAAAAGTCTGACCAGCACAATGATAAACCATAATTCTAGAAGACGGAAGATGAGGAACCTTCTACCAGAGAAATACTGGACTTAAAATACAGAATGAGGCATCCATTTTGAAGGTAGCTAATGTGTATCTTTGTTTTGCTGGGCTATGAATATTTGTTATGAGAGCTTGGTTTTTTTTTCCTTTTTTTTATTCTTCCATTGTGGGAGCACTGGGAGAAATAATAAATGCTTGTAAAAATTATAAGTAAATGAATTATCAACGCTTTAAAAAAGGACAAATAGAAAAAAATAAAGAGATCGATGGCCTTTGTCTCCTTAAAAAAGAACAAAAAAAGAAAAGAAAAGAAGAAGAATGCCCAGTCTAAAGGAATGATTTGTGATGCATCTTTCTTGCTTGTAAGAAATCCAAATGGCACTGGATTATCAACCCCTCCCCTCACCCATCAACTCACATAGAAGTAAGCTTCTCCCATCTCTCTAAAGGGTCAAAGCCTCTTCCCAAATGTCTACCCATCCGGATCATTAATCCCACTGGACAAAGATTTTGTGGCTGCTTGATTCTTTCATTTATAGTCAGAACATCCATGATAACAGGAGAAAAAAGGAAAACCAATAAGAAGATAAACATTATAAATGAGCAGTGGCTGCTTTGAAGCCACCACCAGAGGTCAGACCTCTGTCTCTCTCTTTTTCCTCTAACTGATCATGAAGCAAGATGGCACCATGAGTGTGTGTCCTATCAGTTCCACCTCCCGATGTTCTTAGCCTCAGCTCACCAGGGTTCCAGAGGAGGACACAGAGAATTAGATGTCTAGAAGTCAGACACTCTGCAAGACCTTCCCCACTACATATCATTATAATTAACATGTATATAGCACCTACTCACAACAACCCTGAGAGATAGGTGCCTGTTCTACCATGAGTCTTGAGTAAGATGAAAAATCTTCTGGAGCATTCTGCCCAGACACCTCCAAAACCAAGTTTTAAAAGATGTCACCACATTGGTAAACTCTGAAGCAGAGTCTGTTCTCAATTTCCGGAATCTAACATCTCTGGGACAATTTTTCCTGGGCAGGAGTTTGAAGGCCAAAGATTATATCTGAAGCTATTTGGCTTTGTGAGAGAAGACCAAAAAAATGCTGATAGTGCTTACAAATAAGCTGATTCAATCTGAAAAGCATTATTAAGCCCCTACTGTGTGGCAGGCACTGTGATAAATGCTGGGAATATAAAAAAACATGGTCCTTAATCTCCAAGCACCTATATTCTTTGGCTCTTTGAAGTGTTAATGGAACCCCACTTCCAATAGTTTTCTCTCTGAGCCTGCTCTGACACTCAGTTCTTCATCCTCCACCCACTGCCCTAGCTGCTGTCTCACTCTGAAAGATGCCCCAAAAGCTCCTCATTCTGGAAGATCCCTCTGCCCCAGGGGCCACTTCCTTTGATTAGTCAGCTCTCCCTTGAACCTCCATTTTCAGGAAGGGTCCAGCTCCCAAGTTCACTCCTTCACTTCTCTCTGGCCTTATCACTCCTGCTGCTACCCTTCCCCCAACTTCTCAGCTTCCTTTTCTGTGTTGTCCTCCTTTATTAGAACATAAACTCAATGAGGGCAGAGACTGTCTCTTGTTTTGTTTCTATTTGTATTCCCAGTACTTATCACAGTACCCGGCATATAGTAGGGTATTAATACACATCTAATGACATGACCTATTACTGAACCTACAACAAACAAATCTGTCAGGGGTCAGTATTCTTGAGATCTTCTCAGTAGTGGAGCTAGAGTGAGACCTAGAAAATTGAACCCTTCAAAATAAGAGTTCAGGCAAATTTTATATAAATATATAATTTTGCTCAAGAAAAAGATTTTATGGGAATTATCATTACCTATACTATTAGGACACTAGCTCAATAGAAACATACAAATCTTATAAGGGAACTATTCAGTCATTTACATAGAAATCTATCAAAAAGGACTCCTATATCATAAAATGATTTTAAAAGGCATAATTATTCATAAAAATAGGATCTAAAATTTAAACAGGCTTATTCATCCAAGGTCCAACCAGATCTAATTATCTATACATGAAGCCACATGGGCTTCCCAATTCCTAACAGAGAAAGAAAAGACCACAAGAATGAAGCCAACCCTCATCTGCTCCATCCTACGGAAAGAAGAAGGAGAAAAGAGGAAGAATTTTTAAAAACCAGACCAAAGAGCCAGTTCAGAGCAGAGCCTCAAAGAGCTACTGCTACCTCATAGCCAACCAGAAGAGGAAAATGGAAAAGTCAGAGTAGCAGTAAAAGCCTTCTGCTCTCACTGCCAGCCAAAAAGAAAAAAAAGAGGAAAAGATAGACTTGCTCCACTTTTTCCATTGTTTTCATTTTCTTGGAAAAAAAAGAAAGAAAAATAAATTCAAGAGAAAGAATTCAGAAGGGCAGCCTGACATCTGACAAATTAGATAATATGTTCCCAACTCCATCCAGGCTGCTGTTCAGTATTCTCTACCAAAAAGAAGGCAATGTCCCAGACCACTCCACCTGACCCAAAGGCACCCTCCCCTGGGGAAGAATCAATGTGGACAAAGACCTTAACTGACCCATTCCTCAAGGATCTCTCTTTTCCAGCCCCATGGCTCACCAATCATCTCACAGGGAGTATTTGCAGGGGCCTCCCAGCCACCCCCCCACCCCAAGTATCCTTTGTTATCAGACCAATGGTTATGAAAGCCTTATCACAAATGCCCTTCTATAGTAGTGTGGTGATAATGTGATTAAAGATCTCCCTCCTCCCCTCCATTCAATAGGCATCGGGTGGGGCCAGTTAAGAGACTCCTGATTAGAGGCAGGCCTACACCTCTGTGATGCCAATCAGTGATTAAAGATTTTTCCCACACCCTTTTGCTAAGTAGATGCGAAGCCTCAGGCCCGAACTCTTTTGTTGATTAGTCATGAAGCCCTCAGTCCCTAAAAAGAGTATATACACCGAGGAGGTAGCCACTGAGAACTAAGAATTCAGAATCCAGCCCAATTTGGAGAAGTAAGAACTTCTAGACAACAGAGCTGCAGAAAAAGTGTGGAGCGGAGAGTGGAAACCAGGGAGCTGCAGAGAACTGAGTGGGGAGGAAACATAAGCAAGCAGGCAGTTAGGATTTGTGAGTGTTTATGGGGAGGCCCCAGCAGGGGGGAAGGTTTCAGGATGACTTGGTTCCTTGCTATAATGCTGTGTTATAATTTCCTTGTTGCTACATTGAGGTGGGCTTACTGGTTTTGGAATATAATTACTGCTATATCGAATTGGAGTTATTGGTCTTGGGGTTTGATCCTCTGGTGTCTAAATAAATATTATACTTCCTCTGCCTTCTACCTAGAGAGTTTTTTCATACTTTGCGATTCCGAACCATATAGGCATGTTCATGGTCATTCTCAAAGTCATGAATCTTGCCTTATTAATACAAGCAGATGGAGCCACCAGCAAACCAGACAAAAAGGTGTTCCTCAGGAGCTAGATCTAATGTGTATCCTGACTCTTACCCCTACTGACCACACTGCCTCTCCACAGGCCCCTTTCCACTACACAACGGATGCTCTCTAAATTTGTAGGAGGGGAAATCAATGGCTTAGAATTTTGGATTAGTTATTGTTGTTGGTATATTCATTATTCTATACACCAGTGATCCAATATTCCCTCCAATGATGCAGATCACAACCTAGCTTTACCTGCCTTTCCCTATTCAACTCAACCTTGATTTTTTAATTATAATTAATAATATATTTCTATTTTGTATATAATTATATTGTTTTAAATCATACTCACTATATGTAATACATATATAACAAACATTTATATAGTGATTAATATTGTCAAAGCAAAGGAAGTAAAAACATGAATACTTTCAGACTCTCTTAAAACTCTCCTCTCCACATATGTGTACGTGTATATACCAAAAAAAAAATTATGTGGACCCCTCCTTTCCACATTGTTTCATTGCTTCTCTTTTTCGATAGACACAGCACAAAGCCAAAAAAACTCTTTCTGTAGTATCCAGTTGTCAAAATTTGTTAATGGAACCACATAGGACATTTCCTTCTCTATCTTTGTTTTAGCCACTTTTTTCTTTTGCTTTATTAGTTGTCCAGCTCTTACACCCCTCTCCTACTATGTTTTCCCTACCCTTCCCCATTTCCTTACTCCTCCCCATTCTTCTCCTCCTCCCTTTCTTGGCTACCTTCATCAAGCTGGTTTCATCAGCCTTTCAAATCTCTCCTCTCCCATTTTCCTCCTCTAAGGTCCCACGTCTACAGAAAATGTAGACCCCCTAGCCCTATGTCACAAAATGGTATGAGTTAGGAAACACCAAGAGAAGGAGCAAAACTTAGGAAAAGTTTAGTTCCTAATGACTCAGAGTTCTTTTCTCACAAAGCTACAATCCAGACTTCTCCATCGTGCCCCAGGAAACGCTACATCCTGAAAGATCATTTCAGACAAGGAATTCACACCTCAAAAGCCCCCATGGCTCCTCCCTCTGATTGGAGAACTCCCCTGACAACTTTCATTTGAGGTGTACCCAGCCCAGCCACCCCTTAATTTCTCACTAGGCTACAATCTGGATTCCTCCACCATGTGGGAAGGGAGTCAAGGCTTGGACATATACTAAGGAATAGCAATCAGGAGTGCAGCTTGAAGATATTGTTTAAGAGAGTGGATAGATATAAATCTAGCCCTGTACCCTTTCTCTCTGAGGAGAGCAGAGTGCTCAAGCTGAACCCAACCTCCTGTTTTTTCTCTTGTGAAGAATCAAAGTCTCTTTTGGAGAAGGGTGGGGAAGGATACTGTAGAAATACTTATTCTTACCTCCCCATAAGCCACATCTAGGCAGACCTGTGTGGACACACATAACCTATATGGGCAATGTAACACACAGCACACCACACATAAAGACAAAGAATTTTCTCTGTATGTAACCTTCCTCCTAGTTTCCTTAGGACATAGAAAGACTTAAACCAGTAATGCATTGGATTAATTATTATTATCTGGTTTAATCTCAATACAACTTTTAGAGACTGGGTGGACGGAAGTACAAAACAGACTTAAAAGAAACAGATACATTTTGAAACTGATAGAAACTCTCCCATGAGGGACAGGGGTGAGAGAACATGTAGAATGTCACCATCATTGATCCTGCTAGGCTCTGAGAGGTCTACATCATTAGCAGGCTATAGTCCTTTCTGCAAGTCAGGGCATCAGGAGGATCAGTCAGAGCCGACAGCAGTGAGCACTGAACCCCCATCCCATAAGCTTCTCTCCCATCCACAGTCTCATTCTTTTCGCCTTAGTAGTCCAATGGTTGAAGTGGCTTGACTTGGGACCTTTGTCATCATGATTGAAATTGCTTGGGCAAGGAGGTAGGGGCACTGTGGCAGCCCCTTGATGTCCACACACCACCATGACTCCAATCTCTCATTCATTGAAGCAGCAGTCACTCTGGATCCTTCTTCGCCCATTCCTCAGCACACCTGTACACTTATCTTTTGTGAGATTCCACAATTTTGTGAGATTTCTCTTACCACTTCTTTTTTGGTTTTTTTTTGTTGTTTTTTTTTTAATTTGTTGTTATTGGGTCGTTTTCAGTCATGTCTGACTCTTCATAACCCCATTTGGGGTTTTCCT
Source organism: Trichosurus vulpecula (assembly GCF_011100635.1). NCBI lineage: Eukaryota > Metazoa > Chordata > Mammalia > Diprotodontia > Phalangeridae > Trichosurus > Trichosurus vulpecula. The sequence continues at coordinate 133,369,030 of NC_050578.1, read as the reverse complement.
GGCAAAGATACTGAAATTATTTGCCATTTCCTTCTCCAGCTAATTTTATAGATGAGGAAACTGAGGCAAACATGGTTAAGTGACTTGCCCAGGGTCACGCAGCTAGTAAGTTTCTGAGGTCAGATTTGAACTCATGAAGATGAGTCTTTCTGACACCAGACCTGGCACTTTTTCTGCTGTGCCACCTAGCTTGCCCTTTCAGGATGAAGTTAAAGGGGATATTGTCTTTTCCCTGGTTGGTCACAGCCCTCCACGATCCAGAGATCAGGATACACTGATGATTTCTGCCCTCTCCTACAGGCATCCATCTCAACCGTACTCTTAAATCCTTAAATCTTTAAGTAAAAGGGGTTAACCATACATTATTTCACTAGAAGCTCACAACAACCCAGTGAGGCAGGGACTATTATTCCTCCTCTTTTTTACAACAAAACTCAGAAATTAAGGGGCTCGAACATAGTGCCATAGGAAGTGTCAGAGGCAGGATATGAGGCTAGGTCTTAATCACTCAAAGTTCAGCATGAAATCCACTGTACCATGGGGCCTTTTAAAGCTTTACCAGAGTTTCATCTCTAAGAGAATCAAAAACTAATGTACTACCAGGACCAAACTTTCATTTTCTGCTACACTGAATGCCTGTACTTGACTTAACATGATTTGCCCCTGAGGAGACCAACCCCACTTTGAGATTTTTGAGCTACTCAGTTGTTCAAATATTTGATTTTGGGTGGATGAGGGGCAAGAAGATCCAAAAAGCATTTCATTCAACTACTTTCCCCCCAATGTCTAAACATTTTAAAGGAAATTTAATCCAAGCTATTCCTTGTTCATTTCCACTTAAATCATTAAAATGTTATTTTCAAAAACTTGTTTGCTATCCAAGAGACTCTTTAGATTAGTTTCTTTGCTTAAAAATTCAAATTGGCCATAGACATGTGAGGTCTGGTGCCAAAAAGGTTCGAATTTGGCAGAGACATATGAGCCACCAAGTTGGATATCAGTTCAAAACATGAATGTCTATTCCATCTACCACTAAAGGGGTGGGTGTATACTCCCCCATCTCACTTAACCTTTAATGGTGGTGAAAGTTACCACTAAGGTTACCAGCAGGTTTTCAAAACAAACCCAGTATTCCGCAGTCACTCCGAGCTTCTGAAACAGACTTTAAAGCTGAAATCCTCTTAGATTTCACCTAATTTCATTATGACTCTTTCCCCATGCTATTGGCGGGGGTGGGGGGGTGGGGGGAGTGCATTTCACTGCTTTTCATTTCTAAAACTGTGGCATTTGTTGGTTTGATTTTTCCCCCATACCTCATATTTTTACAACCCTATCCCTCGGACCTCACACAGTACTTTGTAGGCACTTCTCACATACCCTTAATATTCAATATTTTGCATTGTGATATCTTGTATGAATCTCAGCCCCCTATTAGACTGGGAACTCCTTGAAGGCAGGAATCATATCTTATCTAAACTTTATAACTCCCTCAGTGCTCAGCACATAGTAGGTTCTTTAATAATTATCTCATAGGATTGTAGATTTAATGATAGAAGGTAAGAAAAACCAGCTGGTACAACAACCTCATTTTACAGATGAGGAAGCTGAGACCCAAGAAGGTGAAGAGATCCTTGTCCAAGATCATGTGGATAGCGTCAGAGATAGGATTGGAACCCAGATCCTCTAACTCTAGAGTCTATATTTTTTTACTGATGAATTATTAATTGATCAGTTTCCCAATCCTAAGCCAACCCCTTATATCTTTGTAGGGATATGGATCCCACTTGGGTGATCTTTTTATTGGGATGTAATTCCACCTTCTACTATTTCCTGAAAACCTGTCTACTCTCAACCAATAACTCCTGAGAGTTGGGTGATAGATTTCTGTGTACTTCTGGTACCATGGTACAATCCAGGTAAAAAATATATTTTCAAATGCCCCTGCTGTACCCCCAAAAAGCACAAGAACCACCATATAACATTGCTAAACAAAGACTATCTAAAGCACTCAGGACCATCTGTAGTCATCCTTGCCACTGGACCAAGATGGCTCCAGAGGAGGAAGTGAGGCTGGTGACTTTGCGCCCCCCCCCTCACTTAAATCCAATTCACTTACACGTAATGGCATCACCTCCCTGATATCATGGTCCTCTTCAAGAATGAAGAACAAATAACAGCAAAACAAAGCATTTCATGTTTTTCCTTAATGAGGAAGATATATGCGTGTGTGTTTATATATAATATACACATATACATATATATATTTCAATCTGTCAATGGTTCTATGAACTAATAGATGTGAGTATTTCTTGTATCATTAGAGAATCTGCCTCTCATCCATGCCTTCTTACCTTCTGCAATTTTCACCTGTGTCCTCCATAGATGTTCTAAGCAACTTACTGGATGCCTTCCTCTCTAGATCAGAGGTTCTTAACCTCGGATTCATAAAAGTAGGGTTTTTATATTTTTATTACTATTTCAATATAATTGGTTTTCTTTGTCGTTCTATGCATTTTATTTGATACATTTAAAAAACACATGATTCTGAAAAAGGGTCCCTAGACTTCACCAGAGTGATTGCCCAAGGGTTCCATAACAGACAAAAAGGTTAAAGACACCTGCTCCTGGGTCCGAGTGCATCACTCAACTGTCCTCCAATGCTTGCTGCCTGGCCAGCCCGCTTCGTTTTCTGATCCTATATTATCTCATTAATATTGTTTACTCCATTTTTTTGCATGGATCATCATTGGAAGTCTACTGTCAACCTCTTACTATTACTTATTTCATTGATTACAATTTTATTCTTTGAAGATTTTGGTATTTCAAATCACATGATCATGTAGCACCACTGGGAGAACATTTCTGTTGAAAAGATGAGGGTTTTCTCTTGTTTGTTTTAGCCAGGAAGCAGGTTGGTGTCATTGAAACACAGAGCAGTTCCCCAAATCCTATTAATCCAGCCCATTTCCCTTTATTCAATTCCGGACCTGACTCATAGTATTTCCGCTTTGAGTGCCATCCTGGAAACTCAATGGACTCAGCAGACCACACTGAGTGCTCTTGTCTGGACAATGGGCATTTTTCATCAATTTAGTTTTTGCTCTATGAATTGTTGGCTGATCAGCTAGGAACATAGTGGACACAGCACTAGACTTTTGAGATAGGAAAGCCTAAGTTCAAATCTTGCTTTGGATATGACTAGCCGTGCAACCCTGGGCATGTCACTTCACCTCTGTCAGCCTAGGTTTCTTCATCTGTAAAGTGGAAATAATAGTAGCACCTACCTCACCGCATTTTTGGAAGGATCACATCACGTAGTGATGCACTTTTCAAACCTTAAATATGATAAATAAATATATCACATAAATGCTATCTATTCTTATTATCATCCTCATCATTATTTCTTTTCAATTCTCATGGATCTCACCAAGTTCCTTTAATGTTCTGGAATTCAGCTTGATTAGTACAATGTTAGCTCCAAACAGGAAAATCTGGACAATCTCCCACCCATAGGGAATCCCTCTTCCATTGGGACCTTCAAGCACAGTTGACTAGAAAACGTGTTGGAATTGGAATCAGAGAAGTGAAGGTCAAATCCCCTACTGCCTACCTGCATGAAGTTGCACAAAGAGCCACTTTTTTGAGCTTCAGTTTCCTCATTGAAAAGGAGTGAGTTGGACCAGCTAGTGAGTATGTCAAGTGTCTGAGGTTGGATTTGAACTCAGGTCCTCCTGACTCCAGAGCCAGTGCTCTACTCACTGTGCCACCTAGCTGCCCCAAGAAGCTTACCTTCTAATAGGGGAAGAAAACACATTAAAAGGAACTAGAGTTGGGGAGGGAGGACAGAATGCACATGGTTGGCATGGTTTAGAAATGGCCAGAAAGTGGCATGGTGGCCTGGTTCCCAGGGTTCTGAAGCAGGACCTGAGTTTCAGTGGAAGGAGGATGAAGAGAATGGACAGAGTGCGGGTGACATGTTTCAGAAATAGCTGGGAAGTACAGTGATGACCTGATTCTGGTGAAATGAGATGAGGTGAAAGCTCACCTATCAGGGCAAAAGTTTTATAAAGATAAGAAAGCAAGCATACAAGGTAGATGGTAAAGTGATTCTCTTGGTCACTTCTGGGGGCAATAATATGAACTGTGATTCACCCTGTTCTTTTCTTCCCCAAAACAGGTAGCTAAGCGGTGCAGTGGATTGAGTGCTTGACTTAGAGTCAGAAAGACATGGGTTCTAATGCTGCCTCAGAGACTTACTAGCTGTAGAGCCCTGGGCAAGTTACTTCACTGCTATCTGACTCAGTTTCCTCCTCTGTAAAGAGGAGGTAATAATAGCAACTGCTTCACAGGATGGTTGTAAGGACTAAATGAAATAACATATAATGACCTTTGCAAATCTTAAAGCATTATATAAATGCTAGCTATTCTTATTTAAATAGTTCTTAAATACTTTCAAAATTGTGCCATAACCAGTATGGATTTACCCAGTGTAAATTTTAATCTAGTCCAACCATTTATCCCAATTTCAGTATCTTATCATTTTTTTTTTTTACTTTCCCATAAAAGTGGCTTAATGGATTGAGTGCCAGACTCGGAGTCAGGGAGACATGAGTTCTAGTCTTGTTTCAAACACTTTCTAGCCGTGTGACTGACAGATCTTGGACAAGATACTTAACCTCTCTTGACCTCAGTCTCCTTATCTGTCACACTACTGATAATAATAGCCCCTACCTTCCAGGGCATTGTGAAGATCAAATGGGATATTATGTGTAAAGTAAACAAAAATCCTTTACTTGAAGAAGTATGTAAATGTTAGGTATCATTATTAACACACTGGAGACTAAAGGATTGGGGTGTAAATTTGGCAGTTCCACTGCCACTGTTTTGCTCCATTTTCTGTCTATTTGTTGTCCCACCCACTTCATTTCTGAATGGTCTTGGGATAAAAGAGATCAGTTGAATCTTAGAGCCAAGTTGTCAGCAAACTCATTTTCACTTTCAGTGATTTTCACTCTTTCCTGAGGGTCTACTACTTATAACCAACACTCTCAACAGTGTTTTACAAATGAGGTTTTATCCTTATTGGTATTGTTCTTGGCTCACCATCTCTCCACTTGGCAAAGAGATCAAATGCTGGCCAAGGTGGTTTCTGGATTATTTGGGACTTTTTATGGTATTGCTCTCTGCGAATTAGGTTATTGTAAGAAATACAGAAATGAATTTTTACCTTTTTCCATTTCTCTCAAGAAGATCAGTATTGAAGTAGTTCAGTTCTTCAAATGGTACATCGATTCATTTGTCTTTGGACAATGATCTCTCTTACTGATAATCTAAAAATTATATGATTTTTAGCTTCTCCCTTTACAGCCATATACCAATCAATCAACAAAGACTTATTAACCACTTGTTAAGTGCAAGGCATTGTGCTATATACTAGGGATTTTTAAAAAGCAAAAACTATCCCTGCCCTCAAGAAGCTCACATTATAATGGAGAAACTACATATATATATGCACATATATATATACACATATATATATTCACATATAGTTATACTGTTTTATATATAGTCATATATGGTTATATATATATATATATATATATATATATAAAATAAAATTCCTCCACTGTAACGTGAGATAGATATATGTACTTGCATATACATAGTCGTATATGTGTATAAAAACACATATATATTAAAGTGTATGTATGTATATATGTACTTGCATATACATAGTCATATATAAGTGTGTGTGTGTATGTGTGTGTGTGTGTGTGTGTGTGTGTGTGTGCCTGTATATCTGCAGGTTTTATACAGACTAAGTGAAAAATTATCTCAGAGAGAGTCACTAAGTGTCATAGTCACTACAAGAGGCCATATAGGACTGTGAGTCTTTTTATTTTCTTTGTTTCAAGGGTTGTCATAGTTGTCTATGGTCAACCCACTGGTGATAACCCTTTCCATACCAACAAAGGTTGTTGGGTTTTCTGAATTTTTTTTCTATTAACAAGCATTTGCTTTTTCTCTCTCCTACATCTCCTTCTCCTCATTAAAAAAAAAAGAAGAAAAACAAAATCTTTTTTAAAAAAATAAATATGAATAGTCAAGCAATACTAATTCCCACACTAGCCAGGTCCAAAAATGTATGATTTATTCTACATCTTGAATCCATTCCCTCTCTGTCAGAAGGCGTCTTTGTTAGGTCCTCTGGCCATTGTGTTGATCAGAGTTCTTAAGCCTTTCCAAGTTGTCTGTATTTATAATATTGCAGTTATTACATGAATTGTTATCCTGGTTCTGCTCAATTCATTCTGCATTAGCTCATACAAGTCTTCCCAGATTTCTCTGAAATTATTCAAAATAAAAACAAAATTGATCCCCCCTTCCCACTCTTCAGCTACCTTTTGTACATTATCTTCCCCACCCATTCCCATTAGAATGTAACCTACTTGAAGGCAAGGACTGTCTTTCTTTTTTGATTCTATATGTATTTCCATTGTTTAGCACAATGCCTGGCATAAAATAATGCTCAATAAATACTTGCTTCCTCCTCCTTCCTGCCTTTGTTCCATCTGGGGAAACAGAAAAAGTCAAGAATCTCAAGGAAAATAGTGAGAAAAAGTAGGAAAGAAGAGGGCCTAATAGTATCAGATTTCAAATTTCACTACAAAGCAGTAATCATAAAATGATTTGGTACCAGTTTAAAAAAAGAGCTGACCAGTGAAACAAAGTAGTATGACACACAGAAGCAACCTTACTTAATAGCCTGATGTTTCATTAAAACTACAAGGTTGGTTTTGGAAAAGCACACTCAGAGTTCACCACGGCCGGACGTAAGACTTTCCCACACTGTAGAACCCACCAGTGCTCATGTTACCCTGGTGTACCATGATCAAACAACAGAGAAGGGCTTTTATAGAGGACTAAAAGAAAACACATTTAAAAATCCCTCTTAAGCCTGTGGATCAGGTTTATGTTTCTCCATGTCCCTCATAAGGATACTATAATTCACTAATCCACCAAGTAACTTTTTTTTGAACTATAGAAAGCTGTGACCTGTTTAACCAACCTCTCCCCTTCAATCCCCAATCCAAAAAGCTGCTTCTGAGACCAGTCAAGAGGAGAGAAATTAAAGAAACTATTTTCTTTTCAAAGAGAGTAGGAAAGATGTCATTGTTTTAAGATAAACAAGCAGATAATTGGGAAGGGCAGTTCAGATAAAGAGCAGATGGGAGAGTTCTCAGCACCAGGATGGGATTGGCACATGCCTGAACTTTCCTGTTGCTACTCTTAGAATTCAAGTTCTCAATGAGGAACCATTAAGAAAGAAAGAAACTATGTTGATTGGCTTTTAACGAATCCATATTTGGATCTTTAGAAAAATGGTGCCACATTCTGTCAGACACTGGATGGGATCAAAGAGATTTGTGATTCCACCGGTATAAGGAGATACTGCTGAGGAATTTAGTTTCACAGCCAATATGTGACCACTCTCTCTCCTGTGAGTTTTCTGTAATCCTGCTTTCTTTCTTCTGCTTAGATTTGCCTCCTATCTGTCGGAACACTCCTTCTCAGTCACCTTTGCTGGCTCTGCCTCCTGATTATGCCCATTGGTTAGCATCCTCCATTACTCTGTCCTGGGCCCCTTTCTCTTTTCCTTCTACATCACTTGGCTATCCCATGGATTCAATGACCAGTTTTACATAGGTCATTCTCAGATGTCTTTATTCAGCCCTGAGGTCTCCTGACCTTCATTCTTGCAGTCTTTTTGAATGCAAACTGGAAGACCAATGGACATCTCAAGTTTATCATGTCCAAAACAGAATTCATTGTCTTTCCCCAAAAATCCTCCCCCTTCCCCCTACTTCCCTATTACCACCATTCTTCTGGTCACTCAGGCCCCCCAGCATCACTCATACCCACTCCATATATCCAGTCTGCAGTCAAGTCTTGTCATCTCTACCTTCTCAATATTTTTGTGTCCCCTTCTCGCTTGCTCGTCTCTCCTATTAGAAGGTAAGCTTTTTGAGGCATGTAAGTTACAAAATGGTGGACTAGATATTTTCTCCAGTCCCCACTAACTTTGCAAAAAAAACTCAAAAGAAGAATTGTAAGCGAGAAAAAGATCAATTACAGCTGACTCCATAGAACAAGAAAGAGAGAACCCCAAGACGGTAACAACTTTGTGAATTAATACTGGAGAGTGCTAACCCTTAGCACATTCACTCAGCCCTATTTCCCCACCATCTTCCATACTTTGTGAGGAAGCACAAACCAGTCTGGAGGGTTTTATCTGGGACTCACACGGGGATTCTGGCCCTGCTACAGATAATCTGATGGCCCACCCCACATCATTGCCATCACCAGCAAACATTGCCTCTGTTCCAATAAATGAAAAGGAAGAAGGAATTGGAGAGGATTGTAGGATCAGGATTCTTTCTGTCTGGGGCATCTCCTAAATTAGAGAGCCTCAAGCCTTCAGAGATTTTGCCCAGAACACTCAGGCTGCCCTCTCTTAAATCTGTAAAAAGCAGCAAAAGCTGATTCATCCCAGCCACAGTAGGAAAGAATCTAACAGTCAGAGACAGAACTGAGACAAGAAAACATTATGAACAGTTGCACTGGACCTGAAGAAAAGGAGACTGAAATCTGGATGGGGTTGGTCCAATCTCTCTAGAAACTAATTAGGGCCAGAATCAAAACCAGTGAAAAGTCAATTTCCCAACATGGGAGGAGGTTGAAGCAGCTTTTCAGTCCATCTCAAGAGGCAACCCACTATCAAAGACCAAGAAGTAAAAAAGTGAATATAAGAGAAGATAAGGAGGAAAGGCCAAAATCACCAAAGATTTCAAGAGGCATAAAATCTGATTTAAAACCTAGGACAAAAGGAACTAAGAGGCACAGTGGATAGAGTGCTGGACCTGGAGTCAGGAAGACCTAAGTTCCAATTCAGCCTCAAATACTTACTAGTTATGTGACCCATGACAAGTCACTTGACACTGTTTGCCTCAGTTTCCTCGTCTGTAAATTGAGCTGGAGAAATGGCAAACCACTCCAGTATCTTTGCCAAGAAAACCCCAAATGGGGTCACAAAGAGTTGGACACTATTGAACAACAACAGCACAGAAGCAGAAAAATCAGCAGATATAGTACTATGATTGGAAGGAAGTATAAGTGCTAAATACTAAAAAAATTACAAAATCCTCTAAATATTACGTGAAGAAGGAAATTTAATCAATGCCTGATGAAACATAGGACTGTATGGAATCCCCAATAGGATAGAAAACAATAAAAAGATGTTGTAGCATGGTTAGAAAGAGAAACTTAAAAATAAATAAAAGAATTATGTGAAAAGACAACAAATGTCAAAACTTATAGCCTTCCTAGCAGAAGTAAGCAGCAGAACAGAAACATTTGAATCCACAATAATGAGTCTCTCCAAAGAAGTGAAAGAACAAGAGATTTGGACAACTAATATAGGAAGCAAAGTACAAACAGGGAGAAGGGGATAATATTCAAAAGAACATGGGATCTCTAGACAAGCAAAAGCCATTGACCTCAGAGAGAGACAGAGACAATTTAAGACTCATTGGTCTCCCAGAAGAAAAGGACAAATTTAAAAACTTAAATGTCGTAATAGATGAAATAATACAAGAAAACTGTCCAGGATTTCTATATGCATAAAACAAAGCACCAATTGAAAGAATCCAGAGATTGCTTTCAGAAAAAAAAAGCCCCACATTTAAATCTCCAAGACCATGGTGGTTAAATTTAACAAATATACTGACAAACAGTGAATTCTATAAAAAGCCAAGAAAAGAGCTTTCATTTGATAAGTCTTTATAAAGGAAAGGAAATTTAAAATGACTATTCTGCAACCACTAGAAACCATAAAAAGAAGGGAATATTATATTCCTAAAGCCAAAGTGGCATACCCTGAAAATATGAAACTAATCATCAGTGAAAATATGAATATTCAATGAAAGAGGCATTCCTGGGGGGTAGGGGGAAAACAGATCTGAGAAGAAAACAGATCTGAGAAGAATGTTTGACTTGCAAACATTCCCAAAAAATGGAAAGACAAGACAGGCAAATAAACAAATATGTACGTAGGTAGGTAAATAAATGAATGGCTGGATAGATAGATAATAGAGGAAGGAAGGGAGGGAGGAAGGAAGGAAGGAAAGATGGAAGGAGGGGAAGAAGGAAAGAAAGAAGGAAAAAGAAAAAAGAAAAACTTTAGTTGTGAGTTAAAAAAGGATCATCAAGAGATGTTTTAAGTACACAAGGAGATAAAGATATAAGAAAAATCTACAGAAATAGAAGTAACAGTGGAAGAAGATGCCTGAATTGTCATAGACTAAACCCAATAACCCCCTTCATACATGAGCAGTGTATTTTATAAGTCAAAATTGATCTATAAATGGGAAAAGGGAAAGAGGAGGATAAAGAAGAATTATGATGTGCCCTAATTGGGCCCATGCATAAGAAAATTAAGGGGGGAAATGTCTCTCAGGAAGAAAAGAGCCTATAGGAATTTGGGAGAAGTGGTAGAAAGTAGGAATTAAAATGAGACAGGGAGAGGGGGAAGGGAGAAGTGTCAAGTCAACTAGAGAAGCCTACTGATGAGCACTCCAGGAAGGAAGATGTGTATGTCAGCGATGGGACATAAGAACCTTGTGTGGTTTTAATCCGGAGGGAATTTGGTGCACAGGAAAACTACTTGCTCTGAGCGTTGTGCTTCCACAGATGACATCCTGCCTCAGTAAGAGGAAAGTTGTATCTCCTGGGGGCCAACCAACAACTGGGATGGTGGGAGTACATGGACCCATATATAAGATCCCACGGCAAATAGAAAGTAGACTGACTGTGAGCACGACAGTGGACAGAATTGGACCAGACTATGTGGGACACAGGCTAATTTCCATCTTGGGGCCGCACTCGTATCCTCATTACTTCACTCTTGAATCGATGCTCTTAAGAATAAGACACCAAAAAAGAGGGGTAGGGGCAATGGTGCAAGATCTTTGAAGGCAATAAGTAGATATTAGTTAGAAGAGGGAGGTCAGACACGCTGCTTCGGGTGATTTAATTCAAAGAGGAAAACAAAGGGCTTCAAGAAGGAATAAATAAGTACCTAGATTGTGAATCAAGGAATAAATATTCCAAATAAACAGAAAGAGACTTGATAAAGGGAACAAGGTAAAGAAACTCTTCTTAAAAAAAGTCATAGAAAAATTTTTTAAAACTAACAAACAAAAGAATTTGGAAGGGAGGAGGAGATTTTGAACTAATCACTTAAATGAGAGGTGAAAAATCAGGAGGAAAGAATGGAAGAATAAGAAATTAATCAATTAATTAAAGCTCCAAACTTAGGAAAAGGTTTGACAAATGGAAGATAGGGTTGAGGGGGGAAAAGAGACCATGTAGAAATAGGGTTGTAATAAAATAGATTAAACAAAACCAATCACAATCATGAGTGATATTGTAAAGCACTCCATAAACCTTCTAGGCTGTGTAAATGCCAGGTAATACTAGCACATATATGCTCAGACCTCTTAAAGTATATGATGCAAATTTCACTACCCTTTATATGCCCAGCCCAGTTCTTAATTCAACTCTCAAACATTGCTTTATACTCTATGTTAGGACCAGGGTTCTTCTGTTTCTCTGAATAGGGAATAACTTTCCCCACTTTCCATAACAGGGTTAGTTTTCTTTAAAAGGCAACAAAGCATCCCAGGATATGACTGGCCCCTCTTTTCTTGATACAACTTTCTGGTCACCTAAAGGTATAAAAAGTCCCACCCATGTGGAGCTAGGGTCCCTCCAATTTGGTGAATTTCTGAAGACTATATGAGTCACCACGTTCCTCACCCCATTCTTCCCTGCTGACCTGTCATATTTCCATGTGGAGAAGAGAGGGGCCTTGTTTTTAGAAGCCAAATGCCACTGTATAATTGGTGAATATCCTTGCTACGTTAGAGCATATTAACCTCCTTTGGTTAACTGCTCGATCACCCATGAGTGCCTCATTTGATCCCAACATCAATCCTGAAGGAGGATTGGCCCACCCCCAACACTCCCAGATACAAACTCAAAGTGGGGTGCCCTCAGTGTCTTCCCTGTCCTTTTGCTCAGACAGGGCTCCCTCCACTAAATGTTGGGCTTTCACTTTCTCAAAATTGCTATAAAACTATCTTCGGGTTTTTAAGCCAAACCTGGTCATTTAGCACTAAAAAAAAAAAATGATTTCCAGAATGTAATCTGCCACTCAAGGTCTCAGCCCAAAAATAACTTTACATTTATATACTCTGTGTATGCATAATGGAATTCACAGGAGCTTGGTACATCTCCCAAGGGACAGGGAATAAAATGAGACTAAGCTTAAAGCAAAGTGTTTGCGAAATAAACCTCCCCTTACCTTCACTCCTGATTCTGGACCTCCAACCTCTCAGGCCAAGGTTTTAAAACACCAGGTCAGTTTTCCATTACACACTTGAGCAAACACTTGACTGAAATCTACATCCATCCTGTCTCCAGCCATCAGAAGATCTGGCCTGAAGATTGGCTCTTCCACTTACACTCTCAGACAAAGTAACATCTGTGGGACCCTGGACAAGTTATAGGGTTGTGGAGCTAAAGCTGGAGGAGCCCTCAGAGCACAACCCCCTGTTTCATAGATGATATCACGGAGTGAGATAGTCATTAGCCCAAGGTAACACATTTATTTCATCTAAGCCCACAACCTGTTGTTTTGGCCAGAAACCCTGAGGGTCTTCCACTCCCAGACTGTTTTTTTTTTCATTCTTTGCTTTATTTCTTACCTAGCCTTAATCACTGAATGAGCGTTGCTTCAGTCAAACTGCTAAAGACCTTAGCTTAAAAAGGCCAAGGCCTCCCACTGCATCTGGGGCCATCACCAATCGTCTTGATCTATTTCTTGCCACTGGACCCAAATGGCTCCTGAGGAGAGAGTGAGCCCTCCCTCACTTAAATCCAATTGACTTCCAAGTCATGGCATCACCTCCCTGATGTCATGGTCCTCTTTGAGAACAAAGCACAGGCCCAAAGGGAGTCCTAGGGTGGCTCTCTTTGTACCAGGGAGGTGGGCGGATCCATAGACATGGATCAAGATTCATAGTGGCACGGTGGAAACTAAGGAAATCCTGTGAATTATTTTGTTGTTGCATAATCATAACTCTGTCCCTGCTTCTAACAGAGGGAGGCCACCCTGGGGGGCAGAGTGGTTAGCTGGAACCACTCTCTAGGGGTTTCCTCTACCTTTGTCTTAACACAGACACAAAAAGGAATGCTTCCCAAGAGATCATCATCTGGTGTTGGGAAAACCCCTGAATCTCTGTTTAAATGTGTGGCAACAGTAGCAGCCTTGTTTTATATCCACAGGTACCAAGTAAAACTTAAACATTCCAGAGATAGCATGATTGCCTGATCCCATTTTAACTATTTTTCTCTCTCTCTTAAAATAGGAGAGATTTGTCATGTTCATATTTTAAGGCCTCTAAATGCTGCTGTCCTGCAGCAATGCTGTCAAAGAGACTGATGCAGCAGATGGATAATCAAGCCTGGAGTCAGGAAGACCTGAGTTCAAATGCGGCCTCAAACATTTACTAGCTGTGTGACCCTGGGCAAGTCACTTAACTTCTGCCTGCTCAGTTTCCTCAATTATAAAATGGGGATAATAATAGCACCCACCTCGAAGGGTTGTTGTGAAGATCAGACGAGCTAATATTTGTAAAGCACAGCACCCAGTATCAGGTAGGCGCTTAATAAATGCTTATTCCTTCTTCAAAGTGCAAGTGTAACCATGCCACCTCCCTTTCCCCCACTCAGTGAGTTCCTGTGGCTCCCTATCACCTGCAGGATCAAATATAACATCCTCTGTGTGGCATTTGAAGTCCTTTGTAATCTAGTCCTGCCCCCCATACCTTTCTGGTCTTCTTATACCTTACTCCTCCATCTACACACTCTGTGATCAACGGCACTGGCCGCCTTGCTGATCCTAAAAAAGGACGCTCCCTCTCTCCACTCCAATGCCTTTCCCCGGCTATCTCCCATGCCTGGAATGTTCTCTTTCCTTATTCCCATCCATCCAAGCCCATTCCCACCCCTACTGAAAGGGCTTCCTTAAGGTACCGTTAAAAGCCCACCTCCTACAGGAAGCCTTTGCCAATCTCCCTTGTTTATACTTAGTTATTCACATGGTGTCTCCGCCATTAGATTGTTAGCTCAAGACCAAAGAATGTCTTATACAAGGATTTAACATAGTGCTTGGAATATCTTAGGCATTTAATAAGTGTTGACTGATTGATTAACTGGCAGATAACCTCTTGGGCTCCTGATAAGATACCAATGTTAGACAGTAAGCTCCTTGAGAGCAGGGAATGTCTTTCCCCTCTTTTGGTGTACGCTGCATTTAGCACAGTGCCTGGCACATAGCAGGCACTTAATAAATGTTGATTTGAGTGATTGATTGATAAATGGTCTTTTATCAGTCCACATACACGTATCAAACTATTCTGTTTGCACAATTCAAAACATTTCACTTTATGTCAATTTTTTCCTCAAAAGTGAAAACAAAATCAAACTGATGATTTCTTTTTGTGCATTGTGGATAGAGAGCCAGCCTCCAAGTCAGAAATACCTGGGTTCAAGCCCTGTCTCTGACATATACGATGTGACCCTGGGCAAGTCACTTATCTTGCCAGAGCCCCACACAATTCTGTAAGACTGTAAGTACTAATGAGTATTAATAAGTAGAGGGTACTTCCTTACCCTGAGTTCAGTAAATCAATGAAATCCTAAATCAGCAGGGAAAACAATAAAGAAAAAACCTTGAAAACTGAAAGGGTTGGAGTACCCTCTAGTGACAGACTCCATATGACAACCCTTTGTCTAGTTCAAGCTCAAGAGTCACGTTTGCTTCTAAAACAACTGAATCTCTGTTCTCTTTCAGTGTCTTTGTTACCTATGAAACCTCCCCAGACAAAGCTCCCAGCCCTCCAGACCCCATCCAATCACTAGAGGCCTCCTTGCTTCTTCTAGCCCAAAGCTGAAAGGAACATGCCTACTTTACAAAGAGTTTGTAGACTGAATCTGAAAGAAACCTTAACTATCATGCAAGGAAACTGAGACTCAGGGCATAGAAGAGACTTGTCTACAGTTGCAGTGCTAGTATTTGAACCCAGGTCCTCAGATTCCAAATGATCTTTGCAAACCAAGCTAAACATTGCACGCATTAAAACATCAAATAAATGTAAGTTCTTACTCTAGAAATACTAAGGAAGGCAGTTTTCATGGTGTGAAACCATCCCCTGATCCGTCACTTCATCCTAACAGAGCAGCCTCCCTGGAACCCACTCTGACTTGTTGTTTGGGCATTTTTTCAGTTATGTCTGACTCCCCGTGACTCCATTTGGGGTTTTCTTGGCCAAGACACTGGAGCGTCATTTCCTTCTACAATTCATTTTACAGATGAGGAAACTGAGGCATACAGAGTTAAGTGACTTACCCAGGGTCTCACAGCTAGTGTCTGAGTCCAGATTTGAACTCGGGAGTTTTCCTGACTCCAGGCCTGGCACTCTATCCACCGAGATACCTAGCTGCCCACTCTAACTTATCCATACATAAATAGATCTGTGATCTCATCTATTCAGATATTCCATCCAATGCAACAGCTCAAAATCCATCCATGCCTGCCCATCCCATGTAATTCTTGTCCTTTGTCCTCTGGTAATGCGTGATCAGTCGGGAGCTGGAGTGTCTCATGTGAAGAACAGCAAGAAGGCCAGTGCCATCAGATGACAGAAGATACAGAGGGGAGGGAGTTGTAAAAGGATTGCAAAAGTAAAAAGAGGTCAGGTTGTGAAAGGTATTAAATGCCTACAGAAGATTTTTGCATTTGATCCTGGAGGTAAAAGGGAGCCTGGGGCTTAACGACTAGGGAGGTTACACGGTTAGGTCTGTGCTTTAAGAAGATCACTGATCATTATTGAATAGCATTTGTAAAACCTGCTTGTTCCCTAATTGTACTCTCATCGAGGGTGCCTTTGATTCATGTACAGATGACGCTCACATAGATTTTTGTCTAGGTGGAAGCGTGGGCATATGGGTAAGTAGCTGTTGATTTTTCAGTTGCCTTTTTGCATTAAAGATTTTTTTCCCCATAACTTTGCTATCTTCCTCTCCTTCTGATAACTTGCATATCGATTCTTTAGTGCTCTAACGGTCGTTTCTCCTCTATCAAGAATCTCCTCTATACATGCTTAATACAGTCCAGTGGTTTTTCCCATCTTTACTCTCCATAGTGACAGTTCTACCTCCCCTATAAGCATAAGCATTGAGGGTCCTAGTATAGTAATTCCCCTGTCCTTGATAGATAAAACTATCTGTTACAGTCATCTTTACAGATCTTTTCCATTTTTTTTCAATCTGTCATAATCCTTAAATGTCCTTGGGATAATTTTGCTTAGTTGGGTATCTTGCCAAGTTTTCTCTAAAGTAGTTTTACCATCTACTGCTTCTCTCTGCTTTATGGGTTGATACTGCCCATAACTGTAGATCTTGTCATAATTTACAAATGAGTTTATACTCTAAATAACTTGTGTTTAGCTGGTATCTTTCTCTGCTTGGCAAGCATGTCAAATGTTCACTGATGCAGATGCCTTCTGGGATTCTGTGGTCTTCTCTTTGTGGCAATAAATATATACTGGTTAAATTTCTATGTAAAATTATTGAAGTTGTTGCTGGCATCATTTCTTTTGTCCCTTTCCCATTTCTCATTGTTGTTTAAGTAATTCAGGATTGAGTTGTTCCATTTGTACAGGATGTGTTTTTCTCATTTATTATTCTTTCTTTTTACTAACTCTGATCTCTGCCCTAATTTGGCAATCTAATTGTAAACAGATAGCAAGGACAATGTGGAAGAATTAGCAGTGTGTTTGATTAAAAGTATGAAAACTAAGTGAAATGAACAAGCATTCATTCATTTATTGAGATGGGGTGAAAAATTCATCTCAGCGACTAAGTACTTTGCAACAAGAGAAAATTAATCAAAATCTCTGAGGAAGGTCTTCATATCTGAATTAATTTTTCAAGGCACTCTGAAATTACAATGAAGGAATTCTAAGAACTTCCAGAAGAGCTCAGAAAAACAAATCAAACAATTAAGTGAATGAATGAAATAAGAACAGAAATTAGAGCTTTTAAGAATCATATAAATAAGTCAAACCAAGGACTAGAGAATTTAGAACAAAAGGCAGAGATACTCTCCATAAACAACAGATTCTCTGAAGAAGAAGAAGACGAAGAAGAAGAAGAAGAAGAAGAAGAAGAAGAAGAAGAAGAATAAGAAGAAGAAGAAGAATAAGAAGAAGAAGAAGGTGAAAGGAGCAAGACAGAAATTATATACAAAAGAAAAAATAATGGAATAAAATATTTAAAAACAAAACTGGAAGAATGTCTGAGAACTCTAAAAACCAGAGTGAGGAATTTAAAGACAGGTGTAAAAGGATACTATAAGACTTAAAGGCATTCCCAAAAATGTGAAAAAAAATATAATACAATAATATAACAACAATAAAAGTAAACCCAAGGAGCTCAGAATAGAACAGGGTTATGAGAGAGAGACCAGAAGCCGGGGGGAGCAACCTGGCTTCACCTTAGTAGAAGTGCCATGGAGGATGTATGGGAACGAGCTTCTCAAGGCCAACTTAGAAAATGTGGTACTGGAGCTTCCCCAGAACCTTCCAAAGATTCCAAAGATGCAACTCAACATGGAAGTACCTGTAGCCATAATGGCTTTTGTTTTCTTTGAATGGCTCAGCTTGCCTCATTGAGCCTCTGGACACTGTGGCTTGCTCTTCCGGGGCAGGAGGCCCGGGGAGCATGCCGGGAGGCAGACGGCTTCCTGTGTGGGGAGTCATGGGGCTGGCTGAGGGGAGGTGTTAGCTCCAGAACCTGGTCTACCCTAGGGGGAGGAGCCACTCAGGAACCAATCGGCCCTGGTCATTTGGGCGGAGCTTGATGATGTCAGAAACCCTATAAGAGGGGAGAGGACAGCTTGAAGATTCTTCCTCTCTTTCCTTTTCCGGTTGGAGCCAGAGGCAGTTACAACGACCGTTACAGAGGCAGTTACGACCGTTACATCGTCAGTTTCAGTTGCAGCTTCAGTTTCAGAAACAGACACAGCTGAGGCAGGAGCTGCCAGCAGCAGAGCTGATCTACGGGAGGAAGCTGAACAAAGACTTCAGTCCAGTGGGTAATCTTATTACCATCAAGGGGGAAACATGATTTTGCTTTACGCAATCATGTTTCTCTGTAGCCTCCTGGTTACTCTTTCAAGGCGTACCTATTGGGCCTGGAAGATTATGACCAACATATCAAAATGGGGCTTCTGGTTCATGGGTTGGTTACTGTGGAGCCTAAATAAATGTTTTGATTCTTCTGCCTTCTACTTTGAGAGTTTCTTCTATCCGGCGATTCCGAACCTTTCAGACATGTTTATGATCTTCTTTGAGATTATAAACTCGGCCCTCCTGATACATTTGGCGTCACGAACAGGATCGCTAGGTATAAGATCTCTATTTAGAAGCAGAACAATTCCAGAGGAAGAGATAAATATCCCAGGATGGGAGGATCCATTTTATTCCTCCCTAGCAAAAGAATTGGCTAAAAAAGCTGGACCCTGTGAAAACTGGGAACCAAGGCTACGGAGAGGAGATCCTAGGGATTTAGAAAAGTGTTTACGAGAAGTTGGGATTCAGTCAGGGGCATCACTATCTAGGCAAAGCTGGATAGTGTTATCAGCCTACCGGCTAGTATACGAAAGATTGAGATTAAGTGAAAGACATGGGGGCACTCCTACCCCACAGGAAGAAGGGAAATCTCAGATAGCAGAAGACCAAACTGACTCAAATGAGAACTTTTCTATTAATGTGGCTAAGAGCAACAGGAGACCAAAAAAGCCCAGAGTGCATTTCAACCCAGCCCAGAAAGAGCCGGCTGAGGCACAAAACACTACTGGGGTTCAGGATGTGCCTCACACAGAGAATAGGAGATGGTTAAATGATCAGACAAGGGCTCGACCCATACAAAGGAGGAAGACAGAAACCCGAGGTGAAGATTCAGTTACAAGGGAAATTCAGGAAGATTTCTCACCGCAAGAGGTCACAGATATTTTGAGTAGATTCAGCCAAAGAATAGGAGAACCATTGATATCTTGGATGGTAAGACTCAGTGATCAAGGGGCCGGTGGAATATCAGTAGATGGGACAGACTGCATGAGATTCATAGGTATCAGCCATGATCCTCTAGTTCAACAAGCTTTTAGGGAACATCATCAGCAAGGAGATGGTGATAGCAGGACTACTCTGTTGGCATTAGCCGCTGTGGGATGCAATAAGAGATATGATACTGATTCTATGTGGCCCACTGAGCACAGACCCTGGTATTCACTTAGAGATTGTATCATGAGACTAAAGGAGGAGGTAATGAAGACTGCCATTATGATAGGAACTGCAGACAAATATTACAATGATCCAATGGGACTGTCTCATAGGAATTTAATAATTAGGACAGCTCCCCCTGCTTATAAACAACTAATTTTGAATTTATTACTTGGAGAAGTAGGGAGCCGTCTTACAACAGTGATAAATAAGATTTTACAGTTATATGACTTAGGTGACTGGGGAAGGGATAGATCTCCTCGAGAGAGAAGGGTGAATAACCAGCAAACTTGGCGCCAAAGGAGAGTAACAAGGAAAGAAATGTTTACTACTTTATTGAGAGCAGGGGTAGGTTTTGAAATGATAGATGGAATTCCAACTAATGAATTATACAGAATGTATAGAGGACTTGATAACACGAGAAATAGGGAAATAAGAACTGCTCCTGCAAGCCTACAAGCCACTCAGACTGAAGGTGACCTTGTGTGATCAACGGATGAAAACTTGTACATTTGGGGAAAGGCTGGGAGGACAATCTTAGTCTATATCTAGGGTGGGATCCTCTTGGCTTCCTGATTATGTTCCTTTTGAAAAGAAACATTTCCCACCTGAGTTTGGCTCTGATGTTGGATCTTTGCATAACTAAAATCTCAACCAAACTTGAGATGATTTTATTTGAAGAATTATAGTCCATACTTGTCTATTCTTTTTGTCCTTTGTTTTGGCTAACCTTGTTGCTAGTTTTGTTTCCTTCAGGCTTAAGCACCCTGCACTTTCCGGTGACTGCCTAAGCATGTAGCATTCTTGGAATTCCTGCCAGCTCGTTAAAGAAATGACCTCTGGAATGGGACTTTTTGGGGGCAGGGCCATCTCTACATCCAATTTCAGCATGAAGAAGCTATGGAAAATGAGACCTTCACCCCTCACCCCAAGATTTTGAGCCCCAATCGTTCAAGGGGGGTGGAAATGATGATAGTGTTCTGTTTACTTATTTTGTGTTATCCTTGCTGTGTTGTTTTATTGTTATGATATTATTGATCCTATGTAATGGATACAAGGATTTAGGGGTGGACATTTGAATTATTAATAATTATTTTGGGGATGATTGATTGAAGAGATTATCTTGCTGGGACCTAGGGGTGGATCGCATTTGAATCGTTAAACCAATGTTTAGGAATGTCACCAAATGATATGTTTTGCTTTATAATGAATGATATGTTTTAGTTTCCTTTGTAATTGAATCACAATGTATGTTCTAGGATACATGGCTGATTAGATTATGTATCCTATAACAAGGGGTGGAATGTAGCCATAATGGCTTTTGTTTTCTTTGAATGGCTCAGCTTGCCTCATTGAGCCTCTGGACACTGTGGCTTGCTCTTCCGGGGCAGGAGGCCCGGGGAGCATGCCGGGAGGCAGACGGCTTCCTGTGTGGGGAGTCATGGGGCTGGCTGAGGGGAGGTGTTAGCTCCAGAACCTGGTCTACCCTAGGGGGAGGAGCCAACTCAGGAACCAATCGGCCCTGGTCATTTGGGCGGAGCTTGATGATGTCAGAAACCCTATAAGAGGGGAGAGGACAGCTTGAAGATTCTTCCTCTCTTTCCTTTTCCGGTTGGAGCCAGAGGCAGTTACAACGACCGTTACAGAGGCAGTTACGACCGTTACATCGTCAGTTTCAGTTGCAGCTTCAGTTTCAGAAACAGACACAGCTGAGGCAGGAGCTGCCAGCAGCAGAGCTGATCTACGGGAGGAAGCTGAACAAAGACTTCAGTCCAGTGGGTAATCTTATTACCATCAAGGGGGAAACATGATTTTGCTTTACGCAATCATGTTTCTCTGTAGCCTCCTGGTTACTCTTTCAAGGCGTACCTATTGGGCCTGGAAGATTATGACCAACATATCAAAATGGGGCTTCTGGTTCATGGGTTGGTTACTGTGGAGCCTAAATAAATGTTTTGATTCTTCTGCCTTCTACTTTGAGAGTTTCTTCTATCCGGCGATTCCGAACCTTTCAGACATGTTTATGATCTTCTTTGAGATTATAAACTCGGCCCTCCTGATACAGTACCTTAAGCTTCAAGATGATGAAATTATCCTTTTATTGACTGCTGACTTGGTAAAATTTTCAAAGTAAATGGCCTGTCCTCTGTGTTCTCTTTTCTTTCCATCTGTTGAGCATAGCAAGAGTTTTCAAGCTTCCCTATGGAGGGATGGAGGCAGGGCTGGTATCCTTCCTCCCAAAAAAACACATGGGAGCCAGATCATATGTGTGGGCTTGGGTGAGTCTAAGCCTGGGGGCTTTGGCTCCCATTCCTGCCTTATTTCTTTGCCTGATAATAAATAACTAAAAATCATCAATCAAATGACTAAGACAGAGACTGAGAGAGAAAAGGAAAGAGAAATACAGAAAGAGAGGAAGAGAGTGAGAGAAATTTCTGGTCTTAGAAGTCAACTTGTGAATTAGAATGGTCCTTCTTCAGTCAATAGAAGGGGGGCTCTCCTCTATATATCCCCTATAGAACTTCTTGGGGAAAAAGAAGAACACCAAGCAAGGAATGACCCCAAGCTTTGGTCTGCTTCAACAGAAGAACCTGGAACGAATTATTTGGACAGTGTAAAAGGTGTATTCATTGGTCCCACAAACTGAATGTATCCTGATGTTTCAAGTGTCAACATCCCAGAAGAATTTGAGAATGGTTATAAGTGCTACTTGTTTTAAGGGGTTTTTTCTGCCAATGAATGCTTGGAGGTCTTGCATGCACTAATGATTTCTTTTGTGCAATGAAATTAAATAGGTGTCTCATTTCTGATTCATATTGTCCATTGAGTACCTTTCAGCTCCTCCCATTGGAGAGATCTTAGGCATGAGCCAAACCTAAGCCTTAACTAATTCTCCCAGGTCTCCCAGGGGGTGAGGCAGTGCTCTAAAGAGCTAAAGAAACAATGGGACAAGAGACCTATTTTTTTAGATGGTCAGGCTCCCCAGGGACTGAACCCAGTCCAAACTGCATGGATCCAGAAAGGGTCCCTTTTGTGAAGAAAGAAAGGGTGCACAGCACTCCAGCTCCCTTGGCCCAGTGTGGTTCTGGTTACATCAGCAAAACAAACAGCAGGGACCAAGTGCTGACATAAAAGAGGAGCTAGAGTTTTATGTGCATATAACCCTTCGCCAGATGGCCTGCCAATCAGTGAGGATTGACAGAGAGACTGAGGATGTCAGAAGTACCTGTGGCAACTGAACAGACTGGACTATTGATATGGACTTCCTGCCACAAGTCTTTCCCCACTCCCATCCATCCTCCATTCAGCCATCAAACTGAGCTGCCCAAAGTGCAAATCTGACCGGATCACCCCTAATCAGTAAACTCCACTGGCTCCCTGTCACCTCCAGGATCAAATATAAAATCCTCTGTTTGAAGTTCAAAGCTCTTAATTACCCTCCCCACCCCTACCTTCCCAGTCTTCTTATTCCTTACATCTCCCCTATGCAGCCCCAGGAACTCTGCCTTCTAGTGACGCTGGCCTCCATCTCCCAAGTCCAGCATTTTCTCTGACTGTCCTCCTTGCCCAAAATGCCCTCCCTTTCCACTTTCTGGGTTCCCTGGATTCTTTTAATTCCCAACTAAAATCTCATCTTCAGGAAGCTTTTCCCAATCCCTCTTCAATCTATTGAATTCCCTCTACTGGTCATTTCCACTTCATCCTGAATAGAGCTTGTTTGGACACAGTTGTTTGCATGTTGTCTCCCTCCTTAGACTGTGAGCTTCTTGAGAACAGAGACTTTTATTGAGAACAGAGACTTCTACTTTTCTTTGTAACCCCAGTACTTAGCACACAGTTTAGCACATAGTAGGTTTTCTTCAAGTTGCTAAGTCTCTTTGGGCTCTGCAGTCTCTTCAGGAGCTTTCAGCTTCTAGTTTCAAGAGAGATAGATGATGTCAAACCCCACTTCAGGTTGCTGAAGGAAAAGCTACTAGAAAGAAGCTGAAATAAATAGAGCTGGCAGTCTCCACCATGTCCCAATTCCCAGTTTGCCACAATTCAGACTTCAAGGAACTTACCCTTGGGTGAGATCTGGGTCTCTCTCTGTCTCTGTCTCTGTCTCTCTTACTCTGCGTGTGTGTCTGTCTTCTTCTTTCTGTCTGTGTATGTCTATCTCTCTGTGTCTCTCTCTGTGTCTCTGTTTCTGTCTCTGTCTCTCTGTCTGTCTGTCTCTGTCTGTCTGCCTCCCTCTCTCTCTCTCTCTCCTCTCTCTCTCTCTCTCTCTCTCTCTGGCTCTTACCTAGCTTCCAATGGAAGAGCACTCTCACTCTGTATTGTCTGGTGTATATTCTGCTATATATACTTTCTCTGACTTCTATTTTGCTCCCAATTTGAATAGATGGATTTATTGGCAAAAAAAAGAAAAAAGAAATGTGTATTGCCTGACTAAAAGAAACAGTAACATGTGAACACTGAATTGATAACAGAGAAAGAGGAAGAGATTATCCACCTTGCTGAGCTACCCAAAGGAATAGAACTGGGGGGATGGAGTATGGGGATGCACCTTCCCCCAAAAAACTCCACAACTGAGTTGACAAGTTGTCAACATGACATGAACACTGGAGAGTGAAAACTAAGGAGATAACACATGTAAAGTGCTCACAAGACTGAAAGCATTGTATAAATGATAGCCATCATTATAACTGAGTACAACTGATATGCTTGTGAAATTTGAAGGATTAGAATCACTTCAATGCTTTGATTCTACCCTCTATCCAGGAAAGGGCTTAAAGTCCTGTTTCTCTGTTTCCCAGATAGGCCATGGAATGATCACTTCCACGCTCACCCTTTTAGCCCAGAGGGGACAGGGAGAGATAAATGGAGAGGAACAGATCCGCCCTCCCAGGCTATCAGCCCCAAAGCCCCCAGAACTTAGGCTTTGGTTTCCTTGACTGTCCCCTTTTCAATTCTGGTGCTATTCCAATTACAATATAAGAAGTTTTTAAAAAAATCAAAAGTTGATGGCTGCCAAAATCTTGGATTGTGTAGTTAATGATAGCAACAGAGAGAGCTTGAGAAAGGTTCTTTTGCCCTTGTGGAGAAGAGACATTTTATTTCCTCAGAGTGAGGGAAAGAGAAAGAGGGATAGACAGAGATGGAGACAAAGAGAGAGAGACAAAGAGAGAGAGACAGAGAGAGTATAAAAGTTTTGCCCTTCCTTTAAAGAGACAGGAGATCATATTCTTGATCAGTATGAGCTGAGATGGGGCAGCAAAGAAGACCCCTCAATCTTCACATGAGAAAAACAAATAAACATACATACATGCACACATATGTAAATAGAGCTGAAAACAAAGAAATAAAAATTTACACCATCCATTGGACCAGTAAGAGAGACCATTAAGGCCATATTTGTATTGTTGTTGTCATTTCATCCAGAACCAAGATTATTCAAGAGCCCCATCTCAAGTGGGAGGTGGCTACATTCTGTATTTGTATTTGTACATTCTATAGAAATTTCTACATATCATATGTTGTCAACCTTCAAAGTTCAGTCTAAGAAAGACAAACAGAATTAGGTTGTACACATCTTTGTTTTCTCTCAAAGCAGCGTGCATGCATATATGTGGAGCTGCAGTCAGAACTGAGCTTAGGGTTAGGCTGCACAGATTATAAACACAAAGAGAAACCGCAAAGTTGTGTGGGAATGTCTGTGTCATGGCCCAAACAGGTACCACCACTACGGGTTTGAATTTTCCCACCGTGTCATGGCCCAGTCAAGTGCTGCCACAGTCCCTTGGGTTCAGTTTCTATTTCCCAGGGAGAGGCCATTTCACAGAGATCATGAGATGCCTACACAGAACATGGAATAGGGAGAGGTTGAAAAGTCCCCAAGGTCTCAGAACTGTTGATAGGTACAGCTATCAATCACACTGATCGATTTTAAGACACATGTTAAAAAAACCCTGACTTATCGTACGCTCAGAGCATAGTTCCACAGGATACAAAAATCAGTGGGTCCCAAGCAGTCTTAAGCTAGGTTTTATTTAACTAAACAAGAGGCATCCGGTGGAATTTTACACATGGCAGAAGAGAAGGTAAAAATTTACACATTAAATAAAAAACAGCAGAAAGGAAAGATCTGCATCAGGTAAAATAATAAACTGATCAGTAAACACTGGAGAAATAGCTGAAATTTGTTGTTGTTCAGTCATTTCAGTCACGTCCAACTCTTTGTGCCTCCATTTAGGGTTTTCTTGGCAAAGATACTGGAGGGGTGTGCCATTTCCTTCTCCAGCTCATTTTACAGATCACGAAACTGAGGCAAACAAGGTTAAGTGAGCTGCCCAGGGTCACCCAGCTAGTAAGTGTTTGAGGCCAGAGGTAAACTCAGGAAGATGAGTCTTCCTGACTCTAGGCCAAGCACTCCATGTACTCTGCCGCCTAGCTCCCCTAGCAGGAATCTTAGACAAAACATTAAAACTGGAGCTAAGCTAGTTACCTGACATGCTCACGTTAACTAAATAGAGGTAATAAAGCTGAGCCAGATGTGCTCTTATCACTAACTAGTTAAAAGTCTGAGCTTAAGTTTGATGTCTCAGCTAAATTTTGCAGGCTTTAGCTGGTTATATGACCTGCCAGAAATTCTCTCATCACAATGCCTTTACAAAAACTGATGATGTGCTGGGGATAAAGGAATCGTAAACAAAAGTTAAAAAGCAGATATAATAAACACCTCATTTACAGACCGTAACTGAATAAAGTAAAGGAAATTTGAGCAGAAGATACATACCAAAATGAAACATAAGTAATAGAGTAATGACTAGCTATTGGGTCAAAGAATAAGTCATAGGAACAATAAATAATTATGTTAAACGTAAAGATAACAATGAAGCAACATACCAAAACTTTTGAAATACAAATGTAGCAGTCCTCTGATGAAATTCAATATCTTTGAAAACATGTTAGCAAAGTGGAAAGAGAGAGGATCAATGAACTACAAAGATTGGAACAAAAGCATGGAAAAAAAACAAATTAGCAACTTTCAAATGAGTATAAAAGAAGAAATCTTGGGAAATCAAAGGAAAAACACAAAAGTGAAAAGACTACAGAATTAATCAACAAAACTAAAAGCAATTTTCAAAAGGCTAGGAAAATCCGCAAAAATCTATTGTAACCAGATCCAAAAATAGAAGAGAATTAAATAAAAAATGAAATGGGTGAATTCTCAACAAATAGGAAATAAAATAACTATCAACTACTATAAAATGCTATGACAGCAAAACCGAGAATTCAAAGGAAATCAGAGAGTAGATACCAAAATCTAAAATATTCAGCTAACAGAATAAGAACTAGAAAGTTTAAGCAACCCAATCCCAGAAAAGGAAACCGAAAAAGCTATCATTGCCAAAAGGAGGTGAGAAGACCTGGACAAAATGAATTTACGAGGGAGTTCTATCAAACATTTAAAAACCAATTAAAACTTCTGCTACAAAAATTCTCAAAGACAGACAGAAATCACACTCTACCAAACTTCTTTTATGAGACAAATCTGGAACACACACACACACACACACACACACACATACACCAAGAAAGAGAACTTTAAACCAGTATGACTAATGAGTACCAAAAAAAGTTAAGGAAAATCTTACAAGGAGATTAAAGAAACATTGAGAAAATAATTCATTATGATCAAACTAGATTCATACCAGGAATGCAAGGATTGTTCCACATTAAGAAAACAATTACCATAATTAATCATATAAACAATAAAATTACAAGAACAACACATTTTAGAAAAAAATTCAACAAAATACAGCACTTGTATTAAAATTCCTAAAAACAAACAAAAAACAAAGACATGGAAAAATTCCCTCTTTTCAATAATCAAAAACACATTATTTAAAACCAAGAGCTACCATTGTTTACAGTGGAGAAACACTAGAAAATTTTCCAACTACAAGCAGAGGTAAAGCATAACTAGTTAACGTAATTTTAGAAATTTTAGCTGTGATAACAAGAAACAAAAATCAAATGAATAAACGTAGCAAAGAGATAAAATGATCCCGATTTGAAGACAATATAATGAGGACAATATACTTAGAAAACCCCAGTTAATCAATGAAGGAACTAATTGCTCTCAAAGCTATACCAGCCAGTCTAAGACTAAGCTCTGCTAAGTTCTACTCTGCTGTAAAAGCCCCTGTTTTACAAGGATCACACTAGCCAAGTATGGACTACCTAGTAATGAATTTTTTAGCCATGGCAAACCACAAAAATTTTACATAGTCTTCAGTCCTGTGTGGTCTCCATCTACTTCTGGGATGATATTGATAGAATGATTTCCAAAGGACTGATTATGGAAAATGCCATCCACATCCAGAGAAAGAACTATGGAGTCAGAATACAGGAGGAAGCAGACTATTTTCTTTTTTGTTTTGGTTTGGTTTGGTTTTTTTCTTGCTCATGGTTTCTCCCATTCATTATAATTCTTCAATGCAACATGACTAATGTGAAAATATGTTTAATGGGAATATATGTGTAGATCCTATATCAGATTGCATGCCATCTTGGGAAGGGAGGGCAGAAGTAGGGGAAGAAAATTTAAAACTTATGGAAGTGAAGGTTGGAAACTAAAAATAAATACATTTTTAAAAAAGAAACTATGAATGTGATAAATACAGAGAAGTATGGGAAATTCCACAAATGCAGAAAACATATACACAATGGTAAGAACACATAAAAAATCAAAAATGAAAGTAACAAAATTATAAAGATAAAGCATGACTGAAATGAAGAGATATGAGCGAATACTCCCAACCTACCACTTCATGGAGGGGGGAGGTCTACAGGTGTTACATATTGTATATATTTTCAAACTTTGTCGATGTATTGATCAGTTGGACTGATTCTCTCCCCCCTTTTTGGTGTGTCTTTGAAAAATACTATTGTTATTTGGGATGGCTCTATGGAATGGGAAAAGGAAGGGATTCTGGGCATAACTGTGATGATATAAAAATGACATCAATGAGGTAATACTTTAAAAAACAAGAAAAGAGTTGACAGTGACTTTTATCACACATCTAAAGGCAACAACAAAAATGAGACATTTGGTTATGGTGCATTGCAGTGCAAATTATGTGTTTACACAAAAGATAACCAATATCGGTTCTAAGGATGAAATTGTAGAGTCTGTGAAGAACCCTCCAAATTAAAACAACGCCCCTTCTAATACTTAGTGGCTGTACTAAAAAGGTAGGAAAAGGGGAGAATGGGGGAAAATATGTAGAAAAGCATGGTTCAGAAAGAATGAATGAGAGAGGCCAAAGACTTGCATATTACATATAGATCTCTCAGCTCCATCTCATAAACACTTTATTCAAGAAAGCAATTGATAAGCGCTAGACACAGTGACGCCATAAAGAATCAAGTAAGTTATAGTTAAATGGACTTATTAATAATGCAGGAGTCAATTGTCTTTGAATATTCAGACAAAGAACGTTTGCTAAGATCAGAATTAATTCTTCAAAAGAAAGAATAATAAAAAGATATCATATATAACTGAGCCAACTTAATTTTGAACTGTTTAAATAACTGACCATCAAAAAACAAGAAATTAACAACAAAAATGACATAGACTTTAAGTATAACAACTTTATCCAGAAGTTTAAGAGGGGCTAGATGGCAGAGTGAATAGAGCACTGGCCCTGAAGTCAGGAGGCCCTCAGTTCAAACCTGGTCTTAGATACTTACTAGCTGTGTGACCCTGAGAAAATCACTTAACCCTGTTTGCCTCAGTTTCCTCATCTGTAAAATGAGTTAGAGTAGGGAATGACAAACCACTCTAGTAACTTTGCCAAGAAAACCCCAAATGGGGTCACAAAAAGTCAGATATGACTAAAAAATGACTGAACAACAAGGAGTGCAGATATATCGTAAGTGGCCAGAGAGAATTCCATTGAGGGAGGTAATAAGTAAACTGTTCAGGGCCCTCCCTTGATGGTCAGCTTGTGACAGGTGGTAACATCAAGTCCTGTGAGGCTCACAAAGCCTGACCCACAGCAAGCAGGTGCAGGTGAAGATCAGGCATCGGGATAGGAGGCAGGAGCTGGCAGTCTGAGGTGGGTCTGATCTAGGAACAGCATCCCAAACACTAAAGAAGTTCCTGGAACAAAAACAGAGGACCAAGGCCTCAGGCCTGTATCCCAGGATGACACAAGACTCCCTGGGAACTCTCAGGGGCACAGATAGAGGCGGTAGGTTGGGGGCTGGATCCAGGGCTTGTTAAGGGTTCCCCTGGGAAGTCCCAAGGTTAAAGGCAGCAGCCACAGACGAGTGGATTAGATCAAGGTGCTGATGAAGCATTTCCTGAGTAAAAGAAATCCAACCAATTAATGCAATTCCTTCTGTCATATTTTTAAAATTCATTTAAGCATAGTGTTATTTGCACAAATTAGCAACTTGGAAATGGGTTGGAGAAATGTGCCATTGCAGTACTTTTAAGTATAAGGAGAGCAAAACATGGAGGGAGGCAATCCAAAAGCCACCAGCTCCACCTTGTGTACCCAGAGTTGATAAGTGAAGCTCCAGCATAATTTTATATGGTTTTACTGTTAATTGATAGGGACATGATGAG
This sequence comes from Trichosurus vulpecula, assembly GCF_011100635.1. Lineage (NCBI taxonomy): Eukaryota > Metazoa > Chordata > Mammalia > Diprotodontia > Phalangeridae > Trichosurus > Trichosurus vulpecula. The sequence goes on along the minus strand of NC_050578.1, from coordinate 133,338,943 downwards.
AGTTCAATGGAATTTTCTCCCCCAACCCAAACATCACGGCAACATGTCACAAACAGAGAACTAGTCACAGAGCCAAAAAGGCCTGGGTTCAAGTCTTGCCCCTGATACATATTGTTCATAAGATCCCTAGGCAAGTTACTTACCTCTCAGTGACCTACTTAAGACTTAAATTGAATATCAGATGCTGATCTGCAATAGTAGAGTAAGTTTCCTTAACTGGAAGCTCCCTGTACCAATAAAGTCACATCTAGACCCAAAAAAAAGGCAAATAATAGGCAGATCTGGGTAAAACTGAAACTGAAAGGGAAGCAAAATCACTCAAAGGGCTGATTTGACCATAAATAAGTCTCAGCATGCTGTCTAGGTGCAGCTGTGGGTCTCACTCGCAAAAGAGCAGAAATAGCCCTAAAGCTTTGGGAAATGCACAAATTGTCAACAATCCCTTGCAGCAAAGAGTCACCAGCATTCAGTAAAGAAACAGCAGTAGTAGCTCAGCAGACAGAAGTAGCTCAGTAGAAAAACCTATTTAAAAAAACAGACCTGCAGATTATATCAACTCTTTAGGGAAATAGTAAGTAAAGAGATGTTCCAGCTGGGACACAACCCTAGAAGCATGAGTTGTTTTCATGTTTTCCTCCTCCCATCACTGGTGTGACAATCTGGAAGTTTGTGACAATGTTATTTCTCTTGAAATTCTGTTTAATAAAATATTTATTATTTTAATTAATGCGTCCTTCTGATTTGATCTGGAAGAAAGAAGTTATGAGATGAGATCTTGTGAGCTATAGTTTTGGATAGAGGCTGACCCAAAGCATACCTGCTACTGAGATGTAGTTTTGGGGGGGCCAAAATTTGAGGGAGCTCTGGGCTAAACATACAAAAATGATTCAGTATGCCAATATTTTCTCAATGCTTTTCTTTCCACTTCTCAAGAGATGGTAAAATTCTGAAGTGGTATCAATCTCATCTCAATTCCCTGAGCATAGAAATATCTAAAGGTAGAGAGAATCTGATATCTCATTCACCTTCCATCTGCAAAATAATCATTCTGCCGCTTAACCTCCAAATGAAGATTTACATATTCAAACACATTCAACTCCAGTGACATTACACTCATGAAGAAACAGCTGCCCTCTCACTTGCTGGAACATTGACTTATAAAAGGACTAGAATAACAAATCATTAAGACATGTTTGAGAAAGAACGCTTGAATAACTACACTGACTGGGTTTCATGTGTCAGACTACTATCTCAACATTTATAAAGCCCCAAGGAGAAAATGACTGATGTTGCTTCTTGTTGAAAACCAGCTGGTGAATTTATGGACTTTCTGGTTTGAAAAAAAAAATGATGCTCTCTGAACAGGGAGGATAACAGTCTTTTTAGCAAGTAGATAATTAATAGAATTAATAGAAAATATGACTTTCCATTAATTTTATACTGGCCCAATGTCAAAATCACAGTCACACAAAAACTTCATTTTCCCCCTGTGTCTTCTTAAATCACAGAAAAAGTAATTAGATTGGAAAATTATGCAGACCTTATACTGTGTGTCGCTCAAGCATAGGAACCAATCTTCATAGACTCACAGAATTTTAGAATTGAAAGGGATATCAGCAACTATGTAGTCCAACCCAAAAGAAAACCCTGCTACAACAAATGGGACAAGAGGTCGTGCCGCCTGTTTGAAGGTCATTAGTAAGGAGTAATCCACCGCCTCCAAAAGCAACTCAACTTATGGAAAGCTCCAATTGTTAGGAAGTTTTCCGTGGCTGATGCCAAGCCCATTTGCATTTCTACCCATCATTGCCCATTCTTTTCTTTGAGGTAAAACAGAGCATAATAATCCCTCTTCCATATAACGAACGGCCCTTCTAATACTTTCCTCAAGTAATCAACTTTTCCCTGAATCTTCTCTTCTACAGGATTCTTCCCTAGTTCCTTCAGACTCATGTTTACATGATATGGACACGAAGCCTTCCACCATCCTGGTTGCCCTTCTTTAGAAGCTCCTCTTCTTATAAATATCCTTTAGAAGGACTTAGCTGTTCTCAGCAATACAACAATCCACGAAACTCTGAAGGACTTATGATGAAAAATGTATCCATTCCCAAAGAAAGAACTGATGGAGTCTGAATAGATTGAAACATATTTTTTTACTTTATTTTTCTTGAGCTTTTTTCCTATGTTTTCTTTCACAACATGACTATTATGGATATGTTTCGCATGACTACACGTGTGTAACCTATATTGAATTGCTTGCCTTCTAAATGGGGGTGGGGAGTGAGGAGAGGAAAGGAAAGAATTTGAAACTCAAAGTTTTAAAAATGAATGTTAAAAATTGTTTTTACATGTAACTAGGGGAAAATAAGATACTAAATAAAAGCTTAAAAAAATAAATAAATGTCTTTCATAAACTGAAATACCCAGTACTGAACATGATTCTGCAGCTGCAGGATGATGGAGAAACTAGACCTTCCTTATTCCTGGAAGCAGTGACCCTCTTAATGCACGCCAAGATCACACTTGCTTTTGGGTCTGCCACATCATCCTGACGACTTGTATTGATTTTGTAGTATACCAAATCTCCCAGGTGTTTTTCAGATAGCTATCTAACTATACCTCCACCATCCAACACTTGGGAAGCTAATTTTTTTAACTCAAGTGGAAGACTTTGCATCTATTCCAATTTAATTCCATCTCATTAGACATAGCCCAATGTCCCAGCCCAGTATCGTGTAGGTATCCTGGGAGATATATACAAGATGATACATGAGAGTTCAGGAAAAAAAAAAATTTAGAACCACTTCTATTCATTTTTGTCCCCCAAACAAGAAACTGCTTTTTCTTGTATTTAATACATGGATTGATACCATTGTACTTGCTGGGTCCATATTCCAGATGATTGTGTATTACATAGAGCATATATGGCATCCAGAGGGAAGAGGAAGTCCCATACTGTGGAGCTTTGGACAAGAACAACATTATTCATTCATTCCCTTTCAGAATATCATGATATATTGCAATTTGCACCTGCCCAATGAAATGGTCTTACAAATTTGTCTGGTTTTTCCTAAATTTACCATTTCAAAATGGAAATGTGGTTTTAAAAGATTTCTGCAAAGAAACTGCAGATTGAAAATAATACTGATAAGCCAAAGCAAACAACAGAAGAACTGCAAAGGTGATGTTGCAACAAGATAATTACAGAGATTACCACTACTGGTAGGAGCTTTCCAACAATTGCATTCCATAGCTTAAAAACAATATTGATGTAATCGAATCTGACAAGAAACTGCCTCTCTCCAAAAAAAGCACTTTTTTTCAAAATTATTTGAAACTTGAATTTGTAACCACTATCATTAATGACTCTTCCCCTACCTGTATATTGTGACTAAAATACCTAATAATGGTATGAAACTTTCTTGATTTGCAAGACATTAAGAGACAAAGTTTTTGTTATAGGAGATGATACATCAATAAAATACTGCAGGATTTGAACCCAGATAGGTCTTCTTGATTCCCAAAGCAGCACCTATATGAGCCATCCCACTTTCTGTCCAAAGGTCATTAGTAAGGAGTAATTCAGCCCCTCCAAAAGAGACTTGGCTTTTGGAAAGCCTCTCTTGCCCTAGGGTTGAGGGCAGGTGAGCATAAGGGGAGAATTCATGGAGGAAGCAGCATTTGCATTGGGGCTGGAAGGAAGAAAGGGACTTCAACAGAGAGAGTGCGGCCGTGAGGGTTGGGGAGAATAATATAGGTATAATAATATGAGTTTCCTCAGCTATGAAATGAGAAACCACTCCAGCACCTCTGCCAAGAAAACTCCAGATGGGTCACGGAGAGTCTGATAATAATGTAATAGCTACCTAACCAAGCGCAAGGATGTGGAAGAGGTCAAGAGGCCAAGGCTGGGGAATAGAGAAAGTAATCCACTTTGACTGCAGCAAAGAGTCAGTGAAGAGGATGTGCTATTGGAAAGGTACTGGAAAATCTGGAGGCAGGTGAGAGGGGCCAAGGAAGATTTTTGAGTAAAGTGGTGTCATGATCAGAGTCATGCATAGGTATGATTACTCAGGTAACAGTACCCTGGTTAATCTACTTTCATACATATGGCTACTATTTTTTATTTGCATATGAGTCAGCTAGGTGGCTCAGTGGATAGACAGCTCAGGAAGACCTGAGTTCAAATCTAGCCTCAGACACTTACTAGCTGTGTGACCCTGGACAAGTCACTAAGCTCTGCTTGCCTCAGTTTCCTCAATTATAAAATAGGGATAATAACAGCACCTACCTCCCAGAGTTGTTGTGAAGGTTAGATGAGATAATAATTGTAAAGTGCTTAACAGAGTGCCTGGCTCCATTCCTTTCCCTCTATATTTGCTTTCGTTAGGGTCTCTGTCTAGTAGTGGTATTTCTGGGACTATGTATATATGTGTGTGTATATATGTATATGTGTATGTATATGTATATGTGTGTATATGTGTGTATATGTGTATGTATATGTATATGTGTGTATCTATGTATGTGTATACATGTGTATATACGTGTGTATGTGTGTACATGTATGTATATGTATGTAAATGTATGTGTATATGTATGCATATGTGTGTATATGTGTGTGTACACTTATGTATGTATATATACATGTGTATTATACAATGTACTAACTGGAACATCCTAGGAACACCCTCATACAACTGATGACAGTGTCTGCAGCAGGAGCCAAGGAAAAACTGGACAAGAAATGAAGGCTCTAGAAAAAACTCAACGAGAAAAACCACACTATGCCTAAGGGAACTTTCTGAGTTTGCCATGAAGGGAAGAAAAGAACTTCCAGTTAACAGAAATTGTGAGTTATATCCTTCCCATATGTGCACAGAGCTAGATATCAGATGTCTAAGTAGTGACAGAGCCATCTTATCTGATGGCAACCCTCCTAGACCGTTGGTCCTGCTTCCAACCCTTCCTTCACAGCCATCATCCAAGAAACAACTCCTGTGGAGAAAGGCCCAGCCATCACCACCGACTGTCAACCATCTGCTTGCTATTCAAAGGGCAGGCAGGCCAGCCTAGCTGCAGCATCATGGTACCCTGAGGCTGGAGGCAGAATGTACCAGGAAATTCAACCCACCAAGACCACCACCTTGACCACCATGTCCCTTCAGACTCTGATGGAGAGAGCCCTGAACCTAAGGGCCCTATCAGCAGTTATGCTACCAGCCCGGTGCTTCTAGGCATCGTCCTGGGAAGCAGCCCCTAGTGAAATGCAACCCAGCCACTGCCCCGAGGGACTGCAGCCGCAGCTACTGAAGACCCAAAAAGGAAAAGACCTTGACACAATCATATGGTTCAACATCAGAAAGTGATGGAATTTCCTCAGTGTAAATGACATTAGAGAAGATCATCTGCTTTGCCGCTGTCCCCTCACTTAGAGATAAGAGCTCCCATATGTGTTGTGTCTCTCTTTAGAATGTAAGTCCTTTGAGAGCAGGAATTATATTACTTTTCTATTTGTTTCCAACACTTTGCATGTAGTGAATGCTTAATATAAATGCTTTATTCATCCATTCATCCATCTACCACAATTTTGGGAGGTGAGAGAAACTAGCTCCCATGTTGCAGATCCATCATTGCTCCTTCAAGTAAACACCAATAAAAGCAAATTCATTAGTAATACTTTTCGTGCTTGTTGAAGGCATAGGCCATAGCCTGACACCCACAGCACCCATCTTATTGTTGGGTGCCACTAGAACTGGTAGAATCAGTTTCACCTTAAGAGTAGCTGTTATATTCTGCCTACAGAAGGGTGAATTGCTTGTGATGAATTTGGCAAGTGAAAGAGAGTATCAGCTGTGTCTTTATCCTGTTGGGTCCTAGCCACCCCTCCATCTACTCTTAGGGTCTTTGTGGTCATTTCATTTTTTTTTCTTGAGGCTCTAGCTATAGGTATAATAGAATTACTTTCTTTTGGGTTTACTGTTTGTGCATTTCTTCATTGTATAAGGAATCTCCTTCATTTGTCTATATTTCTAGCCTCAGTTCCCAAGTTGGGACTTTCTGCAAGGGCAAGGCTCCACCCCCTCCTTCACTCTTAGATGGGGTAGACAAGGCCAATTTGGTCCTTGCCCCTCTACAGACTAGATATTGTTGCTGCTGCTGCTGCCAACATTCTGGATGGGGTGGGAAGGACCTGGCCCCACCTCTGTTTCTCTCCCATATTCTGTCTACATCATCTCCTGGTGTTGCAATGTGGATTCCGGGCTTCTCTCCCCTGTATCTCTCTCCTTCTCTTTGTGCAATAGTCAATAGGGTCTGGAGGCAGACCACCCCTGAGCCCCAAGGTGTGTACTCACTACCTGGGGCAGACTTCTCTTGGTCCTTTTGCACAGAAACTTATCAGGAGCTAGCTTTGTCCTTCAGCTGAGGATCCAACTAGCCAGGCCCTAAAGATCAGATGGGCTTCAGGTGCCCCGGCACATCCAGGCTCAGAGGACCTGCAAATTTTGTGCCATTTTCTGTGTGTTTGGACTGGATAGATGAGCTTTTCCTTTGGTTTTATTGATCATTGCTTCATCTGGTGTTCTTTTAGAATTTTGTTGGGATTTTTATTCAGGAAAGTTGGCTTGGCTTGGATTAGAGATCTTCTGTGTCATCATCTTAAATGGAATTTCTCAGACAACAGTGTTAAGAATGGATTCAAGAGAGAAAATACTAGAAACTCCAGGAAATACAGCTAGAAGGAAGGAAGGAAACAAACATTGAAGAAGCTTATGTGCCAGGCATTGTGCTAAGCACTTCACAAATATTACCTCATTGGATCCTCACAACAACCCTGAAAGTAGGTGTTATTATTATCCCCATTTTACAGCTGAGGAAACTGAGGCAGACAGAAATGAATCAACTTGCCCAGGGTTACAACTAGAAAGTATCTGAGGTTAGATTTGAAATCAGGTCTTCCTGACTCCTTGCCTAGAGTTCTATCCACTTCACCACCTAGCTGTATCTTGGCAGCCAATTGGAATTTTTAAATTAGAGGCTGAACAACTACTTGCCAGGGATCCTGTTGACAGAATTCATTCACTGGATGGAAAGATAGACTAGATGACCCTGACCCTTGTTCCAGCTCCAAGATTCTACAAAGAACATTTTCCTCTGATATAAGGGCTATTTGTTTTTTTATGCTTTCAAGGTAATTTAATGGCAGTTATGAAATAGCACGGAAACGCTTTTTTTTAATGACTCTTTTCCTCTTAGAGCCTTTTCCCGCCTTGGCTTTTAGATTTTCCATATGGAAAGCTTAGCTTTTACTCTACTTTCTTATTTGCAACCAATTATTAACACCAGCAGGAAATGATGCCCCTCAGTGTTTTCCATTTATTTAAAGAAGATTATATTATATAGTGGTACCTGTTTAAAACAGAGAACTCTGTTGAGTGAGGTATCATCAGTACCAATTATGCTAAATATCAATCTCCTCTTTGTAATGTTTCCAAATTTCAATAAATTCAATAAAGCCGAAAGCAATGATGGCATCCTCACTAGGGTGGTAAAATTACTAGTGCTGCCCATCACGTTTTTACTCTCTCTTGTTTTATAAATGCCAGGAAGAGTTTCTACTTCATTCTCCCCACTGTTTGTCTTCTGGAGTTTTTTGTTGTTGTGATATGGGCAGCTAGGTGGCGCAGTGGATAGAGTGCCCCAATTGGAGTCAGGAAGATATATATTCAAATCCTGCTTCAGACACTTATTAGCTGTGTGACCCTGGGCAAGTTATTCTTTGTTTCAGTTTCCTCTTCTATAAAATGAGCTGGAGAAGGAAATGAAAAACCACTTCAGTATTTTTGCCAAGAAAATCCCAAATAGGGTCATGAAGAGTCAGACAAGACTGAACCAAACAACAAAAACTGTCTTATCTCCCCTCCCTGCTCACTCTCTGATACAAGTACTAAGGAAAAGGAGAAGGAATAGGACCCTCCCAGACTTGAAAAGGAGAACCCAATACTCCTGTAGCTGCATGCATAGCCAGCATATATAGCTGCAGCCTGTACTGCTGCATAGATAGCCAGAGCAGAGCCTGCAGATTCTCTGGCACCCTTGGGTTCAAATTCCAGATCTTGGGAAACCACAGGCTGGGAGGAGAGAGAGTCTCTTTGCAGAAGTACAGAATCATAGACTTCAGAGTTAGCAAATTACTGTGAGGTACAGTAGAGCCAACGACAGATTGGAGCCAGAGGACCTGTCATTTCCTAGCTGTGGGACTTGGTGCACGTCACTTATGTGGCACTCTGTGGCTTAGTTTCCCCATCCATAAAATGAGAAGGTTGAACTAGATGACCCTAAAGCAAAGGGGCCTCTGGAGGAGAAAGCGAGGCTGGTGACCTTGCACAGCCTCCTTCACTCAAATCAAAGTCAACTGCCAGTCATGTCATCATTTCCCTGATGTCATAGTCCTCTTCGAAAACAAAGGACAAACACAACAACAAACTTAACAACTTTAATCAGCATTATTTACATTTTCTCCATCACTTTCTGCAGTCTAGGCAATCATCAAAGCAACAAATCAAGCCCTGATTTTTTGTAGCATTTGCCGATTTCTGATGTGCAAATGCTCACACTAAGAATTTAACAATCTGCTCTCTGGAGCTAGTTAGAGCTGGCTCCTGCACTGGTCTTTCCATTTATGAATCTGGTATCTGGAGGCCTAAGAATTCATCCAAAACTAGTCTAATCCCTTTTCACAACATCATACTTGAGACACTTATCTCTCCCTCCTCAAATTATCTTTTATTTACTTCTCTGTGTAAATAGTTTATCCTCTCAGTAGAAAGTAAACTCCTTGAAGGCAAGAACTGTTTTCCTTAAGCTGTAGAGATGAATGAAATCAAAGGTCCCATCCCTATCTTTGTCCTTGGTGCCTAACCTCATGCCTGGTCTAACTAACAATGTTGCCTTAGACAATCCCATTCAATCCAACAGTAATCATTTAGTGTATGTTCTGGTTGCTGCTGTTCAGCTGTGTTCAGTTTGGTGACCCCATAGAGCATAGCACACCAATGCTGTCCATTGGGTTTTCTTGGCAAAGATATTGGAGTAATTTGCCATTTCCTTCTCTAGTGAATTGATGCAAACAGAGGTGAAGTGATTTGCCCAGAGTGACGTAGCTAGTAAGTGTCTGAGGCTAGATTTGATCTTAGGTCTTCCTGACTCCAGGTCTGGCACTCAATCCATTGATCCCCCTTGCTGCCTTATTTAGGGCATACTATATACCAAAAACTGCATCCCTATAGCCAGAAGAGGACTTTGTGGACAGCGAAGCTGGGTGGGCGGTGTTGGGTCTTTTCTACCCACTCCTCACTTTTGGAAAATGGCTAAATCCTCCCATGCCAGAGACCATGCATTGTCTCTACTTCCCTCCTCACTAATCCCCAAGGACTGGGTTTGGTCAGAGCCCTCCCTTTGGACACAGCCTTTTCCTTTCTTTTATCTCCTCTCCCTTCTCTCCAGTCTGGAGGTGATAAAGTATGGAAAGTAATTGCCTAGCCCCAGGAACTTGCATTAGCTGTAGAATAACAAATGATTCAATTAGCCCAAGAAAAGAAAGGAAATGTTTAGCTTTAAATTCTCTTTGAGAGATTTCCCGAACTACTAAAAAAATAACAACATAGATCCTGAGTCCGCAGTTATGGATTCTCTAACTATCGGCCACAGACTGAAATCTCTGCCTATCTTAATTTCTGTGCAAATTTCACCTAATGAGTGTATCCTCCCCCCCCCCCCACTCCTACTGTATTCCATCTCCATACAAATATGTAATTCTCAGCTTTCATGGTCACCAATAGATTTCATATAAGGAAAAAGATTAAATTAGGAGAAAATGCAACTGAATTGGAGGGAAACAAATGATAATGAAAATCTGATAATGAATAAGTATGGATGGGGAGGAAGAAAGGAAAATCTTTCGGAAGTCTCCTCCCAGTCTTAAGAGAAGACAATTAATCACTGGCAAAAAGTAGTCTCCATTCCTTTTTTTCCCTGCAACGTAGAATCTGATTGTTAAAGCCAGCTGTGGTGGGAACAATACCTTAACCCCCCTAGCCCCACCACCACCACCATGGGGGCTAGCCTAATTTTTCCTTAAAAGGGACCGAAACCATCCTTAAAATTTAATTGGCTCAGGAGACTAATGGTTCAGGATGTTAACATCAGTTCCTGGATTTTCAAATACAAAAGAACACTGAAGAACCTAAGCTACTCTCTGATGCTTTGGCCGATGGACCACAATGGGCGTCTCAGAGGCAGGGGAGCTTCACTGAATTAATAGGCAAATGTCCTCAACTGCGTATCCTTATCAAATCACCTTCCCTTGCTACAGCTAAGTAAATCTATTTTTGTGAACTGCTGAATGACCTATGATTAATCTCATTTAGTTCTGATATTGAATATAAACTACCAGGGGACAGGCCCTGATTCAAGCTAAGCACAGTCTTCTACACTCACTGCATAGTCCTAGTCACCAAATCAATGTTCTTTGTCTTTCTCCAGCCACCCATATTACTCCTTCAACCAGTGCAAAATCTTTTTCTTGAGCTCATAGATTCCTACCCAGTCCAAGTCAAGTGTGATGCCCAGGATGAGAACAGATCTTGGTAAGACATTTTACTACAAGCCCCAAAATCCCTAGCCAGCTGCTGGATACCTTTTCCTTTGACTGTCAAAGAATTGCCCCCTTTGAAGCTGGGTTTATAAACAGATGCACAGTGTTTTCAGGGGTACCAAGCAAATCGATTAATTAGGCAAATCAATCGATCTCTTTGGTTGTTTCCTTATGAAGAGGCTGGGCTAGGTGAAGTGTTAAAAGGTTAAAAAATGACAAATCCAAGGCGAAAATTCAGGCCCCATTGTTCTTATTGTTGTGGGAATTTTTAATTTCCTTTTATTATTTGGGACTTAGTGCCATTCCTCCTCCAAATGTTGGTTAGTATTGACCTCACCTGAGTAAAACCTGCCCCATGGGATATGAAAATTCTCTTAAAGCCTTAAATATTCTTTAGATAAGAAGCCAGAGGGAGAACCTCAATTGTCCCTGCCTCCTTGATGACATATCAGTCTTCTGCCTCAATCAGCCTATTTGTGAATTCTCTAAATGTGGTTTAAGCTATAACTGTACTTAGTTTACCTGTAGAGTTTATTTGATGAAGTGTTTCCTTGAAGAATTTATTAGATTATAACCCCATTAACTAAGTTTGTTCAACTTTTCTGACGTTGAAGGAAGTGTGGGACTACAAGATCTGTCCTCTCTTTAATTTTTATGGCCTAAGAGGAACAAATAAGATTGTAATGTGTAAATGAATTATTTCTCTGTCATTCTGACATCATTTTGCCTATAAGAAGCCTTATCAAAATCCTCCTAATTGTTCAAGTTTAGTCCTGAACCTACGCTTGAATAGAATAATAAAACCTCCATAATTTCTGCATTGTGGTCAAAATATATTGAGCAGCAGCTACCCACAACATAAGGGCAGCTATGTGGCACAACGGATAGAGTCCAGGGCCTGAAGTCAGGAAGACCCATATTCCTGAGTTCAGCTCTGGCCCCAGACAATTACTAGCTATGTGACCCTGGGCAAGTCACTTAACCATGCTTGCCTTAGTATCCTCCTCTATAAAAGAAGGTGGAGAAGGAAATAGCAAACTATTCTAGCAACTTTGCCAAGAAAACCCCAAATGGGATCACGAAGAGTTGGACGTGACTAAAAAAATGACTGAACAACGACAAAAACCTACCAGATAAACTTAGAGAAGAGGTATTTCTCTCACAACACTGTGTAATCCATAATTTTTCTATTTGTTGTCCTGGCCTGCTTTTTAAAGAAGCCTGTTATAGGTATAAATGTACCAATAATAAATATACCAAATAATAAATATTTATTTGCTAGGTATAAGGTACTGCTCTAGGTACTAGAAATACAATGACAAGATGAGAAAGAGGCCTTGATCTTAAGGACTCATATTCCACTGGGAAGGCCCAGATGCAACATGTAAATAGACAAGGAAGTCTTAGATAACTTGAGAAGGGAGAAAGTATTGACAACTAGCACAATCACAAAAGGCTTCCAGAAAGAAGCAGCCCTCTTCACATTGGACGTGCCCAAGTCAGCTAATACGGCACCATCCTACTTCTGGGTGAAGACATCCTGTGTTCCCTGACCATGTAGATGGCCACAGTCACTTTTCATTGGCTTCACTGTCAGGATAAGCTGTGTGTTCAAAACTGTAAGACTGCTCCAGTCACACTCTTTTCATCCACTGTCCAGAAGGGTCTTGCTCACCAAGCATGGGCATCACGAGTCGACTTGGTAAAGGAGGCTCTACCTTTCCCTCCTCCCCACTTTTGTCCCGTGCTTAGGGGCTTAGGGTTCTGTTTTGGTCTGTTTCATTTATCCCATGTAGAGATGGTAGAATCCCCACTGGATCTGATTAAGAACGATGGTGGGGTTGGAGGCAGGATTCCAGATTGGATGTGTAGCCATCTCCCTCAGGGAGCCCTGAAGAGCCAGGGTGCAAAGATGCAGGGGGGCAGGGTGCTACCTCAGACTTGGAAGTTGGTGAAACTGTGCTATATAGGAACTGAGCTAAGCTGTGAATGGAATCCCCTTCCCTTCTTTAGAGACTGAAGTAGCATGGGGGACACTATGCCCTGCCAGGGTTTTTTGTGGGGGGGGGTGAGGTCTTTGTAAGCTTATCCTTGCTATAACTTTGGAGCAAATATTCCTTTGTAAAAGCTAATTAGACAGTTAAGTGGAATTGGGGTGCAGAGGACCCCTAAGATTGAGGGAATATTGTGGTGGCGGAGGGGGCTGGAACCAATGACAGAGAAAGAAAACACCCACTAAACCTCCTTAAGAGGACAGAACCATGGGGAGGAGTCAAATGCGACACACTTGGGCATCAGTAGTGGTGGGACCAAGGTAACCACTATTACAGTTACAATCCAGGCAGAAATCCGATACTAGGAGAATCCTGCTCAAAAATAGGACAGCTAGGTCATGCAGTGAGTAAGTACTGGCCCTGAAGTCAGGAGTACCTGAGTTCAAATCCAGCCTCAGACACATGACACACTTACTACCTGTGTGACCTTGGGCAGGTCACTTAACCCCAATTGCCCTGCCTTCCCCCCTCCAAAAAAAATTTAATTAAAAAATATCAATGCCTATTAGGGCAGTGGTGGCCTTTTTTTAAATCATGTACCCCATAGGGAAAACAATTTTGAGAACATACCCCTGATATGTGTATGTTTACTTATGTTTTAATTATAGAGTGTTCCAAAAATCTTAGCATAGTTTAAGCTTTAATAAGGAAGTAGTTAAATTATAACTATCTTGAGGAGCCAAGGTCAAGCTCAGAAAGGTGGGAAGTAGAGGGTAGCCAGTGGGAGGGGGAGAGGTTGGTAGCTTTCACAGCAGAGGGAGGGCACAGAGCAGCATAATGTCTGGGGGACAAAAGTAGCATGACTTTGGACTGGGAGGCAGGTGACCAAGAGAGGAAGGGAAGCATACAGATCTGTGTAGCAGGACAGAGGCCGCTAAATGGAGTTCAGCACACGTGGACTGCCCCTGGGGTGGCACTGTTATCCTCAGGCTATCCAGCTGGCGGGAAGGATGGCAAAGAGCCCACTGGAGCCTGGGTGGCAGTGGACTCGGCTCCCTTGGCTAGAGAGCCCAAGCCGCTAAAGGAGAAAAAAAGGGAGGAGTCATCTTCTCTTGATTCATTTCTCCCTTACCTCCTTCTAGATAGGATTCAAAGGAAACCCATTTCCTGATTTCTACCCCCTGCCCTTGCTGATGATCATTTGTAAGCCTGGGGTTTTTTTTTTTTTTTTGGTATAAATGAACTTGTTCCAATTATGTGACGACTTGTAGTTTCTCGTGGGGGATAGGAGGGGAGAAGGGACAAGGGTCCTGAGGAGTCTTTACGTTGCACAGAGTATATCAGCCAATATCCTCAAGGTCTGTCTTGGAAATCAAAGGATCCCAGAGAAAGCAGAACTTTAAAAGGAGTTCAAGGCCACTAACTTCCCCGTGACTGTTGTTCTCTGGTTTTTCAGTCATATTTGACTTTTCGTGACTCCATTGGGATTTTCTTGGCAGAGATACCAGAGTAGTTTGCCATTTCCTTCTCCAACTCATTTTACAGATGAGGAAACTGAGGCAAGCAGAGTTAAGTGGCTTATCAAGGGTCACACAACTAGTTAGTTTCCATGGCCCGATTTGAACTAAGGAAGGGGAGTCTTCCTGCACCACCTAACTGCCCTCCCCTGTAACTAAAAGATGGCTAAATGTCCATTATCAGTTACCTTGGGCAAAAAACTCGTGCCAGAGGCTACAGCTTAGGGAATAAGGGAAAAGGCGGCAGGGACCAGGAGGGAAGGTCCACCCTGGCTGACCACAGTAGGTAGAGGTAGGAACAATCTGTGAGGATCTTGGCCCCACCTCTTTTCTGGCAGACAAGAAGTGGCTGAGACCCCTAGCACTCCGTGGTGATTCTGGGTGTTGCATTGTTATGCAGGGGATAGAATTCTTGTGGGAGAAGGGAGAGCAGAATGGGGAGAACCTATACAATTCATACACTCGAGTTTCCTGGGTAGAGTCTCTGAGCCAAAAACATGAGAAAAATTGCACATTCTGCTGGAGTCTTTTGTGCCATGAAAGTCTACACAAGACCAACATCTTATTCTGCACTCATGAGTTTCCCCCTAGGTAACGCTTCCATGTTAATTCCTGGGATAGCAAACACATCATTTTCAAAGAATTAAAAATTAAAGGAGCTGTCATGTGCTGGGAATTTTCAGACTTCCTTTCAAACACTCTTAAAAATGGCTATAACTTGGTTTGTGGTAAATAAGGAAACCTTTTTTGGTGATGGCATTTATAACTGGCAGACTAGCTACAGACTGTTAAAAATAATTCCATTCTTCCTTCATTTCAAAATAAATCTCTGCCTGCCTTTCCAAGACTGACCTAACCCAGGATAAACAAAGGTTTCCTTCCTCTAACCTTAGCACAGTGTCTCAAGCATTTTTTTTAAAAAAATTATTTATTTTATTTTTAATTTATGGAATAAAACAAGCATTTCCATGATATAGCATAATTTTTAAAAGCTGGTTGTACATGAAACTGCAAAACTATTATGTACAACTTGCTATTCCTTTTAAATGTATAATAAAGTTATCATATAAATTTCTTTTTTCTTCCCCCCCAGAGATGACTACCATTAGACATAAATATGTATATATGTAAAATTATCCTGTACATACTTCTATTTATCAATTCTTTCTCACATTTTGTTTAGTCATTTTTCAATTGTGTCTGACTTTCTGTGATTGCATTTGGGGTTTTCTTGGCAGAGATACTGGAGTGGTTGGCCATTTTCTTCTCCAAATCATTTTACACATGAGGAAACTGAGACAAACAGGATTAAGTGACTTGCCCTGGGTCACACAGCTAGTAAATGTCTGAGGCTAGATTTGAACTCAGGAAGATGAGCCTTCCTGACTCCAGGCCCAACACTCTATCCACTGTGCCATCTAGCTGCCCCATCTCACATTTAGTGAGAAGATCATAATAATGCTTGTTGATTGATTGAATGAATA
The DNA here is from genome assembly GCF_011100635.1 of Trichosurus vulpecula. Taxonomy (NCBI): domain Eukaryota; kingdom Metazoa; phylum Chordata; class Mammalia; order Diprotodontia; family Phalangeridae; genus Trichosurus; species Trichosurus vulpecula. The sequence continues at coordinate 133,323,291 of NC_050578.1, read as the reverse complement.
ACCTTTTATTTGTTCACATGAGCTTTGTTATTTGGGGGTCCATGTTGATTTAAAGAACGTTTTTTAAAGTAACTACTACGGTCCAAGCACTGTGCTAGGCACCGGAAGTAAGAGAGGAGTGAAACGGAAGATAATCGCTTTCAGTCCTAGGTGCCTAATGCTGGAACGGAAAATTCTTTGTTCCGATGTGAAATGTAGAGAGGCAGAGAAACAGCTAATATAGGAGGGGCCAAATGACAGATCTGGAGAATAGTAATAAGGTCTCACTTCTATTATATAGAGCAAGCCTATGAGGTAAGTAATGCAAGTGTTTGTCATTTACGTCTTACAGATGAAGAAATTGAGACTCAGAGACATTGACTGACTTACCCAAAGCCAGCTAGGTGGCACAGTGAAGTCAGGAAGGCTTGAGTTCAAATGTGGTCTCAGACACTTCCTAGCTGTGTGACCCTGAGCAAGTCACTTCATCCTGTTTGCCTCAGTTTCCTCATTTGGAAAATGAGCTGGAGAAAGCAATGGCGAACCACTGCAGTACCTCTGCCAAGAAGACCCCAAACGCGGCAACGAAAGTTGGACCCAACTGAAAAATGACTGAACAACAACAAAACACGTATCAGAGTCAAAATCTGAATCCAGAGCTTTCTCTCCAAGTCCAACATCATTTGTACTTAGCTGACAGTGAGGTACGCTTCTCTCCCATCCACACGATCTCCTCCTACAAATTATTTTTCAAAAAGGGAGCCCAGTAACTACGCACTCTGATCCAACCTGTCCTTGTGAGATTCACAGAAAAAGGGAACCAACACTTTTACCGGAGCAGATATTAACCGATGTCTAGTACCCAGCCGGCTTCCCCATACCCTGAGTGACTCCATCACTGAACAGACAGATAGCCGGGCTTAGCTTGGAACCTCAGCTAGTTCTATAGCCACCTAGCTTTCCGATCTTCTCACACCTGACGTCCCACCACGTATTCTTCCAGTGACGCCAGCGTCTTGGCTGTTCCACACACAAGACCCTTCATCTCCTGACTCTGGGCTTTTTTTCCTAGCTATCCCCCAGTCCTGGAACGTTCTCCTTCCTCCGCTCTGACTACCAACCTCCCTGGCTTCCTTTAAGTCTCAACTAAAATCCCGCTTTCTACATCCTTCTTCCTTCCCTTTTCCGACCCTACTTAATTCTAGTGCCTTCCTTCTCTTAATTATTTCCTATTTATCTCGTATGTGGCTTGTTTTTTATACGTTCATTTACACGTTGTCTCCCCCTCCCCATTAGACTGTAAGCTCCTTGAAGGCAAAAACTGTCTTTTGCCTCCTTTTGTATCCCCAGCGCAGTACCTTTATTAGTGCCTAATAAATGTTGCTTGACTGACTCACTGACTGACTTGATCCAGGTGATAGCAACAGCTGCCTTTGGTAAGATGAGTGGGATTCCAGCCTGTGGCGCATTTCCTTCCCTCTTTCTTTAGGGTCCATTGTTGAGGAAACCAATGTGGATTTTGAGAAGTCTTCTCCCTCTCTTTGTTTTCTCTAACCCCTCAGACAAGCAGGGAGGAGGGAGGGAAAGGGGGATGTTGTAGCCTACTGTTCCAAATATTCGCTTGCACTTCCGTGTTATCTTGTATTACCATTAGCCCTAAACTGTTTGAGTGGCTGTCACTGAAGGGGTGAGTCCAGCCCGTGGGAAAGTCTGGGCTTGAACCGTGACTGGTCAAAGTTGTGTCTAAGGGCAATCAGTCAGTTATCAAGCCTTTATTAAGTGTTTACTATGAACCAGGCACTGTGCGAAGCGGTGGAGACACGAAAGAAGAGCAAAAACTGCCCCTGCACTCAGAGGTATGTGTTAATAACAATTGATGTGCAAGATATGTGTGAGGGGTGGGGAAGAAGGAGAAGAGAAAGAGGGAAGGAGGGAGAGAGACGGACAGAGACAGACAGAGAGACACAGACAGAGAGACACAGATACAGAGAGAGACAGAGACAGAGAGAGAGAAAAGAAAGAGAAGCGAGAGAGACCGAGAGACAGAGAGATAAAGACAGACAGAGACAAAGAGAGAGAGAGACAGAGAGAGACAGAGAGGGAGAAAGACAAAAAGACAGAGAGGGAGGAAGGGAGAGACAGTGACAGGAACAGAGAGAAGAAGGGAGGGAGCAAGAGATAGAGAAAGACAGAGACTAAGGCAGACAGAGACAAAGGCAGAGGGAGAGAGGAGAGAAGACAGGAGAGGGAGAAGGAGAAGGGGAGGGAAAGGGAGAGGGAGAGAGAGATATGGAGGAACCTGGCTCCAAAAAAGACTATTAGATGTTAAAGACAGAACTTTAAGCTTCCTTGGATTTAAGATAAGCTCTATATCCACTACTCCTCTATGATAAATTACATACTGTTAAACTGCATAATTAGCGATGCTAAGTATTTAAATTAGAAAAATTGTTATCTTTATCCCAACTTTTTTCTGTTATGTATCCTAACTTTTCTTACCCAACAAGCTACCTTCCACATCATATTCCGGCAGTCTTTGCCTCCTGGATGTTCCTCCACTCCTGCAGCCTCTCCCCAGTATTTAGTATAATACCCGGCACATAGTAAATGCTTGGTGACTCATCCATAGAAAAGAGCACAGAAGAAAGAACCAGTTGTTGAGACGGTCAAGACCACCATGGACCAGTTGATAGTGAACGTTTACCTTCCCCCTACCCCAAACTTTCAGACCAAGGACTGAAAGGCAGGGGCTCATAAAATAATGATTATTATAGAATCCCCTTTCCTGGGGTATGGGGAAGGGATAAGCTCAGAAGTAATATAAGACCCCATGAGGCTGTGGAAAGACTCAAACAGGGTGATATCAACATCCCAGAACCACATTGAACCAGTCACATGGAAAATGATGTTTTGAAGTTTGACATCTGAGTGTCTTTGTGACTCTGGAGACTCTGGAGCAAGCAAAAAGTTTTCCCTTTTTGTCTGTACCCCAATACTTAAAACAATATGTGGCACGTGGTAATTGCTTAATAAATGCTTCTTGGTTGACTGAATAGTGGAGAAATTACTATCAGGGAAGGGGTACCCAAGGTTCATTAGAATCCCCTTCCATGTAACCCCAATTTAATAGCCCACATAAATTTCATCGCAGTGTAAGGTCCTTGATCAATGTACCACTGGGAGCCAAATGAATGAAAGAAAACATTTTTCTTTCCTTGAAAAAAATTAACAAGGACCCTATTGGGCCATGGGGTCCTGCCTTCGCTAACCCTGGATTAGCACATTGCTAGAATAGTCTGCCACTGCCATGGAAACAGAGGGATACACATCCAAGAAACTACACCTCTCATGAGCTAAGTCAACCACCTCTCAGAAATGACTTCTTTTTCCAAAAGGATTATCTTCGAAGGGGCGTCTCTGGAGAGATGGTGAGTTGTGGCACATTTACTGTTTTCAGGTTTTGGTTATGTGTAGCCACAGGTAACGTTTCCCAGTCACCGTCATGCTTTCTCTTCCTTCCAATCCAACTTTTGAGATGCTAACGGAATGCATTGGGCACACAGCGATAAGCAAAAGACATTGAAAGATCAATACTCATGAGTCCCTTAAGAAAAATGAAGACTCTCGTCATCCCCTTCCCCAGCCCATTCTAAACACATGGAAAATCAAGTGCAGAATGGACTCTTCAGACACAAAGTTGGAAAAGAATAATGACTTAATGAAGGTCATGGAGATAGAAGGCTCAGAGCAAGTGATATTAACCAGCACTCAAGCTGAATGTGATTTTTAAATAAGGAAATTTGAAACTGTTGAGAGCCACATCAGATATAAAAATATCAACAGCTTAAGAGTGCCAGCCAGCATATAAAAATATGAGTACTTGCCTTCTTGGAAGAGTTTTATACGGTTTTCAATCTCCGCGCCCATAAGGACCCAGTTTATTTTATAAAGTCCATGAAGATATCTCAGAAGATGCTTACAATCCAAACCCATCTGATGATCATCTATGCTGCTCTTAGAGACTGAAAAAATGTTTACAAATGGTCATAAAACACATTTTCTTTGATTTTTCCAGACCGAAGAAGCCCAGAAATAAAAGCCAAGAGATGAAGTTTGCACAACTCTGAAAAAAAAATCTTTCCAAGTGAGAGTCTTGCTCTTATTCTGGGCCAAAATCAACCTGGTCTTTGAGGAATAAAAATGTAATGTATGCTCAGCCCTAAGGTTAAACACCTCTGGCAGGGTATAATGGAGGAGAAAGTGCAGACAGAGCAGATGTGGTTGTCAAGTTGGGTGGATAGAACTTATCTCTGGGTTCTGGGATTTGGTGTACTTAATACTGCATGTATTTAAGAGAAGCATCATATCTTTAAAAGTGGACCGTTTCCACTCACAGCATTTTTGGAAAAGGACTAAAGAAATTTATGGACAGCTATTGAGTTGACTTCATTCTCCTACATAAGCAAATTACAGACAAATAACATTGGCTTGAGATTAAAATTATTACTTGGACAATTTTAAACCTCCTTTAGAAAGCTAAACATTGGAACAGGCAAATTCATAAGATCATAGATTTATGGCTGGAAGAGATCTCAGAGCTTATCTGGTCCAACTCCTCCATTTTCCAGATAAAGAAACTGAGGCACTAGAGTTAAAGTAATTTGCCTGCAGTCAGAGGTCGTAAGTGGTTGGAGGCAGGATTCGAATTCAATTCTTGGACATCCAGCACCATACCCCAAATACTCTCCAGAACAATGTCAAGGAGTGTAGTCACTTCATGGCTGTGAAATTTTGTCATGTCTCTACTCAGACCTCATTTTGTAAGGGAATTGCGTCTTTCAAATGCTATCAGCATTGGAATAGCTTTATAAGCCTGTAGAATTAGATGTTTACCCTCTTATCGTATAAATCTAAAACCAAAGGAAAGACATTAATGGAAAGAGATCCCCTTACTGACCCACACCACAACTGTATTTAAATGAAGGAATTGGAAAGGTGAAGGCACATTTTAGTAATAATTCAGCCCAAAAGATCCAACTATATCACAGAGAGCTAAAGGCAGGGGTTTGTCGGAGAATGTTTAACAATCAGCTCTCCAGAAAAATAATGCATGCTAGACACTTTTAACTTTAACCTGTATTTATTAACATTTTCTCCACTACTTTTTTATAAATAGATAGCCAACAAAACAAAAAACCAAGCCCAAATTTGTAGCATTTGCAGATTTCCACACATTAAAATGCTCACATTGAAAATTTAACCATAGACTCTCCTGTATGAAATGGCTTCAGCACACACACCACAGAAAGATAAATAACCAGCAGGTGTTTCTGTGAAGAAACATGGGCTGAAATGATCTTTTTTTTTGTTTTTTTGTTTATTTCTCTCCCATCTGGACTCACTCTCCACACTTCTTTTCTGCCTCGTTACCAGCAAGCCCAGCTATCTTTTCCTCCTCTGACCTTCCCATTCTCCCTTTCCAGCTCCTCTTGCCCCATTAGAATGGCAGCTCTTTGAGGCTAGACACAGTCTTGTTTGGTTAGAACTGTATCCCCATGGGACGAGTTCAGTCACTGGTGCATTACAAGCACATAATAAAGGCTTCACTTATCTATGTCTGCCTATCTCTTTGTAACTCCAACTTCAGTCCTAGAGAATTACCTGGGCGCTAAGGGGTTAAGTGAATTGCTCATGGTCACACCTGTAGAATGTGTCCAACCCAGATCTTCCAGAACTGAAGCTCCGCCCTCTATCTGTTATGCTGAGCTCCCTCTACAAAGCATTATATAACTGTCTATAGTTATTACTATTACTATTATTAATTACCCTATTATTAACAGCTAAATATTTCAGTGCTAGAAGCCATGGCAATGAGCCATTCAAATCACGAGAGTACCGTTACTTAAGAGACGTAGGATCATCCAAGAGTCTTAGGTTTCATGAAAACACCCCAACTCTGTCCACACTGGGATTTTACAAAAATGTTCTCCTCTTATCTTTTCCCTTATTATTTTATTTAAAATATACATCCATAATAGGAATGCCTTACTATGTGCATGTAAGCTGTTCCCATTTGGAAGCACGTCTTGTGCTAGGATTACAAGGAGGGATGGTGGAGGGGAGGTGGAGATCCATTTAAAGAAGCATTAACTGCGAATGCTTTTTCTAGGGCCAAAGAGAACTTGAGGCTCCCGGTTCATGTCCAACTTGGCTTGCATGTAGGTACACTGTGCTAGCCTGGAAAGTAACCCTTGTCAATAAGAATGACACAGGAGGAAAGAGAAGGAGGAATAGGCATTTATCATGCATCTCCTATGTGCCAGGTACTATGCTAAGTGTTTTACAAAATTATCTCATTTTATCTTCACAACAACCCTGAAACGTGGGTGTTATTATGATTCCTCCATTTTAGAGAAGCAAAGTAATTTGTTCAAGATCACATAAGTGGTCGGTATCTGAGGCAGGTGGTGCACTGTATATAGCACCAGGCCTGGAGTCAGGAAAACTCGAATTCAAATCTGGTCTTAGACATTTACTAGCTGTGTGACCCTGGGCAAGTCACTTAACCTTGCTTGCCACAGTTTCCTCATCTGTAAAATGAGCTGGAGAAGGAAATGACAAACCTCTGGAGTATCTTTGCCAAGAGAACCCCAATGGGGCCACAAAGAGTCAGATGCAACTGAAATGACTTAACAACAACTTCCTGATTCTAGACTCAGCTCCCTATAGCACAGAAAGAACACTAGATTCAGAATCAAAGGGTTTTGGTCTGAATCCTGGCTCTGCCCCAGACAAATCATTTAACTTCTCTGGAACTTAGAAACATTGATGTTCTTTATCCATTTGACATTCTGGTTGTTTGTAAGGGCAACTTGGGTCACTTAGTGTCATAGACCAGAAAGACTTGAAGAGAGACCCAGAAGCAATCTAATCCAATTTTCTCCTTGTGCAGATAAGGACAGTAAGACCATTGAGGTCCCTCCCAACTCTCAGATCCTGTGATTTCCCTGGAGTGGTCTTAGAGTTCAGAAGACCTAAGTTCACATTCTACCTCTGACACTTACTGATTACATGATCATGGCTTACTGAATAACTCTGGACCTGTTTCCTCATCTGCAAAATGCAGGTAATAATACCTGTAGAAACTATTTCAAAGGTTTGTTGAGAAATTCAACTGAGATTATGGAAGTAAAGTACTTTGTAAACCTTAAACCAGTCCACATCTGGATGAAGTTACTATCTCTCTCTCATTTATTGAAACACAATCTCCTCTCTCACTTGATGAGACAACCTTTTTGGAGTCAGCCTGGAAAATGTTCATGATCACTTCATGAAACGATACTGATTAACTCTGTTGTTTCGGGTGCTGTGAAGGGATGCAAAAAAGAAGGGTAAGACAAGATCAGTGTTCTCAGGAATAAGTTAGAGGGACAAGACTAACACACATGGAACCATTTGGGAATGATACGAAACAATTAATTCCCAAGCACTGAACCATTTGTCATGGACACCATACAATAAGAATTCAGAAAAGGAAGACAGAAGTACCAGATCAGAGAAGTAGGGGAAATAACTTTGTAGAGAAATGAAACTTGAGCCGCATCCTAGACATCTAGAAAAGAGATGAGAAAGCCATTCTAATTGAGGGAACAACATGAGCAAAGAATTGGAGGCACGAAAAAGTTAGGCATGTAAGAAGGATGGTAACTAAACTACTTGGATGGGAATATAGAGTGAGTGGTATAAAATAAGGTTGAGAAGGCAGGATAGTGTCCAGTTGTGGAAAGCCTTGAATGCCAACGAAAGTAATTTGAACTCTTCTCAGTAGGCAAAAGGAACAACTAATGGAATTGGGGAAGAGTCACTTGATGAAATCTATCCTTAAAGGAAATACAACTTCCCTCTAGTCAAGTCAAGTTAGCAAGCATTTATTATGCACTTATTATGTGCTAAGTCCTGGGAATACAAATATAAGCAAAGAGAAAGTCCCTTACCTCAAGGAACTGACATTCTAATGAGAGAAGACAACACATAAAAGTAAACTAAAAAAGGAGAGGGGGAGAAAGAGGGAACGAAAGCCCTGGGGCATATAGAGAAAGTCTGGGAGGAGAGTTGGAATACTGCCAGAAGAGGAATGAAAACATGAGTGACCTCAGAGTTTCCTCAAAATGGAGGCTCTGAAAGGCACCAACCAATCAGGAAAAGCCCCATCAGGGCTAGAGGGTACTTCCAATGAATGAAGTCAAGGGCTGGAATGACCTTCCAAGATAAAGAGACTTCTGGGTCATTGTAGTCCCAGTAAGAGAGTCAGGAGCAGAGCCTGGAGAGGAAAGGATGGAGGAAGAAAGCCTCTAGGATGAAGGACAAATTGGAGGGGATTGAGGGGAAAAGTCAAAGGAGTAAGACCTGTTGGGGGGAGACAATCAGAATAGTCTAGGTAGATGGTAATAAAGGTCTTTATTAGAGTGGAGTCAGTGGGAACAGGAGGGGAAAGACACCAGAGATTCTACAAACACAGAACAGATAGAATTGACTGAATGTGAGAAGTAGGGGAAGATGCAAAGATTAGCCCAGCATTTGGAACATACGAGACTGGGTCAATAGTGGTGTCATTAACAAAAAGAGTAAAAGTCAGAGAAGGAGAATCAGGTCTTAGAGGAAAGAGAATAAACTGAGTTTGTATTGGAGGTATCAGTAGGACACCGAACAAAGCTGGCTATTCTGTAACCAACTGGAGGTGCAAGACTGAGTCCAAGCAAAGGGGTCAGAACAAAAAGAAGCAAACACCACAGAATCTGAGAGTAGGAGAGAATCTCAGTGGCCATTGAGTCTAAGCCATACAGAACAGAAATGGTCACTCTAACATATCCAACAAATGGTCATCTGGACTCTGTGAGGGGGAGCCTACCTCCTCTCAAAGCTGCTCATGCCACTTTGAAAAGCTATTTTTTAGGATAAGAAGTCAAGGACTCCTTTGTTACAAGGGACAATTCTCTGAGTGGTAAGGAAACTGGTACTGAAAAGTAAGGAAAAAATCATTTTTAAAAAAGAAAATATACCAATATAAGGTCAAGATGGGTACCTGATTTAGACATATATGGTGATACCATAAGCAAATTAGGGGAACATGGAATAGTCTATTTCTCAGATCTATGGATAAGGGAAGAGTTTACAACCAAACAAGAGATAGAGAGCATTATGGGATGTAAAATGGATAATTTTCATTACATTAATTTTAAAAATCTTGCACAAACAAAATCAATGCAACCAAGAATAGAAGGAAAGCAGAAAACTGGGGGAGATTTTATAGCAACTTTCTCTAATAAAGACCTCATGCTCCAAATATATAAAGAATTGAGTTAAAATTTATAAGAATATGAGTTATTCCCCAATTGATCAATGGCCAAAGAAAATGAACAGGCAGTGTACAGATGAAACAAAATTATCTATAGTCATATAAAAATTATCTAAATCACTATTGATTAAAAAATACAAATTAAAACAACTCTGAGGTACCACCTCGCACCTATCAGATTGGGACATTAATGCACTGGTGTACATTGTGAACTGATCCAACCATTCTGGAGAGCAATTTGGAACTACGTCCAAAGGATTATAAAACTGTGCATACCCGTTCACCCAACAATACCACTAGTAGGTCAGTAGCCCAAAGAGATTTTTTAAAAAAAGGAAAAGGACCTATATGTACAAAAATATTTATAGTGGCTCTTTTTTATGATGGCAAAGAATTGGAAATTGAAGGGCTACCCATCAATAGGGAAATGGCTGAACAAGTTGAGGTATATGATTGTGATGGAATACTATTGTGTTATAAGAAATTACAAGCAGGATTATTTCAGAAAAGCCTGAAAAGATTTATATGAACTGATGCAAAGTGAAGTGAGCAGAACCAGGAGACCATTGTACATAATAACAGCAATATTGTATGATGATTAACTGTGAGTGCCTTAGCTATTCTCAGCAATACAATAATCTAAGACAATTCCAAAGGACTAATGATGAAAAATGCTATCCACCTTCAAAGAAAGAATTGATGGCATCTGAATACAGATTGAAGCATACGATTTTTCACTTTATTTTTTTCATGTGGGTTTTTTTTGGTCTGTGTTTTCTTTCACAACATTACTAATACAGAAATAAGTTTTGCATAATTGCACACATATAACCTATATCAAATTGCTTACCACCTCAGGAAGGGCAAAAATAAAGGAGGAAAGGAGGGAATTTGAAACTGAAAATTTTAGAAAATGAATGTTAAAAATTGTTTTTACATGTAATTGGAAAAAATAAAATATTATTCAAAATAAAAAATAAAATGCTAACTAAAAAATATAAGGCAAAAAATTGCTTTTACATGTAATTGAAAAAAATTAAATTTTTTTTAGAAAGAAGGAGAAAGAAGTCAGTTGGATATCTTGATCAAAATGTCCTAGCATAGAAGTGATTATATACCTGGTTGTTTAAATAGAAACCAGAACTGATCCTCTATCTTCTTCTCCCCATCACACCTCCAATTCAATTCTTAATGGTTCTTGCCCCACTCAGTACTATCCCCCTTCATGGAGCCAAGGTTGGCTATCTTTCACTGCCTCACTGGCTGTGGGGGTCTTGGTCACATTGCTGATCATTCATCGTTTGTACCCTTAATAGAGGTAACAGTTGAAGCTGTAGTCGTGAATGATATTACTAAGGGAGAGACAATAGAGAAAGAAGGCTGAGGAAAATCACCTGAAAGAATTAGGATGAGGTAGAGAAACCATCAAAGGAGGAACTGGAGTGATTAGAGAAGTAGGAAGAAAATTAGGGGAGGCATCTTGGCAGCCAGATGGAAAAAGTGTTTTTAAAGATGGAATAGTCATTGGAAACGTGCATCTGAGAGGCCAAAGACAATGAGAACTGAACAAGAGCATCTGATTGAGTGATGAGGATGTCATCTTTGAGAAACCACATTTAATTGTACGATAGAGATAGGGACCAGACTGCAAGAAACTGAGGAAAGAATAAGTGGCCACAACATGTGAAGGAGAGGGGGGCAGTCTGATAAAGGCAAAACAATAAACAAGAAAAGGCTTATTATAACCTATGAAATGGTTCAGAAACATGAATGGGCTTGGATTTACCTAGTGCACCAATGTAAAACTTAAGAAGGACATCGTAGGTCCCCTCCTGCTCTATGAACCTCTAAATGAACACCCTCTTCTAAGGCCTGGAGACATGATCATGTCTACTCATCTCCTTTCCAGCTAGTTTTCTGAACACTGCAATCACTTAATGAGTCAAATAACAATATATAGTCTTACAGTCATTCCAGGTTTTCCCAATTATAGAGATCTATGCACTCCAGTTTTACAAACTATAGGAACATACAAAGAATATGAAATTATCCCAGATCTTCCACGGTGATGGAAGCAGAATGGTGAGAAAGAAGCAGAATGTGCCAAGACTCACAGTTTTTAGACTGTCTGTAAATGTGAAATATTTGTCTAACAACTGATGACTTGATATACTATTAGAGGAATGGAACCACATCAATGCTGAAATTCTCCCTATAAATGAAACCAGAAGTCATGAGGAAGTTTTAGCTAAATGGGAGGATGACTCACAAGTTCTCCTTGGAGAGGCAAATAAAGAAATTAAGTGGAATCGGTTTCATCAAGTGCCCAAAGGCAATAAGAAACATTATTTCAAAGGACATTTAGTCTTCTTGCCTTGCCATACTCCCGAGGAGCATAAGCGAAATAATAATACATTTCTCCAATCTTGCTTCCATTGTGTTACTATTTGGAGGGGGACTTTAGAATCATGTAGCCCAGCCATTTCGTTTTGCAGGGGCCCAACAAGGCCCCCAATAAGGGGCCCAATAAGCATGTGATTTATCCAAAATCCTATAGCTAGTAAGCATGTGATTAAGGATTTCAACCTAGTCTGGCTAACTCCAGTTAGCTATCCCTCTCTCCATTTATACTAAGTTCAGCCCTTGTTGCCCCATCCAGCACCTGGCACATGATTAAGCTCTTAATAAATTCTTGTTGACTGAGTATCTGAGAGCAAGTCTGAACTTCTTCTGCTGGATTTTCAATACTCTCCAAGACCTGGACCCACCTTCCTTAGCCAACTTCACTTTCACTAGTCCCAAATCATCCTTACCCTGAAGATACCGTGCTTGTGTCTTCATTCCCACTTCCATGTTACCTGGAAATACTCCCTTCTTCCAAATCCTCTAAAGTCAATCTGAATTTTTACTTCCTCTTTGAAACATTCTCTGAGGAAATCCAGGCAAAGTCATAGTGAGTCATTCATCCAGTCCATTTAGCCATAAGAAGACAGACAGGGAGGTTGGCAGATGTAGGGGACAGGACTGGGCCAAGAGCATGCTGCCCATGGAGCACTCCAGACCCTAGGGAAAGGTTTGCACCAGGGCAAAAGGATATCCCAGACCGATTCCAGGGTACTGCAAAGGGGACACAAGCAGACTGACAGCTTTCTTTCCCACTACCCAGGTCTGGGTCAGAGACCTAAAGAAGACTTAGAAGAGGACCTGAGCAGGGTACTGGCATTTCTAGAGATAGGGAGGCTCTGGAACATGTACTGAGAAAGGAGGAAGTTCAAAAGCAGCAGCAGCAGCATCCGCCACATCAATGTTGTGGCTCAGACCCAGGGATTAGATCAGGTTCTCACTTCTAGACAAGCCTGTAGAGGGATGATCAATGTGGGAATCCCACACCAAAGGGAAGTCTATAATACTATCACTGAGAAAACAGATCCTCCCAGCTGACTGATAAGGAATGAGTCTAGCAGCAGTCAACTTTTGCTCAGATACAAACCCAAGAAATTGCAGAGTTCTGACCAAGGGGGCAAAAAACCATATTTTGCTCTAGATCTGGGAAGATGGAAAGCTTGAAGATCCTCAGCCTATTCCTGAGATCTTGGAAGAACACAATACTCAAACACCCCAAGAAAGCCCCAGTAGGACGAATCTAGACCTTCCCTTTAGAAATGTGGCAGAGCCCAGCCCTAATATCAAGTTGAAAGTCAGGAAGTAGGCTAGAAGAATGGACAAACTAAAAGAGAACCCTCCATAAGGTGCATTACAGTGGAAAAGAAGCTCAAGACACAAACCCAGGAAAAGAGAATGATCCCAAAACATCTACAAGCAAAGCCTCAGGGAAATTGGGCACAAACAATTAAAATTCCTAAAAGAAATAAAGCAAGAGTTTTTAAAAGTTTAAAAAATGTTTTTATAAATTGAGTGACAGAACTTGAGGGAAAAATTGGAAAAGAAATGAGAGCTATGGAAGTAAAAATTAGAAAGGGAATCAACAGCTTAGCAGAAGAGACATAAAACTTTGCCCAAACAACAAACTTCTTGAAAATTAGAATGGACCAAATAGAAACCAAGACTTCATGAGGCAACAAGAAATATTAAAACAAAGTGGAAAAATAGGGGGAAAAAAGATAAAGTATCTCATAGCAAAAACAAATGACCTGAAAAACATATTAAGGAGAAAAAAATTTAAGAACCATTAGGCAATCTGAATGCCATGGGGGAAAAAATAAGCCTAGAGATCATATTTTAAAAAATCTTACAATAAATTGCCCAGAGTTCTTAGAACCAGAGGTCAAAGTGGAAATAGAAAGAATCCACTAGTCACCTCCTGAAAAAATTCTAAAGCGAAAACACCCAAGAATACTATAACCAAAATCCAGAATTTCCAGGTCAAAGAAAAAATACTACAAGCAACCAAAATAATAATAATGATAACACATGAACTGAGGAGTCACAGTCAGGATTACACACAGTTTAGCAGCCACCAATATAAAGGAGCAGAGAACTTGGAACACAATATTCCAGAAACCAAAGGATATGGACTTACAACCAAGAATGACTTACCCAGCAAAACTGAGTATAATGTTACAGGGGGAAAAAATGGATCTTTAATAAAATAGAGGGCTTCCAAGCATTCCTAATAAAAAGATCAGAGTTACTGAAAAACTTTGAAATACAAACACAGGAATGAAGAGAAACATCAAAAGGTACATACGAATGAGCAATAATAAAGGACTAATCAAGAATAAGCTGCTTACATTCAAATATGGGGAGAGGACATATGTGTCCCCTCTGCTCTCTATCATCATCAGAAGTCATAGAGGAAGTCCAGTTAAACTAGGCCTGGTAGTGATTCTGTTACATCTTGATTATCTTAAGAAAAGAACAGAAAGAGAAGGGACGAGGAAGGGAAAGGAAGGTTAAGTGAAATTATCTCACATGATCAGAGGGCATAAGTAGACATATATACAAAAAAGGGAAGGGGATGGGGGAGTGGCTGACACTTAGACCTTACTCTCATCTGAACTGGTCAAAAGAAGGAAGAATACATACACATACACTTGGGCGTTCATTTGTTTTCAGCTGTGTTCAATTCTCTGTGACCCACCCCATTTAGGGTTTTTTTGGCTAAGATACTGGAGTGGTTTGCCATTTACTTCCCTAGTTCATTTTACAGATGAGGAACTGAGGCAAACAGTGTTAAGTGACCCACCCAGGGTCACACAACTAGTAAGTATCTGAGGCCATATTTGAACTCTGAAAGATGAATCTCCCTGACTCTAGGCCCAACCTTCTATCCACTGTGCCACTTAGCTGCCCCTTCACATTTGGGTACAGAAATACATTTCACTCCACATGGGAAATGAAAAGCTAGAAGGGTAGAGGGGGAGTTAGATTAAGTGAAGGATTAATCCCAAGCAAAACAAATTCTAAGGATGTGTAAAAATATTTATAGCCCTTTTCAAGGTGTCAAAGAATGGGAATCTAAGAAATTGCATCTAGTAGTGCCTGGCACATAGTAAGTATTTAAAAATTTTTTGTTTAACTGGGAAGTCTCATATGAACTGAGGCAAAGCGAAGTGAGCAGAACCAGGAAAATAATTTACACAGTAATAGCAACATTGTAAAGATAATCAACTGTAAAAGTCTTAGTATCTCTGGTCACCACAATGACCCACCACAATTCCAAAAAACTCACAATGAAACATGCTATCTACCTCTGGAGGGAGAACTATGGACTCAGTGTAGATTGAAGCATATTTTTTTCCTCTTCCTCCTTCTCATTCTTTTTTTTCTGGAATATGTCTAATGCAGAAATTTGTTTCGTACAACTTCAAATTTGCGGTGGGTTTTATCTGTCTTGTCTTCTCAATGGGGAAGGAACAAAGGGAAGAAGAGAATTTAGAAATGAAAATAAAATTGAAAAATAAAAAATAAAGGTTTATTGATCAATTAATGATCAACTCCTTGATATCACTCGTGCCTTACTCTGAATCTCCATGCCAGGAAACAGTAATACATCATTTAACTGGCTCTCATTCTACTACGTAGGTCAGCTTTACCTTTGGGAGTCAACCAATTAATCAAGCATTCGTTGAGCAATTACTACGTGTCAAGCATTCTGCTAGGGGCCAGGGATACAAAGACAGGAAAAAAAAATCTCTGCTTTCAGAGAGCTTACAGTCTATCAGAGGAGACAACACTTACAGATGTAGAGAGATCGAAATACAGAATAAATACAAGATCCTTGCAGAATGAAAGCACTAGCAGTTGCAGAATTCAGGAAAAGGCTTCAAGTAGATGGTGCTTAAACCGCATCCTGAAAGAATCTAGAGATTCTAGGAGGCAGAGCTGAGGAAGAAATGCATTTTAGGCATGTAGGGATTCTGAGGCCAACTCAGAGAGATGGGAGGCAGAGAGCATTGTGTGAGGGACAAAAGAAAAACCAATTTGGCTAGATGTGAAAGTTTATGAAGGAGATTAATATGCAATAATGTTGAAAAGGAAAAAGAAGGGAAAGGAATAAGTAAGTGCCTCCTATGTGCCAGGCACTGTGCAAAGCACTTATTTTTTTCTCTTTTCTTAAATTTAATTTTTTTTAGTTTCAAATTCTCTTCCCCTCCCCTCTCACATTGAGATGGCAAGAAAAATAGAACCTATTATAAATATGTATAGTCATACAAAACAAAATTTTTCATTTTGTTGGGGTTTCCAATATGGCATTGAATGGCAGTAGGCAAATTATAAGGCAGACTCGGTAGATGAAACATCCAGAAGCTCTCTAGCTCAAATCCATTTTAATAAACCTACACAATGTTGTTTTATATGTATGTATGTGTACATACATACAAAAGAAAATCATTGTAATTTGAAAAAAAGGCTAATAAATGATCCTTTTTAAAATAAAAAATCAAGAGAGAATAGTGTCACAAAAACTCAGGGAGAATATTCAGGAGGAGAGCATAGTCATCAAAGTTAAATAGAACAGAGTGCTTGAGAAAGATGGAGATTGAGGAAAAAAAAAGACATCAGATTTTCCAGTTAAGAGATCATTGGTAACTTTGGAGAGAGCTGTTTCACTTGAATAATATGGTTGAAATACAGATTGCAAAGGACTGAGAAGTGAGTGAGAGGAGAGAAAATGAAGGTAATAAGATTTTAAAAGAAGTTTGGCTATGAATGGGAGAAGAGATACTGGACAATAACTTGAGATAATGAGAGGCTCTGATGAAGGTTGTTTAAGAATAGGGAAACTTGAGTTTCTTTTAAGACATCATGGAAGGAACCAGTAGGTAGAAAGAGATTAGAAAGAGAAAAAGGGTGAGATCAAGGACTCTTTACAAGAAGGGAGCGTCTCATTATAAGAGACTGGAGGAAAGGAGAAGAAAATGGTGGGCGATGTCAAGTGGCATGAAGAGAAAGGAAAATAGAGTGCTCACAGAGAATGGCCTCAATTCTTTCTGCAAAGGAAGAGGAGACGTCTTTAGCTGGAAAGGCAGGGGGAGGGGGAGTTGTGGGAGACATTAAGAAAGAAGAGACGATTTGGGGAAGGAGATCCTCTTTGGGGAAGGAGTTAGGCAATCAATTAGGAAGCAGTGATAGGATTGTTTACTTCAAGGAGGACCCAAGTGAGGTTAGAGGGGGAAAAATTGTAGTGAACCCAATCAGTTAAGTTCAATGGCTTATTCCAGCTCCATTCAGCAGCATATGAGTAGGAGAGGAAAAGGCAGATGGCGGAAGTAATAAAGGGTTGGATTTGGTAAGGGATGAGTGGTTATAGGACAAGAGGGAAAGGAATTCAAACACAGAGGAGCAAGGACAAGAATGAAGGAAAATAAAGTCAGAGCAGGTGTAATGGCCCAAGAAATTACTAAGAGGTAGAGTAACTGAAGGGTGAAGAAGGGGTTTAGGAGAGGCACAGCACAGGAGCAGATGGAACAATAGGAGGTTATGAACAAACAGAGGAACGTCAGAGGTTTTGATCATGGAAGTGGAACCCTTGAGAGTGAGAGCCAGAACTTTATGTGTGAAAAGCAGATCATGGAATCTGGGGAAACCAAGAGACTGGGAATTCAGGATGTTTGAAGGAGCACCAACATGAATCTCAAAGTCCCCTATTAGAAGGTCCAAGTGGGAGAGAAGGAAAAGACAGTGAGACAGGTACTGATCCCCTTGAGAAAGGAAAAGGAATGAGTAGGTGTCATTAGGCATTAGCCACCTTGATATGACTAAATGATAAACTTCAACAGAGGGAGCTTGGCAATGGCAAAAGGAGACTTTGTAAGTGGAAGTGGAGACCAAAGAATAACCTGACTCCTCCTGTCAGGTCAGTGCATGTGGGACACAGGAAGTCCAGCCATGGTGACCAAGGAGGCTAGATCTTCTGGAGAAGCTGAGTATCAATGATTGCAAGTCATTGGAAGAAATATGAATGGAAGCAGGCCAAAAGGAAAGAAATAGTTGGCAGACGGTATAGTTGTTGAATGAGAATTCCAAAGGGCACAATGGAAGGAATAGTTGGAATAAAATATAGGAGGAGAAGTGTTCATGAAGCTGAGGATTAGGGAATGGAAGGTTAGGGACAGGCTGCCAGTAATTAGGAAGGGAGGATAATAGGTGGTGAGACTTTGCTAGCATGGGTGGAAGATGAATTAGAATGCTTGAGGTCTTGGTAATTCTACCTTAGTGGGTCTCCAAGGGGCCAGAGGATTCTACTACTCCAGGGGAAAGGTAGGCTAAGAGGGTGAAATTATTTAAAAACAGGTAAGAGATTTCTCAGTGTAGCTGGATACTTGTGAGAGTTGGTTGTATAAGGTGAAAAGGAAAATCGACTATTTCTTCTTGGTTGGCCCCTGTCCTTGGAATGTGGGAATTGATGTTAGTATCTAGCTGTTCCCTTTCTCCTTCCACCAGCCATGACTCTCAGCTCTACCCCTTGCAGGAGAATCTTATGAGCATACATGAAAAGGAACTATGTGGACAGGTGACGTAAACAGTATGGTCACCATTCCCACCAGACAGCCATACTGCTATTTTAAGCACATTTTAGCCTACTAGAGAAAAGAAAAGATCCACATGATTTGGTCTTTCGCTGCTTTAGGGAAGTTTATAAAATATAACAACAAGATCTCATAGCTCCTGAGGCACAAATCAAGATAGAAACCCAACAATTTAAACAGGGAATCTGAAACTCTAACCCTTTCAATTCCTTTCTACTAACCCTGCCTCTTTTAGGCAGTCTTCTATTCACAAATAATGAAATACACAGAACAGAATGGTTATGGTCAATCAGATTTTATCTAGACAACATTAAAGCTAATTCAACAGAAATTATAGATGTAACTCTAAAGAATAGATAAGCTTTAAAATAGGAACTCACTCTCCCTGGGAGGGTGAAAAAGTGATGATGAGAAAAGCAGAAGTATCAGCACCATCTTTCTCAATAACTTCAACAGCCATCGTCTTTCTTTTCTCAGTACCAGGTGGCATCCACACGGTTTAACCCCTACCCCAGTCATGGGTGCAGCAGTGAGCAACCCTTCTCTTTCTCTCATCTCTGATTCGAATTGACCACCAGCATTTTCCTCCACTTTGTTTCCCCAGGTAAATTTTTATCTCTCATGAGAGCCTCTCAGTCCCTTTCAGGATGGGAAAAAACACCATCACTGTTCTTCTAAGTCACAACCTGCCTTGAGTCTATGGGTCCTGACACTCCAAAGAAATCCTTTCCAGCTAGCCAGAAGCACTTTATTCCACAGTGAGCATTATGCCCCATCAGAAAAAGGCATCAACATTTACATCAGCAAAATACTCTAGGGGAACAGGAGAAGAAAGGAGCTGTAGGCTGGAAGTTTCGTTCTTACCGATGGCAACTGCTAGCTTCACCCCAGTGTAGTCTACATTCCCTCCTTCCTGTGGTGATCTGGTCAAAACCAGGCTTTAGCTCCTACTTCCATACATCATTCTCATCTTTCCACTTCCACGGAAAGCTCCACAAAAGAATATTAGTTTCCATCTTGTGCCCCATTTGTCACAAGTGGCTAGAACATCACTCTGATACTCCACGACCTATGACACAGCAGGAAAACACCCCTGAAAGTTAAAAAGCAGTTTCTTCTTCCTCCTTTTTCCCTTGCTGCCTGCAAAAAAAAAAAAGTAAGAGTGGAAGCCTTTCCAATCAAAGAAAATGAAAACCCAATTATTTTTAAAACTGTATGCCTACATAAAACTGCCAGCTCACTCAAGTTTCTATGGTCTCTTGATGTTCCTCCTAGGGGTATCTTGGACCCAGGATACACCAACATACTTGTGAAATATGCCTCTCTGTATCCATTCTTCCTAGTTCTGTGCTGGAAGGACATGTTTGTAGAACAAATGTAGTCCCTTTTCTAAATGATAGCCCTTCAAATATTGGAAGACTAATGAGCACAGAGAAAGCAGTAATTTTGTCACTGGCAAGAATGTGGAATAAAAAGTCACCAGGTCTCCTTATTTTTCCAGTCTCTCAAAGTACAGCACCTGAGGAAAGTTTCTTAGATGAAGTAGAGACAAGGGGTATGACAAGAGTTGAAAGGAGTTTTGAGAAGAATTTTCTTATGATAACCCAAAGAATAGATTGAGTTTAAGGAGCCTGACCCAGAAATAGATTTCATAAGACATATTTAATCTAGGCCACAGGGCTTGTGTTGGCTTTTGCTAGCCAGATGAGTACAGTCATGGGTTTGAGTCACAAAAAAGAGCTAAAATACCTCCTGGGGTCAGTCAGTCAACATTCAGCAACACCCATTTATTAAGTACCTACTATGTGAGGGAATGGAGGGAACTGATGGGATTAGAATACTAAGTGGTAGTAGGAATTGAGTGAACCACACTGACTCCATCTTGTGACTCCATTCTGAAGTTAGCAAGTCTTAGTTCTGTCTTGTGAGAAACTTTATTCAATTGTAGAAATTGGGAGAAAACCTTATCGCATTGTTTGAACCCATCTCTGCATGACTGGGAAGCCTCTCCCTCTCCCTCACCTCTCCCTGCTGCTTAGAGACCCTTAACTAAGGACCTAGGTTATGCTGACCAGAAACCCAGCCAGATCCAAAGAGCAATGCAAGGAGTTTTCTCGAGCAACCCACATGTCTTATCTGAAAACTGGCCCTGTCCCAGTCAACCAGTTTTTATTGTTTCCTTGTTTCTCTGATCGTATACAGGCATTTGAGGGGACGGGGACACCTCTTTTTCTGATTTCAGGGAATTGTACCTGTCCACTCGCCCCTCCCAACTTGGTAAATCCCTAATCCTTCCTCCAATTAGAAATCAGATTACCTAATTTTGTATCCTGCTTAATTGTTTTTCTTTACTTAATTGGTCTTATTTGATTGTTTTTAATGTATAAAAAACTGTCTCCCCCCAGTATTAGGGTTCCAGTGCCAAAGCTGAGGAAGGCTCCTGTTCCCAATTTGTTATGCACTTGACATGCATTGCTTAATAAATTGATATACTCAGAAGAGCCAACCTTTGTTTTCTCAGTTGTTTCATCTTTTACCACCTACATATGTGCCAGACATTGTGCCAAGCACTGGGGTTAAGACAATACTCTGGGGGCAAAGATAATGCCCACCAACAAGGTCAGAATCTAATGGGGAGACAATATGCAAATAATTCTGTACGAATAGGATATAAACGGGATAAGGAAAAGATAATCCACAGAGGAAAAGGCACCAGAATTAAGGGAGATTAGGGAAGACTTCTTGTAGAAGAGGAGATTTTAGCTGGGACTTGAAGGAAGCCAGGCAATCCAAGAAGCAGAGACGAGAAGGTATAGGGGAAAGCTAGACAATTCCTAGAGTCCAGAGACAGAGGGTCTTATATAAGGAACGGCAAGGAAGCCAGTGTCACCGGATCTCAGCGCACATGGGGGTGAATAAGGTATAAGAAGACTGGAAAGATTATGAAGGGCTTTAAAAGTCAAAGAGAGAATTTTATGTTTGATCCTAGATGTAATGGGGACCTTCCACAGTTTATTGAACAGGCGGGTGATGTGGTCAGACTTGCATTTTGGGAAAATCAGTTCGACAGCTGAGTAGACAATGAACTTGAAGCAGAAAGACCAAGTAGAATAGTCTTAGTCAGAAGAGAGAACAGAGTATATACAAGAGCGGGTACCAAAGGTAAAATTGACAAGACTCGGCAATAGATTAGATATGAGGGTTCAGAAAGAGAAGTCAAGGATGGCACCTAGGTTGTAAGCCTGGGTTACTTGGAGGGTGGTAACACCTTCAACAGTAACACAGAAGTTTGGAAGAGGGGAGAGTTTGGGGGGAAAGATAATGAGCTCTGTCTTAGACAAGTTTAAAATATTTGAGATGCCTCCTTGTAGAGGAAGGACATCATGGCAACTTAAATTCAGCAAAATACCAGGAGGGAAGAGTAAAAGATCTGAGAGAGAAGCTCAGTGGTGATGCCAGCGGAGGACAATGCCATGGAGAACCACTGTGTGGCAGTACAGCAGAAGGAATAGCCTAGGAGTGGACAGAATCAGCTCTCAGCTCATCAACTTGCATCTGGATGAAATCACCAGAACATCAGATAACAGCAGCAGCAGGGGACGGAGGAGGGAGGCAAAGAAGCCCAAGTGGAAAAAATCAAAGGTGGAAAGAGATTTCAGCTGGGACCGAGCCCCAAAGTGCGAATTTTCCTGGCTACATGGGTTCCCCATACATCTGCCATCTCTCATACACGCATCCTGGCCACACGAGTCCTCTCCCATCATCAGAGGTCTGAGAAGCTATGGGAGAAAGTGACCCTGTACATAAAAGGGTGGATTTTCCTTGTCATTTACCATACTGTTTAATTACTTTCTGCTTTGAACTATGATGTTCTCTAGTTTTTATTGTGAAGGAAATATCAGTGATATCCAATGGTGATGCTATATATGAACGTTGCTGTCACTCTTGTAAAGGAATCTAGAAAAGCTTTCTTTTCCCTTTTATTCTTAGCCTTTCTATTAACAGCATATGGCATTTCAATGAAATTTAACAAGCATCGATTAACTGTCTATTATGCAGAAGTCACTGTACTAGACACTGGAGAAATGTGAAGATTAAAAGAGAATAGTTCCTGCCTCAAGGAGCTTACGTTTTATTGCAGGGTTACAACACATTGGCAGATAAACAAATATGAAATATATACAAAGTCACTACAAGAATGAGAAGGTGATAACAACTAGGGGGATCTGGTAGGAGTTGCCATTTGTGCTGAGCTTTGAAACAATGATGTAACATAGACTAAGGACAGGGACCAGACTTGGAAATTCAACAGGTTATGGAACTACTGGGTGAGGACACGCCCTCTTGCAATGCCAGTCAGTACCTTTTCTGCAATTTACAGTTTCAGAGAGCTGTGTAAAGCCCTTAAACAACTTGGCTAGGGTTGCACAACTAGTGTGTATCAGAGGTAGCACTTGAATCCAGGCCTCTCTGGCTTTAAGGCCAGTTCCCTGTTCCTCTTGAAAGAAATTTTCTTACCACCATCCAAAAACCAGACGGTTTAGAGAGCAAGAGTTAGAGACAAAAAATAGATTTCACAAGATAAATGTAATCTAAACTGCAGTGATTCAGCTGGCTTTTTCTGGCTGGATTACTGTGGTCATGGGGCTAACTCACAAAAAGAGCTAGATTAGCCTCCAACACACCTCCAACCTCCAAGGTTATGTAACATATACTTCCAACCAACCCCAGATACTTAAAGGACTCACAAATTAACCTATTGAAGTAGAGCACAATTAACATTTTCACCTGTTAATGGTCTATCTGTAATAACTCAGTTAGTGCTGCTGTTGATTGGCCTTTAGATTGGCCTTCTCAAAGGTAAAAATGGCCCTGATGGAATGATAAATGGCCTCCGGTGATCTCTAAGATTAATGCAATAGGGAAGAAGAAGCAGTTCAGACACAACAGAAGCATAGTTTAGTGAAGATATCACTGAACTGAGCATCAAAAGACTTTCTTCTCATTTGGCTGTGTAACCTCAGATATATAACATCTCCAAACTTCAGTCTCTTCATCTACAGAACTCTACAACTGGTCCCCACAGTCCCTCAGGTCCTTTCCAATATCGTAAGCAAATGCTAAAGCTTAAGAAGTCAGAATCCGAAGACCTGATGCCCATACCTCATTTGCAAATTGGGACCTAATTCCACCAACATTTATTAAGTGCCTTTTATATGCAGAGCAATGCACTAAATCCAAATTGCTTCCTGATTCTGGCAACTCAAGAGAGCAGAAAACCCCGGAGATTGTAGGATTCGCTCTCTCTGCAAAATAGCTGGGTTGTTTTGTTGAAGACTTCTCTCAGCAAAAATGCTTTCAAAGGGAGAGTGAAACTTGGTAGTGAAAGAAATGAAATTTTTAGCTGCTGCTCAAGCCTCATACTACTACACAGATGCTGTACTATAAAAAAAAGTCGAGGGCCTTTAATGTTTCCAATTAGTAAACTACTCCTTTTCATTGCTGTGGTTGCAGTGGATCTAGACACCAATAACTTTATAAATTTGGAGATAAGGAGATTTTAGGCACGCTCAGATGTTACCCACGTGCCTTCATAAATGTGAGAGACCAAAATTTTTTTAAAAAGACTATTCTTTGGAGACTCCAGCTTTCTTAAAGTGAAAAGCTCTAGATGAATCTGTCACCAGAAAAACATTATACCCTCGTACCAAACCCATGCCAAGGCAAGTAAGGTTCACTGCACTCAGATTCCATTGCATAGCTAGTCATTAGTGGCCCTAAAATGGAAAGCCAAATATTGGTGTTGAAAAAGAATTTAAAGTCCCAGGCGGCTGAGCTCAGATGGTAGAAACTAAAGGTCAAACCATACTTATTTTCTCTGTTTTCTTTCCACATTCAAAGGAAACACAGTTGTTCCAGGAGGAAAAGATAATCTGATTTCCCTTTCTGATGAAAACACCATTTTGTCTTTCCCTACTGTGCCTGCCCAGAAGAGGTCAAAAGTTGTCAGTTCGTCTGCCTAGAGAAATGTCTAATGAAGGGCAAAGCTAAGCCAACTGAGGGGCCCAGAGGATTCCTCTGAAACTAATGTGTAGTGCATCAAGCTAAGAAATTCTTATGTAAATATGCTTAGAAAAGTGGATAAATTGTTTATTATTTCACTACAAAGTTCATCTTCTAAAAAGCCTCAATTTAGGCAAATATTTCACCAGTCGGAGCATCCGTTGATTGTCTTAAAGCTAAGCCAGCACAATCTGCCTACTTCCAAATTCATTCTCTTCTCCCACAGTCATGCCCTATGACCTGAGAAAGATCACGTAACCTCCCTGGACCTCTGTCGTCTCATCCGAAAAACAGAGGGGGCAACAGCCCACCTCACCGGATTGTCATGAAGATCAAGGGAGATCACGTATGTAAAATGTCTGGTCAACTGGAAATAAAGAGGTAGCATTTATATAGAGGCTTGAAGCTTTTAAGTACTTTACAAATATAACTAATTTGCTCCTAACGACCCTGGGGGGGGGGGGTGCTACTCTTACCCCATTTTACACATGAGGAAACTGGAGTTAAGTGACTTGCCCAGGGTCACATGGCAAGTAAATATCTGAGGCCAGATTTGAACTTGGGTCTTCCAGACTCTACTCTCATTATTCTAACTACTGTACCAGCTAGCTGCCTACTACTACCTACTGCTGCTGCTGCTCCTCTTACTACTACTACTACCACCACTACTAAAACTATTCCCTCCTGCTGCTGTCAATGTTACTACTACTCCCACCTGCTACTCTTCCTACTTCTGCTGCTACTGCTGCATATATACATATATATATATATATATATATTGTATATATATATATTTGTGTAAAGAAAAAACATTGATGTATATATGTAAATTTATACATGTATAAATGTTTTCTCTTTACACAAAAATGCTTTTTCTACCCCTTTTGTCACTAAACCAAGACATTTATTTTAGAAAGAGCATACCTGGTGGCTGTGTATCATGGGTTTGCAAAGTTAACCAGCATAGATGGCACAGTGGATAGAGTGCTGGACCTGGAGTCAGGAAGACCAGAGTTAGATATGGCCTTAGACAGTTACGGGCTGTGTGTGACCCTGGGCAAGTCACTTAGCCCTGTTTGTCTCAGTTTCTTCATCTGTAAAATATGCTGCAGAAGGAAATGGCAGGCCACTGCAGTATCTTTGCCAAGACCCCCACACACACACACACAAAGGGGTCCTGAAGAGTTGGACATGACAAAAATGACTAAATAGCAACATGACTTACGGCTGCATATCATGAAGATGTCTTCTGAGTGGCTCAGTGGAAAGAACACTGGATTTTGGATCAGAAGGCCTGGATTGAAATCCTGTCTCTGTCACTTTGGGCAAATTGAATTACTTCTCTTGTCCTCAGTTTTATCATCTGTTTTAAACAAAAGGCGGGGTGGGGTGGCGATTGTGTTAGATGACCTCTAAATTCTTTCCCATATCTAAATTTATGATCCTATAAATTATAGATTCACAGTTTCCAATGAGAACGGTCACATAGAAAAGAAAAGAAAAACAAATAGTTGACCCAGAGAGAATGACCTGGTACAGAATATTATAGAGAATGAGGAGAAACAATGGAGTTCTTTCATTTCAATCCAGTGTAATGGACTCCAAAAGCATAAAAATCCCTCTCACTCTCATTTCTCTAGACACCGATTGCCAATATTTCTCAGGATACTTGAATTTAATTGTTTGGCATTTTTGAAGGTTCCAATTAGTTCCTTTTACATAAGATACTGTATGGTTTATACTCCAGTTCTCAATTGAACTTTCTCCACAACTTTCTTATCATTCTCTAAATGATTTATAATGCTTCTTTTTTTATTAATATATGTAACACTCGAGAGCCTTAAACAAAAGCTTCCCAGAAAGCATAGCCAAGCATGCCAATCCATCATTTTTTTCTTTTCTTTAAACTTTCTTTTTATTATCAATTTAACAAACAACAATAATATCTCAACATACAAAGAACAGAAAAGTATTACGTATGAAACTGTTAAATTCTGTTACAGATTTTATATGTATATCAAAATTCACATGATACTAACAAAACTGTTCTGCTTCTCAATGTCCCTTTCTGAAGTTCCTTCTGCTTTATTCTATGCATTTTTTTAATGTTTTAATGTCGTGAACCATTTAAACTCTGAAGATCTTTATCACAACTCTCACTTCCATTTATGAGTCAGATCTCCAGAGGTTGGCAACTTCTTTCCCAAAGGGAAACTACTAAGCGATCAGGGATAATTATCTAATGCTATTGGTTCAAGCCCCCAGCAAGGTGCTTCACTCCAAGATTATCAATTGAGTTAGTCAGTCAGCCTTAATCAGTTTTTAGAAAACAGTATTTACTAAGGGGGTACAGTGATAACGATTGGTACAAGACACCCCCTGCTCATACCTCCCCAAAAACCTGTAAATAACTCTCCTACAAATACACACTAAGTCCAGAGGAAAGTGTGCTTAACTTAAAAGTTATCACATATGGCAGAGTGATAATTTACACCTCCCAGTCCTGGAAGTCCTTTCCTTCCATTCATGAGAGTCTTGAGAAGTTCCCCTTAGTCATGATGTAGTTTCTTTACTGAGCTCCATGTAGAGCCATGAATCCTGTGTGTCCTTAGCTCCAGATGCAGACCCTGGTATCAGTTGATCCAAGGATCTATCTAGAATGCCAATGGGAGGATGCGAGCTGCAGCTGCTGAAGAGGATGATGCCAGAACAGTGATAAGAAGATTCTCTTGACCCTTTAAGATCCTCCTTTGGTCAAAGAGAAGATGGGAGGGGTGCAGTAAGAAGCCTTCTTCTCCCCCAGATAGCTCCTCCCCAGGAATGTACTGGAAAACCACATTTGCTTCAATGTCTCAAATGAATCCCTTCTTTTTTTTCATTTTGTCAATTGTATTTTTAAAGAAATGGTTCCATTTTTCTTCCACTTCCCTTATTTGATTTTAAAATCCTTCCTGAGATCTTCCAAGAAGGCTTTTGGGTCTTGATTACAATTCATATTCCCTTTTGAGGTTTCGGATGTGGGTGTACTGGCCACGTTGTCCTCTCCTGAATTTGTGTTTTCATCTTCCCTGTCACCAAGATATTTCTCTACAGTCACTGCTCTTCTTTGATTCTTCTTGCTCATGTTTGCCTTTTTTCTGGCTTTAAAATTTGATCTCTCCTTCTGGGAGCCCAGAGGTCACTGTCCCAGACTTCTTGTGCTGGGGGCTGGGGGCCTGGTTACTGGTTTTCTGCGCTGGGGCCTCATATGCTAGCAGCTGGAGGTTGTAGGGAGTCTGATTGTTTACCTGGTGCTGACCTGGAGCTAGTGGTGGTGGCTGGTGTGTGCCTGGTGTTGGAGCTTGCTGACTTCTCCACCCTGGGGCTCAGGATCTCCAGCTGGTCCGATGAAGTGGGGCTTGCCGCTGGCTTGCTGGGACACCTCCCCTCTTGTACTGGTCCCCTTCAGCCACAGCAAGAGGGACCTTTCCCATTAATCCCCATAGCCTCCTGAGCTAAAAGACTGCCTTATCCTGTTTTTCTGCTGACACCACTATTCCAGGATTTTTCTTGGGGCACTATTCTCTGGGTTTTGCAAAGTCTATAAGGGAGGGTGAGAGTCACTTACTGCTTACTCCACCATCTTTGCTCCCAGAAGTTTAAATAGGTGACTTTCAAACACTCAGTCTGTGGGCTCAGGAGTAGTTGCTACTGCTGCTGCTGCCACTGGTACAGGCCCTGCGAAGGACTCCATCTCTCTCACACCCAGCTCTGACAGACCCCCCCCTTCTGTGCTGAGAGGTCTGGGAATCACCACCCCTGCCAGTGATTCAGCCCACTGGGATCCGCTCCAGCCTTGCTATGGCTAAGTCTGCCCTGGTTCAGCCCAGGCGCTCTGTGCTCCTCTACTAGCCCAGTACAACAGATCCTTCCTGTCGACCTTCCAGGCTGTCTTGGGCTGGAAATCTGCCACACTCTGTCTCCTCATGGATTCCACCACTCTAGAATTTGTTCAGTCACTTTTAGAGGTGTTTGAAGGAGTTTGGGGGAGGCGGGTTCTTACTTTCACTCTAACCTTGGCTCTGTCCATGAATCCCTTGGTAATTAATAATTTAGGGCATAGCCAAGTATCTTCAGTCTATCCAAACTCAATTCTTTTTTTTTAATTTTTTCCCACTTAATAGTATTTTATTTTTTTCCAATTACATGTAAAGATAGTTTTCAACATTCACTTTTATAAGATTTTGCAAACTCAATTCTTATGCCAGGTAATTTTAGCACAGTGCCTGGCATATGATAAGCACTTAATAAATCTTGTTTTTCCTTCCTAGATCAGAGGCCTTTTAATATTTAATCGAGGGTCTGTTAGTAACTGTCGAATTGAGATACATTCTCACCCAATTAAGGTGTTAGGGCTAAAACGAGGTGAGATGATTTCAATCCCACAATTACACTGTTTTCTTTCTTTTCTTTTTTTTCTGAATTACCATCACTATGGATAGAGTGCCAGACCTGGAGTCACAAAGACTCATTTTCTTCAGTTCAAATCTAGCCTCAGACACTTAGTAGCTGTGTGACCCTGGGCAAGTGTGTTGGCAATTTCATCTTGCCCACCTGGCACACGATATTGCCTCAAAGTAATTATTTTAGAAGGTTCGGGCAAAGTGATTGGATCCATCTTGATTTTCCCCACTAAGACTGCATTAATGCCCATTTTCCTCACAGCAAATTGGTATTTCCCTTCGGGTAAATTTAAGGTCTGTATTAGGAGGGCAGAGTTTATAATCTCAAAGAGGATCATAAACATGTCTGAAACGTTCGGAACCGCCGGATATAAGAAACTCTCAAAGTAGAAGGCAGAAGAATCAAAACATTTATTTAGGCTCCACAGTAACCAACCCATGAACCAGCAACCCCATTTTGATATATTGATCAAAAGCTTCCAGGCCCAATAAGTACGCCTTGAAAGAGTAACCAGGAGGCTACAGAGAAGCATGATTGCGTAAAGCAAAATCATGTTTCCCCCTCTATGGTAATAAGATTACCCACTGGCCTGAAGTCTTTGTTCAGCTTTCTCCCGTAGGTCAGCTCTGCTACTGGCAGCTCCTGCTTCTGCTGTGTCTGTGGCTGTGGCTGTGACTGCAACTGTAACTGTCGCTGTAACTGTCGCTGTAACTGTCGCTGTAACTGTCGCTGTAACTGTCTCTGGCTCCAACCGGAAAAGGAAAAGAGGATCTTCAAGCTGTCCTCTCCCCTCTTATAGAGTTTTTGACATCATCAAGCACCGCCTGAACGACCAGGGCCGATTGGTTCTTGACTTGGCCCCTCCCCCTAGCGTAGCCGTTAACACCTCCCCTCAGTCAGCCCAATGACTCATCACACAGGAAGTTGTCTGCTTCCTGGAATGCTCCTTGGGCCTCCTGCCCCGGAAGAGCAAGCCACAGTGTCCAGAGGCTCAATGAGGTAAGCTGAGTCATTCAAAGAAAACAAAGGCCATTCTGGCTACACTCCACCCCTTGTTATAGGATACATAATCTAATCAGCCATGTATCCTAGAACATACATTGTGATCCAATTACAAAGGAAACTAAAACATATCATTCATTATAAAGCAAAACATATCATTTGGTGACATTCCTAAATATTGGTTTACGATTCAAATGTGATCCACCCCTAGGTCCCAGCAAGATAATCTCTTCAATCAATCATCCCCAAAATAATTATTAATAATTCAAATGTCCACCCCTAAATCCTTGTATCCATTACATAGGATCAATAATATCATAACAATAAAACAACACAGCAAGGATAACACAAAATAAGTAAACAGAACACTATCATCATTTCCACCCCCCTTGAACGATTGGGGCTCAAAATCTTGGGGTGAGGGGTGAAGGTCTCATTTTCCATAGCTTCTTCATGCTGAAATTGGATGTAGAGATGGCCCTGCCCCCAAAAAGTCCCATTCCAGAGGTCATTTCTTTAACAAGCTGGCAGGAATTCCAAGAATGCTACATGCTTTGGCAGTCACCGGAAAGTGCAGGGTGCTTAAGCCTGAAGGAAACAAAACTAGCAACAAGGTTAGCCAAAACAAAGGACAAAAAGAATAGACAAGTATGGACTATAATTCTTCAAATAAAATCATCTCAAGTTTGGTTGAGATTTCAGTTATGCAAAGATCCAACATCAGAGCCAAACTCAGGTGGGAAATGTTTCTTTTCAAAAGGAACATAATGAGGAAGCCAAGAGGATCCCACCCTAGATAGAGACTAAGATTGTCCTCCCATCCTTTCCCCAAATGTACAAGTTTTCATCCGTTAATCACACAAAGTTACCTTTCCTCTGAGTGGCTTATGGCATTTACCAGCATCAGCCATACCTGTGGAGTCTATGAATCTATTATTATAACCTATTCACGGTAAAATATATGGTTCAGGGGTACGATTTGGTAATTATTTTCCCCTGAATAGACAACTGTTACAGTGTTGTCCTTCCCATGGGCTATAACTTCTGCAGCCTTTGGAATATCATCTGGCTTCCGTTTTACCCATACCTTAGCTCCTGACTTTATTCTATCAATGGAGCAAGACCCTTTTGCCCCTCTAGTAGTTATTTTGGGAGGAGGGTCAGTTTTCACAAAGGGTATTTTTTCACAGGGGATAATAATGACTTGAACCATCCTATCATTTCTACAAAATTGTACAGGGTTTTTACCCATATTCTGGAGTGTCACAACAATTTCTTTTTGATAATTAGAATCTATCACTCCAGCCAATACATGTATTCCTTGAGCCGCTAATCCTGGTTTAGGTAATATCCGTCCAAGATGATTCTTGGGGATTCTCATACATACTCCAGTAGGGGTTTTTCTTATCTCTTTCCTATTTAACCTAAAATTCTCTATACAATGTAAATCATATCCTGCTGAACCAGGTGTTCCTGGACTTGGTAGTGGGACATCTTCCCTCACAGTCCAAAATTCAATGTTTTGGATCTCACATGTTTGCTGTTCTCTGATCTGCAGATTTGGGGTCATCATTCTGGCTAGAGGTGTACTCCCCCCTAAGGGCCTATTATTCAAATTACGTAAGGCAATAGACAAATTATCCTTCCAATGTCGATATGAATTATTTGAGCTTAATTTTCTCAGCTGTTCTTTCAACAATCCATTCATTCTTTCAATTAGCCCAGATGCTTGTGGGTAATATGGAATATGATATATCCATTCTATATTATTCAACACACAATATCTTTTCACTTCTTTGCCCTTGAAATGTGACCCATTGTCACTTTGAATCTGCATTGGGGTTCCATAATATAAACTTACAATATCTAGAGTTTTACAGGTGTTTCTCTGAGTTGCGTCTTTATAAGGACAAGCCACTAGTACACCTGAATAGGTGTCAACACACGTACATACATATTTACATCCTTTATCCTGGGGTAGTGGGCCAATATAATCTATCTGCCAAATTTGGGCTGGAACTTTTCCCCTTGCTATTTCTCCAGTAACTATCCTAGGAAGAGTTCGTTCTTTTTCTAATTGGCATATACAACACTCCTCTGTTATTTGTTTTAACAACGCATGAGAAATACTGATACCTCGATCCTGTGCCCATCGATGGGTGGCCTGGACCCCTAAATGGCCAGCAGTCTGGTGGACCCATCTTGCTAAGGCTGGGTCATCAGTTGGAGTCGGAGTAGGGACAATACATTCAGTAGCAATCTTTGCTAGTCGATCCGCATGTGCATTGTACTCACGTTCTGGTGTGGTCAGGGTTGCATGAGCATCAACATGAAAAACTGACAGATCTGTAACCAAAGACATGTCCCATATATTTTCCCATAACTCTTTACCCCAAACTTGTTTGCCATGAATCTCCCAATTCTGATTCCTCCATATAGGCATCCACGTAGCTAATCCATTAGCTACCGCCCACGAGTCAGTAAATATATGACACTGTCCTCCTTTCTCTGCTCTGATGGCCTGATGCACTGCCATCAGTTCAGCATATTGGCTACTTCCACCTATCCCAGAACTTTCCAGAGTTCTCCTTGTACAGGGGTTATAGGCTACTGCTTTCCAATGTCTCTTCTGTCCTAAATATTTTGCTGTCCCATCAGTAAACCAAGCATGTTTCTTCTGTTCTTCATTTAGTCCGTCATATCCATTATTCCATTTCACTAAGGATGGTACCATCTGTTGCTTAGATTCAAGGGGCTTTTCATTGCTCTCAGTATCAATGTTCGCCACAGATTCATGTAGAGCAGAAACTCCATTTTTGCCTGCTCTGGACCTATTCTGAATATACCACTTCCATTTGATTATGCTTGCCTCTTGTGCATGTCCAATTCTGTGAGAAGCTGGGGTACTCATTACCCAAGTCATAATTGGAATTCCAGGCCTTAATACCACTTCATGACTCAGAGTTAGTTGCTCAGTTTCTACTAAAGCCCAATATGCAGCTAACAGCTGCTTCTCAAAAGGTGTATATTGCACTCCAGATGAGGGCAGTTTCCTTGACCAAAAGCCTAAAGGTACACTTCGGCTTTGTTGTTTTTGCCACAGACTCCAATTTGCATAGTCATCTTGTACAGTCACTTGTAACTCCACTGGCCCATTTTGCATAGGCCATAAGTCTAGAGCTAATTGAATAGCAGCCTTTGCTTCCTCAAAAGCTCTACTTTGTTCAAGTCCCCAGTCAAATTCATATTTCTTTCTGGTGACTTTATACAAGGGTTTTAAAATCTGTCCCAAATGTGGGATGTGGTGTCTCCAATAACCAAACAGCCCTATGAACTTTTGGGCCTCTTTCTTATTGGTAGGGGTGGGAAAATCCTGGATTTTTTGTCGAGCTTGTGGGAGAATTTCTCGCAGTCCTCTATTCCACTGTATCCCCAAGAATTTTACAGTTTGAGCTGGCCCTTGAACCTTTGCGGGGTTGATTTCCCATCCTTTGCTTTTCATATGGTCAATTAATAATACTAAACTCTCCTCCACCTCCTTTATATTCTTTCCCTGTATCATGATGTCATCTATGTAATGTGTAAGCTGTACACCAGGTAACTTTAATTCATCCAAATGTTCAGCTACAATCCTGTGGCAAATAGTTGGGCTATGAATATATCCTTGCGGCAGGCGTGTAAATGTATACTGTCGGCCTTGCCAAGTAAAAGCAAACTGATTCCATTGCTTGGGGTCTATTGGGATTGTAAAGAAGGCATTGGCCAAATCAATAACTGCATACCAAGTCCCTTCACGTTTTTGTATTCTCTCTATTAAAGTAACCGTGTCTGGGACAGCAGCATACAAGGGAGGAGTCACTTTGTTCAGCTGTCTATAATCTACTGTCATCCTCCATGTTCCATCTGACTTTCGGACTGGCCAGACAGGGTTGTTCCATTGAGTAGTTGTAGGGACTAACACTCCTGCCTCAACACATTCTCTTATAGTGTTGGCAATTTCATCTTGCCCACCTGGCACACGATATTGCCTCAAAGTAATTATTTTAGAAGGTTCGGGCAAAGTGATTGGATCCATCTTGATTTTCCCCACTAAGACTGCATTAATGCCCATTTTCCTCACAGCAAATTGGTATTTCCCTTCGGGTAAATTTAAGGTCATACCCTTCAATATGTCTATTCCAATGATGTATTCGGGAATAGGCACAATAACCACACTATATTCTTTCTTGGGCAACTGTCCAATTTTCATCATTAATTTAACTTGCCTGGCTGATATTTCAGTCCCTCCTAGTCCTGTAATGGTAATAGGAGTTCCATGGCTGAACTTGTCTGGATTTCCATAAATAAGGGTGGCCTCGGCCCCAGTATCTATTAATGCCTCAGTTACCGTACTTGACCCATTTTTCCAATATATGGTCAAGTTAATGTGAGGTCTACAATCCAGCCTGTGTATTTCCTTAATTTGAACTGGGGCTCGGCCTGTTCCCTAGTATTCCCTTTCATATGATTCACTTGGGTTTGAAGGTTCAACATCTGTAGTATTTGCAGGAGCAGTTCTTATTTCCCTATCTCTCCTGTTATCAAGGCCTTTATCTCTGTACATTCTATATAATTCATTGGTTGGAATTCCATCTATCATTTCAAAACCTACCCCTGCTCTCAATAAAGCAGTAAACATTTCTTTCCTTGTTACTCTCCTTTGGCGCCAAGTTTGCTGGTTATTCACCCTTCTCTCTCGAGGAGATCTATCCCTTCCCCAGTCACCTAAGTCATGTAACTGTAAAATCTTATTTATCACTGTTGTAAGACGGCTCCCTACTTCTCCAAGTAATAAATTCAAAATTAGTTGTTTATAAGCAGGGGGAGCTGTCCTAATTATTAAATTCCTATGAGGCAGTCCCATTGGATCATTGTAATATTTGTCTGTAGTTCCTATCATAATGGCAGTCTTCATTACCTCCTCCTTTAGTCTCATGATACAATCTCTAAGTGAATACCAGGGTCTGTGCTCAGTGGGCCACATAGAATCAGTAGCATATCT
The DNA here is from genome assembly GCF_011100635.1 of Trichosurus vulpecula. NCBI lineage: Eukaryota > Metazoa > Chordata > Mammalia > Diprotodontia > Phalangeridae > Trichosurus > Trichosurus vulpecula. Next base: position 133,288,415 of record NC_050578.1, on the reverse strand, counting down.
CTTATTGCATCCCACAGCGGCTAATGCCAACAGAGTAGTCCTGCTATCACCATCTCCTTGCTGATGATGTTCCTTAAAAGCTTGTTGAACTAGAGGATCATGGCTGATACCTATGAATCTCATACAGTCTGTCCTATCTACTGATATTCCACTGGCCCCTTGATCACTGAGTCTTACCATCCAAGATATCAATGGTTCTCCTATTCTTTGGCTGAATCTACTCAAAATATCTGTGACCTCTTGTGGTGAGAAATCTTCCTGAATTTCCCTTGTAACTGAATCTTCACCTCGGGTTTCTGTCTTCCTCCTTTGTATGGGTCGAGCCCTTATCTGATCATTTAACCATCTCCTGTTCTCTGTGTGAGGGACATCCTGAACCCCAGTAGTGTTTTGTGCCTCAGCCCCTAACGTTGTCTCATTTTCCCCCCACTCACTTCCTCTGCCACCATGGCTAGGATGAAGCAGGCAGTCAGGCTGTTTCTGCGCTGGGTTGGAATGCACTCTTGGCTTATTTGGTCTCCTGTTGCTCCTAGCCACATTAATAGAAAAGTTCTCATTTGAGTCAGTTTGGTCTCCTGCTATCTGAGATTCCCCTTCTTGCTGTGGGGTAGGAGTGCCCCCATGTCTTTCACTTAATCTCAATCTTTCGTATACTAGCCGGTAGGCTGATAACACTATCCAGCTTTGCCTAGATAGTGATGCCCCTGACTGAATCCCAACTTCTTGTAAACACTTTTCCAAATCCCTAGGATCTCCTCTCCGTAGCCTTGGTTCCCAGTTTTCACAGGGTCCAGCTTTTTTAGCCAATTCTTTTGCTAGGGAGGAATAAAATGGATCCTCCCATCCTGGGATATTCATCTCTTCCTCTGAAATTGTTCTGCTTCTAAATAGAGATCTTATACCTAGCGATCCCATCCTCGTCGCCAAATGTATTAGGAGGGCAGAGTTTATAATCTCAAAGAGGATCATAAACATGTCTGAAAGGTTCGGAACCGCCGGATATAAGAAACTCTCAAAGTAGAAGACAGAAGAATCAAAACATATATTTAGGCTCCACAGTAACCAACCCATGAACCAGCAACCCCATTTTGATATATTGATCAAAAGCTTCCAGGCCCAATAAGTACGCCTTGAAAGAGTAACCAGGAGGCTACAGAGAAGCATGATTGCGTAAAGCAAAATCATGCTTCCCCCTCTATGATAAAAAGATTACCCACTGGCCTGAAGTCCTTGTTCAGCTTCCTCCCGTAGGTCAGCTCTGCCACTGGCAGCTCCTGCTTCAGCTGTAGCTGTAGCTGTAGCTGTAGCTGTAGTTGTGGCTGTGGCTGTAGCTGTAGTTGTGGCTGTGGCTGTAGCTGTAGTTGTGGCTGTGACTGTAGCTGTAGTTGTGGCTGTGGCTGTAGCTATAGCTGTAGCAGCCTCTGGCTCCAACGGAAGCTGTTTTTAACCATCCAGCTTCTGCGGGGGGGGGGGGGGGGGGGGGTGTAAGGTACGCCAAGGAAAGCACAGGTTCTTTCAATCTGCTTAAGCAAGGTGAAGGGGTTGACCGGGAAAGCACAGGTTCTTTCCATCAGCTTAAGCAAGGGAAGCAAGGTGAAGGGGCCGACAAGCTTACTCCAGTCCAACATACAAACAGCATTCAGTTCAGGGGAAAAAGCCAAACTAGTCAAGGGCACTTGTTGACTAAGTGCTAAGGAGCCCATTTTTGGTTGCCAACACAGCAAGTCACTTAACTCTCTTTGCCTCAGTTCTTCATCTTTAAAATGAACTGGAGAAGAAAATGTTAAACCTTTCAAGTATCTTTGCCAAGAAAACCCCAAATGGGGTCACGAAGAGGAGGACATGACTGAAAAGTCTCACCAATAACACTGTCTAATAAATCCCCATGTACACACATTTACAAACACACACCCTGACACAAAAGCCATCTCTTGTAACAAATAAGTCTGGTAAAGCAAAACAAATGAACACATTGGCCACATCTGTACATGTATGTCTTTTCATTACTTCTCTGCCAAGAGGGGAAAGCATGTTTGAAAAAAAGTGGGAATGAAGGGGGCCTATAAGTACCAGATCTCAAACTCTACCTGACAGCAGTGACCCAAACTATTTAGTAATATTTTAAAAATAGAAAAGCCAATCAATGGCAATTGATTGCCAATATTATGCAAACAAGACGGAGATTCTATTAAATTTAGTAACAGTGTCCAACAAGCCTGAAGACATCGGTTACTAGTGTTAGGATTGACTGCATATCTAACAAAAACTGCTAGGAAAACTAAAAAACAGTCCTGGAAATTAGGTCAAAATCAGTGTCTTGTAGCATACTCTACAAAAAGGTCCAAATAGATATATGACCTAAATATAAACAGTCAAATCATAAACAAATTAGAGGAAAAGAAGTGAATTCACTGAGAGTAAAGAGGCTTTTTTCACTCTCTCTCTTAAGATCCTTGACTTTTTGTTCCCCTAGATGAATTTTGTGATTATTTTGTGTAGTTCTATAAAAGAATATCTTGATAGTTTGATTAATCTGTAGTTTTGATAAATCTGTACAGATAATATTGTTGCTTTTATGACATTGGCATAGCCCAACCAAGAACAACTAAAGCCTCTCCATTTTTTAAGTATTCATGCACTTCTGTAAATAGTGTTTTCTAATTGTTTTCATATAATTTCTGTGTATGTGTGTGGCTTTGTAGATGGAAGCACAGATATTTCATACATTCTGTAGTTATTTTGAAAATAATTTCTCTTCCTGCTGGATTTTGTGGTAATATACAGGGTTTATTTTATATCCTGGATTTTACTGAAGACACCAATTTCTTCAATTCATTTTAGTTGAATCTCTGAGCTGCTCCAAGTAAACTATGATATCACTCCCAAACGTGATCTTTTTATTTCTTCTTTGCCTATGCCTATTTCTCAAGTTATTTTCTTGTTATTTCTAGATCTAGCTTTTCTAGAATTATGTCTAAGAATAATGATGACAGTGAACATTCTCCATTAGCTTTGACCATATTGGGAAAGGTTCTATCGTAGACAATATTACAGGTAATTTGAACAATGATGTTGGCTAAAATACTATTTTATGGAGAACTTTCAAAAGGCAAGCTCTCACATGGTGGTCAGAAAGCAATACAAAGACACTCTCAAGGTCTCTCTGAAAAACTTTGAGATCCATTGTGAGACATGGAAGACACTGGTACAGGACCCCCCAGCATGGTGTGCCCGCATCAAAGAAGAAGCTACGTTCTAAGAACAAAGCAAAATTCCAGTAGCTCAAAAGGAATGGGACATGCACAAATTTAGAGCCATCTCCACTCCAAATGTTCATAGGGACTGTTTGTGCCTGATCTATGGTGGAGCCTTCCAAGCTCATATTTGTCTGATCAGCCACAGTCAGACACACCGTACCTTTACCCTAACATGGTGATGTCATTTTGGTCCTCTTCAAGAATGAAGGACAACAATGAACAACCATTATAGGTAATTCAAGCTCTCGGTTTTAGAGAAATGCTGTTGTTCATCACGTTAAGCAAAGAACAAGTTGTTCCTGTTTTAATGTTAATTTATGTTAATGTTTTTAACCTAAATAGATGTATTTTATCAAAAGCTTTTTGGGCATCTATTAATATTTTTTGTTTGGTTATTAATTTGGACTATTATGTGTATGATTTTCCTGATAGCGAATGAACACTGCATTCCTGAAATAAATCTAGCCTGTTTGTAGTATAGAATCTTTTTAATATGTACCTATATTTCATTCAAAATTTTTGCATCAATATTCATTAGAAATATTGCCCTTTAGTTTTCTTTCCTTTTCTCTCTCTCTCTCTCTCTCTCTCTCTCTCTCTCTCTCTCTCTCTCTCTCTCTGGTTTAGGTACCAGAACCATGTATGTCTGATAGAAATTTGGAAGAATCTCTTCTTTCCATGTCTTTGCAAACAATGTTTGTAATATTAGAGTGAATTGTTCTTGAACTGTTAACTAGTATCCAATTGTAAATCCACTTGGTCTTAGTACTTTTTTCTTTGGGACTTCATTTATGGCTCATTTAATTTCTTTTTTTAGGTCAAGTTACTTAAAATCTCTACTGCTAGCTCTTAATCTGAGTTATTGGTATTTTGGGATGTGTTAATTTATTTTATTTATCTGTTTTTGGCACAAAATAGGGCAAAATAGTTTCTAATGATGTATATTTCCTTGTCAGCCATTATGAATTCTTCTTTTTCATTTTTTATTTTGACTATTTGATTTTAACCTTTTTTATCAAATTATAGTATATGTTTATCTTACTAAGCTTTTTAAAAAACTTTCCATTTTATTTGTGAATTCAGTGGTTTTAAAAATTGGATAACTTCTTTTTTGTTTTCAGAATTTCTATTGTTCTGTGATTGGAACTTTTGATTTGTAGCTTTTCTAATTTTTTAGTTGCATGCCGTTCATTGATCTGTCTTCTTGTCTTTTATTAAAGTGTTTAGATACATAATTTCCCTTAATAACTGTTTTGCATGCAGCCCAAAAGTTTTGGTATATTTCTCACTAATCTCATCAAGTCCCATGAGTGTAACTATCATTTTCATACAGTTGACTCCCAGATCAACATATCTAGTCCATCTTTCTCCTTTCTCTCTTATTTCAATCCTTCCATCCATTCTTGGGGTCCTTATGGTCAAGCTATCCTTTTTTCCTGAGGCTCTACTTGTACTTACAGTGGGGTTACTCTCATCCTCTAGGTTCACCACTTCAGCTTTTCTTCACCCAAGCGTTTGTCCAAGTTTGCTGTTTTCTTCTGTTTGCTCGTGTCTGCAGCCTCAATTCCTTCACCTCATCCCCACCTACTTGGACAGACAACTACTGTCTCTTTCGGTATCTCTGAAATTCCCATAGGCTTTTGGCCCTTATTTCACGCCTCCCAACCAGAACACCAGAGGCTTCTAGGCATCCTCTTGTTCAGTCGCGCACTGAATGGAGGAGCTTGCTGATGTTTCTCTTTTGTCTTAATTAATCTTTGCTTCATGCACTACCCATTTACTGGACTGCTTCTCAGGGGAGCTGGGCTTGGCTGAAATCTTTCACGTAGCCATATTTACCAGAAGTCCCTCCAGTCTTTTATTCTGATGAACCCTTAGTCTAGGGGATTAAGAAAAGAAACTTTATGAACCCAAGTCACCTCCTGGTATCCTAGTCCCCTTTGTAAAGCTAATCCTCCATCCCAGAATGCACTTCATCCCACTTCTGCCTCTTCGAATCTTCCTTCAAAAGCTTCCTTCAAAGCACAACTAAGGTATTATGTTCTGCACCAGACCTTCCCTAATACCCCCAGTTATTAGGACAGATTCCCTCTCATTGGATGTCTTTTATTTACTTCTCTGTATTTATATGGCATCTTCCCCAGCCCACAAGCAGAAAGTGAACTCCTTAGGGCAGAGAATCCTCAGTTCTTGCCTTTTATCCCCAGTGCCTCACACACAATGTAGTATACGCTTAATAAATGTTTGTTGAAATGGATCTTAAATTATTGAACCTATTAGTAAACAGTAAGGCCATAATTACAGTAGCATTTCCTGACTGAAACCACAAAAGTCTGACTCATATGTAGAATAAAAGAATTTAATTAAAACTTTACAGCACACTTTCATTTAGAAATGATGTTGTTTCTCATTGTGGGAACCACGGGTTTTGTGAAATGCTTGAGAATTACTTGAAACCCTAAACAAAACAGGCTTTTGCAGCACTTTTATTCTAGCAGCTTGTTCCCTAAGGCCATCTGGTCTAGATCAACTCATGATATAGCCTCATCTCTTAAGAATTTTCTATATTATTTATGCCTATTATAACATGACTTGTAATATGTTCTGAAAAAAATGTGACCACATCTGGGGGTCGTTTAACAAATATCAATAAACCATTTATGAATGGAACCTTTATTTGAGGTGTTTTCTGATTGGTTTGCTAAACCATGCCAGTTTCAGTTCTATAGCTACATACAACACCAGTAAAGTTTTCCATCCAAATTTTCCCCTTTTTTCCACAATCTTTATTTCTTTGGCAACAAGACCTTTTCATCATGAACACAGAGTATGCCTACCCTGGCAAAATAAATAAATAAAGTCAAGAGTTATCTCCACTTCTTTGGCTGATGTATTGCCATTGCCAGAAAAATAAATCACCGAACAACCTACTCTGTATTTAGAAAGTCTTCCTTCCTTGGAAAGCAGACATCATCTGTTGACAAGACCACACTGGAGGCTTTTCCAGCTTGTTGTACCTGGCAGAATTTGAACTCTATTAGGATAGAAAGAACCCAATGTCTCCTCTAGTCATCTGGGTAGGACTTTGTGAAGAATAATCCTTTTATTAAGGGGATTTGTTCTATGAAGTTTGGAGTCGGTCAAAGGGCCACACTTGAGGACCTAGATGGCCACATGTGGTCTCAAGGCCACAGGTTCCCCACCCCTGAAAAGTATGAACCACTCCAGCTAGGTGGGCAAGTAGGTGGCTCAATGGATAAAGCACTGGGCTTGGAGTCAGAAAGACTCATCTTCCTGAGCTCAAATCTGGACTCAGACATTTAACCATATTTGCCTCAGTTTCCTCATCTGTAAAATTCGATAGAGAAGGAAATGGCAAACCACTTCAGAGTCTCTGCCAAGAAACCCTAAAGGAAGTCAGGAAGAGTCAACTAAATAAACAAATGAACCCCTCCCCCAAAATAGGGCAACTATTTAGATAAAAAGAACTTTGGGCCAGGTTATTTAATTTGCCACAAAATTCTACTTCCTTTACCTATACAGGCATTGTTTCAGAGATTAGCACATGAAGATGTGTCCCTTAACCCATCCATAGGCATTTACATTCGGACGCTCTCATACTTTCTCCTGCTTAGCTCTGTAGAAACCGAATAAGGGTCTCAAATTTATAGGTAAGTTAAAATTTAAGAAAGACCCAATGCTGAGTTGAATTTAACAAGCCTCTAACGCTATTCTGCTGGTTGTTGCTCAAAGCTAACAGCTTGCATGGTAAAAACAGCAGGCACTACACGATATAAGAAGCTACTAGTGATTTCTGTTAGGCAGCCAGATCTGTTCAGACTTGCTCTCGTAACTTACTTTTATTGAAATCTTTGCAATGTGCTATATTCTTATCTCATCCTGCAGTCCTGGAAGTTGCATGTGACTCCCATGATCTAACATCACGATTCTATCCTGGACTTGTTACCCCTTTTTCTCAGCTACACACTCTGTTTCTGATTTCCAACTTAAATGAAAGTTTGTGGTCTAAGGTAATGACACAGAATTCTTTGGAGGTCCTTGGAAATGTATCTAAGCCCCAGATTTCTTGTGACATACTGGGATTCTTGGTTGATAGAAAAGATTTGTGTGTCCAGCAACCACCCTCCACCCAGATAATTGATGTAACTAATAAATATTGTTGCTCTCAGATCTGATCACTAAACAACACTGGAGTCATTCAGTTTATTTGCTTTGACAGTCCCTATTGAGCTCACTAAGATTTATCTCTCATTGGGATGTAGCCAGTTTTTCCAATCTGCTTTGTTGAGAAAAGAAAACATCCTAAGAATCACTAAAATACTGTATTTAAATTAAATAGATGGAGAGGCCACTAAGCCGAATAGACCTCAGTAGGAAATACCGAGAAGGCAGCGAGGTGGCTCAGTGGATGGAGAGCTGAGCCTGGAGTCTGGAAGACCTGAGTTCAAATGCATCCTCAGTTACTAGCTTTGTGACCCTAAGCAAGTCACTTATCCCTGTTTGCTTCAGTTTCCTCGTCTATAAAATGAGCTGGAGAAGGAAATGGCAAACCACTCCAGTATGTTTGCTGAGAAAACCCCAAATGGGGTCACAAAGAGGCAAATATGACTGAAATAACTTGACAACAAGAATACCAAAGACTGGCCTACTAATATGCTATGGAGACAGCTAGGATAGTTGTCCCAGGGGATAGAGCACTGAACCTGGAATCAGGAAGACCTGGGTTCAAATCTGGCCTCAGACACTGAGTGACCCTGTGCAAGTAAGTCGCTTAACCTCTGTCTGCCTCAGTTTCCTTGTCTATAAAATGGGGATCATAACATCACCCATCCCCCAGGGTTGTTATAAGAAGAAAATGAGATCATATTTGTAAAGTGCTTTGTAAACCTTAAATACATTCTGTCATTGTTATTGACAGAGCTATGAATTGGTCTGACCGTTCTAGAAAATAATTTGGAATTGTGGGGTTTTTTTAAAAATGACTAAAATGTATGTATCTTTTGACCTAGAAATCTTATTCCTACTCCAAGAAGGTTAAATATAGCAATTCTTCATTTACAGCAAAATTATTATACCAGCACTTTTTCTACTAACAAAGAACTAGAAAATGGGAGAAACTCACCAATCAGGGAATGGCAAAACAAACTGTGATCCATAAATGTAATGGAAGATTATTGTGTTACAAGACATGGTGACCATGAAGAATATTTATTATTATTAATATTTAATATTTCCCTCTCCAAGAAGTTGGAGCCATCCAGGTTAGAGTTTGCCTGGGATGTCATATCGAAAATAGGGACTACATTTGCATATCATAGCAATTATTTCAACAATCTTTAGAAATCTTACTTATTAAACATCCTAAGAATTCCCTGCCCCTGAAACCACCATCGAGAAAAGCAACACTTATAGAAAAGGTCCAGCTGTCCTAACCAGCTGTCACCCATGTAGCAGGTAAACCGGTCTTGCTAAAACAGCATGGCACCCTGAAGCAGAGAGAGGAAGTGGAATAGGCCAGAAGACTCAGACCACCACCAACACCACCTTGGCCACCATCTCCCCTCAGATTCTGATGGGAACAGCTTGGGATCCTGAACCCAAGAGCCCAGGGAATAACAGGGCTTAGGAATGGCAGTGCTCACCCAGGTCACTGGGCTTGCTTCTGGCCCATCTTTGAGGAAAGGGACCTTTCGTGGAAATATGACCTGGTAACTGCCTCTGCCTCTTTAGCAGTCACAGCTGCTGAAAACTTAGAAAAGAAAGTCTGCCTCACAGTCCTTAGAATTGTCCAATGATTCAGTGTCAGAAACGGTTAGGGTTAGAGTCAGAAAGTTGACGGTTTTGTCAATGGAAGTACCACTGGAAAAGACAGGTTCCCTTCTGCTTTGCTGCTGCATTTCAAGGGCCATGGGGCCTTTGTCTCTGATCTGCTACTGATATATTGTCTCCTTCTCTGTTAGAATGTGAGATCCTTGAAAGGAGAGATTGTGTTGCTTTTGTATGCGTATCTCCAGCCCTTAGCACAATGCTTTGTACTTAATAAGCATGGAATAAGTGCTTTTTATTCATTCAAGAAGAGAAGCATAAGCCTTTTTGTGGTGGCAAAAAATTGGAAATTAAGGGGAATGGCCATCAAGCAGGGAATGACTGAACAAGTTGTAGTATATGAATGTAACGGAATATTATTGAGCTATAAGAAATGATGAGCAGGCGGACTTCAGAAAAACCTGGAAGGACTTGTATGAACTGATGCTGAGCGAGGGGAGCAGAGGCAGGAGAACATTGTACGTAGTAAGAGCCACATTGGGCGATGATTAACTTTAATGGACTTAGCTCTTCTCAGCAATGCAAGGATCTAAGACAACTCCAAAAGACTCATAATGGAAAATGGACTGTGGAGTCTGAACGCAGAGCAAGGCACAGTATTTACTCTCTCTCTTTTTTTGTTTGTTTGTTTCTTCTTTCTCATGGTTTCACCCATTGGATCTCATTCTTCTTCACAACATGAGTAATGTGACAATAGGTTTAATATGAATGCAGAAGTAGAGCCCATATCAAATTACATGTCATCTTGGGGTGGGGGAGGGGAAAGATGGGGAGAAAATTTGGAACTCAAAATCTCATGGAAGTAAATGTTGAAAACTATCTTCGCATGTAATTGGAAAAAATAAAATACTAGTAAGTAGAGAAGAAGAAGAAGAAGAAGAAGAAGAAGAAGAAGAAGAAGAAGAAGAAGAAGAAGAAGAAGAAGAAGAAGAAGAAGAAGAAGAAGAAGAGGAGGAGGAGGAGGAGGAGGAGGAAGAGGAAGAGGAAGGAGGAAGGAGGGAGGAGGAGGAGGAGAAGGAGGAGGGAGGAGGAGAAGGGAGGAGAAGGAGGAGAGGGAGAAGGCAGAGGGAGAAGGAGGAGGAGGAGAAGGAGAAGAAGAAGAAGAAGAAGAAGAAGAAGAAGAAGAAGAAGAAGAAGAAGAAGAAGAAGAAGAAGAAGAAGAAGAAGAAGAAGAAGAAGAAGAGCAGAGGCAGAACAAGGACACAATGCAGCAATGGAAATGAAAAGAATGACCAAAAAACCCAAAATCCTGAATTATGATCACAAAGCTCAGTCCTAGTAAAAAGATTGTAAAATGTGCCTTCCTCTTTTTGTGGGATATTGCAATGTCACACTCAAATAATGTCTCATTGAATCTTGCTAAGTTTTTTTCCTCCTTTTTAAAAATTCATCGCTATAAGGAAGCCTTCTGGGGAGGGGAAAGATGTATTTGGAAACCCAGGTGGTATGAAAACAGAAACTAACAAAAAGTTATAAAGGAAAAATAGGAAATCCCCACAAAAGACATGACACTAGCAAACTAGATTAAAAGATACCATGAAATGTTTGAAAAGTGGTAGTTAAGGAGTGAGAAAAACCAGAGTTTGAATTACGTTTCTAGTACTAGTTTTGTGGTTATATTAAAGCACTTAGTGCAAGGCCTTGCATACAGTAGGCACTAAAAAAGTGCACATTCCTTTCCCCTTCCTCCACTATTGACAAGTCTCTGAGAGCATAACTCCTTATCTTTTAGATGAAGATAACTATACCTGAAGCATCAACACCATTGGGAGGGAGGGGAGTTGGTAACAATCAGATAAGGTCAAATTTGGGGAACTTTCCAGCACTGTATAAATAGCTCCAATTACATTCTGACCAAAACTGAATAATATGATTATTCAACCTAAAAGGCACAGGGGTAGGAGAATGCTTTAGAAATTAACAATACTTCCCATTTGTAAAATGTCTTAATCAATTGACCAATAAACATGTGTTGAGTGCCTACTATCACAGGCACTGTGCTCACCTGGAGCTCCAAGAAGCTAGATCACGCTCAGTGGCCACACCCCGGTAAAAAAAAAAATTCTGGGCAGATCAGCTAAATCAGTTTGATTTGTGCCTGAAACCCATCAACGAGTTAGGAGAATGTGTACCCTAAGCATGTAAAGACTTCCCTTGTCAGAATGGGTAGATGAGAACAATTTGTTCCAATGGCCACGGAGGCAGCTGAAGCAGGGGCTATGGAGCGCTTAGAGTTTGGTCAGACATCAAAGATGGCAAGGTCTTCTTCCACTGCATCCCGTCCTCCCAATTTGTGGCTTGCCACTGGTCTTCAATGACTGAGGAAAAGAAAGTGAGGCCGATGCTTTCCTAATATTAAAGATCACACTTATGAAAAAATTAGAAGAGAAACAGATTATATACATCTCACAACCATGCATAGGACATGTATTCTTAACCAAACAAGGAATAGAGGCAGTTATCAAAAAGAAAAATAGATAAATTTTGTTATATGAAACTAAAAAGCTTACACACAGACAAAATTAATGGAGCTAGGATAAGGAGGGAAATGGCCAAGTGGCAAAATATATATTTTTGTCAAATTTGTACAATTGAACAAATTGACAAACAAAAAATAAATACAAAAGCCATTTTGTATTGTAGGTAAGTGGTCAAATGATATGAACAGTTTTCAAAATAATTACAAACTACTAACAACTATATGAAAGAATGCTCCGAGTCACCCATAATAACAAAAACGTAAATCAAAATAACTGCTTTACCTCATATCTTGGCAAATTGACAGAGATGACAAAAGATGGGAATTATGGGAAGAAAAGTCCACCAGCGCATTCTTGGAGGAGCTATGAATCGCTACAACCATTTTGGAAAGTAAATTTGGAGTTATGTAAATAAAGTGATAAACACATCCTTACCCTTTGAATCAGAGATAGCAGTTCTAGGTTGATACCTCAAGGAGGTCATTGACCAGAAGAAAATCCCTAAAAATGCTATCCATATCCAGAGAAAGAACCAATACAGTCTGAATGCAGATTGAAGCACACTCTTTACACTTTCTTTAATTTTTTGGTTTGTTTCTTCTCTCACAACATAACTAATATGTTTTACATAATTGCATATATGGAGGGGAGGGAGGGAAGGAGAAAATTTGGGACTCAATTTTTTTAATGAATGTTAAAAAATGTCTTTATATGTAATTGGAAAAAATAAAATACTGTTTATTAAAAAGAAAGAAAGTCTCTATATGCAACAAAACATTTATAGCAGCACTTATTGTGATAGTAAAGAACTGGGGTGGGGATGGGGGAGTTGGTTGTTGTCCTTCATTCTCGAAGAGGATCAAAATGGCATTACTATGTTAGAGTCAAGTTTCAATCCATCCAACTGTGACTGATCAGACCAGTTGAGGAAACTGAGGCAAACAAAGTTAAGTGACTTGCCCAGGGTCACACAGCTAGTAAGTGTCTGAGATTAGATTTGAACTCATGTCTTGCTGACTCCAGGCGCAGAGCTCTAACCATATGTCATCAGCTGAAGAAACACTGGGAAAGCTTAAAATTCTTATTTTTTGGTACAGAAAACACGAAGGCCTAACATAAGTCTCACATTGACCCATCTAAACTACTGCCTCAGTCAATTTTTACTGTGGCCTTTAGGTAGGACAAGGCCTTCAAAGGCTGGAATAGATGAATGGAGAAGGTGGAGGCTTCCTAGGAAAAGGACCTACGTGGAACCACTGAGAAGTAACCTTCATCTGTTGGGTTTTTTAATCCATTCTCGGAGCTAAAGAATTCTTTCTGCTTTAGATCTAAAGACTTTTTTTCTTTCTAAAGCAAGTACAATTGTGAGGACTTGCTACTTTATGACATTATCAACAGTCTCACTCTACCAGGCACAACAGATGCAGAGAATTAAACAGTTTAGCTCCAAAAGACAATGGACTGGACCTCTTAAACTGCACTCTGCAGGTGCTTAATGACTGTTCAATAATACTTTGGGTATATATTTGGGATTTTTAAATATCAAAGTTTAACTTTTTTTAGTTTTAAAATTAGTAGCTGTTGTTACTCTGGCCTGACTTCATTTTTGAAGATAGAAGCCCCACGGAATGACCAGATTTTAGCGATCGTGAGTAGCCCAGTGGAATTCAGGTATAAATGTATTTGCATAAAATTAGTACTCATCTTTTCCACTCAAACAGTCCTCGTCCCGTGGTACAATAGTGCTCATCAACTAAATAGGTTTCATTTATAGGAACATCAAAAAATGTTTTTAATACTATAACTGTCATTGAAAATAATTGGCCCAGGGAACCTTTGAAGTAGCTTCCTGATTCCCTGCGTACAAAAAGGCCAGGGCTCTTCCTTCAAGCTTCTTGGACAGGCTGATCAGCACGGCTAACATAGAGGCAGGGAAGCTATGTCTGCCTGAATCAATGCTGTATCTTTGCTGAGCGTTCTTTCCGTGCTCTGGCTGAAGAAACCTCCTTTAGATAAGAATTTGATTGGTCACGAGTATCTCATTTCATTCCATTCTTTAGCCTGAATTACCAAACTGGCCTGAGTTAGACTTGACCTATCATGCATTGGGAAAGAGGAAAATGTGTGCTACCTGATAAATATTAATAAATTAATTCAGTGTGTTTCCGTCGACCTGCATGTCACAATCCAGGCAATATGCATTCTTCAGTGACTTGGTTTTTTGTTCTCCCGAAGTGCCTCCAATTCATAACTTCAATGTGCAGGCAAACATCCGAAGGGGCTAGGTAGTATCTGAATGAGGCATCAAAAGTTTGAAGAATGCCTACAGGTGAAATAGGGGAGAGGAATTCACAGACGGATCAATCTCTTCCAGGGGCAATTGTGCTGAGTGCTATGACGATGAGGACAACCAAAGGGTGGTGATGTGCCGTCCCTCCAACCCACCCTCAGCCACCACCCACAAACAATACCATCCCCATCACACACACCCTTCTCCTAGAACTATCTTCCCTCAGCACCTTGCCATTGCGACCTCACCCCACCAGAGAGAACTGTCCATACAACCTCTAGCCAGAGGACAGAGTCAGGATCAGGGGCAAGATGGAGCCTCTCCCACTAAATCCATCCCAGGTGCCATCATTTCCAGCTTTCAATGTCAATCGTCCATTCAGAAACATCCGCGACACATGAAACTGCTTCTCTACTCTCTCATCATCATCTTCAACTAGAGAAATCTTCTTCTCTACCAGAGCAGAGACTTTATAAGCTCTTTCAACTAACCATCCTGCTTAAAAGGGCATTTAGAAAGTGTTAGTTTTGATGTGAAGAGCAGAGAACTGCTAAACTCATCACACTAGCTCTCTCTGGACTACAGAGCCCATCCATCATTCACTGGGATGCTGTCCAATCAGAATGGAGGTCACACCAAACCACACAGTACCCCATCACCAGGGTAACAAAGCAGCTGCTTTTCCCTCTCAATCCAGATAGGACAGCAGAGAGCAACAGTCATGAAAAACCACCTTTTTCCAGCTCTAAATGGTGTTGAACGGTCATATATGTCACTGGAGCTCTTGGAATGAAATCCGTTCTCTCCCACCAATCAAAACTTACTCAGTTGAAACTTACTTCTCTTCCCTGTTCATTTCTTCCCTGAAGCCTCCTCCTCCCCTGATGTTAATGCTGCTGCTGATGATGATGCTGATTCTGTCTTCTTATGCTTTTCTCCTGCCATCCTCTTCAGTAGCTGAAATTAGAGTCTCCTTTTATTTAAAATCACAGCTCCCCAAAGTTCTCTTATCCAAGCAACAATCTCATTTTCAGTCATACCTTAAACATATATTTAAGATGAATGTTCAATCATACCTCAAATTCAAGATATGAATGAAAAAAATCTCCAATTGCTTATATGATTTCTCATTTTCGAAGTTTTACCTTCTTCCACACGCATATGCTAATGGGCTGATATACCATCATCCTCAGCAGCCCTGAAGTTCTCAGTACAGTCACCTCTCTCTTTGGTGCCTTCAAAACTGTTTTTTTCACATTCACGTTTCTCTAGTTTTTAGTTAGTAGGAAATCTTTCCCAGCCCCTTTATAGTATTAAATGATTCTCACGCAGATGAGATGTCATTCCATATAGTTAACAAAGCTATCTGAGACCAGAGGTCATTTTTCTCTCCCAAACTATCCAAATTCCCATCTGAAAGATGTGCTGCTTCAAACACACAACCAGTTCTGAATTCATCTATTATCCTCCAGTGCACATCTTTCCATCTTCACAAGAAGAGCCTGAGTCTTCTCCAAGCTCTAGCCCCTTGACTGGCAACATGGCTAAACGTACCAAGAAGGTCAGAATTGTTGGTAAATATGGAACACGTTATGGTGCATCCCTCAGAAAAATGGTGAAGAAAGTTGAAATTAGCCAGCATGCCAAGTATACCTGCTCCTTCTGTGGCAAGACCAAAATGAAGAGATAGGCTGTGGGTATCTGGCATTGTGGATCCTGTATGAAAACCATAGCTGGCAGTACATGGACCTACAATACCACCTCTGCAGTCACAGTCAAATCTGCCATCAGAAGACTGAAGAAATTGAAAGACCAGTAAAATCTCCTTATCAAATATCTGTAGCCCATAGTCCAACAATAAATGGGTTAATTTATGGAATAAAAATCACTTTGGTTCTTAATAGTCAAAAAAAAGAAGAGCCTGAAATATTTTGTGAAATGCTTTCCTACAATCTCAATATGGACAGCAAACCCCTCTCCTACCAGTTAGCAACCACCAAGCTGCCACACTATAGAGGTCCGGCCTTAGGTTGACCTTAAAGATCATAGTCTGAACCTGCTCCTCCAAGCTGTAAGGAAACTGAAGCATGTAAGGGTGCATTGATTTAGCCAAGACCATGCAGTTAGTAAAAAGCAGACCCAAGATTTGAGCATGATCCTCTGACCCCAAATCTAGCCCTCTTTGCCTTGCTCCTTGCTGCTTGCTGACTGGCCCATCATAAAGCTTCTCTTTAGAGCAGGGCCAGGACTGGCATTTTGGCCAAAACCTGTAGATTTCACTTTTGTACCATCTCTTATATGTGGCCCCTGGTGCAGGCCCTCCATACCTCATGCCTGGATTATTGAAATAGCTGCTGGGGGGGGGGGGCCTGCCTGCCTCAAGCCTCTCCCCACTACAATTCATTCTCTGTTTAACTGCTAAAGAGATTTTCCCAAAGCACAGATCCCATCATGGCACTCTCCTATTCAATAAATTCTAGTAGCTATTTATTGCATCCGATCAGATATAAGATGCTATGTTTGGCATTCAAAGCCCTTCATAAGCTGCCCCCTTCTACCTTTCCAGTTTTCTTACCCCTTATTCCCCACCACATACTCCATGATCCAATGGCACCAGCCTCCTGGCTGTTTCATCAACTCAGCTCTGGGGCATTTTTTTCTGGCTGTCTCCCATGCCTGGAATGCTCTCTCTTCTCTCCAACTACTGACCTCCCTCACTGCCTTCAGCAATAATCGTACCTTCTTCAGTAGGCCTTTTCCCATTCTCCTTAATTCTATTGCCTTCCCTCTGTTGAATATTTCCAATTTATCCTGCATTTCCCTTGTGCCTAGTTGCTTGCATGTTGTCTCCCACATTAGATCGCGTACTCCTTGAGAAAAAGGATTGTCTTTTGTCTTTATTTGTATCCCGAACACTTAGCATAATGCCTGATACGTAGTAGGCACTTAATGGATGTTTACTGACTAACCAAGCATCACTGCATCTAGCCAGCCTCTGTTTATGATACTCCACTTCTTCCCAATGGTGCCAAGGAGATTTAGGGAGGTGCTTGTAGGAAGAAGCTGGAAGCAACACGGAAGGGGAATTCAGGAGACAATCTGGCCTAGGGCCAAGAGCACTAAATATAAGGTCAGATGTTCTCTCTTCCAATTCATCATTTCAACAGGGCAGCAGATAGTGTGCTGGGCTTTGAGACTGGAAGACCTGAGTTTGAATCCTGCTTCAGACACTTCCTTAGCTGTGTCACCCTGGGCAAGTCATCTGCCTGAGCCTCTGGTCCCTCATCTGGAAAAGGAAAGGAGGGTAATGATAGAGCTTTTCTCCTGGGGTTATTGTGACAATGAAATGAGATAGTATTTGTAGAGTGTTATTTAAATGTTAGGGGGCAGCAATCAATAGAATGCCAGGCTGGGAGTCAGGAAGACTCATCTTCCCGAGTTCAAATCCAGCCTCAGACACTTACTAGCTGTGTGACCCTGGGCAAGTCACTTAACCCCGATTGCCTCAGTTTCTTCACGTGTAAAATGAGCTGGAGAAGGAAATGACAAACCACTCCAGTATCTTTGCCCAAGAAAATCCCAAATGACATCACAAAGAATCCAACACAACAGAAACAACCAAACATTATCATCATCAAAGCTAAAGGACTAGAAGTGCTGTCAGAGCACCTAAACTTCTACTCCCTGGGCCACAGCCTGACTGGCCTACCCTAGTTATGCTTTGGCTGCATTGGCAGAACTTGCAAACAGCCGCATCAGAACAGTCAGCTTCATCAGTCGTTGTTAGCCTACGTTTCCTGAATGAGCAGCCCTGCAAACACCAGACACCTCCAAATTCAGCAGCCTGGGGCAAAGCTCAGGTCGTGTAACCCAAGTTATACTTCTACCTTTCCTTACTTCATTTTCCTCTGATTTATGATTTGTTTGGTTTTTCTAGCGTGTTACTTGAAAAAACACACCCAGAAAGACTTATTCTCAGTCATTTCCCCAGAACAGGAAAGCCTCAGTTTTTGAAAATCAGCCCAGTATGTTCCCTCCTGGGTCAGAGATCAGGTCTGACCTCAACCCAAAGCTATGATGTGATGAGCACAGTGAAGCCTCCCCTCCCCTGGGTCCTTTCTTTGTCTCTTCATTCTGCCCTACTTTCTTCTGTCTTTGCCTCTGCCTGGATCAGGACAGAGCTAGGAAAGTCAGGTCAGCCAGAGGCTCTATTGTCCCAGAGTGGCTAAATATCCATTCTGCTTGAAGCCCTGCCAAATCAAACCGAGCTTTGAAGCACTGGTCTGTGGGCGAGGAGACATGAATATTTATGAGTTCAATTTGAGGGAAACTTGACTTACACACACACACACACACACACACACACACACACACACACACGTGACTTTTGAAAGTGTCTTTGCTGCCAGAATGGGAAGTTAAAACCTATGACCTCATAACTCTATGATTTGAGAATTATTATGAATCTATAGGGAAACAGTGAGTATAAGATCTAAAATTGCAGGGACCCCAAATGAAAAATGATCTAAAGGGTCTCCTTATCCCATGAGGAAAGAAATACATCTTCAATTCTTTGCTCTGCTTAGCAATTTTTAATCCTGGGGAGAGAGGAAAATGGAGACAAATGGTAGACTCTCTTTTTTTGTTTTCCCATGTTAAAGAATAAAGCCTTAATGAACCTGTCATTGTCCTTCAGCACATGCAACCCTCCTAAGTTCAGGGGTTAGTCTCACTGAATAGGCACCAGTAGTAATGTAAGGCTGTGAGAGCTGGACTACAAGGAAGGCTGAGTGCTGCAGAATCAAAGCTTTTGAATTGTGGTGCTGGGGAAGACTTTTGAGAGTCCCTCAGACAGCAAGGAGGTCCAATCGGTCAATACTTAAAGAAATTAATCCAGGCTGTTCACTGGAAGGTGAAATACTGAAGAAATACTTCGGCCACGTAATGAGAAGACAAGGACTCATTAGAAAAGACTGAAAGATTGAAGGCAAAAGGAAAAGGGGATGGTAGAGGATACGATGGATAAGTAGTGTCATGGAAACAATGAACATGAACTTGGACAGACTTCGAGTGATAGTGGAAGATAGAAGGGTCTCCTGAGCTATGGTCCTTGGGGTCATGAAAGAGTCAGGACAGAATAACTCAATAATGACAAACACTAATATGGCATCATGGAATCCAGCGACCTCTGATCACACCGTTGTAAAACTTACCTTCTCCAACGAGTAGCACTTTCATCAGAAAGGGGGCTGACGAAGCTCGTGAAGCTGCCTTTCTCCTCTGGAATCAAAATAGAAATTTCTCTGTTTGGCATTTAAAGTCTTTATCAACCTGGCTGCATGCTATCTTTCCATACTTATTATGTGTTAATCTCCTTCACTCATTCCACAGTCCTGCCAACTGGACTGATGTTCCTGATATTCATCACATACAACCTTCCATCTCCCAGCCCATACCCTTCCTTATCTGGCCTCCACCATGCCTGGAGTGTACTCCCTCCTCATGTCCACCACTTAACGGTCCCTCCTCTCCTAGAACATCCCCAGGCTGACCAAAGATTCCTCTTCTGGGAGGCACAAAAGGGAATCTATCCAAAAACAATAGCAAACATCCAGATGTTCATGTTCAGACCTCATTTTTTAACACCATTGTGACTTTGAAGCAACTTTCTGATGGACACTCTCAGCTTGATCCCCTCGTTCTTAGCTGAGGATTTGTCCCAAAGGCTCCTCTCTGGATCCCTTCAGGAATGATCATCATCTTCAAATCTCTCTCAGCATTGCTTTAGGAGGTTCCGGCTTATCTCAGGACCCTACACATCTGGCATTCTCAGCTGTGTTTTCTAGATGTATCAGCCCTCCAAACTACCTTCTTCCTGTGACAGGCACACCAAGCACATGGCCTTCAGTTCAGTGCTCCCAACTGCCCAGAGATAAAGTTATCTGGCATAGCAGAGGCACTTGGGTGGCACAGTGGATAGAGTGCGGCTCTTAGAATCAGCAAAACCTGAATTCAAATTCTGCCTGAGACACTCCCTGGTTGGAAAACCCTGGGCAAATTACTTAAGCAAGTGTACAGCGTAGTGCCTGGTGTATAGTAGGTGCTGTATAAATTCTCATTGCCTTCTTTCTCCTTTCCTCACCTAACTGCTCTGTGCATCAGTTTCCTTGTCTTTAAAATGGGGATATTAAAATGATTATAAATAATGATTATATCCTCTAATATTTTATTTTCTGTGTGAATATGAACTAAGTAAAAGATCTCTATATACTAAGGAGGCAGAGCATAATGAATCTAAAATCAGGGGTCCCCAGACCACACTTTGAGAACCACTGATCTAATCTACATTAAGCATTTGACAAATCTGAAAACACTATTAATCGATCAATTAACAAGAGTTTATTAAACATCTACTATGTGTCAAGCACTGTGCTAGGGTTCTATGGATGCAAAGCCAAAAATATGATGTCAAGGGGTTTGAATTTCATGGGTGCCCATAATAAAATATGGTGTAATTTGAGTGGGGAGGCCCTGCTATTGGGGGGGCTCAGGAAGAGCCTCTTGTAGGAGGGGGGCCTGAGGCCGGCAGAAAGCTAGAGATTCTGCAGGATGGAGAGCAGGAGAGAGCAGAGTCCAGGCATGCAGGACAGTGTCCAAAGGCCTGGAGACAGGCGGTAACTGTCACCTGGAAGGAGGAGCAAGTTGGCCAGTTTGTCTGGAATGGAGAGTGGGAGGGCACACTGGCTGGGGATGCTCCAAGAAGAGAGGGACTTTTTCACTTTTTGTACCTGCATCCCAGGGCATAGCACAATAGGTGAGTGTGTAATAAATGCTTACTGATTGAATCCTGGCACCTAGAGATGAGGAAAGGCCTCATGTAAAAGGTAACAGAGCTTTGGAGGAGAGTAGGGATGGTTAAGTGGTGGGGGTGAGAACACTCCAAGCATGGGGGAAGACAACTTAGGAACGCATATGGGATAGGTAAATTCTCCAGACGACTTCATGGACTAAAGGCAAGAAGGCGTCTACATGCATACACATGCATTTCATCCAGTGCTCCCCACGTGTCTGGATTTTAACAGGGAAGAAACTCCCTTTTACCAAGAACCCACATAGAGAGACAGAGAATGGAGGGCCATGAGTCACCCTGATCCTCAGCTCTTCTCCTGCCATGCCAGTAGGGTACTGGTAATCTGGGCACTGTCCATATGATAGAAAACAGGGCAAGCAAGCAGAGAGACCTCCCAATGGAGAGATGCGATCAGTTGGGCCAGAAAGAGCAGACTAGGACAGGGAGCTGATTCAGAGCCAGAAGGGAAACTACTGGAATCCAGTCCCCAGCACCCTGTCTTTTCCCTGCTCTTCTTACACTGTCCAGTAAAAGCTCAGTTCCCTTACTTGTCTAACTTTCCCTACAACTGAGGCCTGGGGAGGAAAATGAGATTTAAACCCACTCCCTTCCAGCTGCAGCCGCTGCAGCCTGCCAATGAAAACCTATGCCTTAACATGTTTATTTGCATGCCTAAACTATGTGAAATTATTGTTGAAGTGTATGTCCAGTTATAATGATGCATATCCAAGCCTCCAAGTTTGGGACTGGGTGAGGGAAAGTTAGCCCAAAAGGGAGAGGAGATTCTCAGCAAGCCAAGTGAGGACAGAACTTTTGAAATCATAGTAACCACTGACTGCTCACAAACTCTGAGAGAGACTTCACAAGGAAAAGAACCATCAAGAGGAGATCAATCAATATTGAAGTGACTACCGTGCACACAACGCACAGCCAATGTCCCATCTGGCTACAGATTCTAGGGATAACAGAGGGAATCCCTAAAGATTTATGAGCAGAGGAATAAAATGATCTGAGCTTTGCTTTGGTATCAACGTGAAGAATGGAAAGGAGAGGAGAGAAGCCAGGTGCAAGGAGACTATGGCAACAGTCCAGGTGAGAGGTGATGGGGACCTGAACTAAGAGAGTGCCCTATCTTAGTGGAGATGGAAGAGTAAACGTGAGTGGAGAGAAGGACTGGGCTATGAGAGAGGTTGTGGAAGTAGAATGGACAAAACTTAGCAACTGATTGGCTATGTGGGATGAAAGTGAGTTGAGTAGAAGATGACCATGAGGTAGCAAACCTTGGTGATTGAAAAGATGGCAGAAGTAGGGAAGTTAGGGAAAAGGGTGTAGTAGCGGAGTGAACATGATGAGTTCTGTTTTAGATGTATCGAGTCTGAAATTGTTAAAGGACATGTAGTTGGAAATGTCCATTAGATGGTTGGACGGGAGCTCAAAAGAGAGATCAGAACTGGATATATGAACCAGGGAATGATCAGGGTCATTGGCTGAGAACTGAGAGGAATCTTAGAGGCCATAAGAGTCTAAAAGCCCTCATTTGACACATGGGGAAACTGAGGCATGGAAAGGCTAAGTGGTTTGGTCAGAGCCCACACAGTCAATAGATGTATGAAGCAGGATTGAAACCCAGTCCAAGTCTAATACCCTATCATGGATGCCTCTCGAGTTATCTGTCATGTGAATCAGATGTTCATATGCAACTATGCAAATGCTAGTTTTTATTATTATTATTATTATAACAAAAATAAATAAAATGTTGCCCGAGGTTGGTGTTGAGTCATGCTTAACAAATTTGAGTTGGGCATATAGTATGCTTTCTCACCATGTGGTGAATAAAACTGTACCAAAGTCTGTATAATAAAGAATCTAAGGTGCCTTGTGCCCCTGAGGTCACAACCACAGAACAGTGCAGAGAAAGCTAACAAAGTTACCCAGAGTGACTTGATTCACCCCACTAGGTGGTTTCAAGCAAGACACCACCATCAGAAGGGTCAGCGATTCACCCACTTTACAAGTTCAGTCGCTGAGTTTTCTAATTATGGTGATTCAGAACAGCCATTTCTAATGAAAATTTTATCACCCCTTTGGTATTTGAGCTCTGAGTGAAATGAATGTACGTCTCACAAAATCAAATTCTAAGACATTGTAAAAATGGATAGTTTTTCAATTTCCCAGAACTTGAGTTTGGTGGTTTATTTTAATCAGGACATCAATCCGTCAAACACCTTTGGAATATGTTAATCCCACCTCCAGTTTTTTAACAATATACACTTTTCATAAAATGACTGCTTCTGGGCAAATGTAAAAAACTTTATACACCATATAAAAGTGAATTATTATTACTTTACACTAATAAAGCCTCTTACAAAATACTTGTCTTAAGTACAAAAGCACATATCTAAAACATGCAATATCTTCACAATAAAAACATCTTACTTTGGCCAAAAAAAAAGAGTTGAGAAATTCCTTCCCAATGGGAACCCATTTTTTTAAAACATGCATAACTTTCAACACCACCTCTATTTGTCAGTGACCAGCTCTTTAAAATATTCTGGACACCTGGGCTCTCTGCCTCCCGTTGTTATAGTCACACAGTCTTTTTCTGATACATTTTCTAATGTCACCATTTGGGCAGGGGAAGAACCAACAAGCATACTTATTTAGTATTCTGTGTATAACCTAGACTCCCCTCCACAGGGGCTCCTGAAAGCTCCACCTACAATCATGATTCAATTAGGATCCATCATTTACTCAAACTGATATGTATAAGCCCCCCATTTCCTTTTTAATTTTTTTCCTTTTTTGTTATTATGGTGCAAACTCTGGGATCACTATCCCAACTCATGCTCAAACAGGCAGATTGGGCTTCAGTGGGTTGGCTGGATACTACTTTCCTCAGAGTTATGAGAGTAATCCAGAGGGGTTAGAGGTACCCCCCCATTTGGTGTGTTTCCCCTGGTATGAATCCAACAGCTACCATGTTGCCAATATCAATTAACCAATTGACATAAATTAGCTTTTACAAAGAGATATTTACTAAGAAGCTATAGGAAGGAGTAACGTACAAAAAAGTCTACATCCTCAGAACTGGGGCACTCTCTCCCTCCTACATACCCACTCAGTCACGGGGAACAGTGGAATCAAATTTTAACTATCTGGAGGGGTGGGGGTGGGGAAAGTAATTCCTGGCTCTGGGAATCCTTTTCTCCCTTCAAGAACACTTACTAAGGTCACTTCTGGGCCTGAAATAGCTGATAAATTACAAGTCTCAGCTGGCAGGGTACAGATGTGTTGATTTACTTCTGATCCCAAGCTAGATAGAGCAGATGATCCCTCAGGGCTGGTTCCTCACCAGACGCAGACTGTTACCACCAGCTCCGGGTGCTGAGAGGACATTCGGTGGCTCTTGTGACCTTTTGAAGCTCACAAAGTCAAACCCCAATCTATTCTATCTGAGAGCCATTCACCTAAGATATAGAAAGTACAAAATCAAGAATTAGCCACGAGTTCATGACCTCATGGCAGCCAAGTGGTAAGGAGGGCACAATAACTCTCCCATCCAGCGATTTTTACCTCACTCACCATCAAGACATTCCAGACTTTTGCATGAATACTCAGCTCCAGCCAAGCAGACAATCGAAAGACTTGTTATCACCCCTACAGTACTCTGATAAAGCTATCATTTTTAATATACATATATATGCATACATACATACATATGTATATATATATATATACATATATAGGGAACCGAGTCAAATCTACAAGAAAAAGAGCCCTTCCTCAATTGATAAATGGTCATAATGAACAGGAAATTTTCAGAGGAAGAATTCCAATAGCCATACGAAAAAATTCTCTAAACCAGAGGAGTCAAATACACAGCAATATTGAGGGAAACCTGAACTCTGTGTGTGTGTATGTGTGTGTATGTGTGTGTGTGTGTGTGGATAGATAGATAGAAACACACGTGGTTTTCTAAGTCACTATGAAGATCACAGGAATCTCTAGGGTTTAGTGACTCCTGTTTCTATTTCAGTTTTACACCACTTTTCTAAATCACTTGGTAATTAAATAAATGTAAATTAAAACAACCGAGGTACCACTTCATATTCAGCAGATAGGCTAAGATGACAAGAAAGGGAAAAAGACAAATCCTGGAGGGGTTGTAGAAAAACAGGCACATGGATACATGGTTAGTGGAGCTGTGAATTGGTCCAAACATTTTGGAAAGCAATCAAAAAGTTATAAAACTGTGCATACACTTTAAACCAGCACATCTGGGTCTACACCCCCAACGAAATCAAAGAAACAGGTAAAGGGCCCATATGCACAAAAATATTTATAGTAACTCTTTCTGTGGAGGTGAAGAATTAGAAACTGAGGGGTTGTCCATCAATTAGGGAATGGCTGAACAAGCTAAGGTATACGACTATGTTGGAATATTATTGTGCTATAAGAAATTATGAAGAGGATGGTTTCAGAAAAAACCGGGAAAGACTCCAATGAACTGATGCAGAGTGAAGGGAGCAGAACTAGGAAAACGATCTATGCAATAACAGCAATACTGTCAAGCTAATCAGCTTTGAAAGACTTAGTAACTCTGACCAATGCAATGACCAACCACAACACCAAAGGATTCATGATGAAACATGTTATTCACCTCCAGATAGGGAACGAATGGATTCAGGAGACATGTAGATGCATTTTTTTCTTCTCTTTTCTTTCTTTTGTTGATATGACTAATTAGGGAATTGTTTACATGATTATATACATAAAAATGTAATTTGTTTTGCATGGTTATATAGTTTTAAATATATTTTGCACAAATATATAAATGTGTGTGGATATATATATATACATTTATATTTGTAATGAGTTTTGTTCTTCTTGCCTTCTCAGGGGTCGAGGGAAGGAGCTGAAAGGAAAAGAAAATTGATCTTTTTTAAAATAAAATATATGTCTTATTCTGCACCTAGAATCCAACATCTGCCTCTCTGCCCAGAGGTAGGAAGTATGATTCTTCATCAGTCTTCTGGAGTCGTGATTGCTCATGAATTCTTTCTTTTGCAATGTTGTAATTAGCACATAAATTGTTCTCCTGTTTCTGCTTACTTTGCTCTTTATCAGTTCATAAAAGTCCTCACAAGTTTCTCTGAATGTCTCTTTTGTCATCTCTTGCAGTGAAATAATACTTTATCACATTCATACGCATAATTTGTTCAGCAATTGATGGGTACCTACCATATTTTCATTCTTTGCTATGACAAAATATAAATATTTTGAACATATGGACCCTTTTCTTCTTTTTTATCTCTTTGGGATATAGGCCTAGTTATGCTCTTGCTGGAGTTTGGGGGCTGTAATTGCAAACTGCTTTCCAAAATGGTTGGACCACTCCACAGCCCAACCATTCTGCCAACAACGCATTAGTGTTCCTGAACTCCCACAAGCTCTCCAACAATTGCAATTCATTTTGCTTTGTTTTTCCCCTTTGGTAATCATTGCCAATTAAATGTGAGGCAGAAACTCCAAACCATTTTAATTTGCATTTCTCTTGGGATTTGTAGCTGTTGATAGTTTTCCTTTCTTCTTATGAGAACTGCCTGTTCCTATCTTTCAACCATTTATCTATTTTTATCAATTTTCTGTATATCTTGGATATCAGATCTTTATCAGAGAAATTTGCTGCAAAGATTCTTCCCAGTTGATTTTTTCCCTTCTGAACCTAACTACATTGATTCTGTTTGTTCAAAAACTTCTCTTTTTATATAATAAAAAGTTTCCATGTTATCTCTTATAATACTCTCTATTTCTTGCTTGGTCAAGAATTCTTCCTCCAATCCACAGTGTTCCCCAATCCAAGGTATCTCCTTCCTTGCTTCCCTAATCTATGGATGATGTGACCTTCTATAATATAAGGCATGAATTCATTTGGAGCTTATTGTAGTATATGGTAGGAGATGCTGGTCTAAACCTAACTTCTCAAGCCCCCATTTCCAATGAATTTCACCAGATCAGGCCAAATGACACAAGTTTTCAAAAACAATAATTTAATTAAAAAGAATTGCAAAATAAACTAAAATTTGACTTATTAGTCATTTTAATATGGTTTTTAATAGCTCACCTTTCTTCTTTTAATTAAAAAGAATTGCAAAGTAAATAGCAAGGAAGTATTTCCCCTAGGCCAAAGGAACACAATCTCAAACGCATCCCCACAGTAACAGTGGGAGAAGAGTCAGTCCCTCCTAGGGTAGAATAGCTCACATTTTTATAGTATTTTAAGGTTTACAGCTAACACTGCAGAGGATGCAACCCAGCTAGGTAACCCGTCCATCAACGCGTCCTCCCAGCTACCCATTGTGCCTCACTGCTGCTAAATGCCCCTCAATACTGGCCCATCATGCCACCAAATCTACCACTTTATGAGTGGGCTGATTCTCTGCTGAGCCTCTGCTGCCATCTGCTGGAGGACCTGCTCACCTGCTGGGTTCCACCTCAAAGGGATTATCAGTCCATTGAGAGTTCACCATCCTAGCACTTTCTATACTCTTTGTTTTGACCCCTTATAACAATCCTGTGAGGTGGGTGCTATCACTATTCCCATTTTACAGATGAAAACATGGAGACACAGAAAGGAAAGGTTCAAACACAGCACTCCATCCCAACTTTGACATTTCAATGATTTTGTGACTCAGGTCCATTGTGACACTCAACTACTAGAGGAAAATACCATTAAGTCATAGTCTTTCTTTCTTCTTTTCTTGCTTTCTTTTTTCTTCCTTTTTTCTTTCTTTAACTTTCATTCATTCTTTCTTTTTTCTTATAATAACCTTGTTCTCCCTCTATGAGAACACCCCTGGATCCCACCTGATATTTCAGTTAAAAAGAGTTTTTACTTTTTCAGTCTCCATCATTCCCCTGGCATCTGGCACCAGAGTCACAAAAATTACCATGGCATTTTACTTTAAAATAGAAGGGCAGGGTGGTGTTAAGACCTTTGCCCTTCTTTCCAGTAGTTACATCTAGGTGGCTACCCTCCTAACACATGGGAGAGATTTAAAAATAAAAGGTTCTTTAGGAATCATCTAGTTCAATATCTCTTCCTTCCCACCAATTTTACAAATGAGAAAACCAAGTCTGTGAGAGATGAAATAACCAGTCCAAGTTTTCATGGGTAGTGAGTATTTTTCATGATAAGCAAATACACAATAACAGTCTTTTAGCTCATGAGAAACAAAGCAAAATACAAAACTTTCCAAGAAAACCATAGAATGCATAAATGTATATTATTTTATTTTAGGATAGTGGGTTACATATTGTGTTAATAAGTATTAGCAGCCCAGATTATTTTTGCTTAGATTTTTTTTCTCCCCAAAGAATTTATCCCTTGAAGTCTTTCTTCAGAATTCCCTTTCAAATGTCACATCTGGGGAAAAAAGGGGAGTGGAATGTAAAGCTAGGAAGAATTCCTGGCAGAATGACACAATGTGCACAATTAGCTGTCATCTGTCTTTGCTCCAGTATCTACACTGACTAATAATTCTTAAGTAAATGTCTTTTACTGATGGAAATCCTCTCCCTAATCTCTCAGTAGCTTAATTTGGAAGCAGTCTTATTTCAGTGTCGTTTAGGACACATGAGCAAGGGTATAAACATCTCCAGTACTTCATCAGCAGGGCATGGAGGTGGTGCTAGGCTCCTCAAGGTTATTCCAGTGAAACACAAGCTTAGGGGGTGGAGGGGTCCAAAGGCTCAAACACATTAAGGGACATTCCTCCCGTCTAAGTCAGCTCCCCAAGGACAAACCCAGATAGGTTTGCTCTTCTCCAGGGATCACAAATTGGTAAATTTTCAGCCAGGGAGACCACCTACTCATTTTATAGAGGACATGTGATCCAAGTCAATGGAGGGAGTCCTTACACTGATGCAATCACCACTGGATGGATCATGGTAGTCTTGAAGTAGAGTCAGGCTAATGCAATCTCTACCACTCTGTAATAGTGTCATCTTTGACAAGCCACTCATCTCCGAACCACAATTTCCTCACCAGAGCTCCAGTGTATTCTATAGGGCGGTTCTTTGCATTTTTCTTCCTTAACCCAGAAACCCTTAACTGTTGCTAACACAACAAGAAAATGAGGAAGCTAGAGGAGAGAGTAGTGGATGATATCTACATAACATTTCAAGGTTTGCCAAGTGCTATGCATGGAGTCCTTCTGAATCTTACTACAACCCCATGAAGAAGGGGCCAGGTAACATTACCCTCATTTTACAGTAGGGCAGATACATAGGATGCAAGCAAATAATCGCCAAAAGCAAGAGAACATGCAAAGGTAGCAGGAACAACAGCTATTGAACTATATCCTAATAAGCATGTATGATCACTAGTATACATGCAAACACCAAAACGATGTATTGCTAACAGAGACAAGTAATTACATTACATGATATTATGTAAATATCAAAGTGAGTAAACTAAGTCATTCAATGTAGTGTTTAGTGGTCATTGGGTCTGTTAAAAATAATATTTTCATTATTTGTATTAGACAACTTTTTAGAGGATGGTTGCCCAGTAGAGAATCTTCTATAACAACGAAATGCCTTGTTTGACATAAGAAGTTTGTGTCATATATACTCTTGTAAAAATCCTCATGGAAGTTTCTAGAAATTTCTAGAACAGAAGTTCTCGAAATGTGATGGTGAAAGGAGGGATAGAATTTGGAACTCAAAATGTTTTTTTAATGTTTTAAAATTTGTTTTAAAGTGGAATTAGGAGGAGAATAAAATATTATATAATGGGGGAGAAGTGTGATGGGGAGTCTCTGGGGGTTCCTGAGACCATTTCAGGATGTCTGTGAAGTCAAAACTATTTTTATAATAATTCTAAGATTTTTTATTTCAAATACAGTAAAATATATGTATATATACATATATGTTTGCATATATATGTGTGTGTCTGTGTGTATGTATATATGTATGTGTGTAGATAGATAAATAGATATGGTAGATACACAAATGCATTTGATAGAAAGAAAGATAAATAGATAGACAGATGGATGGATAAATGGAGGGATAGATGGATAGAAAGACAGACAGACAGACAGAGACAGACAGAGTGTATTACCTACATCACTCTTTGGAGTGCTCAATAATTTTTAAGAGTATAAAGGGGTCCTGAGACCAAAAAGTTTGAGAACCACTATGCTAGAAATTACTTCATACTAGAGGGTTTTAAATTAAAGTTATGACTTAGGGAGAGAAAGTTGGTCAAACAGAAAAGAGAAACAAGTCAAAGTTACATTTTATGATGTTAAATCTTAATAGAATCTTACAGCTTCAAGAATTTCTAGGTTGATATAAAAAATCACAAAGATTTCAAATAATAGTTTTATGAGAACAAACTAAATCCTACCTTATCACGTTCATTAAAATGTCAGCGTCTTCTGATATCATCTGTACTCAAGCTATTTTGTTTTGATTACCAGAGAGCTGCATTTAAAACTTAGAGGCCTAGTAAGTTTCATGTTAAATGTTATTCACTCCTTAATTTCACTTATAAATCTAGTGCCAATATTTCACTTCCACACAAATAAGCATAAATAAAAAATAATAAAAAGAAGCATTAATTAATTAATTAATATGTGCCTCAATGCATGTCAATGTATCAACATGACACAAGGCATTCATTGCCCAGGTGAGCACAGGGGTTGTCACCCCCTTCATCCCCTACAACTACTTCTCCTGTTTCCCCTGCAGCATCCTAAGTCTTTCTGGGTGTGGCTCTTTTGTTGCTGAGCTTTCTGCCCCTGTATCTCAGCTGGTAGGTGGGATGGGCAGATAGTCATCTTCATCAGGTGTCTAGGTCTGCATTGCCCAACCTATGCTTGATGGAAGTATAGGCTTGCTACTATAAATAGGGTACCCAAGAGGGTGGTCAATATGCCAAATGCAGTGGGAAGGCCAAGAAGGATGAGGACTGAGAGAAGAACATTTGATTCACTAGTACCCATGGGAGGAACAGTTTCCGTTGACAGGCGATACTGGAAGCCAGCTTGCAAAGGGTTGAGGGGTGAAAAGAGAGGGAACAAGCTTAGACAGTTTTTTCTAGGAATTTGCTTAAGAGAAGAGACATATAGTACAATAACTTGAGAATATGGTGGTAGAGTTTAATGGAGGTTTGTTTGTTTTTTTTTAATTATGGAACAGACTTGCACATGTTTGAAGGCAACATGGCGGGGGTTAATATAGGCTAAAGTTAGAGATTAGAGGAAGATAGATGATGGAGAAGGCAATCCTTTGAAAAAGACAGGAGACTTAACCAAGTGAGAGAGAACAGGAGAATGCACAGCAAGTCAAGCCTGGAAGCTGGGAAAACCTGGATCTTGCTTCTAACACATCCTAGCGGTATGACCCCGAGCAGACATCACTTATCTCTCAGTATTCCTCTCAGAGGCAGCTCTTTAAAAATCTAAGTTCTAGGAGAGGTGCTGGCCTGTACTGGCAGAGGATTTGTTTGTTTGTTTGTTTTTAACCCAGGGATCAAAGAAATCACAGATCGCATCCCTACCTCTATTCTATCTATAAATAAATAAATAAATCACATCTTAAGATAGAAGATCTAGTTCCTCTGCAATATGTTTTAAATTCTAGAAAGGAAACTTTTTCAAATTAGTGCTTAAAACAAAGTATCAAAGGGATGCAAGCATATGAATGATATTTTTACATATTTGCTTGTAATAGTTTTAGTCGTAAATGAACATATTCAGCGAACATAGAAGAAACCTATAAAAGTCAGAAAAGGTACTAAGAAGGAAAATAGAAGTTTTCTTTATTCTGTGATCTTTTTCTAATCAGTCTAGTGACTTTGATTACCAAGTAACCTCCATGAATTTCAGCCCTGCAGAGGATGAAAATGAGAATTTTCTATTTTTTCTTCCCCAAGGATAAGTCGGGCAAAGAGGCATCATCACGAAGAACAAAAAATATATTTGAGGAGATCAGTGACTGCCCTCCAGTGTTCTAAACCAGAATTTAAAGGAAACAAAAATAACCCCTTTTGAGGCTTTGTCTTTAGGATTGTGTTTCCATCTGTGTGGTCTCCCCCTCTAGAATGCGAGCTCTTCCACGACCTCACCACTCTATCCGTATCCCCAGTACTTTGCACAGAGTGGGTGCTTAATAAATGCTTTAGTCACTCATTCATCCTACATATTTTAAAGATAAAGTCATTGTGAGCAAAGTGAAATAAACATATGTAAGACATTTACAGTATTACAGAACGGATTTAAAACAGCATGGTACAGCGGGAAAAGTTCAACCTCTGAAGGCAGAGCATCTCAGTTCGAATCCCACTATAGCATTTACTATCTGTAAAACCTCAGCAAATCACTTCACCCCTAAGAGCTTCCTTTTCCTCATCTGCAAACTCTAGAGCTGGGATTAAATCAAGGGTTCATAACCTGGCATCCACTGAGAGATTTCAGTGGATATGTAAATTTGGATGGGAAAAAAATACCTCCTTATTTTTTACTAACCTTTGCTTTCCCTGTAATCTTATAAATTTTGCTTTATGCATTTAAAATCATTATTCTGAAATGAGGTCTATAGACTTCACCAGAGAGTTATAAGGGGAAGAAAAAAACTAAGAATCCTTAGCATAAGTGATCTCTAGGTTTCCCCTCCTAACTCTAGAGATACTTCTTAGGGAATATAACCAGAAAACAATAGAATTATTCACTTTTCTTTAAAATATCTATGTAACAGACCATGTGTGTAACAGAAAACGGTAGAATTATTCATTTTTCTTTAAAATATGATCTACATGTATGTGTGTATAACATAAAATGGTATAATTACTCCGTTTTCTTTAAAAATATATCTACATATATGTGTGCATATGTGTAGTGAATAATTCTATTGTTTTCTGGTTATATTTTGGTTATGCACATATTGTATATATACATATATGTGTGTATATATATACATGAGCACTGGAGGTTATCTAAATTATTTCATATTATTAAAATGTTATCACGATAACATTACAAAAAACTTGAACCATAAATCTCAGTGGTATAATAGAGTCCTACTTTTATTATAAACTACCAATATGCCTATAACCTTTTATTATGCTAATAACATTTTCAGTTAATTTTTTAATGAGGGCTTGTGTAAGAAAGTTCAACATTAATATTAGCAGATTTCTACAAATGCTAAGGAAGGAAATAATAAACATAGTTAGGTACAAAATACCCTGGTGTGACAACACAGAATCATCACTGAGCCCTGAGAGAATAGACTAGAGTGTTAATCCTTTTCCTCTAAGAGGGCCTGTAGCTCACTTGATTCAGTTCTATAGAGTCTGGCACCAATGAAAGGGGTCAGGCTTTTTTCTTGATTGTAGGGTAGAGGTGATTCTTTACACCCCTTACCGCAGAAGCTATGGATGAATCATTTAAAGCTTTAGTTAGGTTTATATCTACAGTCTCCCCAAAGGGGAAGTAGAAAGATATTCAATGTACAAAATTTACCAGGTATAGGACAGCTATTTATTTTCTCCACACACAAAAAAAGACTTAAAATACAAAAGATTCACACACATATATTGACAAGCATGAAACTGTAACTTATTACTACTATTATATTCTTCTAGGAGGTTAATATTTAAAAACATCAAAACATGAGACATTTTGTGAGACTTCTGAGTCAACATTTCACCTTCACCTTAGCTCTTCACTGTCAGAACATCTCCTTCAAGGTCCAGTATCAGTGGATATAGTACCAGGGAACTTTACAAAATTGAAGGAACATCATCAATAGAGTCTGGAACCAATGGCCAAGAGCCTGGATACTCCCAACTCCCTTAAGGGTAACAGAGAATCCTGGAAAAGGTGTCCAATATAACATACCTAACTAGCCTTTAGGCAGTGGTGACCAAGATGATCGGTTGCACACATCACCAGCTGTCTATATACAAATAAAAAATTATAGGTAAGAAACAGGTGCTACTAGAAGGCAAATTTTACCTGCTGCATATCCCTGAGGTTTGGTGAAATGAGATTCATGATTGGAATATGGTTCAGTGAGAGTATACCTTACTCCAAAAGATAGGTAAGAGGTGGGAGTGATGATTTCCCCAGCAGGTTACTGAGGTAGAAATGATGCAGAGCTGGGTATGAGAAAAGTGATCATTTCTTCATCTTTGAACCTGTGATAGTGAAGACAAGGAAAGCTCGGCTGTCATCTGACATGCACCTGACATTATGGGAGAGCAGATTTCAAAGAGTTCAGGGCAAAGACGGTAGAATTCCAGGGCTTAAAATTCTGTAAGGTTGTCAGCCCTTAAAGAATGCAAAGTTATAAAGAATGAAATTCTGAAGACAAAGGAAAATCTCTCAACCCCACCCCCTCCTCAACTATTTCAGCTGGAGGAAGGGGTGGTGGGAGGTGCCCAATGAGACCAATGTATATGCAAAAAGAGCTAATAGTGCTTACTCTCTCAGGAAGCTGGAAAGGGAAGAAGGGAGGAAGAGAATTTGGAAATCAATTTTTTTTAAATTAATGTTGAAAATTGTTTTAGATGTAATTGGGGAAAAAATAAAATACTATTTTTAAAAGCTTATTGGCCAAATTAAATTGTATTTATTTTTTGAATATTTGTATTGATATGTTTTACATTATTTGCATTTCTCAGTGTACCCCTCCCCTTCCCCCCAGAGGTACATCCTTTGTTATGCAAAGAATTTAAAAGAGAAATTAAACTAGTCCAGCAAACCTAATCTGCCCCTAAAAAAAAGTCTGACAGCGTATTATTGAGTGTTCCATACCCACTTCTGCAGAGAGAGGGAGATATCTTCTAAGATCTCTCCTTCAGGACCAAGCTACATCATAATGTCAGTTTCAGGGTTTTTTATTGCTGTTTCTATTTGCATTTTCACTGTGTACATTTTTTCCTGGTTTTGCCAACCACTAATACAATTATTTGGCTATTGTCTCCCGCATTAGATTATGAGCTCCTTGAAAGCAGGGACTGAGGTTTGTTTGGTTTTTTTTTTCTTTTCCTTGTACCCTCAGCACTTCACACAATATCTGGTACAATAAATGCTTAGACTGACCAAAATAAATATTAATTTTAGTGATGGAAGTTCTTTAATGCAGCCATACTCTATTGCCTAGTACTACTTGTGACCCATGGGATTCATTTGCAAGATAGCTCACTGAATTTAGAAGTAAATTGTCTGATTCTAGAAGAAAGCAAAGCTAGCTGACCCACCCTGAGAGCTTGGCCTTCTTAGCACCATTCACTAGACTGCAAAAAAAGAAGAAAATCTGCATGTTGAAAAAGCATATGATTGGATTTGGTGATTGTAGGTCAGGGCCAATCTGGACAATATAAAAAGGAAATCAAATTGGTTTATTTTGTTTCCATAACATTGTCTCTATGTTAATCTTATAAAACCACTTCATAGGGGCAGCTAGGTGGCGCAGTGAGTAGAGCACTGGCCCTGAAGTCCAGAGGACCTGAGTTCAAATGCGGCCTCAGACACTTGACACACTTACTAGCTGTGTGACCTTGGGCAAGTCACTTAACCCCAATTGCCCTGCCTTAACCCCTCCAAAAAAAATACTTTATAGATATTTACATACACATTATGCGTGGAGATGCTAGACAGATGGATAGATAGATAAATGATATAAAAGATAGTGAGAAAGAAATGATAGATAGATGGATGGATAGATAGATATACAAAAAATCTGGGACTTCTTGGCTGTATGAAGCCCTTTCCATGAGAACTCCCTCCTCTAATGTAGATTACAACCCCATCTATGATTTAGTAGTTAAGTCCTTGGAAGCTGCTAGACATTAAGTGACTTACCTTCAGGCACACAACTAGTAAACGACAGAAGCAGGATTTGGACCTAGTTCTGCCTAACTTGAAGTCCATCGTTATGTCAATTCTAACATGTATTGTATATGTTTACAGAGACTTTCTGACCCCAAGGCTTACCTTCTATTACAACACACTGCATTGCGCATGGAGTCAGAAAGACCTCAGTTCACATCTTTCCTCTAACAAATACCAGCTGTGTGACCCTGGGAAATAATTTTACCTCTCCCGGCCCCAGGCAAATCTCTAAGACTATAATTTACAAATGAGTTGTCAATCCCTCAACTGATGTCCAAAGCAGATATTACATATAAAAATGTACATGTTTAAGAAAAGTAAGTAATCCAGGGCACGAGGACTGGGGGAAAACTTTAAATAAATATAAAGAATGGAGTTTAAAAAAAAAAACAGGTGAATCAAAATTGCTCCTACTCCTGTGTGACACCAGGTGGCGATCTTTTGCTTCTTGAAAAAGGTCTAAAGACTAGATAGAAAAATTATCTTCTCTGACCCTATTTCAGACTGGTTATTTCATAGTTTTTATGGTTTTTAGTAAGTTCCAATGATGTGCCTTCATGCCATGTGAGATACAATATAAAATTCTGTAAAAGGCTAGCTGCAAAGTCACTTAACCCTGTTTGCCTCAGTTTCCTCATCTGTCAAATGAGCTGGAGAAGGAAAAGGCAAATGGAGGTTTTCTTTGCCAAGAAAATCTCAAATAGGGTCACCAAGAGTCAAACACAACTGAAAAGAACTAAACAGCAACAACAAAAACTACTAAAAATGTAGGGAAATCATTAAAAAATACTTTTCTTTTAAAATGTCTATAAAAATCTTAATTGAGCTCTATGAGAACAGGGACTGTTTTTTGCTTTTCTTTGTGTAGTGTGGCCTTAGCACAGTTCCAGGCACAGGAAGGTGCTTAATAAATGCTATGTAATTGACAAAGGAAAGGAATGACCATTTCAACAAAATTACAAGTCCAATTTAGGATCTTAGAACTGGAAGTTCTGGGCTTTGCTCAAATTTGTCTCTGCTACACAGAAAGATTTAATGGGAGGAGGGATCTACACATTGGGAGATGATTCTGATATTTTTAGAAGCAAAAATACAAGTTACTGTGGGGAGAGGGGAAAGTACATTGGGAAATGATTCTAATGTTAAGAGGTAATAAATCAAATTTGGAATTTGGAATTTAGAGATTGCAAATTGGACATTGAAAAAATAAAGATGCTCCAAATGATTTGGCTAAATTTTTACCATA
The DNA here is from genome assembly GCF_011100635.1 of Trichosurus vulpecula. NCBI lineage: Eukaryota > Metazoa > Chordata > Mammalia > Diprotodontia > Phalangeridae > Trichosurus > Trichosurus vulpecula. The sequence continues at coordinate 133,251,539 of NC_050578.1, read as the reverse complement.
TTAGTGTTGCACAGTGGATAGGGTACCAGACTGGAATTAGATCTGAGTTCAAATCCAGCCTCAGGTACTTATTAATTGTATTACCCTGGGTAAGTCACTTAACCTCCATTTGCCCCAGTTTCCTCATCTCTAACAGAGGGATGATAATAGCACCTACCTCCCAGGGTTGTTGTGAAGATCAAATTCGATAATTGTAAAGTATTTAGCACAGTGCCTGATACATTGTAAATGCTAAACAGGTATGCTTGACTTTACTGCATTTCACAGATATTCCATTTTTTACAAACTGAAGGTTCGTGGCAACCACGTGTTGAGTCTATCAATGCCATTTTTCCAACAGAATGTGCTCACATCGTGTCTCTGTGTCGCCTTTTGGTAATCCTTACAATATTTTAAACTTTCTCATTATTATTTATCTATTATGGTGATCTGTGATCAGAGATCTTTGATGTTATTATCATAATTCTTGTTTTGGGGTGCCTCAAACCCAAATGATCACCTACAAATTTAAGCATGAATTCTATGTCATCACTTAAGTCATTGATAAAAATATTGTGTGGTTGTTGTCCATTCTCGAAAAGGGCCAAAATGATACCACTATGTTAGAGTCAAGTTACAATGCATCCCGCTGTGTCTGATCAGACCAGTATGACCTCGGAATGCTCTACCACAGGTCGGGCACAAATACTCCATGTGAACATTTGGGGTGGATTCTCTAAATTTTTGCACCTCGTATTTCTTTTAAGCTGCTGCAATTCTGCTTGCTCATTGAGCACGGTGCCTTCTTTAATGAGGGCACACCATGGTGAGCAGTCCTGTGCCAGGGTCTCCCATGTCACACAATCAATTCCAAAGTTCTTAAGAGAGACCTTAAGAGTGTCTTTGTCTTGCTTTTTCTGACCACCATGTAGGTGCTTGCCCTGTACAAGTCCTTCATAAAATAGTCTTTTTGGCATGTCCTTTGATTTGTGCAAAAATTGGATGTAAGTGAAGCAGAGATGCACTAAGTCATAGGCCTCACTCTCTCTTCCAGAGTCATCAAAAGTCCAATCAAGACAAAGTCAAGATGACTGGCGGTGACTTAAGTTAAGTAGGACCAAGCAAAGGACATGGCCCAGTGACCTTCCCCCAAGGACTTCTGTTCTGTTTAAATATTAATCAATTTTTTTATCCATACTCTTTTTGTATAGTAAGATTATCAATGTCCCTAATTTAGGATCTTACCTACTGATCATTCAAAGGCAGAGTTGTGATTGGAGTCAAGCTTGATCCATAATGTAGTCATTCCAAAAGTACTGAGCACCTATTGTTTTTGGGAACTGTGTGGGCTACAAAAGGGTTTAAAGCATAGTGTCCACTTTCAAGAAGTTTTGAATCTTTGAATCAAGTTGGGAAGACAAGCTTCATAGGTGATGCAAGTCAGATTAGGGCATTGTACCCTTCACATGTGGGTAATTTCATTGCTGAAAGTGGCAGAATAAGAATATTTATGGAAAGAAAATGAAAAATTCACTTTTGAAACAACACTGTCTCAGATAGAACGTTGAGAAGAGACACAGAGTGTTCTGAGGACCAGGTGAAGAACAGCATCTCCTCAGATGAACATACTGAGAGGACCGGCTAAAGGCCAAAATCAGCGACCGACTGTTAACCCAGTGTTGACACATAGAGTGTAACTCTATTTGGAGTTTTGAAGTTTGTCACAGAAAAAAAGTACAACTCTAGTAATTGTTAGGGGACTATGGAAAGATCACATAGGGAGTTGGGTTCATCCATGACAGAAAAGTGGATTTCTTGAGTTTTATCAATGTGTCAGCCACGTAGATTACATGGATTCACATGGGTCTGTCTTGATGCATGAATAAATAGATATTTTTATAATCCTCTTCAACCACCATTCTCCCCTCCTGGAAGAAATCAATCTCCCCTGGAAAGGGGTACATGGAAGAAACTAGAGATATCTATTCACACCTCCCTGTTAGCCACATCTAGATAGACTCATGCGGACACATGTAACCTACATAGGCAAAATACACACACTTTGATTCATACTAGTAGGGGAGCAGGGATTGGGATCACAAGGCTGGTCACTCTGCTTTCAGGAGAGAGGCTCCCGAGAAGGCTAGAATAACATCTGTCTCCCCATTCACCGAATATTGTTAGTCTAGGGGAAATAAATTTTAGATCCAAGCAGAAATCCTGATTGCTATCCTTTAATGGGGAAGGAGGGCTCCAAGCTATGTATTCAATAGCTTGATGCCGTTCCCACCAAATACCAGTTACACAAAGACACATAGTAAGCAGCAAGTAAACTCTTTTATCCAAGCCAATAGGAAACAGGAGTCAGAGAAGTTATTCAGATTAGCATATACCAGACAACATACAGAGTGAATGAGGTTCTTCCTCTCCTTTGCTCAAACCACCTTGGAAGAATGAAAATTTACAGGCTTCTAGAAGTATCTCTGAAAACCCCTGAAGCTTGGGACTGTACACCTTCCACACTAAAGCAGAGTCCTACCTTGACAAAGAGCTAAAAAGTCAAGTAATTGACTAGGAAAATAAGCAAACAGTGTGGGGAAATCAGACTGTAGAATCTTACTTTGGTGACCAAGAAGATCAAAACATACAACCAGAAGAAGACAGCAAAGTCAAAGCTCCTACCTGCAAAGCCTCCAAGAAAAATGTGAATTGGTTGCAGGCCATGGAAGAGCTCAAAAAGGATTTTGAAAATCAAGGAAGAGAAATAGAGGAAAAATTGGAAAAAGAAATCAGAGTGATGCAAGAAAATCATGAAAAATGAGTCAACAGTTTGCTAAAGGAGACCCAAAAAATGCTGAAGAAAATAACACCTTAAAAAATAGACTAACTGAAATGGCAAAAGAGCTCCAAAAAGCCAATGAGGAGAAGAATGCTTTAAAAAGCAGAATTGGCCAAAAGAGGTCCAAAAGCTCACTGAAGAAAATAAATCCTTAAAAATTAGAATGGAGCAAATGGAAGCTAATGACTTTATGAGAAATTAAGAAATTATAAAACAAAACCAAAAGAATGAAAAAATAGAAGACAATGTGAAATATCTCATTGGAAAAAAACAACTGACCTGGAAAATAGATCCAGGAGAGATAATTTTAAAATTATTGGACTACCTGAAAGCCATGATCAAAAAAAAAAGCCTAGACATCATCTTTCAAGAAATTATCAAGGAAAACTGCCTGATATTCTAGAACCAGAGGATAAAATAGAAATTGAAAGAATCCACTGATCACCTCCTAAAATAGATCACAAAAGGAAAACTCCTAGGAATATTTGTGCCAAATTCCAGAGTTCCCAGGCCAAGAAGAAAATATTGCAAGCAGCCAGAAAGAAACAATTCAAGTATTGTGGAACCACAATCAGGATAACACAAGATTTAGAAAAACTTCTACATTAAAGGGTTGGAGGGCTTAAAATATGATATTCCAGAGGTCAAAGGAGCTAGGATTAAAACCAAGAATCACCTACCCAGCAAAACTGAGTATAATACTTTAGGAGGGAAAAAGACATTCAATGAAATAGAGGACTTCCAAAGATTCTTGATGAAAAGACCAGACCTGAATACAAAATTTGACTTTCAAATAAAAGACTCAAGAGAAACATGAAAAGGCAAACAGGAAAGAGAAATCATAAGCGACTTACTAAAGTTGAATTGTTTACATTCCTACATGGAAAGATGATATTTGTAACTCATGAGATCTTTCTTAGTATTAGGGTAGTTGTAGGGAATACAGGGGGCACAGGGTGAGTAGAATATGAAGGGATGATATCTAAAAAATAAAATTAAGGGGTGAGAGAAGAATGTACTGAGAGAAGGAGAAAGGAAGAGGTAGAATGGGGTAAATTATCTCACATAAAAAAGGAAGAAAAAGCCTTTACTGGTGGGAGGGAAGAAGGGGGAGGTGAGAGGGAATGAGTGAACCTTACTCTCATCAGATTTGGCTTAAGGAGGGAATAACATACACACTCAGTTGGGTATGGAAATCTATCTTGCCCTACAGGAAAATAGGGGGGAAGGGGATAAAGGGGGTGGATGATAGAAAGGAGGGCAAATGGAAGGAGGGGGTAGTCAGAAGCAAATACTTTTGAGGAGGGACAGGTTCAAAGGAGAGAATAGAATAAATGGGGGGCAGGATGGGATGGAGGGAAATCTAGTTAGTCTTCCACAACATGACCATTATGGAAGTGTTTTGCATGACTACACATGTGTAACCTATATCAAATTGCTTGCCTTCTCAATGAGGGTGGATGGGGAGAGAGGAAGGGAGACAATGTGGAACTCAAAGTTTTAAAAACCAATGTTAAAAATTGTTTTTACATTCAACTGGGAAATAAGATATATAGGCAATAGGGTATAGAAATCTATCTTGCCCTACAGGAAAATAGAAGGGAAGGGGATAAGAGAAGGGGGTGGGGCTGATAAATGGGAGGGCAGATGGTGGAAGGGGTAATCAAAATGCATGCCATCTTGGGGTGGGGGGGAAGAGATGAGGAGAAAATTTGGAACTTGAAATCTTGTGGAAGTGAATGTTGAAAACCAAAAATAAATTAATTAATAAATTTTTAAAAAGAAAAAAAGAAAACTCCAGAGAATTAGCAAAGAAACTAATTTAGACCATTGCTTCTATGAAGCAACAAGACACAAAATAAATCCACAGCATTTCTACACAACAATAACAACCCCAAGAAGTAAAAGAAAGGGAAATCCCCATTAAAAAGAATTACAAAGTGAATAAAATACCCAAGTCAGTTTACCAAAGCACTCTCAAAACACATAAATTCAGTTACAAAAATTATTTAAAGTAAGAAAGAGTAATTTAAGTAATCATAGAGATAATCATTGTTCATAACTGGGCCATGCCAATATAATAAAAATGAAGATATTGTCTAATTTTATATATTTAGTAATTATACTAATTAAACTAATAAAAGTACTTTATAGATTTATATGCCTAAAATGTCTATCATCTATGTCTAAAATTTATATATTTTAGACAAAATTAGATAAAATTCATTTGGAGGAATAAGAGATATAGAATGTCAAGGGAAATAACAAAAAGCATCTCCCAAGGCAGCCCATACAACTTTTAGGTAGCTCTCATGAGGAAGCTTCTCCTTATATGATAAGGGATGTGGGAGGGAAGGAGGGAGGGAGGGAAGGGTTACTGATCAAGGAACTTCTCAGGGTTATTGTGAAGCTCAAATGGGATAATATTTGTGAAGCACCATGCCTTGCACATAGTAGGCACTTAATAAATGCTTGTTTCCTTTCTTCCTTTCTTTCCTTTCTTCCATCCTTTTTCCTTTCTTCCTTCTATCTTTCATTCCTTCCTTTAATCTCCCTTTCCTTCCATCCATTATTCCATCCTGCCTTTCTTCCTTCCCTCCTTCCTTCTTCCTCCATAGGAGGCAAGCTTTTTTTCAGCTGCCAGAGAGATGATTCTCCATCTTTGACAGAGCTTCTCCATTCTCAAGACACTCCCTAGAGAGTGTCTTGAATTCAGAGCTAGCTGGGTAGCTTTATTAAGGCCACCAGGGATGGAACTTCAGTCAGCCAGTGGCCAACCATCCTAAAAGTCCATCACACTGATAGAGGAACTTCCCTGTACCTTCGCAAAGGAGCAAAAAAAAAGTGTAGACACTTAGCTCCACTTCTTTACAAGCTATGAATGGGACACTCCCCCTTCATCATCTTGCCATAACTCAGGGTCTGGGCCTAAACAAGCCCAGAAGACCAACACTCAATGTCTGAGAGGGGCAGAACCTTCACTCTTCATTACCTCCATTTTCTGGAGGGACTTCACTGACTAGGGATCTCCTGCCCACCTCCACCTTGGACACACTTATATCACCCTAAATCTGTCATCTTAGACTTCCTCCAGCTGTTCCTTGTTCTTCTTTACAAGTCCAAATTGTATCACCTTCAATTAAACAGAGCTATCACGTTTTCTCTTCTCCAGACTAACCTTGCCCCCTTTTTCAACTGATCCACCCCATGACCATGTACTTTGACATTCTAGTTGCTTCTTGGATGGATACCAGTTTTTCTATATCTTTCCTAAATGTGGCTCTCAGACCTGAACCTCAGCTATAAAATAAGCCTGGGAGGAGGGGGGTGGGGGCGGGGTTGTACCTGATGGCATCAAATGTTTCTTCCAGTCCTTAATCTATGAGCTCATGATTTATAAAATGTCCCATAACCTAAAATCTTTGGATGTTTCTTCACAAGGACCATTGTCTAACTCTGATTTCCATATTAGGTACTTGTGAATTTTTTTTAAATGCAAGTGCAAATTTTACATTTATCCTTCATCCCCTGTAGAATATTAAGCCATTATATCCTATCTATATATTCTCTGAACCCCTTGAAATCTGCTCTTTCATAACCTAAGATGCACTCCAAACTATCTCTCTTTACTTTTCAGCCACAAATTCTATAATTGAAGGGTAACTTTTCCATAAGGTTTTGGTAATGGCTCATTCCAGTTCATTCAGCAAGAAATACTTTTGGCAGAGTGAGATCCCCAGCAGATGTCTGGATAATTGAAGCCATCATACAATATCATGTACCTGTGCCAGGTTTTTAATCAGAACTTCTCATTTATTCTTGCTCAGGTGGTCTGGAACAAGCAGATGGTCTATACAATGCAAATGCATCTAATGAGGGTTTGTAAAATATACTTCCCCAGAGCCTTGCAAATCTAATCAAAAGGCCCTTAAATTAAAGAGGAGAGGGTTGGAGGGCATTAGCTCAGCAGATATCCCAGACAGAAACTGCAATGCACAAAGGGTAGGTTGGAGTACTCTGAGTATTCAGGGTAGAGATAGAAAAGAAAAGTAAAGAAAAAAGATAGCAACTTAAAAAAACCCATGGCCTCAGATATCTACACACAGATTATGAAGTACAGTATGGTTAATAAACACATCAAACTAGACAACCCAATCCAAGAAAGGAGAATTTTATTTCATAGAGTCTCACTGAGATTTGGTGGGATGAAGACCCATGACTAGAAATATGGTTCTGGAAGTTTATATCTTATTAAGAAGGAAAAGGATAAGTAAAAAAGGGATCGTCTAAAGAAATTTAGGGTCTAGAAAGGGAAAGCCTGTTTCCATTGGTGTAGAGCACTTATATAAAGATCAATGAAAGGGAAAAAAGCAGAAGCATCGTTGTGGGAGTAAACTGCTGTAATATCAATTAAGTTGGGACTTTCTTACTGTTTTAAAATGATTAATTGTGTCTCTGATTGAGTCTTACTAGGTGCTAAGCCCCAGGCCCAAACCCCTATCTATTAGGTGCTAGGCCTATGTGGGTGTGAATTGGTAACTAAGGTGGGGCTCCAGGTGGGGCAAATGAAGGGAGCTCTGATTATATCTTCCCTCCCAAGTAGGCCCAAAACCCGTAGCTATTAGGTGCTAAGTTGATATGGGCGGGAAGCCCTCAAGGTCCTAGGGGGAGGAGCTAACTCCAGAGCCAATAGTAAGAGCTTAAGTTCTGGTCGCTCAGATGATGTTTGATGATGGCTAAAGAGTGCATAAAAAGGGAAGACAGAGCTGTTTCCTTAGGGCTCTCACTCTTGGTGGCGGGCTGATGAGGAGACCCCTGGCAGGTGCAGAGCCCCCCAGCTTGTAAACCCAGATGTTGGGACTTTGTTAAACTCTGGTAACTACGCATTTGAATCAGACAAGGTCTGTGTGTTGATGTTTGTAATTTGTTTGTATTTGCTCTGAAGCTCAGGGTGCTGGCTTTCCCCCCTGAACTGAGTGAATGATATTTGTATACTGGATTAAAGTAAAATTATTAACCCCTTAACCTTGCTTTCTTTAGTAAAGCAGATCAAAAGAACCTGGGCTTGCAGAGTTCTGTGAGCTGGTTGTTGTTGGTTTTACACCCCCACAGCAGTTGCTGAAACAGCTACCAACTATCTAAACAGAAAGAAGAGACAAGGGCTTCAGGAAACAGATAACCAGCCTGGTGTGGCACTATGATACAGTAGTGCTGAGAGACTTCAATTATCAGGGCATTTGCTGAAGGGCTCTTCTTGCCAAAATCAAAGCAGTGAATAAATGCCTGACTTGCCCTAATGATAATCTCATCCTTCAAAAGTTGAAAAAAGTGATGCGGGGAACTGCCATTTTGGACCCAATTCTAACCAAAAAATCTGCTAAAATACCTGGAAGAGACATGGCTACACCATCTTGGAATTCCCAATAAAGGAGAGGAAAGCTGAGCATATTAGGGCATGAAGTGGGAATTTAAGAAGTGCCAATTTCAAAGGAATCAGAGAAAAGACAGGGCAGATTCCATGGTCTTAAACAAGGGAAGTGGACTGGAGAGGGAAGGGAAGTTCTGAAGAATAAATTTCTAAACAAACAAACAGAAAATTCCTAAAGGAGGGCAAAGTGAGTTGTCTAAAGAGATTAATGGAGACGCACAAGAAACTTGTCAACCCACCTAGTTTTTTTAAAACTTCTACGGAGGATATCTACAAGGGCAGATGAATTGGGATAAATACAAAACTTGGCACAGTCCTCTAAGAATAATGTCAGGAGATGTTAAATCTCAGACTGGACTAAAAAAAAAAAAAGAATGAACTGAGGCTGGCAGGGAATGCTAAGTATAGCACACACACACACACACACACAAAAAGAGGCATATTTATATAGCATAGGGAAAAAGAGAACCACCTGACCTTGATTTTGCTTCCTTTTTTTCTGCCAAGGAAAATGGAAAGGACCAAGCAAAAATTACTAATAAGGAGTTGAAACTCAAGATGAGCATAGATTTAATAAGGAAAACTAAGCCTAGACAGACTATATCCCAAGATACTGATATAATTTTTAAATAGGAAGAGCAGCCTAGGTAGGTGCACCTTATCTTACCCAGAACCAGACCAAACCATGCAGCCTGTACTCTGGCCACCCTCATCCCTTGCCATGAAAATTCAGATTCTGCCCTGGGACCCGAGCTCTGACAGGTGAGTTTTCTCCCTATACTGGTTGGAGCCAGGCTACCATCCCAACATACCACTTCCCAAACATGTGCAAACCAAGGGTACTGCCTTTCCCTGATCCTAGCTCCCTTTGGCCTAAGGGTTGTCTACCCTCATTAAAACTAGCTAGGTGTTGTGGTGGATAGATCACCAGCTCTGGAGTCAGGAGCACCTGAGTTCAAATCCAGCATCAGATACTTACCAGTTATGTGACCCTGAGCAAGTCACTTAACCCCGATTGCTTCCAAAAGAAAAAAACTACTCTTTGAGGGCCAAGATGGTATTCTCAGTGCTCAGCCCAGTGCCTGGCACATGGTAAACCCTTGCTAAATGCTTTTTTTCATTCATACATATATTTCTATAGAACTGGAAAAGGGCAAACGTATACTTATTTCAAAACAGGGGAGAGAGGAATCTGGAAACTACAGCCAAAATCATAAGTCTAATAGTAAAGAGATTAGCCCCTTGACAATGAGGTGACACTTCTCCAGTTCCCACAATCTCTTTGAGTGGGCCAGCAGTCACATCTCTTTCAGTCCCCAGGAATACAGGTTATCTATGTAAGGCCCTTGTCGGGCCCCTTCCCTGGGCTAGGGGCAATCATTTTCTTAAATCTCTTTTTAATGTTCTTGGATTCCATGCCAGCTTCAGCTCGGACTGGGTCTCAGCATTCCCGTCACTTCTTACAGGACTGTGCCACGCATTTGTGTCCTCTAATACACGGCCTCACTTCATCTTCCATACAGGAAAGAAATGGCACCCGTGATTTCATTGAGATAGGGAACTCCCAGATGGAGAGATTCCCTCCACAAGTGGAGGTCAGCATCTTCTCTGTAACTTAATAGTCTTAGAGAGCCTCAAACACAGAGAAGTTAAAACTGTCCAGGGTCCCACAGCCAGCGAATGTCAGAGATGGGACTTGAATCCATGTCCTTTTGACTTCGAGGCCAGCTCTGTACCCCCTTCTATATACGCTCCATGTACGCTCCTTCTATATATATCTACAACACAATTATGACTCATCCTCTGAATATATTTTGGAAATCTACGTTGGTTGGTAAGTTTCCTATGAACCCTATTAGTCTCTTTAGACAACACCCCCTTTTTTCTCTTCATTAAACACGTTTCTCTTTGGAGCTTCAGAATTTCTTCTTTAGAGTTTCACACGGTGCCTAGCTAGGCTTCACTTGTGTAATCTTACTCCACGACCCCAAAGAGACCAAAGAAAGAGGAAAAGGAGCTATGTGTCCCCCAAAACTTACAGCAGCTCTTTTCATAGTGTCTCCAAACTGGAAACTGAGAGAGTACCCGCCCTGTTGTAGAATGGCTGAACAAAGTAGGGCATATGAATGTAATGGGATAGTATTGTGCCATAAGAAATGATGGCATGGAGAGGTTCAGAGGAAACTGGGGAAAACTGTGATCTGCTAAGGAGAAAAGAGAAATTTATACAACGTTATAGAGAAAAACTACTTTGAAAGACTTGAGAATAAATTACTATTCTAGCTACCACTGATAATTATGCTTGAAGGTTTGCAAAATGTTTCACAAATATTATCTCACTTGACCCTTACAACAACTCTGGGGGGTAAGTGCTCTTATCCCCCAGCTTACAGATGAGGAAATTGAGGCAAACTGGAGCTATGTGACTTGCCCGGGGTCAAACAGCTAGCGAGTTTCTGAAGGAGGATTTGAGCTCAGATCTTCCTAACTGCATGTCCGCTGCTCTCTCCACTGAGCCGCCTAGTTGTGTCTAATCAGAGCTCTAATTTAGAACTCTGATCAATGAAATAACAAACCACCAAAGAGGAGTGAAGATGAAGGATGCCACCCACCTCCTGACAGATTGCTAAGGGACCAACAATGCAGAATGAGGAATATGTTTTTGGACATGGCCAGTGAGGGAATTTACTTTGCATGATTATGCATATTTATTATAGGGTGTTTTTCTCCTAATGGGGGTGGGAGGGAGTAAAGAGGACAAATACTTGTTAACTGGGAAAATAATAATAAAAAAATTAAATTTCTAAAAATCTTAAGTCATTTTTTCTGAATGCTTCAAAATCTATTCTTCTAAAACCTTGTATAACCTTGGATTCACTCCTTCCTCAGTCATTACCATGGAGATTTGGTGAGCCAAGGTGTCTGGGCAGACATTAATCAATATTCCCCAAGATTTTGTGGTTGTTTTTGACTGTAAATAAATTTCCAAGAAGAAGTGGAGGGGGCCATGTTCAAGAGACTGGGAGTCTGGACAGAACCTCAGCTGGGTCTCCATTCTAGGTTGCCCAACAGGGAATTAAATAACAGCCAGAGGCCTTGACCCAGCTAATAGACCAGGGCAGAAAATGTGGAGTCCAGTACAGATAAGAGCTGAGAACAGACTGGAGGAGGTAGGAGCAGAGCCAGCAGATTGTGGAGGGCCAATGACAACATATTCTTCTGTTCCCCAGGACCTTTCTTTCCCCACCCCACCCCCACCTCTGGGGCAGGGAAGCTGCCCTCCAAACTAAATAACTAATTCCAGTGGTTTTTTCCAATGTCAGTGGGTAAGAGAAGAGGAAGACCAGTTTTGTCTCTTCGTTCCTGCAGTTCCATTGCAGTTGGACATGGCCAATGTAAAAGTTTGTTTTATTCAACTACTCATGTTTGTTACAGGGGTTTCGCTTTTCTTGCTTTCTCAATCGTGGTAGAGAGGAGGTGGGAGAAAGGGAATATGGATCTTCATTTGAAAATAAAAGAGGAGTAGCTAGGTGGTGCAGTGGATAGAGAACCCTGGCCCTAGAGTTAGGAGGACCTGTGTTCAAATACAACATCAGACACTTGCTAGCTGTGTGCTCCCGGGCAAGTCATTTAACCCCAATTGCCTGAAAAGAAACATATTTTTTAAAAAGAGTATAACTCTTTGTCAGATTTAAGATCTGCTTCCTAAACCCTCTGATTTCCTCTTTCTGTCCAAGTGGTCTAGACCACAAGGACACTTGTCACTTCTGGTTTTGCTTCCATTGATGTACCCCAGAATATCTGGAGGAGCCCATGTACAAAGATAAGGAAATGGATGTTGGAATGCAATGCGTAAGGAACAACAAGAAAGCTAGTTTGGCCGGATCATAGAATGAGTAAATGGAGATGGTGTATAAAAAGCCTGGGAAGTTAGGTTGGCACTGGATAATGAAGACTGACAGCATTCATCTGTATAAGGATAGGCTGGCCATCTGCACAGAGACCTCCAGTCCCTCCACCTCCTAATTCTTTCCCAAGCCAACACCTCTGACCTGGCTACTGCGTCCTCCCTCCCCCATGTTGACGTGTTGGTGAACCAGTTCAACTCTACCCTTGTGTCCCTTGTCCCATCAGGCCTTCTTACCAAACCCCATCCTTGAGTTATTCCCTCTGTCTGCTGCCTTTACTTCTACTCATGCACTACTGAATAGAGCTAGAGGAAATCAGAAAACTATGGTGACTGGATCTGCTACAAATTTATGTTACACAATTTCAACTGGGCCCTCACTGAAGCAAGGCAATTCCCTTAGATCTCTTTAACTTACTCACCCCAGTTTTTCATCCCTCCTCAAGCTTGCCAGGGCAACCTTTCCCCCACAACCCCTCAGCTAAGGGTCTTGCCTCATACTTAACCTAAAAAATGAAGCTATTCACTGAAAACTCTCTCTTCTCCCCTCTTCAGCTCACTTCACCTGCCTGTCTTCCTCTTCTCTGTCCTTCTTCATCCCTGTCTCACATGAAGAAGCAGCCTTTCTCCTTACCAACGCAAACCCCACTTGGTGTACCTTTGATCGCAACCTTGATTCTATACTGCCTTCTTCAGCAGATTTCCTCCTCTGTTATCCCCTCTCTCACTAATCTTTAATCTCTCCCAACTACAGGCTGATTCCCTGTTGCCTACAAATACATCCATGTCTTTCCTACCTTTATAAAAAAACCTCATGTGATCCTAGCTACCTACCACACCACATCCCTCCTATACCTCCCTTTCATAGCTAAACCCTTGGAGCAAGCCATCTAATATTGGTGTCTTCACATCCTTTTGCTCTATTCTCTTCTTAACTCTCTGCAGTTGGGCTTCTGACTTCATCATTCCACTGCAATTGTCCTCTCAAAATCACCAGCGATGTCCTCATGGCCAAATCTAATGTCCTCTTCTCTATCTTCCTCCTTTATCCCTCTATTATCCTTGATGCTAGTTGAGCACCATCTCTTCCTGGATACTCTCTCCTCTCTAGGTTTGCACGACACTGATCTCTCCTGATTGTCCTCCTAGGTCAGGCTCATGACCTGTGTGTGTCTTTTAAACCTGTTGTGGGTCTTCCTCTCTTCCCCCAAGGCCCTATCTCCCTTGGTGATTTCATCAGCTCCCACGGGTTTGATTATCATGTGTATTCAGATGACACTTAGATCTCTTTATTCATCCCTACCCTCTCTTCTGACCTTATATACTGCATCTTGGACATCTCAAAGTGGATGTCCCTTAGATGTGTCAAATTCAACATCCAAAACAGAACTCATTTTGTCTCCTCCAAAAAATTCTCCTGTCTTCTGAACTTCTCTATTACCTCAAGGACATCATCATCCCCTCCTAGTCACCCAGGCTTACTTCAGTCATACTCTACTCTTCACTCATACTCACCTCCCACAGCCAATCTGTTTCCAAATCTTGTCAACTCTACCTCGAAAGCCTCCTTTATATACATGTCCCCTTCTCTTCACTCACACAACCGCCACCCTAGTTCAGGCTCTAATCTCCTCAAACCTGTTCTGTTGGAATAGCTTTGTGATTGGTCTCTCTGCTTCAAGTCTCTCCCCACTCCAATCCACGGTCCACTTAGCTGCCAAATGATCTCCTAAAGTGCAGATCTGACCATGTCACCTCCCCTCAATAGGCTCCAGTTACTTCCCATTACCTCCAGGATTAAATAAAAAGGTCTTTAAAGCTCCCACTGGAATTAGTTATGCTTAACTATGTATATTTGTTACAAGGTTAGTTTGTTTTTCTTTTTTCCCATGGCAGAGAGAGATGGAAGGGAGAGAAAACTGATTTTTGTTCATTGAAAAAAAATTAATTTAATTAAAAAATAAAATCATACAAATACTACCCCTAATTAAAGTTTCCAGATGCACTACTGGTATCATTCTAGTATCTATATGTAAAGCATTTGGAAATCCCAAGGGAAAACTCTAAGAAAACTGAATTATAGGATGCCATTTTTACTAAATTTCTAGCAAAATAGCAAAGCCTTAATTTTTTAAATTATTGAAAAAGCACAATGCTGTTTGAGGCTTTATTCTATCATCTTTAATAATCCTTTTCCTTTATCATGAAAGAAACATTCTCTCTCTCCCTAGAGGATGTTTTTAGATTTGGTAGATGTGTTAGTTATAGGGCCCAGTGTCCCTTCTGGGATCTGACATAAGTGGATTCCATCATCATAGCTCTGGTTAAGGCAGGGATACTGCGGCTCTGCCACTGGGCACCAAAATTTAAAGGGTGCACAAATTTAACATTGATTTCCTTTAGCAGAGCAGAAAGAAGTGAGGGGCCTGGAATTTCCATTGGAGATGTTGTTCTGCACAGGATTCTCCTTCAAAGACTCCCTGACCAGGCTTACCTAAACTCTGGCAAAAGAGCTGGAAAAAGAAGGCTTGGGTGGTGAGAAGCTGTGGGCAGAGCAGACTGTAGCCTCTCTCCCTCTCTGCTCCCCTACCCTCTGTAATGGCAAGCCAAGTGGGACTTTTTGCTGTTTCTTCTTTTGGAGTGCTTCTCAGAACTAAGGCAATCAAGTGCCTTTGATTGAGACTTGCCTTTGTTTGTAGGAAGGCCCACACCCTTTTGATAATTAGGTCATAAGAGGTGTGAAGCACTCTGGCCCTGAAAAAGGGTATATATACTCTGAGGTTAGCATTTTGTTAGGGGCTCACTCATTGGCAGAGTGTGGGTATGGAGACTGTGGGTAGCCATTAAGGAGCATTCCTGGTTTTGAAAACCCAGGTGTTGGTGCTTCTCTCTCTGGTAACTATGCATATATTGCTGTGGACAGACAGAAGTCCTGTCTGCTGATTTGTGTTATTTGCTTTGTTTATGTAATTTCTGCTTGTAACTTCTGTTTGTGTTTGCTCTGAAGTTCAGGGTGCTGACTTTTTCCACTGAACTAAGTGAATGATATATGTATGTTTAATTAAAGTGAGATTGTAAACCCCTTTAAGTTGCTTCCCTTAGAAAAGCAGATCAAAGAACCTGTGCTAGCAGCCCTCCTGTGTGCTGGTGTCATTGGCCTTACACCTCCAGAGCAGCTGCAAGCAACGTTGTTAGTATACCTTCCATGAAGAAATTCACCATTTCATCCCTTCCATGGGGTTTCCCCTTTCCTCTATCTTTTCCAAGTGAACCAGCCTCTCTTTTTCCTTCCCTTTGCAAACAGCAATGCTTCCTCTTGACAATAATAATAACTAACATTCATATAGCACATTAAGATTTGCAAAGAACTTTACAAATATTATCTCATTTGATCCTTACAACAGTCCTAGGACATAGGTCCTATTATTATCCCCATTTTACAGGTGAGGAAACTGAGGCACAATACATCTGAGGTCACATAGCTAGTCTGTTAGGTAGGATTTGAACTCAGGTCTTTCTGACTTCACATCCAACGTTCTGTCTACTCCATCCACTAGGCCACTTGGCTGCCTCAAGTTTGAACGTGCCTGGTGCCATCTTTCTTCCTAAGTGCTGTGTTAGAAAAAAAGCTTTCTTGACACTTCTTTTGTGCGTGATTCACCACATCGCATGGGAACTCCAATTCTGAGAGTCTAACTGCTAAGCCTCCATATTTACTAACAATTCCTCCCATTTGACTTACACTGTCTTAATTACTTATTTTATGTTCACATCATGAAGTATAAGTTAATAGGACCCCTCTTGGGGGTCAGTTTTATGCTGCTTTCCCATGGCTCTGTCCATGATATAAGTCTTCCTGTCTGGGGAAAAAGTCTTCCTGTCTGGCTAGAAAATTCCTGCACGGTTCAGGGTCAGAAGTGTCCATCCAATGAGCCAGAGTCCAGGATGAGGGACATGGAGCATGAAAGCCAGAAGTAGAAAGCAGTTTCTGGATCAGAAGTGGGAAACGAATCAAGATCGAGAGCAGAGTGCCAGCTCTGAGCCAAGTTATGTTCAGAGTCAGGTTGCAGAACTTTCACATAAGATAAGCGACAAGGCTCCAAGGACCAGAAAGACTTTGCTCATTTTGTCGTACTCATGTTCTACAGATGCATAGAGGGTCTGTCCCAGTCAGATACAGGACCAATCCCGAAGCAATGGATGGGTCTAAGGAAAGGCAGGCAGAGGGATAGAGCTTTTAATCGCTATAATCTTTGAAAAGGACTTAAAAACCAGTTTTAGAATCACAGATTTAAAGTTGGAAAGGACCTTAGAGACCAGCTAACCCAATCCTTCCTCCACTCCCATTTTAAGATGAGGAATCTAAGGTCCGGAGAGGTTAAGTAATATGTAGGAAACAGGATTGAATCCGGATCCTCTAAGGCGAGAGTCAATCAATGTATTTTCCATTGTACCACATTGCCTTTCCAAAGAGGTTGATTTAGGGCATTGTCATTTGAAGAATTTTGAAAAGGTATCAATTATTCCCCTTAAAAAAACTTTGAATTTTAAGAAATGTCAAGGAAATCTCATTATTACTTAGGAGTCAAAAAGTCCAAGTTATCCAAAATCATCTTGTATCTTTAGCTGTCTTGTTATTTATTATATTCATTTGGGGGTTTCTCTTGAGGTTTCCATATACAAAGTAAAGACAAGGTTGTGGAGGAGGTAGTAAGAAATGGGGGATCAGAAATGCTCTGCTAAGGAGGTGGTAGGTGCTCAATGCTGAGTTTGGAAGGAAGTTGGGATTTTAAGATGCTAAGGCACAAACAGGTCTTGTTCCATCAAAATTACAGTGAAAAAAACTGTAATGGCCCTTAGGAAGGTTCTCATTCCCCCTCCCCCTGAATTTCTTTTTCTTTAAACACCCATAAAAAGAACCTTTCCATATGTTCATACACACTCCTTTCATTTTACAGAAAAGGAAAGAGACGCTTAGGGGTCACAGCAGAGTGAGTCCTTTGTTGGGTACAACCACATCTCATTGGGTACTCTCTCTTTCCCACCCTCTAGACAATCCTGAAGTCCTCAAGTAGGAGGCACCTTCGCTGGCTTAGGGCAGCAGCTGGAACTCGGGCTCTCCAGCCACAGGCAGGCAGCCTCCTCCCCCTTGGCAGAGAGATGCTGTTAGGAGATGGACCTTGCACTAGGCGGCGGAAAAGGGCCACCCACCTCCCGAGGCCCTGGGGCTGCCAGGCGGTGGGCATGCCCCTTGGCGCAGCGGACCTGCAGCGCCCCGGGCAAACGTAGCCAAGGCCAAGGGAGCCGCAGGGACGAGCTCGGCCAGGGAGTGCTGCAACGCAACCGCTTCCACCTGCAGTCCCCCTTACCACCCACCCAACCCCAAGTCTTGCTGCGAGCCGGTTAGGAGAGTGGGCAGTGCTCCCTCTAGCAAAGCCAGAGCGGGAAAGGGAGGAGGACCTGGGAGCCTGCCCCAAAGCGCCCCAATCCCGCCGCACCCCAGGGGCAAGAAGGACTGAGAGAAAGCAGGGGGCGGCTCCGGCGGCCCCCCGCTTCGCTCATCGAGAAGAGTTTGCAGAGAAAGAAAAGCAGCCGCCCTTGGCTGTGCCTCCTTCGCCCTCTCTCCAACATGTTCCAAGTAGGGAAGTCCAGTATCATCCCCAAACCTGCCCCCCGCAACCTGGAGGACCTGGACTCGGTACAGAGCATCTTGATGCACAGGTTAGTGTCGGGGAAGGGGGGTAGGGGAGGTGGAGTGGCCCCCTCGGCGCGACGCTCAGGGGATGTAGACGTGAAATTGGCTGGCACAGTGCCGGCAGTGAAGTTGGCTATTCCTGGTTCTGCATGCAGGGCATGAGCTCTAGGATTTGCCTTCGTTGCATCCTCCCCCTCCATACCCCAGCAAGTGCCATAATGCCAGTTTCCACACCCTGCTTCCCAGCAGTCATCCTGATAATTCAGCACCCTAGAAGGAAACTGCCCAGTAACTTCAATTTTCCTCCAGAAATAAAAGCAACCCCTTCCACCCCCCCCCCAAAAAAGGATATGTTGTGATAGTGATTCAAAGAAATAACATTTTTGAAAATTATTTACGCTTGCTCTGAATCTACCCACGAAACACTCAAAGGACCACATTTAGAGGTTCATTAAATCGAAGGAGAACACAAACTTCCAGGCCCCTGGGGTGAGCCTGGCATCCCTGTGTTAACAGCACTGGGGCGTTTGCCCATCCCTGCTAAGAGCAAACTTAGGAACCTGGAGTTGCCACGGATTGGGGAACGTCTCCTGGCATATGAAGAATGCAACACCGTAGAATAGAGCTGCACAGAGTGTGCTTCTTCATCTTGGAACCAAATGAGAGGACCTGACCCCGAAGTCCTCCCGCTGGGCTCTTGAGCGCTAAGGAGGGTTGCTATCTGGCGGAGGAGGGGGCAGGAACTCCTTTGGGGCTCTGTCCTAAGTGGTTCTTGAGCACAGTGTGTAGGGAGGGGGAGTAGGTGCCCAAACAGATCTGCCTAAGGGTCTTTCCAGTTAGTTTATGGGAACCCTCTCATCTGTAAATATTTCAAGTGACCCTTTTAAGTCTTTGTGCAAAACCACATGGAAAGAACAGAGTTCTTGCCTTAGAAGTGTGATTGAAAGACCCAGTGTGCAAAACAGAAACAATCTCTCTCTCCACCATCCCTGCGAAACATGCAATTTGGCAGTTTTCTTCCAAAGAAGGGGCCCACTGTGCCCAATAAAATGCTGTCAGATGAGCCACCAAACAGCAATGGGGGCTCTGGAATTTCCTTGGCCTTTAATCAAAAAGACCCCCTCCTCCAGAACCCCAAATTACAGTGTGCATGTGAACATCCAGAAACATTTGACAGAAACTCGCAGCACAGCACAACTCTCATCAAGTAAGGGCTGTGTTAATTTGAATATTCCAAAGTCTTCATATTCACACACACACAAACACACACACACACCCGACAGAAATTCTTCATGGATCAAGGCATCCACTCTGATGATTAGCACAGAGAGGGTTTTACCCAAAGAACACCTCCCATTGAAGCCACGAGATAGAAATGAGTGGGCTTTGACTCCAGTAGTAAAGGTTTGTAATGGTGATTTCAGTGGCAGTATCAAGTAGCAGAATATTTCTGGGGGAAACCTGCCCAGCATCAGGCTGCAAAGCCACTTTATCTGAGTCATCAATAAATGCTCCCAGATGCTTTAGGGTCCCTTGGAACCTGAGACACTAAAATGTATTTTGTTGAGAAGCCTCAGGGCAACACGTGTTCTCTTGTTAATATTACATTTTAAAAACCAGTGCACTTGTACTGTATTCTTTTCTTTGGGGCATAAATCTGAACATATTTCATGTAGTTTCTTCTCTACTCTTTGAAAATTGGGACATGGTCAATGCCATCTCTTCAGGTTCCTCTACCATTTAATGGAGCAAAAACTTTAGAAAGAAAAATCCTGAATCTTTTTTTAAAGGTTAGAGGGCCCAGAAGCTAATCCAAACAGACTCATTTTCTTGGGAGTCAAAGTGCCCGATCCATTTTTTATATCACTTTTCCATCATTTTGTTATGTTTCTCTTTGAAAAGCCCATCATCGGCCCTCCACAGACTTTTTGGCAACTGCATTAAAAAGACCAACAGCCTCAAGCAATGGGGAATCACAGGCATAAGAAAACAGTAAAATAAACCTCTATTTTATTTCTTAATTTCCAAGAGTACAACTTCTGGGTGTTTATGTTTTAATTACTTGTGTATTTTCTCTTTGCTAGTATAGATTTCAAAATGCAAAGCAGTAAGTTGCTGAGCTTTGGAGAAAGTTGGTTGAGCCAAACCATAATTGAACCAAAGTCTCAAACTCTTTTCTGCATGAAGTATTAACTTCAAAAACATGTCTCTTCTAACATAACAATGGCAAGGCAGAAAACTCAGCAGAAATACTTTGGAAAAATGTTGGTCTAACTGTATCCCGACCATGTATTGTTGAGGAAGACACTGGGAAGCTTCAGTCCTATTTGCTCACCTAGTTTAATTTGAGACAAGTATTTATTATTCCATCATCTTAATTTAGGTGATTAAGCAAATTTTATTAGGATTTCTCAAGACATTGCAAGGATTCTTTTAAATATTGAAAAAAGTAATTAAGAGAGAAGAATCTTATTAAAGATTATTAGCGTGTTGTAATGGAAGAATACTACCCTTTGAGTACAGGTATTAGGCTTCAAAGCCTAGTTCTTCCATTTACTAGCTATGTGACCTTGGGAAATCTTTAAACTGAACCTGTTTCTCCACTTGTAAAAAATATTGCCGTATATGTTATAATGTGTTTAAACAAAAAAAAATCACAGAATGCATGTTTGTTCTGGCACACAACCAAATCTTTATAAGTATTCAAAACTGCTTGGTAACCAGGCACATTCTACTAAGTGATAGAAATAAGGCTTCAACTCTACATATTACTTCCTTCAAAATAGCTCAAATCCCACCTCCTTTGAGAGGCCTTTCCCAGTTCCCTCCCCCATCTCTCCACCGCCATCACTGCTGTTGCTTTGTCTCTGGAATGGCCTCTGTTTAGCCTGTATGCATCTGGTACATCCATAGGTATTTGCATGTTATCTCCCCCTTTAGACTGCGAGCTCCTTGTGTTTTTGCCTTTTTCTTTGGTACCCTTACACTTAATACCTTCTACCATGACAAGTTCAAGGTAAATATGCCATTTTGAATATGGGATCTTGCTCTTTATTTTTAAAAAAAAAACCTGTAATTCCTGCAAATTCATGTTCTCTAATCTCAACTAGGCTCTCACTGCTGCATGGCAGTCCTTTTATTAATCTCTCCTTGAGTCTCCATCTCAGTCTCCATAACGGTTATTTCAAATCTTCTCTTCTTTCTTCAAGCCACCAGCTCCCCTGTATCACCACTCCTCTTTTCCTTTACAAGTTCATCATCCATTTCCACCCCCCCAAATCCCATGCCAATTGTGGGTTCCCACCAAGAGTCTCAGAGACAGCTAAGTGGCTCAGTGGATAGAAGTCTGGGCCAGGAGTCAGGAAACCCTAAGTTCAAATCCAACCTCGGATACTTACTAGCTGTGTGACCCTAGGCAAGTCACTTAGCCTCTGTTGGTCTTAATCCACTGGAGAAGGAAATGGCAAACTACTCCAGTACCTTTGCCCAGAAAACCCCATGGACAGTATGGCCCATGGAGTCACAAAGAGTTGGACACAACTTAACAACAACCTAAGACTCTGTCCTAGACCCTCTTCCTTTCTCTCTATACATCGTTCCTTTTCAGACTTCACCTTTTTGCAGATAGATGGATAAAGCATTTATTAAATGTATATTAACTCCTCACTGTACTAGTTTACTGGGAAAGTATGAGACAGAGAGAAACAAAGATAGAGAGACCGAGAGACAAATACAGAGAGATACAAAGAGTGAGAAAGACAGAGATACAGAGACAGAGAGCAGCTAGGTGGTGCAGTGAGTACAGCACCAGCCCTGGAGTCAGGAGAACCTGAGTTCAAATCCGATCTCAGATGCTTGATACACTTACTAGCTGTGTGACCTTGGACAAGTCACTTAACCCTAATTGCCCTGCCTTCCCCCCTCAAAAAAAAAAGAAAAGAAAATAGAAAGAGAAACAGAAAGAGTTCCTAATCTCAGAGAATTTACAATCACATAGGTGAGACAACTTCCAAATCTTTTTAGCTCCTAATCCCTCTCTCTAGGACGCCAGTCCTTCATCTCCAACTGCCTGCTGGACATCTCCAAGTGAATGTCTTGCTTTTTGTTTTCCTTTTTCAAAGTAATCTTCCTAATGGACAAGTGTGATCACTTCTTGAATAGTTCTCCCTTATCTACAGTATAAAACACAGACTCCTCACTCCGGCATCCAAGATGCACCAATTGGCTTTTTTCCTTTTCATACTCTTCATCTTCTGTTTTCCAATCGAATTGGAGTATAATCTATTCTTCACTCTCATTTTCTCCTTTCCCTCCTCTTTTTACTTGTGAGTATTATCCTATCCAAGGAGGCTGGGGCACTAGCCCATACCCTTTCCATAAGGGATCCCTCTGCTCTGGATCCAGGCACCCGTTTCCTGCCAGATTCAATCCCACCAGAGCTCCCCAGGGAACTTACATTCAATTGGTGGGGAGGGGAAGATATAACACGTACACAGATGAGGTCTGTGAGTTACAGAGGCAAATGGGGAAATTCAGGGGAAAAAGTGTTCTATGAGTGAGAAGGGAGAGAAAACTTTCAGGTTAGAGGGGCAAGGAGGGTGAGATTAGGAAAGGCTGAGATAATGCTGAACGACTGCTGTTTGTCCTTCATTCTTGAAGAGAACCATGACGTCAGGGAAGTGATGCCATGACCTGCAAGTGAATTGGATTTAAGTGAGGGAGGCTGTGGAAAGTCACCAGCCTCATTTTCTCCTCCAGAGCCATCTGGGTCCAGTGGCAAGCTATAGATCAAGACAACTGGAGATGGCCCAGGATACAGTGGGGGACCTTGGCCTTTTCAAGCTAAGGTACTGAACAATAAATATGAGAAGTAACACGGGAATGAGAGAATGATTATTTTTCTCTTATATTTGAAAACTAATTATTGAATTGAGACCAAGGTTTTTTCCGTGTTCTACTCTTTCACCCAGAGGCCAACCAGTGTGGGAGATTTTGGGCAAAGACTTACACAGGCTAATATCTAATTAAAGACAGTAAAAGAAATTCTAAGTTTAGAAGAACTGATGGATTCCTGCTCTTTGTGTTTACTCAGACAGATCTGGGAAAATGTGGATTCTCCCTTTTGTTAGACAAGTGATATGGAAATTGATAAGTCTCTTTGACCAAGAATTGGGTGATCCAAGCCACAAACCCCCAAAACACTCATTAGAATGAGCCCACATCTCATTATAGTATTCATTCTCTTATTAACTGTTAACTAATCAGACATTGCCACCCTCAGGAATGCCCTTCCAAGGGCATATTAGTGTTGAGTGGGTTCCATGAGGGGCTTCTGACATTCAAGAGCTCCAGTGACCACTATTATTAATAAAATGCCAGCATTATTAGTAAAATGACTAATTGCCTAGAAACTGTCTCATGAACTCTTTAAACAGCATAGGAATGACCTGGGTGAATGTGCAGAGACAGGAGATGGAAGGCCAAGTTCAGGAAATATGGCTTGGGCATAGAATAGGTGAAAAGAAGTAATGTACATTAAGGATAGATAGACGGGCAGAGTCCAAACTGTAAAGTCAGACCAAAGGAGTCTGTCCTTGGCTTTGTTCTTTGGCTTAAATATCAGAGCAGAGAATTTGCCTTTTTTCCTAGAAGCAATAAAAAGCCCCTGGAGGTGTCTGAGCCAAGGAGTGACAAGGTTAGACCAGTGGGCCTTAGGAAAATAATTTTACCAGCAACTGAATAGAGAAGACTGTGTAGGCTGGGTGACTAATGAAGAGTTTCTCAACTGGCAAAGAGTAATGAGGACCTGAAGGAGGATGTGTAAATGGAGAGAGGGGAGCAGACAAAATAGATTTAGAGGTAGAAGCAACAAGATTTAGCAACTGGTTAGAGGTCAGGGGTGAAAGAAAGGGAAGAGTTGAGGAAGGAGTGTTTGTTGAATAACCTGCCACAACAACAATTCATCTTTTCGGTTGCCGTTTTAAAGCTCCGTGTACTTTTGTTTTCAAGAATATCATCCAAGTGTAAGTTAGACCTCATAACTTCCTAATAGGGAAAGTCTGTGCAAAACTAACACCCAAGTGGCTCCTGCAGTCTTCAGAGCCCAGGAAAAGGAAGGTGTTCTCTGAATCCGGGGAGAGCAGACTTCAGTGCAGAGGGGACCCCCTGCAAGATTTCCTTTGTTGGACCAGATCGTAAATGTACACCAACTGAAAATGCATGTAACCCCACATTTAGAGGGCAACATCTGGGAATTTGGTCATCTACGAAAGTATATTTTGCAGAAAACTGAAGCTCACCTCCCCACCCCACTTAAGGCTCTCATTCTTAAAAAAAAAAAAGTGGTTTTAATAGCTTTGGGGAAAATCTTCCTTCTTAGAAGACATGAAATAGAATGTAACTTTTTCTTGATGACTGAGAGTTCTCATTACAGTCATTTAATAAGCATTTATTAAGTGCCTATTATATGCCAGGCATCTCTGCTAAGAGCTAGAGATATCAAGGGAGTGTATGTCTGTGTGTGTATACATACGCATATATGTGTGTATATGTATATTATATATAAGTATTTATTAAGTGCCTACTATGTACCAGATACTGTGCTAAGTCCCAGCATATATGTATACACACATATAAATTAGTATTATATTACTTTCATATTTGCAAAGCATTTTATCTCATTTACATTATCTTATTTAGTCCTCATAACAACCTTAAGAGGTACCCATAGCAAGAATGCCCTGGGCTCACTATCCCACAGCCAGGGGCTATATCTTCTCCTCAAGATGCTAGGGGTACTCCTGAGAAGTTGGGTGGCATTACCTAATGCTTTTGGCTCAAGCCCCCATTCCAGATGCTTTCCTACCACTGTTAGCCATCAGTGACTAGCATCTCATTTTCATTGAATTAACCGATTCCATCAATTAAAATCAATCTCCTTTTACGAAGGGATAGTTACCTTGAAGATGTAGCAAAAACAGAAGTATAAACATTCCCCCCCCAACACCCCAAGCTAAGTGTGAGCTTAGTTTCTTTGTAGCTTTGACCCTACCAAGTTCACGTCCAAAAACATCATTACCAGATAAGTCACAGCTACTGCTGGACCGCATCCTGATCTGTTTGTGCTCCTTGGGGCATGGATGCTGGGCTGGCAGCAAAACTTAGCCTGAACTCACTCACCTGGATTTCCCAGGCTCCTGGACAGTCTGCTTTCCTGAATTTTAGAAACTCAAAAGGTTGTGGCCTCCAGATTAATCTCGGTTCAACTATGGTCAATCAAAGAGGTTGCCCTTCCCTGTGTGGTTAGCAAACTAGAACCAGTTACAGAATGTCTACACCTACTCCAAAGTCTCTCTAAGATACTTCCATCAATCTCCTGAAAGCAGGTTCATTAACCTTTTGCACCTGAAGAAATGCATCAGGTGAGCAGGCTAGAGCACACTGATGCATTATTGGCTAATTCCCCATTATGTATGTATGGGGCAATCCTGTGGGGTAGGGGGCCATTAACCCAATTTTATAGATGAAGATACTGAAGGTCAGAGGGATTAGGTAATTTGCCTAATTAGCTAATAAGAAATTAACAAAAAAAGAATTGTTGTAAGGAATGATTCTTTGGCTAGGGAGGAGGGGAACAATACAGGGGAAAATTTAGGAAATGTAAAAGAAAAAAATATACATATATATGTATATATATTTAAACAGATGTAAAAAAAGAGTTTTCCCCTTCTATTTTGCTCCTTCTAAGTGACTTTGGACTGGTTAACCAGATAAGGAAAATTTTTAGGATTGTGTATACGAGAGTAAATTAGATTCTCTGAATGAGGGCCTGGGGGATCTGATTTGAGTGACATATCCTAGCTTTGTTGTCCTGTCCATATTTCTGGCTGTTCAAAGGCCTTTTTGCATATTTCTGGGCTGTTCGTTTTATTTCAGATAATTAAAACTGCTAAATAAGTGAGGCATTCACTACAGACCTTTTTTTAAATAGATAATTAACTGGAAGGAAATGATTGCTATGTTGTTCTTCATGATCCTAATTTTAAAAATTTTTTTAATTTTAATTTAACTTAAAATTTTTAAATTTTTAAAAAATTCCATGGGATAAGACCCCAATCCTTTTTTTGTTGTTCAGTTGTTTTTCAGTCATGTCCAACTGTCCGTGGCCTCATTTGGGGTTTTCTTGGCAGGGATACTGGAGTAGTTTGCCATGTCCTGTTCTAGCTTATTTTACAGATGAGGAAACTGAGGCAAACAGGGCAAAGTGACTTGCCCAGGGCCACACAGTCAGTAAGTGTCTAAAGTCATATTAATTAGTTCCTGAGAGACGTTAATAATATGCATTTTTATATCCTTTTTATTATAAAATGAAAATTACCTCTTGTAACCCTAGTATTACTAATTTATTGTTGCTAGTCTCTCTTAGTACAGGGGAAGGACTCTTTAGACTTACTAAAGATAGTAAATATTTAATTGTGCTTATCTGGTGTATTTTATGTCAGAATTGTATTGTTTGCCTAATTTAGATTGTAATCCATGGAAGTAAGGAACTTAAGTTTCAGTGAGTTCCACCCAGCACATCACTGGGCCTCTGAAGATGAGGCAGATACTTTTTATGTCATGGAAAATGGAAGATGAGCTTTGCTCAGTATAAATCTTTTAGACCCTTTTCTACTTGCTAACTGTACAGAGGTGAATAATCCTTAAAGAAAAACACAAGAGAAAATGTATTTTTTATTTAAAGCATTTAAATACATTTTTACTTTTCCTTCTTTTTAATGACTCATCAATATTGTTTTCTTAATTTTAATTTAATTTAATTAATTTTATTTTTCTTCTTTTTAAGGACTCATAAATATTAAGTTAGCTTGAGCATTATCCCTATAGTAGGAAGCCTTATTAGCTAATTCTTCATAATGAAAAAAATTAAGAATAATCAATTTCTTGTGAAGTTTTTTTCTTTCATGACACACTTGTGTAAAAAGGTCCAGTAAGGCCTTTTCCATCACTTTGCAAACTAACCAATGGAAATGGCTTACCAATATTGAACTCCAGGAGAGTTGACATAATGGATGGAAATATCTGATATAAAGGACTAGGTCTTATAAGAACTCTTCCATGTATTATCCCTTGCTTTTATGGGCTATAGAATTGTTGTTGTTGCTTATCCTTAGTTCCTGAAGAGGACCAATGACATCAGAAAGGTGATGTCTATACTTGCAAGTGAGTTGGATTTAAGTGAGGCAGGGCTGGGCGAAGTCACCAGCCCCACTCTCTCCTCTGGAGCCATCTTGGCAAGATATAGATCAGCACAACTGGAGATGGCCCCAGATCAAAAACAAAAAGAGTGAATGCACAACCTCAAAGATGAAATTAAAAGCGATTATTCGGAGTTATTCTGCCCAGTTCGGAGAAATATTTACAAAAACATAAACTGCCCAGATTAACAGAAGGGTGATAGAAAACAAATATGAGCACCATATACAAGAGGGGAATATCTTTATGTATCTTTATTAAATTTCTAATTTCTAAAATATTTTCTTGAAAGGTTCTTTAAGCAGAGGGAAGACTTGTTTGAAATATTTGCTGTTACAAAGGAGGTCTTGAATAACTTAGCTATTATGCTTATAAGTAGAGAATATAGTTATGTTTACCCTATTCAACCCCCTTATGTTATAGATGAGCAAACTGAGACCCAGAGAATTTGGGTGACTTGTCCAAGGTCACACATTTTAGAAAGGAGGTCAATAAGAAAGAGAACATTCAGAGGAAGGTAACCAAGAATGTCTTTGTCTTCAAATGATAGATGTGAAGGAGGCACTTATCATTATCTTTAAGGAACATTCCCAAAGTCATACAAATAAGTAGTAGGATCTGAACTCAGGCCCTCTGGTTCCAAATCCAGTGCCCTTTTGAATTTTTTTCAGTTAATAAGTATGTATTTTCTTTCTCTCCCAACTCCCCTCTCCCTGGATGATAAAAAAAAAAACCCTTGCAACCATTTTACATAGTTAGGCAAAATGAATTTCCCTTATTCGCCACATCCAAAAATGTATGGCTTATTCTGCATCTTGAATCAATCACCTCTCTTTCTAGAGGTGGATAATAGGCTTCATCATTAGCATTCTGGAATCATGGTTGGCCACTACATTTGTAAGACTTCTTAAGTCTTTCAAAGATGTTTGTCTTTATGGTATTGTTCCTATAACGTACTTTGTTGTCCTGGTTCTGCTCACTTCATACAAGTCTTCTGAGGTTTCTCTGAAATTGTCTCCATCCTTGCTTATAGTACGATAATATCCCATTACATTCACATGCCACAGTTTGCTCAGCCATTTCCCAAAGGATGGGATCCAGTACCATGCAGAGTTCTTCTTGAGATATTATTTGAACCCATGTGAGTCCCCTGAAGTGGTAGTACACATCAGATTTGATTAGTCTTGGGTGTTTCTCCAACTCACCTGGATTCATATATTGGAAAGACAGCAGAACTCTCTAATGTTAATGTTAATGACAGCAGGTAGACAGCAAACACCACTACTCATCTCTCCTCTGACACTTACTGAACAATCTTTCTTCTATCAATTACTTGTATGGTTCACATCTTCCTTCCTTGGAACATAAGCAACTTAATCCTCTTCAACGCACCCAGCACCCTCTTCTACCAAAAGAGCTCCCGACTCATGCTATAACTCCCTGTGTTCAACGTCTTTTCTTCTCTTTTGTCTCTTGCTATATATTGCATGCTCAATATCTTCAGAACCCTTTTTTTATTTTTTATTACCTCAAAGCCATGTTAAAGGAACACTTAAGCCTCCCTGATAGGGGAGGGGAAGAAAACTCCTGTTTAACTACTTCTCTAGGCCAAGCTGTCTAGACTACAAGCCATGGAAAAAAGACAAACATTATGCTTTCTCTGTAGATGACTACAAAATTCCCCTTGCCCTCCAAACTTGCAAGATGAGATCCTCTATCCTCAGGCTTCTATCATTTTTATTGGTAGTTCTCATGGCCACAAGGGACCTAAAGTCCAAAAGCAAGCTTATGCTTGAAGTCTTTCCATCTTGGTAGAGCCAGAGCTTACATCTCTTGTGACCCTAAGGTCACCTCCATACCACCATGAAACATTGGAAGAGAACTGTTTTGACAGATTATTTATTAGTTAATAAATAAGTGAATGAATGAATGAACAATGGCTAAAAAGTTAAGTAAATAAATATGAAAATGAATGAATGGATAGATGAATGAAAAGAAAGAAAGGGAAGGGAAAGGAAGGAAGCAAGGAGGGAGGGAAAGAAAGCAGGAAGGAAAGCAGGAAGGAAGAAGAGGAAGGAGAGAGATAAGGAAGAGAAAGAATGATAGAAAAAGAAGGGAAGGAAAGTGAGAAGGAAAAGAAAGAATGAATAAAAGGAAAAAATACATTAGCAACCTGGCAATATTGTAGAGGTAACATATGATTTCTTTTAGTTATGAAAGATCTTCCAAGTCACCAAAGACTAACATTAAGCCAGATTTTAGCAGTGGACCAATACAGATTTCTGTTTCGCCTCTTCATTCTTTCTTTTGTATTTTATGTTCATTCATGCATTCATTCACCAAACATTTATTAAGCACCATTTTGTATAGATTACTGTGCTGGGTATTATGGGAAATAAAAAGTTTATAAAATAACTAGACCCTGCCCTCATGGAACTCATAAGGTTAGCAGAAGGATAAAATACAAATACGAAGATCAAGGATTATTTTGTATTGCATTGTATTGTATTGCTCTTAGCATCAGAGAACTGTAAAGCAAAGTGCTATGTGGAAAGATCATTATTGACCAGAAATAATCAGGGAAGGATTAGGGGAAGAGATATCCCTTGAGTTGATCTTTAAAGGATAGGTGTCTGCCACTTAAGTCACCGATGAAAGTGTTAAGCAGTCCCTTGGCCTAGGTCTCTAAACTACCTTCCATTTCTAAATCTATGATCTGGCATCTTAGAGGTCAGTTTCTGTAAAGCTATGAATGGGAGGTACAGCCAAGATGGTGGCTGGAAAGCAGGGACTCGCTTAAGCTCTCCTCCAAATCCCTCCAAACACCTGTAAAAAATGGCTCTGAACAAATTCTAGATCTACAGAACCCACAAGAAAACAGAGGAAAACAAGTCTCTAGCCTAAGACAGCCTGGATGGTTGCTGGGAAGGGTCTATCACACCCGTACTGGCAGGCCTCAGGGCCATGAATCACTGAGCTGTGGCAGTTACCAAACTTCTCAACCCATAAATGCCAAAGACAACGGAGCAGGTCAATGGGGAAACTGCTGGATCTGGGTGAGAGAAGTGTGTAGTCCAGCCTTAGCCCCGGGGGTGTCGGGCAGCAGCAGAAAGCTCTGGTGGCTGCTTCCAGAATTTCAGCGTCAGCTCCTTCTGGAGTCCCTGGCCCACACGGTGGGAGGAATTAAGTGGCAGATCAGAGCAGGAGTGCAAGGAGTGCTTTGCTGATGCAGAGGCAGGGTTCTGTTGCTTTTCCCTGTTTGGATCTGGGTTATGGTCGTGGTTGGCAGTTCTTGGGGGAAGAGGAGCACTGGTTTGGCAGAGATTGCAGTGACTGTGGAGAGGGAGGCTTCCTGGTAGCTACATGGCATAAAGGAGTGCTTGCACTCACAGACCAGAGCACAGGCCAGGAGAGGAGTATCATATCACCTCAGAATAGAAATAGCTCTGAAAACAGCAGTGCAAGGCCCCTGAAGCTTGGAACAAAGCACTCTCCACTCTGTAAGCAGTCATACCCTGACAAAAAGCTCAAGGGTCAAGTAGTTGGCTGGAAACATCAACAAGCAATGTAAAAGGACTCAGACTATAGAATCTTTTTTGGTGACCAAGAAGATCAAAACATACAGCCAGAAGAAGTCAACAAAATCAAAGAGCCTACATAAAAAGCCTCCAAGAAAAATATGAATTGGTCTCAGGCCATGGAAGAGCTCAAAAAGGATTTGGAAAATCAAGTAAAGGAAGTAGAGGAAAAATTGGGAAGAGAAATGAGGGTGATGCAAGAAAATCACAAAAAACAAGTCAACAACTTGCTAAAGGAGACCCAAAAAATACTGAAGAAAATAACACCTTAAAAAATAGACTAACCCAAATGGCAAAAGACCTCCAAAAAGCCAATGAGGAGAAGAATGCTTTGAAAGGCAGAATTAACCAAATGGAAAAGGAGGTACAAAATACCATGAAGAAAATACTACCTTAAAAATTAGAATGGAGCAAGTGGAAGCTAATGACTTTATGAGAAATCAAGAAATTATAAAACAGAACCAAAAGAATGAAAAAATGGAAGACAAGTGAAATATCTCATTGGAAAAACCACTGACCTGGAGAATAGATCTAGGAGAGATAATTTAAAAGTTATTGGACTACCTGGAAACATGATCAAAAAAAAAGCCAAGACATCATCTTTCAAGAAATTATCAAGGAAAACTGTCTTGATATTCTAGAGCCAGAGGGCAAAATAGAAATTGAAAGAATCCACCAATCACCTCCTGAAAAAGATCCCAAAAAGAAAACTCCTAGGAATATTGTTGCCAAATTCCAGAGCTCCCAGATCAAGGAGAAAATACTGCAAGCAGCCAGAAACAAACAATTTGAGTATTGTGGAAACACAATCAGAATAACGCTAGATCTAGCAGCTTCCACATTAAGGGATCAAAGGACTTGGAATATGATATTCTGGAAGTTAAAGGAGCTAGGATTAAGAATCACCAAGAGTCACCTACCCAGCAAAACTGAATATAATACTCCAGGGCAAAATATGGATTTTCAATAAAATAGAGGACTTTCAAGCTTTCTCAGTGAAAAGACCAGAGCTGAATAGAAAATCTGACTTTCAAATACAAGAATCAAAAGAAGCATGAAAAGGTAAACAGGAAAGAGAAATCATAAGGGACTTACTAAAGTTGAACCATTTTGTTTACATTCCTACATGGAAAGATGATATTTGTAACTCATGAGATCTTTCTCAATATTAGGGTAGTTGAAGGGAATATACATATATATAGACAGAGGGTACAGGATGAGTTGAATATGAAGGGATGATATCTAAAAAAAATAAAGGGGTGAGAGAGGAATATATTGGGAGGAGATAGGCAGAGATAGAACAGGGTAAATTATCTCAAATAAAAGTGGCAAAGAAGGCAGTTATAATGGAAGGGAAGAGGGGGAAGGTGAAAGGGAATGAGTGAATCTTGCTCTCATCAAGATTTGACTTAAGGAGGGAATAACATACACAGTCAATTGGGCATCTTACCCCACAGGAAAGTAGGGAGAAAGGGATAAGAGAGGGGGGATGATAGAAGGGAGGGCAGATTGGGGGAGGAGGTAGTCAAAAGCAAACACTTTTGAAAAGGGAGAGAGTCAAGAGAAAAAAATTGAATAAAGGGGGACAGGATAGGATGGAAGTAAATATAGTTAGTCTTTCACAATATGACTGTTATGGAAGTGTTTGGCATAATGATACATGTGTGGCCTATGTTGAATTGCTTGCCTTCTCAAGGAGAGTGGGTGGGGAGGGAGGAAGGAAGGGAGAGAATTTGGAACTCAAAGTTCTAAAAACGAATGCTCAAAAAAAAAGTTTTTACACGCAACTGGGAAATAAGATATGCAGGCAATGGGATATGGAAATCTATCTTGCCCTAGAAAGTAAGGGGAAAGGGGTTGGGGGGAGTGGGGTGACAGAAGAGAGGGCAGACTGGGGAAAGGGGCAATCAGAATATATGCCATCTTGGGGTGGGGGAGGGTAGAAATGGGGAGAAAATTTGTAACTCAAAATCTTGTGTCCCTGTTTCCCAGCCACCATCTTGGCTCCACCCCCACCCCCATTTTCTGTTTCTAACCCCAGTGCCTAGAATAGTATCTGGCACACAGTAGGTGCTCAATAAATGTTTATTGCTTGATTGGGGAAGGAGGAGGTTGTTTCTCCACTATTTTATACACTATGATTTTAAATTCCCTCTGGGAGATAACAGGCTGCTCTTATCGAGCAGTTTTGAGGTGTCTGTTTTAGAAGCAAAACACACATAAAATTGGATTGACCTTTACAAGTGCCTGCGTGTACGTCTGTGGATAGAATTGTCTGTCACCAACTAAGCCAGCAATTTCTTTCGCTGTGGTCTCTGAGTGCTGCTCAAACACCCACCTCCTGCCAGGAAAATAAAGAATGGCTTTCCTTGACCCATAGGGAGTGTCTTCTTTGCTGCTGGGACACAACAGGGCACCTCACTTTCATTCGCATATCTAGAGTACTCTGAGATCTACAAAGCACCTTCCTCTGCAATTCTGAGAGCTTAACCAGTGTATTTATTATTCTTTCCATTTTGTAGATGAGAAAACTGAGGCTCAGAAAGGCTTAAGTGACTTGTCTATTCAGCTAGAGGTCAGCCCCTTCCTCTCGCTTTGTTCAAATGACCTCCAGGCAGGTTGGAAGGGATGAGGACAAAGAGGGTGCCACCTTGGGATGCCTGAACAGAGAAAGGAAACAGAGTCAATGACTGAATCTTAGAAGTCAAGAGCTGAAAGTGTCCTCAAGTATCATCCAATCCAAGAGCTCTTAACCTGGGCTTTTAAATATTGTTCATTGTATTTGAATCTAATTGGTTTCCTTTATCCTACGTATTTTTATGAATTTAAGAACCCAATTTTGAGAAGGGGTCCATAGGTTTCCCTGGGCTGCCAAAGGGGTCCATGGCATCCCAAAGCCTAAGAATCCCTGATTCTGTTCACCTGCGGGACCTGGGCAGGACTGTAGCCAATTATTATTAGGTAGTGTGGCAATTAGAGACTCTGAACTCTGGCCAAGTCACTTCTCTTTTCTGAGCCTTGTCTTTCTAATCTGTAAAATGGGAGAGTTGAAATAGAGAATCCCAAAGCTTTGGGGAATTTAAGAGGTTATTTAATGCAGTTCTTACCCATTGAAAACCTCTCTAATGGCCATCCCATAGTGACTCACTCTCCCCTGAAGCTGCTCATTCTGTTCTGGAATAGGTGTTAGAATTTTTTTTCACTCAATTATTTCTTTCCTTTTTGAACAGTGTAAGGCAATGGGGGAAAAAACATTTAGCATCACCATCATCAATAGTTAGCCTTTATATAGCACCAGGGGCATTGAGGTGGCATGGTGTACAGAGCACCAGGCCTGGTATCAGGAGGACTTGAGATCAAATCCAGCCTCACATTCTAGCTGTGTGATCCTGGGCAAGTCACTTATCCTTGTTTGCCTCAGTTTCCTCATCAGTCAAATGAGCTAGAGAAGGAAATGACAAACCACTCCAGTATCTTTTGTGATCAGCTCTCCTAAACACCCATCAAAATAATCCCCACAATCCACTTTAGGAAATTAGAGGACATTAGTCTTTGAATGGTCGTTTGCCTTGAAAAATCAGGAAATGAAGCTGAGGATTTCAGTGTAATGAATGGGGCAAAGTCTTTAGGTGGAGGTATAAACTTAATGTTCATTGAATCATTCACTCCATAGAAAAACCCTTTGAGTATAACCAATGTGGGAAAATTTTCAGTATGAGGTTATCATTTATTTCACACTGGAAAGAAATCCTTTGAATGTGATGAGTGCAGGAAGGTCTTTTGTGACAAATGTCACTTTATTGTACATCAGAGTATCCTGCAGAGAAATTCTTTGAGTTTATTGAATTTAGCACAGTCTTCAGGTGGAAGAGTGAGCTTAATCAGCACAAGAACCCAGACCCTTTAAATGTAATCACTTTGAGAAGTCTTCTACTAGAAAGACCAGTGGCTTTACTCAAATTATGACTTGTCACTAGTGACCTTAGGTAGGTCACAATGTCTCTAGGCCTCCTTTACTCATCTGTAAAATGAAAGAGTTGGGCTAGATGACCTTTGAGCGCCCTTCCAATTCATCATAGATGGCGGCAGGAAATGTGTGCTTACTTGTGGCCTGAGAGGGAGACTCAAGGGCCTTGTTTCCTGAACGCCACCCTTTCTAGGCACCTGGAGCTGCAGGCCCCAGAGCTGAGACTCCAGGGGAGCAGAGCTGAGGCAGCTTCCTGTTTGTCCCAGGGCAGGGGTTCTAATTCACTCTGAAACACCACAGCAGTGCCCAAGGCAAGGCCTTCTGCTGAGCTGGGAAGCTGCAAGTTCCCCACCCCTGGTCCAGACCAAAGCCAACCCCTAGCGCCACGTGCCCAGCAGAGCACGTAGCCCGTTGAGGGAGCAGTATGAGGAAAGCAGGAGAAACAGGAACCCCTCAGTGTCCAGGGAGTCACAAGCATCCCCGACATGTGCGGACTCTTCTGTCTCTGTATACCCATCAGCTAGCACTGGGCATAGCACAGAGTAAGTGCCTAATAGTGACTGCTGAATTGGAGGGGCAAGTCCATGTCATAAAGTACTATAAGGAAAGCTGGCATTCTGTGAGGTGTCAGAGATGTGAGCGATTCTCCTTGAGGATGAAGACGGATTTGTCCACGGTTCTTTCTACTGTTCCAACACACTCTGCCTGCTCTGTGCAGCTCATACACCCGGGAGCTCTGGGGCTCACTGACCATGGGCCCCGGATCAGACCCGACGGTCTTGGAGGACCCTTTCAAGCCCAAACCGGCAGATCACTGCCATAAGCCCCATTCTTTCTCAAGACGCGCGAAGAATGGCAGGAAGCAAAGGGCAGAGGACGAGGGAGAGATGACCAGCATCCGCGGGGGCCGCTCGGTCTTGTTTTTCCCTCATTTTACAGATGAGGAAACTAAGGCACGGCCAGGTGAAGGGACTTGCCCTAGGTCGCACGGTTGTAAGGAGCAGTCAGAAAATGAATCTAGATCTCTGCTGGCTTCCAATTTTGCCTCTTCAACTACTCCCTTCTTCCTCTTCTCTCTTCTCTTCCCCTCTCCCTTAGCTTCTCTTTCGTCCCCTTCCTTCCCCTCCCCCCTTCCATACAGCCCTCCCTCCTGTCCCCTCTTTCACTCCAGAGCCTGGACGCTTCCCCGTTTCCTAGGCGACCGCAGCAGCAGCCAATAGACACAACTGGTTGGGCTCACGTGGTCCGAGGCCCCGCCCTCAGCCCAAGTTCTTGGCCTGGGTTCCCAGACATGTCGGGCGGGAGCATCTCCGGGGCCCGGCCTGGAGGGCTGCACTGGCAGGCCCCTCCGTTGCCCGCGGGGAGAACGGAGGACGAGGCTGGGGCGGCCGCGGCCCAGCTGGGGGGCGCCCCCACCCCGCAGGAGGGGGAGGCCGAGAGCTGGGAGAGCGGCGACGGCGGAAGCCGAAGCTCGTCGTACTTCTCCGGCAGTGGCAGTGACGACGAGTAAGAGTCGCGAAGAGGGACATTTCCGTGCGTCTGCTGCGCGCCCTAAGGAGGACCACGTGATGGGGGCGGGACGGGTAGACGGGGAGGCGGGGGGGGGAGCGGGGTGGGAGCGCGGGGCCGGGAGAGTGAGCGGGACCTGCCAAGCCTTGCTCCTTGGGCGGCGGTTCATCCAGCCTCGGCCGTGGGTGGTCTGGGAGGGGGAGGAGCCCACATCCAGCCCATTTGACATCTGAGCAAACTGAGGTCGAGTGAAGTGACTCCCGAAGGTCGTGCAGGGAGGGTCTGGTCAACATTCGAACTCAGGTCCTCCACCTCCCAAGCCAACCCCCCTTCCACATTCTATACCTCCCTCGAGATGCAGTCGTGTTTACTGTAGTGGGCGTTGACAGCCGACCCCTACCCTGGAATCGCAAAGATTTAAATGTCAGTAATTTCTTAATCCATGATTGCGGTCAGTCCTGCATTGAGCAAGTGCGCATGTGCGCGGTTCCCCAGCAAGACACAAAGTTTCCAACGCAGGATCCAAGGTTTAGACCTGGAAGAGTCCCCGTGACGCTTAGGCCACGCCCCCTGGGAGCTCCGTCCAATGGGAGGCAGCCACTGTCGTGCATAAATAGAATATCAACATCATGGAGTCCTTTGTAATGTGCATGGGGGGGTGAGACAAACTTTGTAGGTGTGTTCCTGGCCTTCACCGTGCTCACGCTCTTGTAGGGAGGTAAGGAAGCTATTCTGGACAAAATTGCAAACAGCATTGTGGGATAAGTTATTGGAAGGACATAAACTAAAGGACTCTTTTGAGGGGCAGGACTTTACAGAAAAATGAATTTTAAAATCTCAAAAGAATCTAGTGCAGCCCATACAGCCCAGCCTCCATAGCTTGGTCACCCCACCCCTTTCATTTCCTAGGTGAATTCAGTAGATAAATGTGACGTCCTGCTTGCTCAAGAGGACATCCAAGTAACTTCCTAGATACAAGATGAGGGAGGGAGGGATGGATAAAGACAATTCTTCTGAAAGAGTTTGGGGGTGAAGTTAATGGTTTATATGCTCAATAAGTTGGTAAGGTGATGTGTCACCCTAAAAGTCAAATGCAAATTTGGGCTGCATTAAATAGGGCAGTGCTTCCAGGAGTAGAGAGGTGGTGGTCCCACTGTCCTCTGCCCTGGTCAGGCTTCCTCTCTATTCCTGGAGGCCACGATTCAGGAAGGGCTTTGATCAATTGAAGAGTGTCAGAAGAGGGCAGCCAGAATGGGAAGGGCCTGTAGGCTGTGATGTGAATATCAATTGAAAGAACTGGGAAGAGGTCAGCCTGGTGAAGAGTGCAAGCTAGCTGTCTTCAGTTATTTGAAGGGCTGCCATGTGGTGAAGAAGGAATTAGACTCACTTCTTTAGGTCTTAGAGGGCAGAACCACGAGCAGAGGGTGACGTTCCACAGAGGCCAATTTAGTCCTGAAGCCAGGAAAAGCTTCCTGACAATTAGAGTGGCCCCAGAGTGGAATGGACTGCCCAGGAAAGTAGTGAGTTCCCCCTGCTAGGAAGTCTTCAGGCAGTGGCTGGAAACACTTAGGGATGGGAAGTTTCGTATTAGTACAGTGACGTCAGGGTCAGGAGGACCTGGATTCAGATCCTGCCTCTGATTTATTGATCCAGTGTGACCCTGGCCAAGTCCCTTACCCTCGAATCGTTCCAGGCATTCCTCTAAGTTGACGAATTGCAGATCTGTACCGGCAGTGTGAGTGTCCTTACTGAGTCCTTTTACCAGTGAAATCACAGGGCCTGTTTAAAACACTTCTTGAGATAATGCCCTTTTTGTGGCTTTTTTTCACGCACTGATTGGCTTGGGGCTTTTTATTCTGAGTGCTTGCATAAAGAAGGCATTAACTAAATGCTTGTTGTGTTGACTTGAGTATTAAATTGTTTTAAATTTTATGGCAGTCGATTTAACAATCGTTTTAATTTTTAAATTAACAATTGAAATTTGGGCTATGGTTTCTGTCTGTCATGTCTTCTAATGGCTGTAGGATCAGAGATCATAGAGTTGAAGCCAGAAGGGTCTTCAGAAGATCCTCCTCTTGTCCAAAGCCCCCACTTTACATCTGAGGAGTCTGATGCCTATAGGACACTTGCCAATGGCCATATGGGGAATAAGGAACAAAAGCAGTATTTGAACCCAGGTCCTCTGGCTCCACTCTATCACACTGGGGCCTTTTAAAACTCTCACCTCTAGAAAACAAGTATGAGGGAGTAGGTGATACCTGACCATTGAGCCGGCCCTCCTCTTGCTTTTATCACGGTACCAGCTGTCACTAAGGCCCAGAAATTCCAATTACTGTCATTTGCAGCCTCAGCCAAGTGGCCTTACATTGTGGCTTACTAGCTTTGTGGACAGAGGTGGTCCAGTTCTGACACCTTGCCCAGATTTCTCAAGCCACTGGTACTGTCTGCATCCCAGGTGATAGGCATGTCTATAGAATTTCTTAGAATATCCTTTTCTCATCTTTTTTCATCGTTGCTAGTTGGCAAGGTGCAACATGAAACCAAGTTTTAATTGTGCAAATATATTTCTCTTCTTATCAGTGACTGGAAATGGGTTCTCATGTAGTCATTTATAGTTTGAAATTCTTCTTTTGAAACTTATTCACAGCCTTTGATCACTTATCTATTGGGGAATGGCTCTTGATTTTGTAAATTTGTGTGAATTCCCATTATTTTGGACGTCAGATTTTTCTTGGTGATACTGATAAAAATATTTTCTCCCCTCTACCATTTCACTAGTAATTTAGTCTTCGATTTCATCATGCAAGCAATTTCCAGTTTTATGTAGTCAGAATCATCTTTCTATCTTTTCTAATTTCCTCAATCCTTGTTTGGATAAAAATTCTTCCCCTGGTCCTAATAGTGAAAGGTTCAGGGTCTAAGCCTAATCTCTACCCAACTGCTTTCCGGTTTTCCAACAGTTCCTATCAAGAAAGGAGTTTTGCCCCCAGGAATTTAGGCTCTTTGGTTTGCCAAAGCACTGGATGACCATTCTGATAGATTCAGTTTCTGACTTTTCTAGTCTGCGCTACAAATCTACGTTTTAATCAGGCACATGAAATATGGATGACGACTGCTCAATAATATCGCTGGACTCTTCCACTTCTTAAAGGTCCAAATCAAGCCATGTTTTTGTTTCTTTATTGCAAACTAAGTGGAAGAGTGGTCGAATCAGTTTTCCCCTCCACTTTTAAGAACACAGGAACTGTGCCTTTCTATATTTTTGGGTACTCCCCACAGAGACAAGCATAAAGTTAATAAACAATTTTAAATTATTTTAAGATGAGCCTAGAATACCTTTATTCTGCCTGTCAGTGTTTCTTCATTGACATCTGGATTAAAGTTCAGATGACTGAGTCTGTTGATGTTATGATTAGTTCTCAAAGCTTTTGATGGGTAGATGGGCATGTGAGGGCTAGGTCACTAAACATCCATGTCAAATTCATAGAATAACAAACTAACCCAGTGTGTAACAGCATTAACAATAAATCCTGACATTTATATGCTGTTTTAAGGGTTGCAAAGCAGACATTACATTTGATCAGATCTGATCCTTAGAACAACCTTGTGAATTAGGGGCCATGATTATCTCCATTTTACAGATGAAGAAACCAAAGCTGAGAAGGGCTACGTCTGTAGCCACAAAGCTAATGTCTGAGACGGTAATCTAACTTGGTTTTTCTGACTCCACATCCAGCACTCTACCCAGGGAGCAGAAATGGTCAGCATCAAAGCCGAAGGCATGGGTAGAAGAGGTTTGCAATTCATAGTACTTTGTGATCTGAGGGAAATAATTAACAGGATTTTAACATCTAGAATGAGGGATGTCAGCAGAGAAATACATGAGTGACAAAGAGGATGTCAAGCAGTCAGTTAATTAGCAAGCCGTTATTAAGCACCTACTGTATGCTAGGCACTAAGGGATACAAAGACAAAAAATGAAACCATTCCTGCTTTCAAGGAGCCTCTAATCCATCAGGGGAGACAACAGATACACATATAAGTATGTACAAGATAAATACATACAGTGTAAAAACAAGATGGAGGGCAGTTGTAGAAGGGGGGATGAGGAAAGGCTTCATCATGAAGAAAGTGGGACATACTAGGAGATGGGAGGTGAGGAGGAAGTGCATTCCAGGCATCAGGGACATCCAGTGCAGAACCCTGGAGATGAGAGATGAACTGCTCTGTGTGAATAGTACAGAAGAGTCCAGTCTGGTTGGATTATTCATTAAGGGAGATAATGTCTAATGAGGCTGGAAAGATAGATTGAGATCCGGTTATACAGGGCTTTAAAAACAAAGGGATTTATATTTTATGTTAGAGGCAATGGTGAGCCACTAGGGCTTATTGAGTAGGGGACTGTCAGTAGGATCTTCACTTAAGGTGAAGATGAAGGTGAAGGATGGATTGGAGGGGGGAGAGACCTTAGACAGGAAGAGCATTGCAGTTGTCTAGGTGTGAGCCAGTGAGTGCCTGAACCAAGATGGTGCCTATGTAAGTAGAAAGAAGGGTAGGTTAGCAAAGGTGCTGTGAAGGTAGAGATGCCAAGATTTGGCAACTGATTGGAGTGAGGGAAAGTGAGGAGTTGAGAGCCTAGAAAAGTAGGATGGTTCCTGCAGAAGAGAGATGTTTGAGAGAGGGAAAGAAAGGAAGGTCTGTTTTGTCCATGTTGACATGGAACATCCATTTGGAAATGTCCTATAGGCAATTGATGACATGGGCCTGGAGCTCAGATTTAGGATGGATATGTGAACCCATAAGTCATCTGCATACTAATTAAAACCTAGGGAACTGATGAAGTCACTGAGAGGGAAGAGGACAAGAGCCTTGGATAATATTTATGTTAGGGGGTTTTGTCAGGGAGGCTTCTTGGGACTGTGCCACAAAGTGAAGAACTGTTGGGAGGCATAGATAATTGTATTAGGAATATATCTCTATTCGTATGTAGAGAGAGCCAACAGCAGAGTCTCCCTGATTAAGATGGAATAGGCTTTTTTATATAAAAAGAAATAAGTAGAATCATGAGCGGTAAAAAGCTACTGGTTAAAAATAGCTATACATCATGAAATTGCTAGCTCTGTAAAAATGTGTTGGGTAAGCAGAATCTGCCTGGGGCATTTATGGGTCACTCTGGGCGTCCCTTTGAGTTTTAGTGGTGCAGCAAAGACAGAGCGACCTCTAACTATGAGTGAGCTATGGTAAGCCAGCCAAGGAAACAGAGAAGGTGGGAGTGCTCAGACAGGTAGGAGAGCCAGGAGAGAAAAAGGCCCTAAAAACCCAGAAAAGCAGGAGTATCTGGGAGGAGACAGGTCAGCAGAGAGCTCAAGAAAGATTGGGACTGAGAAAAAGACCTGGATTTGGTCATCAAGAGAGTATCCTTGAGCCCAGTGATCTTAGAAAGGCATGGAAAGACTTACACAAAGTGGTGAAGAGGGAAATGAGCAGAACCAAGAGAACATTGTATACAGTAACAGCAATATTGTGTTAAGAACAGCTGAGTGACTAGGCCATTTTGACTATTATAAATACACAAATTAAAAATGAAGGACATATGAAGAAAGATGCTGTCTGCATCCAGAGAAAAAGCTGATAAATAGAAGTATGGATAGGATAATTTCATACACACACACACACACACACACCCTTATTTGTGTCTAATGGTAGCCATCTTTAAGACAGGGTAGAAGGGAAGAAAAAAGAGGGGGAAGAAATTTACATGAAAATTTTATATTTAAAAGGAATAGCAAGTTGTACACAATAGATTTGCAATTTCATGTTCAGTCACCTTTTTATTATACTATGCTATGGAAATGCTTGTTTTATTCCATAAATTAAAAACAAGATAATTTTTTTTAATGAGATTTTTACAGTTATCAGAGATCGGCTCTGGAGAGAGTAGTTTGAAAAGAATTGGAAACCAGAATTCAAAGATTTTGGAGTGAATGAAAAGAGAAGTAGAGGAAACAAGTGTAGACAGCTAGGATTTTGACTGAGAAAGGGAGGGAAATGAACAATAACTTGAGGGGACGGTTGGGCCTAGTGAAGGCTTTTTTTTAAGGGTGAAACTGACTTGGGAATGTTTGAAGGCCGTAGAGAAGGATCCCATAGAGGGGAAAGATTGAAGATGGGGAGGGGTGTGATTGAGGGGAAAATCTACTAAAGAAGGAGAAGACAGGGTTGAAGGCACATACAGAGATGTTGACCTTGGCAAGAAGAAGTCTTTGTCAAAGACAAAAATCACAGAGAGTCATGTTTGCAGCCCAGTTCAGGATGGGAAAACAGAGAGAGGTCTGCAGACTCTGGGGACTGGGGTTGAGCCTAGACAGGTTTCACAGAGCAGGAAGAAGCTAGGCGCTAGTTCAAAAAGTGTCAACTTAGACCGCCTTTCTGTGACCCACTCCCCAGTTTCAGATCACAAATCCAGGGTAGACATAGAAGGGGATCCATGTCTCAGGGCAGTGGTCCAGGGTCCGAGTCAGTGTGATGAGAAGGAAGAAAATGCACAACCAAGCAACAGTTGTGTGGTTCAGACCCCAAGAGCATCTTCAGTGCTAGCCCCCAGCTCAGTCCAAAGCCCACAGTGGACTAACCAGGGCAGGAATCCCAAAACAGAGGGAAGTCTACGCTGCGGGATACACCAGGATAACTGATTATATTCTAACGTGCAGAGTGGATTCATGTATCCCTCAGAATCCATCGTCATCGAGGGTCATAGAGGAAATCTAATGAGACAGATGGCCAAGGAAGGGGTTTATTACGTTTTGATGATCTTAAAAGCAGAGAGGAAAGGGTAGAAGAAGGATGGGAGAAATTCTCTCACATGGTCCAAGTATACAAGAAATCTGTCAGTACGAGGAGAGAGCGAGGCAGGCAGCCACCACTTGGACCTCACTCTCCTCTGAGCTAGTCAAGAGGGGAAAATACATTTAGCTGGATACAGAAATACATTTTCCTCAACAGGAAAAGAAGAGAGAGAGAGGAGAAAATAAAAAGCAGAATACAGTAAGCAAAGTATTATTCCTAAGCTGAGCAAACTCTAACCAAAGTATAAAAATATTTGTAGGAAATTTTATAGAAATATAGAAAATATTTATAGAAAAATATTTAGAATTGGAAAAATATACAAAAATATTTGTAGAAAAAAACTTGTGGCAAAGACCAAGAAACTGAGGGGGTGCCCACCAGTTGGGAAGGGTTTGGGTTAAGGAGGTTGGTAATAAGGGATAGGTAAGTGGGGATGGGAACAGAGAATGGGATTTGAATGATCATAGTCTGGGGTCACTGAGGTGGGGACTTAAGAGGCGCCGAGGCAGGGAGTGTTTGGGGAGGGAGATTCTTAACCCTTGAGGAATGACTTCAGGAATGACATTAAAAGTGTCAATAGAAGTCCGTTTCTTTGTTACTATGTATTACCATCTTCCTGTGGTTCTCTAATTTTCTTTTTTTTAATTAAATTTTATTTTGTATTCAAAGATCCTTCTCTCCCTCCCACCTGCTTTCCCCTACATTGAGAAAAAAGAAAAAAGAAAACCCCTGTTATCAACATGTATAGTCAAGCAAAACACCTAAGTGCTTTAGACCAGGGCGGTGCTAGTCCTGGTGTGTTCTGCCATGGTCAGATCATATCTAACTGGTTCAGTGGCTAACAGAACACTGGACTTGGAGTCCTCACACACTTACTAGCTGTGTGACTCTGGGCAAGTCCCTTCACTGCTGTCAGCCTCAGTTCCCTCATCTGGAAAATGGGGATAATAGACCCTCCCTCCCAGGGTCGTTTAAAGGGTCCAGTGAGAGAATATTTGTAAAACACTTTGCAAACCTTGACCCACTATATGAATGCTAGCTACTTTATAATGTTGTGTTTGGTTCTGTCCTCAGCATTTTAGGGAGGACATTGATGAACGGAACCATGTCCAAAGAATGTCAGCCAGGGTGGTGAATGGCCTCAAGATCATGTTGGGCCAGCTTTGGAAAGAGAAGCGCTGGGAGGGTAGGATATTGGTCTTCAGGCTCTTATGGAGAAGAAGGGTTAGGTTTGTTTTGCCTGGCCCAGGAGGGCAGAACTATAAGAAATGAATAGAAGCTGCAGAGTAGCAAATTTAGGCTTAATATAAAGAGAAAATTCACGAATAATCAGAGCTGCCCCAAGGCTGGATGAGCCCTCCCTCCCCCCATGGTGGGGAGTAGGTTTGCCTTCCTGGAAGGGGTCCCATCCCAGGCTAGAGGAATTCTTGTCCAGGTGTTGTCGAGGGGATTGTGGTCAGTATAGGCTAGCCTGACAGTCACTGAGCCTCCCCCTCCTCCTGCTGAGATTCTGTGGCTGCAGATTTGTTGGTGGTGACAAGGGGAAATGGCAAGGATTCTTTGGCCTTGGAAGGTTCAAACCTAGCATTCTGACTGCGTGGAAGAAACTGGTCTCTTGACAACTGCACCGATCTGTGGTTGGCAAATACAGCTAATCTGCTTCTCTCATTTCTTTGACAGTTTTGTTGTTTTTTTTTTTTTTTTAATTTAGACTTTTCCGTTT
Organism: Trichosurus vulpecula; assembly: GCF_011100635.1. Taxonomy (NCBI): domain Eukaryota; kingdom Metazoa; phylum Chordata; class Mammalia; order Diprotodontia; family Phalangeridae; genus Trichosurus; species Trichosurus vulpecula. The sequence goes on along the minus strand of NC_050578.1, from coordinate 133,206,813 downwards.
GTGCTTGAGTAGAATCGCTAACGGCTGATGCAGAAAGTAGCTATATTTTCTGTTTGGTTGAATGATCAGAATACAAATCACACCATTTTGTGCCCGCCTATTATTGCTCATGTCTCTGAAAGGACTCTGCCTGGATGATTTTACCATATCAAGTTATTATTAAAGGGAAAGCAGTTTGTAAATTTTGCTTTGGGTGGACTGATTTCATCTTAAATTGATGCTGAATCGGTCTTTTGTCCTGTATTTCTAGAAGTTGTTTTTTCATTGCTTCACTTCTCAGAAAGATTTTTTGATTCACACGACGGATTAGGAAATGTGTGGTTTACTGTCTTCCTACCATCATCTATGAGAGTGTCTAACAAATTATAGGTCTCATTCTCGTGAATGCAGACTGGCTCATAGAAGCATAGATTTAAAGTTGGAAGGGATGTTGGAAGGCGTCTAGCCCAACCACTGCATTTCATGGACAAGGAGACTGGAGTTCAGAGAGGATTTACATAATGGAATGTTTTTTAAGGTTCTCAGAGCACGTTACGTGTGTCATCTCATTGGATCCTCACAAGGAACTTGGTAAGGTAGATGAGGAAACTGAGGCTGACACAGGACTCTATCTCAGGTCTTCAGATTCAAAGCCATCTCTTAATGTTGTTCATAGGGTTCATGACTGGTCCTTGCTTTGTGTGCCTTGAATAAGCATCACACCAAACTGAGAGTATGGCCACATAGTATAAGGGAGACATGGATCCAAATGAATGTTTGGTGTCCAAAGGAAGAGACCGCCTTACTTTCATGTTGCCGTTTGTCCTTCATTCTTGAAGAGGACCAGGACATTAGGAAGATGATGCCATGGCTTACTTGCAAGTGAACTGGATTCCAGTGAGACGGGGCTGTGCAAGGGGACCAGCCTCACTCTCTCCTCTGGAGCCATCTGCTCCACTGGCCAGGTGTCGATCAGGGTGAAAGGAGGAAAGAAGGAAATAGCACTTATATATAATTTAAGAGAGCTAATTTACGGCTCTTTAAATAGTGTCTACTATGTGCCAGGCACTGTGCTAAGAGCTTTACAAATATTATCTCATTTGAGCCTCCCAACAACCCTCTGCTGTAATTATCCCCATTTTACAGTTGAGGAAACTGAGGCAGATAGGTTAAGTCACATAGCCAGTCAATGTCTGAGGCAGAATTTGAACTCAAGTCCTTCTGACTCCAGGCCCAGTGCCCTGTATACTGTGACAGCAGCTGCCTCTGGATGGATGGATAGAGACGCTTATTCGTCTCTGGTTCATTGAAATGGCTGAGTACCAAGACACTGAAAAAGACCACTTGACATCCTAGAAGGGGGTGTTTCTCTCCCTCTGTGGTTCCTCACAGAACTTTCCATGGGGGATTCTAGGTATGTTCACAATAAATTTGAACTCCGGGGGACAGTGGAATCATAAAGCCTGAAAAAGGTGTTTGCCTTATTCTTGGATGCTCTCCAGGTATAATCTTTTCCTCTTTTTCACAGCGACCTTGAGGCTGAGTGGTCAGACAGTGTGCAGAAATACGGGGAGCTCTTTTATCTTGAGCTGAGTGACAGTGAAGAAGAAAGTCTCCTTCCAGAAGCACCAGCTGTGAACCACGTCAGGTTCAGTGAAAATGAAATCATCTTTGATGAGGATTATCTCAGAGAAGGAAGAAAATATGAACCCAGACTCAAGAAGTTTTCCAAAATTTTGAAAAGTCGAAGACTTTTGCCAAAACGTTACAATAAAAAAACCAGCAATGGACCAGTATCCATCCTAAAGCACCAGTCTACTCAGAAAATGGGCATCGTCCTTCAGCAGCGGTACAAGGACGTGTCTGTCTTTGTAAACCCCAAAAATGCAACAGTCATGAAAGCAAAAGAACATCTTAAGCTTCTGGAAGTGTTGCTGGGGATTATTCACCAGTCTAAATGGAGGAGAAGAGCTGAAGGCACCAACAAAGCGAAACTCGTGGTACACGGCTTACTTCCAGGAGGCCCAGCCATGAAGAGCGGACAAGTGTTGATCGGTAAGTATCCCTCTCTGTAGATGTCCAGCAGATTGGCCACACTAGAGCTCCTGGGCAACATGCATGAATGCTTCTGTGAGCTAGGATCAGGAAGCCCTGGGGGAAGAGATGGTTAGCAGTCCAGGGAATCAACCCCCAGCAAGCCTGGGCCCTGGTTTCTGAAATAAAAACACAGAAATAAGCAACTGGGGTTGCATGGCAGAGAGAGTATACGTGTGCGAGTGACATATGTTTCCATGCTTCAGTATTTCAAAAGATGTGTGGCTTCACTCACACTTCTGCCAGCGTTAAACTCAAACCCCTCCATATCCTAATACACTGATCTTCAGAAGCTGTAGTTTCCAAAATTTTTGTCATCTGCTTTAAATATCTCCCTGAACTCAACTAAGGCTGGTCCTCAGACAGCTACAAAGGGTCTGTTACCATTCAGGGAGCCAAGGGTCAAGCTTCTCCAGGAAAGAATCCAGGGTCACCACACCATGGTGAGGCATGGCATTGGGCATCAGGTACCCTACACAGGAATGGGTACATGTATGTATGTATATATGTATGCATTGTATATATGTATGCATAGTCATGCCTGTGTGTACATATATGTATATGTGTGTGTGGATTATATAGGCCTATTTCCGTGTGATTTGTCACACAGGGAACCATTTAACTAGGAATGCAGTTCTCCATGTCTGGAGATGCCATAATCTTAGCCTGGATGTAGCTACCACCATAGCAAGCCAAGCCCACTAATAGACAGGAAAAGTTTAAGGTTTACCCAGTACCAGATGATAGAAAATGTATAGTTTGTGAGTAGAAATCCTTCTAAATTAGACATCCACCCTTGAGAGAACACTGAGTTCTTGGAGTGGTTTTATGCGCCCTACAGCGGCAGTGTCATCCCTAGGTTGGCTTTCAGAATGTTCATCTTGGAGGAAAAAACCCTGCCAATCACAAAGTCAAAGAAAGAATCCATGGGTTCTTCTAAGGGCGTATGATGGTCATCTTTTTGCCTTGCTTGATGGACTGAGTCCAGCAGAAGCCACGTTGCCCATGTGAAGTTGACAGAGGCCTTTTCCAGATGATTGAGTCAAGACAGTGAGGAGTTTTGCAGGTTGACTTGGCCTCAGAGGTGGGGGGAAGGAAACCTGACGTTTAAAAGTGCTTAGCACATTTGCCATGGTTTCTGGCTTTTGTTTCCTTTCTACGTGCTTCCGTGAAGTTCCTTCTGACGGATACTGCCGTGGGTTAAGAACGGAAACTATGTGGACCATATTTGTATGTTGGCCTTCTCCTGTGTAAGGTTGGACTTCTACCGTGGGTCATCTTTGTGATTAAATTTTCTAAACAGTTCCCCAGCCTGTCAGCTAACAGAGTATTCATTAATCTGCTTATCTTTCCAACTTTCTTTAACGTTTTCATTTCTTTTCTAGTTCTTTCCTCTATAAGAAGAGGTCTAAGTCTTCATTTCCTCTGGGCCTTCTTATTGACCCTGAGGCTGGGCTTTTCTTCTTCCTTGAGGGCTCGCTTACAGGGGTTTTGCAGTCATTCTCATCTTTGGGGTCTGTGTCTTGGATATCTATCGGCTCTTTTTCATAGGAGCCTTTTCTTATTTTCTCCTTCCAGCCTTATACCTTTGTGTTGGAGCTGGGAACTCTGCCATCCTAGAGAGAACTCCATGGTCTTCTGTCGTTTGGGTCTGTGTTGTCTCAGGTTCTGCTGCTAAGTTCTGTGGGCATCAAGTCCCTCCTCAGGCATCAGTGGGGTGGTGCTGCGAACGTGGTCTGATGTTGGAGACAGCACAATCGCTGTTCTTTTTCTTTCCAGGAGGTCTAAGCAACAGGACTGTAGGCTTGCTCTAGGTAGAACTCCAGGAGAAAGTCTTATGCCATACCCAGGCTGCACAGAGTAGGGGCTCAATATATGTATGTTGTGTAAATGAATGAATTTGTCATTCAGTCATATCCAACTCTTTGTGACCCTATTTGGGGTTTTCTTGGCAAAGATACTACAGTGGTTTGCCATTTTCTTCTCCAGCTCATTTTACAGATGAGGAAACTGAGGCAAACAGGGCTAAGTGACTTGTCTAGGGTCACACAGCTCACATCTGAGGCCATATTTGAACTCAGGTCTTCCTGAGTCTTAGCCCAGTGCCCTATCCACTGGGCTGCCTAGCCACCCCAGATGGATGAATAGAGAGAGACAAATTTTTATGGCACAAGACTGTACCTGACCGTGTGTGACCTTGGACAAGCCCTTTGTTGTGACTCACTTCTTCCCTGCAAAGCTGAGCTCTGGTCCTTCCTGTCCTTTCCTTATTCTCATAAAGCTGAGGTGAAGATTAGAGTAAAAGCTAAATTTAATGGGTGACTGTGAGGTCACCCCGGAGTGCCAAGAAAACAGTGCCAAGTGTGAGGGATTATTTTTAAAAGTCACCTGATTGTTTTGGCTGCTCCCAGCCTCTTAGCCAGTCTATAATTCTGTTAATTTGATTTCTCCTTCATCTTATCTCAGACTTGTATATGCACAGTCATAGTCATGACCTAATTTATGTTCCCTTGATTGGGTGCACATGTACCTACTCCCTGCACTGCTTTGTGAGCTCCCTAGGGACAGAAACCCTGGTGCAATTGTCTTTTAGTCAATCAACAAGCATTTTTGAAGTGCCTGCCATGTACCAGGCACTGTGCTAAGCATTGAGAATACGAGTACAAAGAATGAAACAATCCCTGCACACCGACAGGGAGACCACAGGTACACGTGACAGAGTCAATGTAACGTGAACAAACACAGATCCATAGGAAGGAGTTATGAAATACAAAGCGATTAACAAGGAGTTGGAGTGATTCATACAGAAGGTTGTAAGGGGGCAGACTGTCCTGTCCTAATTATGCCAATTGTTGGGTGGCAGACCCTTTGAGAGAATACTGAGATGCCAGAGAAAGAGGGGCTCATACCAGCTTGGTCATTAATAGGTTTTATTAGGGTTAATTGGGATTTTAAAGGGAGTTTTGTCACAAGAGGCCAGTCGTCCTGGGCGGCAGCAGGACAAAGTAACATCGTGGATTCCCTCACCAACCCCAGGCCAGGCCGGGTATTATACAGACACAGAACAAAGAAGGCCAAGTGCCAGGATGGCCCAGAGTGCCATGAGGCCACAAAGTTATGCAACTTTTTCAAGGAGTTTTTCTGAGAAAGGGAAAAAAGATAGCTTGAGGGAATTGAGATGAGCTGGGGCTCATGGAGGTTTTGGGGGGAGCATGGGGGTGGGGAGCATGTTTGAAGGCATTGGGGAAGGAGCCAATCAACGGGGGAGATGGAAGATTAGGGATTGGGGGTGACCGAGGGGACAGTCTGCTGGGGATGACAGGAGGACATGGAGAAGTGTTAGGTGCTGGCCTTGGTGGGAAGGGCCACCTGATTGTTTTATAGAGCAAGAGATGATGTCAAGGGGTTTCCAGATGAAAAGAACAGAAGAGGGAGCTCGATGCCTATCACAAGGATTACCACATGGAAGACAAGAAGTATCTGTCAAATGAGTGAATATAAGAATTTGTTTTTAGAATTGATATTAAACAGTATCCTGCTAAAGTTTTGTGGACACAGAAGTAGAGAAATAATGTTTTGAACAGTGGCTAGATCGGCATATCTTTTAATTGAATGACGGCACAAAGCCTACCTTGTGGCTTGAATAGAACGCCTGGTTGTTCCTGCCAGTGGCTTTCTCACCTTGTCAGCAGCCCTCAGGCTCTGTCTGTATCTCTACAGTCAGGTCGCTGTCACTCCATGAGGCAGGGGGGCAGGGCTCTGCTAATATTTGTGGAGAAAGTTATTGAACAAGGAGCAGGCAGCCTCTTGAAATGATCTGAACACCTGACAGCCTGCTTCCTCAGACAGTTTTTGTCTGGCTTTTCTGGCGTTCCTTGAAGACATTTATTGGGGGCAAGTGTGGAAATGAAAATAAAGAAGGATTTTTTGGGGGCACATCTAAAGAGTTTCTACAAAAAAAATTATCTCGGAATATAGGCACAATATACAGTGATTTAAAATTCATTTCATGTTGTTGCTTTTAAAATGCTCCCATCTGTTGTTTCATTAGTATAGGGGACTGACAGTGCGGAAACCCCCTTCACCAATGTGGATCAGCAGCTCTTCTGTTGTTCAGTGCCATATTTAATGGAAAACGTACACATGCCCACACATATATCGAGGAAATTTCCCAGATCTTTCTTCTGTCATAGCATGGGATTCCACATATGAGGTTTGGAGAGATAGTAGAGCTGGATAAGTAAGGAGATGATGGTTGAATCCAGGGAAGCTGATGAGATCACCAAGTGACTTAGAATAGAGAGAGAAGAGAAGGGGGCCCAGGAGAACCCTGAGGGCACGTACAGTTAGAGAGCATGATCTAGAGGAGGATCCAGCCAAGGAGGCAGAGAAGGCGAGGTCAGACAGGGAGGAGAAGAACAAGGAGAGAAAGAAGAGAGATCCAGGAGAAGATGGTGACTATCAGCGTCAGGCTGTAGAGAGGTCAAGAAGGATGAGGAATGAGAAGAAGCCGTTCGATTTGGCGATGAAGAGATCATTGGTGACTTTGGAGAGAGCAGAAGGTCAGAAGCCAGACGGCAGAGAGTTTAGAAGTGAGACGAGGGAAGCGGAAGCAGCTTTCTCAAGAAATTTAGCCACAAAAGAGAGGAGAGAAGTGAGGTGATAGTGGGAATGGATGAGTCACGTGAAGAGTTACCGAGGATGAAGAAGACACAAGCATATTTGTAGGCAATAAGGAAGCATCCCTGGACAAGCAGGGATTGAAGATAAGTGATGGGGGTGGGAGGTGACAGAGGGAACAATCTGCTGCAAAGACAGGATGGAATGGAATCACTCGTTCACATAGAAGGGTTTGCCTTGGCAAAGAGAAGGGCCGTTTCACCATATGAGACAGGTAAGAAGGCAAGTGGCAGAGGCGTCTGAGCGGTGGGAGATGAGGAAGAGGGGAGGAGAGAGAGCTCTCGGCCAATGGCCTCCATTTTTTTGTGAAATATGAGGCAAGTTTCTCTGTTAAGATGGTTTAGGGAGGGGGATCCATGGGAGGTCGGAGGAGGGATGAGAAGTGGCCAGGTGGCACAGTACAAAAATGCACCAAGCCTGGAATCAAAAAGACTTATGTTCCAGAATTCAAATCTGACCCCAGATACTTACTAACTGTGTGACACTGGACAAGTCACTTAACCCTGTTTGCCTCAATTTCCTCATCTACAATGAGCTGGGGAAGGAAATAGCAAACCACTCTGCTATCTTTGCCAAGAAAACCCCAAATGGTGTCACCAAGAGTCAGACACGACTCAAAAACAGTTGTTCAATGACAACGGGAGGGTTTGGAAGAGCTGCTGTGGAGAGTGGGAGAATGCGTTGATAACGGAAGTATAATAGGATTTTGCCTAGCAGCAGGAAGGGTCCAGTGAAGACTGTGTAACACAGATTTGTAGTGGATCCGGTCAGGATGGTTTTTTTATTTTTCTCCAGCTTTCTTCAGCAGTACATGTGTAGAAGCAAAGCCAGTGTATGATGGGAGTGATCCAAGGCTGAAGCTTGGCAAGGGAAAATTGGTGATCCAATGAGGGAACAAGGGACTCAGGAGAAGGGGACAGTCTGGAGTTAAATTGGTTCCCCAGGGGGTCAAGATGAGGAAGTAAGGGGAGTGTAGCCAGTGCAGAAGAGATGTCCTGGGAAAGCACTGAGGCCTGGGGGGCCATGGGGAGCCTGGTGAGGATAAAGAGCAGGGCTTGGAGGGGGAAGAGGTGGAATGACATAGACTGGCATCAGATAAGGAATTCAAGGTTTGTGAGTGTGGAATCGGTGCATTTGAGGGTGATGGCTAGATGTCGGCTCTGACCATCTTTGTGGGTGGCTGAGGTGGGGCAGAGGAGGAGGTCATGGGAAATGAGAAAATGGTGCTGGCCTGGGAGTCACTGAACTTCTCTGTTATACATCAAATGAGGAGCGTTGAACTAAAATATTTCCAAGGTCCTTTCCAGCCTTAAAGTCCTCTGGTTCTGTGGCTTTCCTGACTTCCTTTCACATTCTTGTTTTTAGGTGACACCCTTGCCGCTGTAAACGATGTGGATGTGACCTCAGAGAACATAGAGAGAGTTTTATCTTGCATTCCAGGCCCTATGCAGGTACCATGCTTCTCTCCATTGTCTTACTCTGCATGTTTAACATATAATAAATTCTGTGATTGGATTTTTACTTTTAAAGCTATCTCTTAAAGATGTAATAACACCAAAAAGCCCAACATAGTCTGTTTACATTCTGGCCTTTTGAGTTTGGGAAGTTTTAAAATTTTAGATTTGAATAACATGATTCCCTTTTTATTAGCAGTGGGCATCATTTCTACAAATAGAACTCTTCTTTAGTAAAGTGACAACCGGGAAATACATTACGATTGCACGTGGGTCTTGTTAAAGTCATGAAAAATCGAGTCATAGAAACTGTGTTTTTTAGCTGGCATTAGACAGGCACTCTTTTCTGACATCATAAAATCTCTATAATCATATAAGTTATGTTAGCCTATGGCTGGGGATTTTTTCACTTAATTACTCTTTTCTTAAGCCTTCTATCACAGTTTAGCCTCACTCTTGAGGATTTTGTGTAGGTAGTTTTCATACCTTGTACAGCGTCGGAATGGCAGTGTTTCCAATTTCTTGAGCTTCAGTTTTTACCCCAGAGATGACCTTATTTAGGTCACCAAATACATTTTGATGGGGTTGCTGTCCCTTGTCCTGATGACATTACTGTAACCAAGACCTAAAAGCGCTTAGCTGGCCCTTCTTTGTAGGAGTGCCTGATGTTGGTTGGATGTGAGGAAGACGTTTAGTTTGAACTGGTTAGGAGACTAAATCCTCCTTCCAAACACTTTGGAGTGCTACAGAGGTTGATATTTGAGACAATAAGTGATAATCAAAACTGATTTCTTGTCATACAGTTGTTTTTCAGTCATGTCCTTCTTCATGACCCCATTTGGGGTTTTCTTGGCAAAGATAGGAGTGGTTTGCCATTGCCTTCTCCAGCTCATTCTACAGGTGAGGAAACAGAAGCAGGCAGGGGGCAGTGATCCACCCTGGGTCACTCAGCTAGGCAGTGTCTAAGGTCAGATTTGATCTCAGGTCCTCCTGACTCCAGGCCTGGTGCTCTATCTGCACTGTGCCACCTTGTTGTCAATCATAACTGACTATTGTGCTTTAAAATTTGAAGAATAAATTGCCTAGTGTTTTCTCATTTGAGCTGCACAAAAACCTGTGAGGCTGACACCCCAGGTGCTACTATTTCATTTTTTTATGGATCAGTAAACTAAGGCTACCTGACTAGCCCAGGGTCACACAGCCAGTAAGTGTCCAGGGCAGGACTCAAGCCCAGGTCTTCCTAACTCCAAGGATAGCACTCTATCTACTTTGTTCTACTTACAGAGTAATGTATTGTCATTTTTTTTAATGTGAAACCATGAATATTATGTACAACATCTTTTGAATATACAATATGTGTGTGTATGTGTGTGTGTGTATTCTGCATCACTTTTAAATCCAATATACATGTCTGTGTTTTCCACCAGGCTTCCTTCTGTGTCTTCCTGTGCATTTTAAAAATATTTCGGTGTCCCTCTTTTATTCCTTGCCCTTTTTTGCAACACTGATGTTAGCTTGCCCCCTCAATAAAAAGTGAAAAACACAATCTTTGTAGCAAATAAGTATAATCAAGCAAAACCGACAAATATATTTGCTAGACATACCCAACTATATCTCTCATTCTGCATCTTGAAGCTGTGACCTCTTATTAGGAGACAGAGAGTGCGCTTCATCATCAGTCCTCTGGATTCCTGGTTGGTCATTGCATTGGTCAAAGTGCTTAAGTCTTTCAGAGTTGTTGGTTATTAATGGTTATTAATTGCTGTTTTTATATAAATTGTTCTTCTGGTTCTGCTCACTTCACTATGCAAGTTTTTTGTTCTGAAACCATCCCTCTGATAATTTCTTATGTCACAATAATATTCCATTACATTCATAGACCGTAACTGGTTTGGCCATTCTCCAGTTGATGGGCTTCCCCTGGGCTTCTGGCTCTTTGCCAATATAAAAAGAACTGCTTTCAATATTTTTATACATGTAAGATCTTTTTCTTTTTCTTTTTTTTTTAATTTCTTTATTTATTTTTAGTTTACCACACACGGTTCTACATAGTTTTGAGTTCCAGATTTTCTCCCCTCCCTCCCCAAGATGGCATGGAATCTCATATAACTGTCATGTATAACTTTGCATTGAATTAATTTATGCTTTGATCTAAGCACAAGCATAGTAGTGGTATTGATGAATCAAAGGATATGCCCAATTTAGCGACCCTTTGAGTATCATTTCCAAATCCTTTCCACAATGGCCAGACCAAAATCACAGCTCCACCAACAGTGCCCCAATGTGCCTGTCTTCCTGCAGCCCCTCCAACAACTGGATGCCTATAAATCTTACTTGGAAAAGCCTTCTCAAATATGAGCCTCGAAATCTTTCTTGTCTAGTCTTTGGAGAAGTGTTTGCTTTTCATGGTGCCCTTCTCCTTTCTTCTGTTAGGTCCACATTCTCTTTAGTTCTCACTAGAATTTTATAGCTGAAAATAAAGCCAGTAGGCATACCCTTCCCAACCACTGGCCAGCAGTTACTCAGGAAACGAGCAATAGGTGTTGGGGTGGGTGGAGAGAATTCTCTTGCCCTAACTAAACTACCATAGTTACTTGTTTTGTAACCAGAGATCACCTGTATCCTTTCTTAAAAGCAAATACCCTAGCTTTTAGTAGCTGTGTTTCCCCAATATAAGTCCCCATCTTTGAAACACCAGTATTCTCCTGGTAATGCTATGTGGCTACTGATCATGGGGCACTGTGATCTTGCAGGAACCAAAGCTGCCTGTTACCCAAAGAGCAGTGGAAAACCATATGATTCCTGCGTGTGTAAGTGATAATGGTGGTGACGATGATGATGATGATGACGATGACAACAGACATACTTATAGCTCTTTAAAGTTTGTAGAGTGGAATACTATGAGGAAACCTTCACATGTTGATCTGGAAATAGCTAAATGTCATGGTATCATAGGGTCTAGGGCTGGCAGGGACCTTTGAGAACAGATTCTAAGAATAAGATAATGTGTGTGCGTGGCTTTGCAGAATTTAAGGTGGTGATACAGCCCCTCCCTTCACAAAGGAGGCAGCTGAACCCCAGAGATGGGAACTGACTTGCACAACATCACCCAGGCTGAGCCAGGATTGAAACCCAAGGCTTCTGACTCTTAAATCTCTATCATCTTGCAACTTATACCTAAATAGGAAAATGTATAATAAAGTCTCCTGAGTGTTGTTATAATCAAACAAAAACAAACTCTAGGGAGACAAGGCTATGTAATGGAAAGAACGCTGGACTCTCTCAGGAGTCAGAAGACCTGTCTTTCATCCTGGTCTTGTCCTTGGCCACCTATGAACTTGGGCGATTCATTTCAACAAATATTTATTAAGGGCTGTGAAAACACTGGGCTGAGCTCTGGGAAAGATAGAGAGTTTAGACAAGGTGAGATTCCTGTGCTCTTGGACAGTATGTGACCCATATACAGGAAACTATATTAAAAGATATACCTGATTGCATGAGGGATGCATGCAAATAGCCATGTGACATCAGAGAACAGAGATCATTTATCAGTTAGGAAGATCAGTGAGGCCTGCATTCATGGAGGAGAAAGTGGTGTTTGTAAATAATAAGCAAAAAAAATGGATCAGGAAGATGGCATTCCAGACTTATGGAAGAGAGTGAGTCAATGCACAATGGTGTGAATGTACAGGCCATTTATGTCAGGTGATAGCAAAGAGTCCAGGTTTTCTGAATCATGTGGTACATCAGGGGATTAAGAACCATGAGAAAAGGGTGGAAAGACAGTATGATATACACTTGTTGGGGCATTGATGTTTTGCCAAGGAATTTGAACTTTATTAGGAAGCCTAGCAAGGAGATAGGACAGAGAGTGTGGGGTCCACTCTGTTTCTTGCCACTCCAAAAAAAATGGTTATAAATTTTTGGTACATAGGAGTCCTTTTCCTTTTTCTTTAATCTCCTGTGTGTAAGGTGGATTTTTGTTATTCTTTTTAAGATACTAGCTCCCAGGACTCATGGCCGTAACAATCTCTAGTTCCAAGTCTCATGGTTTGTAAATGTTTCTACCACACTTGCACAGTGTTATATGATGATAAATAATATAAAATTTGAGTTCAGATGGTAAATACCTTCTGTGATAGTGCAGTGGGATACAATAATGAGTGAGTATAAACTTGTGAGGCTATTGCTAGCAAAGTACCTTCTTAGTCTGTTGCCCTGTAAATCAAATGGGCACTGGTCAGTGAGTGGGGAATATGACAGTGTAATGCCGTTGTGCCTTGATGGGCCCCCATCAAGGCTTAGGGTTTTGGATAATACGTAGAGGAATGCATATACCTGTCTCAACTGGCCCCCATTGAGGCTTAGGGGATCTGTAGGAGTTGATGCTCCCATTATCAGCAACCCCTTGGGAGAAGACTAGACTAGAATAAAGCTAGCTTATTTAATCCCTTATTATGACTCTGTTCCTGTCTCCCTGTCTGCCCACATCAAGAGTGAACCTGTGCTAGAACACCTGCTAGCAGCCCTCTGTGTCTCCACCTGTCTTATACTTGCCATAGTCGATGTTACCTGTGTGTTCACCTGTCTAAAATCTCCTTAGGTTAGTCCTGGCAGTGATATATCTGAGGCAGAGTGTGCACAGTTGAATGACTTGGGAGTACAGGTCCAGATTGCTTTCCAGAAGGCTTGGACCAATTCACAGCTCCACCATGTTATTCATGTGCCAGTTTTTCCACAGCTCTTCCAAGAATTGTCATTTTCTTCCTTCCTTCCTCCCTTCCTTCCTTCCTTCCTTCCTTTCTTTTTTGCCAATTTTGCTATGAATGAGGTGGGCTCTCAGAGTTATTTTAATTTGCCTTTTTCTAATTGTTAGTGATTTGGAGTATTTTTCATATGGGGAATGGCTCTTGTTCTTATATATATCTAAATAAGTTCCTTATATAACTTGGATATTAGACCTTTTTCAGAAAAACTTGCTGTAAAGATTTTTTTCCCAGTTAACTGGGTCCCTTTTATTTTAATTGTGTCAGTTTTGTTTGGGAAAAAACTTTTTGACTTTATGTCATCAGATGGTCCATTTTATCCTTCAGAGATCTTCTCTATCCCTTGTGTGGTCATGAACTCTTCCCCTAGCCATGGTTGCATTAGGTATCAAACAGTACTAGATAAGTAAAGTAAGTTGAATGGTATTGTCATTTTTATCATGTTAGCCCAGCCCAACCATGACAATGAATATCTCTCCAATTATTCACATCTGTCTTTATTTCTTTAAGGAGTGTTTTGTAATTCTATTCATAGAGTTCCCCTTGTGTGCCTTGGTAGGTGGACTTCTACCTGTATGTTTACTTTATACGTTCTGTAGTTTTCTGTTTCCTCTGGCTGGATTTTATTGGTCATGTGTAGGAAGGCTGATGATTTGTGTGGGTTCATTTTACATCCTGCTACTTAGCTGAAATGATTTTTTTTCAAATTAATTTAGTTAATTTTCTACGGTTCCCTAAGCCCCCACTCCAGCTGCCTGTGTTGTGACTTTGGGGGGACTCATAACCTTAGGGAAGAGGGAGGAGATGGTGTGATGGCCCCCTCACACCAGCCATGAGTGGGGCCTGGCCACATCATAGTAAGAAATCATGAATATGAGGAATTCAGAGAAGGGAGATTTCTAGGGGCTGACACAGAAAGCCACAGAACAGAAGAGCATCTAGAGTGACTTCACAATGTAAATGAAGGGATTGCCACACCCTGAGATACTGAAAACCCAGCGATGGTCTCAGAGAGCAGGTATTGGGACACTCCTCCCTCCTCAGGCAGAAAGGCTCTGTCTGGTGCGGCCTTTGTGACTTTGTTTCACTGTCTTTCTTTGGGACCAGGGAGGGTTCGATCTGGGCTTGGGAGAAGCAATGCAGACAAAAGGCCTCTGTAAAATGGACTTTTCAAAAGTGACTGCCATGACCCCAAAGTTCATGTGCGTAGGTTTGGGGGTTACAGGGCTCTTTATAAATGCATGCTCCCTAAGCAAGTACTTGCCAGCCAAGACCCATCCATCCTTTCACTTCCATCGCCCTGAACTATAGCCCAAGCTTTCTCAGGGATCATGAACCTGAAGAGACAGAAACCCCAGAACCTAATTGTGCTGAAAATTGTCACAGGCTAGAGTGTTTCTGCTCATGTATGTGGCCTTAAAGGGACAGCATACACAATGACTAAAATGATTTTAAAGGTGTTAATAAAGTCAGTCTCAAGAGGCAACAAAACCCTGGGCAAATACTATATGTTCCATCAGGCCAAAATGAAAGGAGACAATCCTCCTTTCCGGCAAAAATCAGTCAGCTGTTTCAGAGGTTTGGAAAAAAGCCGGTGAGCTTTAGAGGCATAAAACCAACTTGATAGTCTCCTTGGCATGGAGATTTAGAGCTGAAAGGAATCTCAGAGATCAACTCATCCAACCCTCTCGTTTTACAGATGAGGAAACTGAGACCCAAGGAGGCCCAGTGACTGACCCAGGTCATACAAGTAGAAGAGAAAGAGTAGGGTCTTGAGCAAAGGACCCCTGACTCCAGGCCTAGCTTTTTTTATGTGTGTGTGTGTATATGTATATGTATGTATGTGTATTATATATAGATGTGTATGTATGTATACAGAGATATATGTATATGTACTTACATTGATATACATATATTTGCCACTTGCTGACTCATTTTTTTAAATAGCTTTCATTAGTATTACTGTTTTATTCACTGTAATTATGCTTGAAATCAATTCAATGATTTCTTTTTACTTGTAGCTCTACATATAACCAACCACCCAAACCACCAGCCTGAAGTGTAAGCATTCTTGGGTTGCTGAACCAGTTTTGGCCAAGCCAGAAGGGCAGGGACTAAGAACAATTCTTTCAAAACTCTTCATCTGGGTTCTGTGGTGTTTTGGGTCAGTTGGTATTAGATGGATGAGGAGGAATTACAGAATCAGAGATTCAGAGCGAGGAGGGACCTTTAGAGATATTCTGGTCCAATCTCCTGACTTTACAGAGGAAGACCAGCCCAAGGTCACACGGGGGTTAGTAGTGAAGCGAACCTCTGAACCTAGTTCCCCAGCTCCAAGTCAGGTCTCTTTGTACCCCACCACGCAACTAAGGGAAAAAAATGCTCTTTTGCAGCAGAGAGGAAGTTGAGTGGTTTGTGAAGGCTGCTATTAAAATTAATTTACAATTCATCAACAGGTTGTTATTCCATAGGGATAGCAAACAGGCCTGGGATTTAAGGTTAGAGCAGCCACATGGGATAGATTCACTTTAAAAAATCGTTGCTTTGCTTTGGGTCTTTTGTTTTTGTTTTTGTCATTAATCTCCAAATCCAGGTTCTTTGTGCTTGTCTCCATTTGGTGAGCCCCTCCCCATCTAAACCCCTCACCAAAAGCTTTACCAGACACACCTTTTCTCATTCTTTCCCCCCTTGTATTGTAGTTCTACCCCCTACCTTGCCTTGCTTAGCTTTCCTTCATAGTCCCTGCATACCCAGTATAGATTGGAGTCAAGGACCTTACCCTGGGGTTTCTGTGACCCATTTAGTCACAGATCTTCCCCAGGCCAGTGGAAGCCCTCTGGTCTGTTTCCATGTCTTTTATTCCCATGGGTGCTATCAATGCCTTACATATCATTTCTCCTCTTTAGAGTTTCCACCCCTAGAATCAGCCTTTGCCAGATCCCTGTTTCAAGACAGGATTCACCCTACTTTACCACCAACCTTCCCATGTCCCCCCAATGTAATTTTGAACCTGAAAGACTGAGCAAAGAAACTGGGACAGACCGGGGAATTCCAAGTTCTGGTATCACTGGTACTGTGACCCCTTTTTACCACTGAACCCCAGAGCTATTGCCCCAGGTGGCCTTTTCCGCTTTCTCCTTCCTACTGTAACCATGCTAACCCTGAGCTCTTAAGAAAATCTACTTGCCCTCCTTACTCTCCATATTTAGGGTATTGCCCTTTTTTCCATTTTACTTTAATTTTTTCATTCTTTCCCTAAGAAACACCAAACAAAATGAGCATTTTAACATATGCTGTGCCACAGAAGGAAAGGATTGTACGTAAAATTGCAGATCTCTATGATGTAGATCCTGTTTTTCTCCTTAGATTCATAATACATTCAACATGCAACTTTTCAAGACATTCTGCTTGTCTGTGATTCCTTCTGGCCTTCCTTCTGTTCTCTGCTCGTTTTCGGGGGTGAGGGGGTGGGTTGGAGTCTGTCCCAAATCCCCTTTCCCTCCCACCTCCCTGCCAACATTAAAAAAAAAAGAAACACAAGATCCTCATAACAAGTGCAAATGGTCAAACAAGAGAAATCCCTCCCTTGGTCATGTCTGAAAATGTACGTCGAATTCTGCATCTTGAGTCTGTCGCTTCCTCTTGTCAGGAGGTGGATGGCATCGGTCCTCCGGAGCCCTTGTTAGCCATTGCACCAAGCAGAGTTTTAAGTCTTTCAGAGTTGTTTGTTGTTTTTGTATGAATTGTTCCCTTCGTTCTGCTCACTCCACTCTGCATCAGTTCAACCCAGGCTTCTCTGAAACCACCATCCCTTTCATCATTTCTCTTGATACGCTGTTATGTTCATGGATTTAATTGGATAGATTATTAGAGAGATTTAATTTGTTCAGTCAAAGAGATTAAAGGTACTCCTTTAATTTGTGACTCTTTGCCACTACAGAAAGAACTGCCATGAATATTTTTGTACGTTTGGATCATTTTCCTCTTCTTTGATTTCTTTGGGGTTGTTGCCATTTTTGATCTACTTTGCTCCTTCCTACCAGTGTGACCTTCAGCAGGCTAATTTTTTTTTCCTCTGGGCCTCAGTTTCCTCATCCGTAAAATGGAATTTTAAACTAGAAGATCTCAGACATCACGCGTACATCTCTGATTTTAAACTGAAATAAGTAGACAAGGTTCTGATCTTGGAAAGAGTGTGGGACTGTAAATCACAAGATGTAGGTTGCAGACCTGGCCCTGTCCTTTCCTTGTGTATCTGAGAGCGTTAGTTTTCTCCTTTGTATAAAGTGAATAAGAACAGCTCTGCCTGCTCATGAGCCTATATTGGGCACGTTGTAAAAATAAAACACTTTCATGAAAAAGCATTTATTAGGCACTTACAGTGTACCAGGCATGGGTACAAATACAAGCCAACAGTCCCAGCCCCCAAGGAGGAGGATCAGAGGATGACCACATAGAGGGGATGCATAAAGCAGTG
The DNA here is from genome assembly GCF_011100635.1 of Trichosurus vulpecula. NCBI lineage: Eukaryota > Metazoa > Chordata > Mammalia > Diprotodontia > Phalangeridae > Trichosurus > Trichosurus vulpecula. Next base: position 133,189,363 of record NC_050578.1, on the reverse strand, counting down.
GCTGGACCAGTCAGAAGCCAGGGTCCCAGGGAGGGAGCTCAAGTTCTGGCTCTGAGTAGAAGCAGGACCACAGGGAGCGGCCAACATGGGGCTTTTATTTGGTTATTATTTTTTATTTGAAATTGCTTTAAAAGCTTTCTGAAAGCCAAAGGCTGCATCTCAAAGCTGAGCCAGATGTGAAGGAGCTCGGGAGATCTCCAGAGAAATGCAGACCCACCTCCCAACATCTTCTGCAGCTCCCGATGCCCTGCCCAGCTCTCCTTCTCAGTCCAGCTGGACACCAATCACTGCTAAGATTGACCCACCTCTTCCTCGCTTTGTATGGAGGCATAATGATGAGTTGAGACTCAGCTTTTTCCTTTCTCTCCCTTGTCTTTAGAACCCAAAAACAAGGCCTGACCGTAGAACAGCCGTTAAACTAAGTTCAGGTCAGCTCTAAATAGTGATAATCACTTAATCTCTTGAAATGTCTAGCATTGAGTGTGACCCTCCATGAGCACTAGTGCTAGGGGAAGAAAATCCCTAAAATCTTCCCTTATGAGGTCTGGGTGATGAATAAAAATTAACATGTTCGTCATGAGTATTTTGCCACAAGGCTTCTGGAATTGTGGCTGATCATTATGATCACAGTCACTAAGTCTTTCAAAGTTTTAATGAAAGTATAGTCTGTTTCATGATTCCCACATATTTTAATAGAAATCTGTTCTTTTGTTTTTTTATAAAACTACTGAATTACATATAACTTATTAGGATAGGGACTGGATCCATGGTTTCACTCACATAATTAGCTCCCAGGTAATGACACCCCCCGTTACTTTTATTCTCCCACCATTTACCAATGGCAGGTCTTAAAAGGATGCCTGGAGCACGGAACGATGTTCATTAGAAGTTTTTATCCCTAAATGATTTGTTCGGTTTTTTAAATAAACCTGGAAATTGAACAAAAATAGAATCAAAAAGCTGGTTGGGAGCTTAAAGATCATTTGGCCCAACCTCCTGATTTGACAAATGGGGAAACTAAGGCCCCCAGAAATCAAGGGAGTTGCCCAGAGTTATTCAGAGGGTTATGTAGGAGAGCTGGATTCAGACAAAAATCTAGTGTTAGCCTTTGTTAGGCCATGTGCTTAGATAAGCAGATCTTCAGATTTAGAGTAGATAGACTCCTTTTACTTTGTAGTCAAGAACCATACTAAGTAATGGAGAATTGTGGGTCCATGGGTCCTTTCAAGAACAGAAAATTTCTCTATTTTGGCCTCCTAGATGATCAATTATATGCGCTCCATGTGTATTACATAAACATATTATGCATGTCTGTATTATATACTATATGTTCATAGAAACAACAGCTTCTTAAAAAACAAAACACTCTTTTAGGTGAAACTGACATTTGAAATTGCAAACTCTGGGCAAAAAGAAGCCGTTCAGCCCAAGCAGAAGAAAGCCCAGACAACGTCTAGTGACTTAGTCAGACTGCTTTGGGGTGAAGAGGTCCAGGATCTTCAGCAGAATCTCCAAAGCACCCCTCACATCATCATGTATCTGACCCTCCAGCTGGACTCTGAGGCCTCGAAGGAAGAGGTAGGTGTTCTGGAGCAGGTACCGGGGGAAAAATAATAAAGTGTCCAAGGGGCTGTAAGTTAGTAATCCCTGGAAATAAATTCACTTTTTTTAAATCACTTTCAGTGATCTGTACCTGTAGGAAGAGGTAGAGAACTGTATCAGAACTCTGTTTTCTTAATTTCATAAACAACCTTCATAGTCCGCTGGGTGTCTCATTGGAGTCTAACTTTAGTGACCTCCTGCATGGAAGAGCTAGGGCCTGAGCCCAGAGCCCCAAAGAGGAACTCCTTTTAGAAGAAATAAATTATCTGCCTGTATATTCTCGCTTGGAGAGAATAGTTGGATTTGTTTTCCTAGCTGATAATACATAGGGCGAAAAGTAGCACACAGCCTGTGAAAACTAGAAAACGTACCCATTGGGGGACATATAATAAATGAGAATTAGGGAACATAGAGTCTATATGAATTTTCTAATCTAAATTTCATGGTTAATTTAATGTTGATGATCTCTCCTTCATCTTCTTAATAAACGATGGTTAGATTGATTACTTATCTCTCTTTCAGTGAGCCTTAATACCAAAAGGTCAGAGATATTGTAAATAATTGATAGATATTTTAAAACCCCAAAGTATAGGAGAGCTCTTAATTCCTAAGAACAATAATGAAATTTAATTGCTTAGGCTCCAAGGTATCTTCATTTCTAGGTAAATAATTAGGTAGTTCTTAGTTGCAATTGTCTTAAGGGTAACATGAATTTTACTGTGTTCTTACTCTAGGTTCAGTTGCCTAGGCAGGCTTTTAACATGTAACATCTCACGTCATTACTTCAAGGAACCACAATTTCATTGGTGTAGGGGTCGTTACCAACTCATCACAGCTCCTCTGTGCCTTGGGAGATGATAGAATGAGTTACTGTGACCAAAATAATTCATCACCTGGTTGCCGACCCTAGTAGTAAATCTCTCTGAACTTAGCTAGAGTAGTCCTCGAATAACAGTCCATGCCTGAGCCTTTGTGCAAATGGGTGTTCCACTTGCATAGCCTTCAAAAACCCTGGGTCCCCTCCAGCCGTGGTGAGGCATCAAAGGGGAATCTAGAGTCCTAACTTACCAATATGGCAGAATAAAGACATCAAGTGCCAACCCTATCTGCTTAGAGCATTAACTAATAAAAATAAATTCCATCCTTCCAGTTAATTGATTTGCTTATAGTTTACTAAGTAATAATATCGATTTTATAACTACTGAACAAATATCACAGATTTTATTTTTTCTTTGAAAGGCTGGAATGGTCCAATTTGAGTTCAGTGACACCTCTTTGCTTCTGCCAAATTGAGAAGCTGAGAGAGTAACTAATAAATGTCTCTTTGCCAGAAGTCCTGGGTCGATCAGAGGCAAGGGCTTCTTTTTGTCTGTTTTTTGTATCAAGATGAGGTTAATTGCTGAAATGATAAAGGAGGGATTTGTTCATGCTTGCTTTTCTACTGGTTTTTTGTGTTCTGGGAATGAGAGGGCCTCAAGACCTAAGGTCCTTAGTTCTATCATTGTAAGACACAAGGCAAACACTCACTTTCTAGCTGGGGTTGGCAAGCACAGCCTTAAACCTTCTGGCTCATTGGTAGGTAAAATGTGACTGAGATCTTTTGTCATCTTTGAATGTCTTTCCATGGGAAAGTCTATGGATGTTTCTCAGAGGAACAGCATGAAGATTTCTATTTGGAAATCAAGAAAAGACACTTCTTGGCCCTGTCACAACAGCAAAGTTTAGTAGAGGCACATTTTCATTGTTGAGATTGGCGAATGTGGAAAATCCACTAATTGTCGCTCTGCTAACAAGCGCTTCAAAACCCAGCTAATTAAATTGGCTAAGACCTAAAAGCTATAGAACTTGCCAAGTCTTTTAATAAGGAGACTTTTAATACATTTGAAAGAAGGAATTCTCCTAAAGGTTTCTGTTACCTTTGCTAAGCTTCGGCATGACTTATTTACTAAAGAATAGAACAGGGCCATTTTGGTTACTAACTAAAATTTTCATAATATTTTTGCCTTTTTAGCTTGGGATGTTTTGACCACTGGTCTACAGCAGGTGTTCCCCAGTGCTAAGTTGAGGAGGAGGTAGCTTTCCCGTTCTATTGGTTTTTAGCATTTCGGATAATGGTGGCATATCCTTCTTTCTCACTCAAGTTTTAGATGGGTGGCATTCCTTCCTCAAAAAAGCATCTCACTTAAGCTGATTTATAATTCTCCTGGTTTAAATTCTAGAAGCATTCCAAGAAATTGTTTATGAAGCAGGACTTGGTTATGTGCATCCAAAATATAGCACATTGTAAGAATACTTAATACATGTTAAAAACAAATGTTTCAAATATGTTATTATCTTTATAAATATGTAAGAGCTGGCGTTCCATGCACACAATGACATCTAGTTATTTGCAGTACGTAGAGACCAAACCAAGAAATAGAAAGCCAGTGGAGACCAAAGGAAATTGTGTGACTCTTTCAAAAGCTTATTTTGCTGTTTAATTATGAACAGCATGATCACTTTTTTGTGGATTTAATAATGTTATTTAAGCTTCAGGTAGATATGTGATGGGGTGGTTGGAGAACAGGCCTCAGAGCCAGAAAGACCTAGGCTCAGTCCTCCCTTGGGCGCACACTATCAGTGGGACCCTGGGCAGTGACTTTACCCCTTATGTTGGCAATCAAAATGGACTCTTAGCACTCAGTTCAACCAAGTGCCCTTGAGGAGTTTGGCCTTTGTTTCCTTGATTAGATTGGGAGTCCTTGGTGACCTCCTTGCCTCAGGGGAGGGCCTAGTTTACATGGGTTTGAGTGACATGTTTGTGACATCAGAGGCTTTTAGACCTCTTTGTGACGATTTTAGGTCATGTGGGTGAGTCGCATGTGTGACTCACCCTTGACCCTGAAAAAGATATAAAACCAGGGGTTGGCTTTCTCTTTCTCGGAGCTCTTTGCCACAGGAGGAGTGGCGTGTGACTCTGGGCCGGCCGCTATCAAGCTCCCCGGCTCGTGAGCTCATAGGTTGATGCTTTTTGGTAACTATGAATTGTGATTTGGTCTGTTTCTAATGTATCTTTGTATTTGCTCTGAGGTTCAGGGTGCTGGCTTTTTCCCCTGAACTAAGTGAATGATGTCTGTATGCTGGATTAAAGTAAAATTGTTAACCCCTTAACGTTGCTTTCCTTAGCAAAGCAGATCAAAAGAACCTATGCCGGCAGCGTTCTTGTGGTTGGGCCTGTGTTGGTTTTTCACCCCCACAGCAGCTGCTAGCCGGATTGTTGAAACACTCCTCAAGGCTCTGGATGGCTCTCAAAGACTAGAGTTATAAAGAAGGAACCTGCTTTGGTAGGGGAAGTTTCCTCATCTAGGAGTTCCTTGTAGCTAGAAAATCTCAGATCCAGTCCCTATAGTTCTAAACATGAAGGGAAAATGTCTGTCCCAGAATGAATTTTCCACGGGGTTCTGAAAGGGTTTTATTTTATTTTCCTCATTTATAGCTATCATCATGATACTCTCCAGGTATCCCCACTCCCTCAGCCAGATGCAACTGAATCAATAAATGTGTGGTTTGTTGTCCTTTGGCTTCTGAAACACGTAACGTGCCGTGTCCCAGCACAATATCAGCGCTTTCACTGGTGATGAGAATAAGGACGACTCAGATTCTGTGTCATTCAGTTAGTACAGATATGATGACGCAGAGCGTGAACCACTTGGTTTCTGTCTTTTCATCCCCTGGCACCATACTTGGCACATGGTAGACTCTTAATCAGCAATTATTGAAATGAATTATCCCCATTTTGCAGACAAAGAAACTGAGACTTTCAAAAGTTTCGTGACTTGTCCATTGTCACACCTAGTTAAGTGTTCGAGGAGGGATTTTGAACCTAGTTCTCCAGTCTGGGTCTATTGATACAGTGACATATTTGTGGTGTGCCTAAACTTCTCACGTATAGCAGCTGGGTGGTGCAGTGGTTAGAGCACTGGGCCTGGAGTCAGGAAGCCTTGAGTTCAAGTTTGACCTCAGAATGATTTCTAAGAGTTATATATGAAGATCCAAGCTGTTACCAGGGGTTCCAGCACCTGGGGCAAAAGTATTTGAGCTCTAGGAGAAGGGTGGCGTGCAGGGTATGACTGTTCCTCTCTATGGTTGTGGCATGTTAGAGATTGAGATGTGAAAGCTGAGGATGAAGACCTAGGAGGCAAGGCTGTTTAGAGGGCTCTGAGGTGTGAGGGGAGGAGAGAAGTCTGTGAGCCCACCAGCTGCTTATTGGAGAAGAAGGAGAGGAGAGTGGGTCCCACGGTGGCTCCTCGGATGAATACAATAGGGTGGAGCAGACTTAAAGAGTGGTGGCTGAGTGAAGGTAGCAATGGAAGGGTCTGCAATGGCACTGGGGACACCTGTATGTCAAGGGTGTGACAGCCTTTGAAAGAGTGCCAGGAGATATGGGCTCTTTCAGAGAAGAGGTGGCTTTCCATGAGCCCCAAAAGATAGAAGGAATGTGAAAGGAAGAAATCTAAAATCCTCAAATCATAGATTAAATCTGGAAGACAAACCCTAGAGGGCATCTAGCCGATGACAAGTGAAGAGCCTAAGACCCCGAAAGGTCTCACAGGTCAGAGAACCGACAGAGCAAATATTGGGTCCTATTACAATAAATCTGACAGTTTTCCAGATTTTTATACTACAGCTGAGTGAAGTTCTTCACGGGGTACGCCAGAAAGGGAGAGCAGAGGAGGATGGAGGGTAGAGACAGCGAGGGCTAAGTTTACTATGGGAGGGAGGGAGAAAGGCCAGGTGATAGGAGTCATATCACCTTTGGTATTGATCTCAGCGGTGGGGAGAGGGGGTGCGGCATGGCGGTGAGAGGACTGGGGGTGTATATCACGCTGTCATGTTGAGAGGAAGGCCACAGGACTCTGGGCTACAGGAAACCTACCACCTGGTTAAGGAGTGAGCCACTCAGGGGTTAGCATTGGGAGTAGGAGGTAGAAAGCATGCCCCTCGATACATCTGCTTCTGGGACAAATCCCTGACTGCCTGGGGTTAGTTTCAGCTCTATGAGAATGCGTGTAGAAACAAACAAAAGTAAAAATTTGGTTAAGAATGTTTCTAGACTTGAAAAAGAGTTAGAAGTTTAATTTGAATTCTTCCCATAGAGTATCACTAATTAGTATACATGTCTTCATCATAATGTGGTTTTGTTGCCTTTAGCTTAATTTGCAAGTGGATTTTTTTTTGTATGTTAGAAATACTTAAAGGATGTGTGATTTCATCGTGTGGATATTTCCCTCCCACTGGTACTGATCTCAACCGTTCCATAACTCAGTAGTGTTCGTGAGGAATTGCTGTGGCCCAAAACATCATTACCCTGCAACCAACCTGCCAGTGACGCTCTCCTGAGGTGACCAAGTTGGTTCTCAGACCGCCCCCCACCACCACCACATACACACACACATCACCAGGTCATCCATTCTCAAGATCTTTCAGATTAGATACCTGTCCTAGCCTTTAAGAGCCCAGGTGTTGAATGAAACATACTAGAAAACAAAGATTGAATTTCCAAGTCTGAATCTCAGTTTGATGTGAAGAAAAACAGTTACTGGCATTAAATAACAGTTGGGCTGTTCTGTATGGGACTATTAAAATTATGAAGTTTTCAAGTTGAAAATACTGGCTTAGCAAGTTTGAGTATCACTGATTATGTCTTTAATTCTTGTCAATTAAACAGCAAGAAATTCTTTACCATTACCCAATGTCTGAAGCATCTCAGAAACTTAAAAGTGTAAGAGGAATATTTCTAACCCTCTGTGACATGCTGGAAAATGTAGCTGGGACACATGTTACCAGGTAATAACCAATTTTATTTAACTGTAATTTTTTTCTGCATTGCACATTGTCTTTCTTAGTGTTGATCAGAGAAAAATGCCAATAAAGGAACAATCACATTAGCAAACATACCCGCAAATGTCTTTTCATTCAAGGAGCTTTCACAGATAAAGCCTTTTTAAAACTAGGATCGTAGGTTTTATAACCAAAAGGAACATCTTCATTTTGCAGCGAAAAAACTGAAGGTGATTTGTCAAATTTAAACCCAGGTCTAGCATTTTCTCCACTATTTCCAGTTCCTTTAAATCCTGGATTTTTCAGATTCCTCACATTAGGATCATAGGACTTAGCATTTATCAGGACCTACAAGGTCACCTGATCCAATCTCCTCATTTTAGACCTAAAGAATTTAAATGATTTGACAGAATTCACATAGGTAATAAATCTCAAAAGTGAGATTCAAACCCAAGCTCTCAGACTCCAGATGCAAGACTTTCTACTTACTGCACACACTGGCTCTTCACACCTCCTGGACACCTGTGCCAGCACACCCAGCAAACCACTCTGAACTAGCCAGTCCTTCCTCTGCCTTGTTGATATTCTTAAAGTACAGGTCTGCCATCCTTCCTCTTCAGAAGCTCCCATGATTCCTGTTGCCTGTAGGATAACATACAACTCCTCTGCTAGGTCTTAGGAGGGTTCTGGAAGCCCACCTCCTGGCATTCATGAGCAGAAAGGTGTGTGTTCCTGGACAGGAGTCTGCTGTGTCACAGGTGTGAATTGGGAACAAGCCTGACCTTCAATGGAATATTATTGCTCCTTAAGAAGTGATGAAAGGAGAGGTTCAGAGAAACCAAAAGACTCGTATGAACTGATGCAGCGAAGTGAACAAAATCAAAATAGTTTGTACAGGGAATACAATAGTATAAATTTTCATTTTATTTTTTAATTAAGAAGCTTTTCTTTTCTTTCTCTCCAATTCCACCCATTTAAAAAAAAATCCTTGTAATCTATACATAGTGAAACAAAACAAATTCCTAACTTGTATTCCAAAATGTATGTCTCATTTTGCATATTGAATCCATCATCTCTCTGAATGACTAAAATGTTGTAAGAAATCAGATCATTTCAGTTACCAAATATGATCCCAGAAGACTGGCAATGTAATCATACTTTCCGCCTCTTATCAGAGAGATAATGGCCCAGCGGTGGCAGAATGAGCCATACATCTTCAAGCATGACTAATATATCTATTTGTATTCCTTGATTATACTTTTATTTTTTTACAAGGAAGGGCATCTGGGGACAGAAGGTGGGGAGGTAGTAGTTAATGATTGGGGAAGTGAGAGTAAAGATGGTGATGCCAAAAAAAAAAAGAAGGAAAATAATAGCACTGAAACCTTTTTAAACCACTGAAGAAAGTAGTAGGAAGTCCAGAAGGGAACACAGACAAACAAGAAGTGCAGCATTGTTATTGCCTTGTTAAATGTAACATATAATTTTCTGGGGACAGCCAGGTGGCACAGTGGATAGAATGTTGGGTCTGAAGTCAGGAAAACTTGAGTTCAAATCTGTCCTCAGACTCCTATTAGCTGTGTGACATGGGGCAAGTCACTTAACCCTGTGTGCCTCGGTTTCCTCATCTGTAAAATGGGAATGATAGTAGCACCAGGGTTGTTGTAAGGATCAAATGAAATAATAGTTGTAAAGCATTTAGCACATAGTAAGTGCAATATGTTATCTATTATTATTATTATTAAAAGTTGTCCATCATAGAGGCACATTATTTCATATAGGAGCTTCTTTTTCCATTATTTTCTTAAATATGAAAATGTTTACACTTGTTGATGGTTTTCAGGTTCATAATAAAATAGAAAACTTAATTTTAATTATATTGACCCCAAGTGTTTGAAATATTGTGGGAATATTAGGTCATTGCCTGGGAAACATAACTTGGGCATTATTCTGTGGCTCCTCATCTCTATGTGGGGGCCACTGCCTCTTGCTCTCATTAGGAACAGAAATCATTTTTAAATTGTCTATGTCATTCTTTAGAACCTAGAAAAAGTGTTAATATTAGTCTTATTTTAAGTTCTTGGTCTGGCCATCTCCATGTCGTCATCCTCATGTCTCCCACTGGAATCCTGGCTCTGCCCCTAGAAAGCCAGGCTCCAGTAGGGGAAATTTTGATTTTTCTTCCCAGACCCAGGCCTCCCTACTACTTCTTAGGTACCCCTGATCCCTGCCACTGCATGGCGTACATTCCCTTTGCCCTTTCTAGTCCCCTTGTGTGTTGTCTTACCACATTGAAACATAAGTCCCCAGAGGGCAGAAATTGTCTTGCTTGAGTATATTTGGCTCAGTGCTCGGCATTGTGCCTGCCCTTAAGAAATGCTTATTCTCACTACCTACCTTCCCTTCAAGCCCATCTCTCCTTTTCAGAGCCACTAAAAACTTTCCACACCAAGAGCCTTTATTCTCATCTCATAGTAACTTATCAAGCCCTTGAAGCTCCCTCATATCTCAACTGAAACAATTCACTCCAAGCTTAGGTCACTAATGATTTCTGGTGCTGGGCTGGTGTTTAGTAAATGCTTAATTGAATTGAATCTTAATAAGTGGAAAAACGTGCAGTATAAGCACCTGAGTGCCAGGCCTTGTGCTGGGCACTGAGGATGCAAGACAAAAGTTAAATAATCTCTGCCCTTGAGGAGCTTAAGGGAAAGAGCAAATTGTACACCAGTAAGTAAATATGAAGTCTATAGAAGTATGGTAAAGTCATGTCAGAGTCAACAAGAAAATCTCAGTAACTGGGAGGAGTCAGGAAGGGGCTCATGAAGGAGGTTTCAAAGCAAGGCTGAGGGTCCTTGCGTTAGGGGGAGGAGGGTATAATACACATTCCAGACATGAAGTAACCCTTATGCAGTGTCCTGTAGGTAGGAGATAGTGTATCATTTATGTGGGGATCAGGGACAGGGTGGCAGGGTGGTCTTTGATGTTCCCTTTTCTGGGGCCCACATCTTCTTCAGTGTTGTGAGAAAACAGTTGTTGAGGGTTCTGACACTGCAGTGGCTTATTTGCCTATGACATGCTGGAGAGCTTGTCCTTTGCTCCCTGGCATCACTTGGTAAGAAGAAGAAGGTGTGCAGAAAATATACTTTGTTTTCTTTGTTGCCAATTTGCTGCTGAGATGAAGAGAAGCAGGAAAGACAGAATACACTTTTCTCCATTGTGCCTGTTGTGGCTAAGACGTGGAAGAGAAGAATCCTGCCAAAGGAGCAGAATTAGAGAAGCCTTTCCCACTATCAAGATGAGGGTTGCTGCCTTTCCTTAAAAGTTCATAACATTGTTTCAGCTGAAGGCATCATCTAAGTCTGAAGCTAGCAGTGATGGGCTTAGAGTTGCTGTCCAGGAGAAAGCCCAGCTGAGAAGTGGAACAGCATGAAAGCAGAGCATCAGAGAAGCCTCAGACCAGCAGATCAATGCATCCAGCTAGAATGCCATGTGTGGCAAAGCGTTATAGTCCAGCACAGCACGAATCATCTCCCCCCAACCTCTCCCATTAGAATGTAAGCTCATTGCAATTATGTATTATTTCATTCTTTGTGCTTGTATCTCTAGTGTTCTGTCAACAAGAAGTGCTTAATCAATCCTTGGTAACTAACTGATCGATTGATCTCAGCTTAGCAGCAGAAGCATTTGTTTGCACAGAAGCTAGTTTCCTCAAGGAACTTTTATGGACAGTTCCTTTGATGATATCAAAGTCTATAGTTCCAAAGTTGTGAGTTGTCCTGGCCACATGTATGACTTACTACCCTAGGACTTTTAAGTATAATGACCACTCTCACCATGGACACACTACACATTGGAGCGGGAATGTGACTCAGGTTTATTGGTAGAATGTTATATAAATATTATGTGTTATTTGGTTGTTTTTTGTTTACTGTTGTTTTTGCTGTTAATTAAGTATTAGTAAGAGTTCTATTCATGGGAACTAGACTGGTGGGGGCTCATAAACTACCATGTTAGGAGGAATAGTTACCCACAAAGTTTAACCCTAGGACCTTGAAAGTATTGAGTATAGCAGCCATCCTCTTTCTATGAAAGCCTCAACTTGCCAGCACGGCGACATGTCAGAGGGAAGTTAGCAACAGAGTGAGTTCCTATGGGGTGGGGGGAGGAAGAGCCTACAACCACTACATTGTGGGGTTGGCTCTTAGCTGGTTCCACATACAGCAAACATCTAGCAGGCCAGGATGACTAGAACTGAGAGTGTACAAAGGGAAATCATGAAATGAGACTGGAGAAGATAAGTGAAACTAGAATGAAATAGGATTTGCATACCAGATTTTGTATTTCATCCTTGACTCGGTTTGGAGCCACCAAATTTTTGTGGAGGGAGAGAGAAGGGTTCAGCTCTGTGTTTTGGCAGCTGGATGGAGGAGAAATTGGAGAAGAGAGAGGCCGGAGACAGGGAGACAGCAACCACAAAGCTATTGCAGGTGTCCCTGCAAGAGGTTCTGAGAGTCTGAACAAGGCTACATATGAGCTGAGAAAATTGAACAGATGAGAGATGCCAGGGAGCTACCATAGACAAAACTTGTAGGTGATGGTCATTAGGGGAAGAGGGGAGAGGAAGAGCCAAGGAGGCCTCCGAGGCTTTGAACAGCAATACCATCAGTACCAAAATGTGACCATACACTGCAGAGCCCGAGTATCCAAAAACCAGACGTTACAGATAGGCCATGTTATTCATTAATTCCAGATTACATTAAAACACACACCCATCTGTCTGCAATCATTGCCTTTTCTTGGCTTCAGTTTCCAAAAATCCAAAATAAGGGAGTACATCTCTAAAGTCCCTGCTAGCTGGGGATCCTATGGACCTTAATCCAATATTCTGCACCCAGGAGAGGTTCAGCAAATATGATCTGATATTCCTGTTGAGTTGTGAGGTTAATTATATCATGCATTATTTATTTATTTCTGAGCAAGAGCATTAAAACATTTTAATATTGTTAACTGATCTGAAAGCTCTTTATATCGAAATGCTTTGTGTAAATACTTAACAGAAAACTTCCATTGTGCAATTTTATTCGGCATTAACATGTTCTTAGCCACTGTCTGGTATTAAAATATATTTCTGAAAAAATTTACGACATGTTTTACGTACATTTTTTATTCATGTATAACATCTCACCTCTCTATCTCACAGTCATATTTCAGGGATTCTGCTCATTAAGCATTTAATCCACAAAACACACCATATGTAATATTATATGAGCAAGACCACCCGTTTGTTGTTTCAGAATCTTTACGAATACACTGACCTTCTGACTTGATTTTTCTAGCTCATCACTTTCTTTAAATGAAAAACTAGTACATGTGGCTTACTGGAAGGAAGATGACAAATTGTTGTTAATTGGACTTCCTGCTGAAGAGTAAGTTGAATGTTTTTTTTTTCTCTTATGCTTTGAAATCAGTCATAAAATACACTTTTCATAAGGTACATTTTATTTAAAATATTCTGTTTTTTAATCTAAAGCTAAACTACTTGGTGTTCGTAGGTATTGTACATATAGCAGAGAGGCAATGAGATTGCATTTGGTTTTGTTAGAATATACTCGGTATACCCCTAGTAAGCAAATCCATATCTTAGTCATTAAGCCTGTCAAGATTTGCCTCTTCAAAGATGACCGAATTTCAAAGATTTGCCCAGCAGCAACCAGGATCCCTACTAATACTTTTGTCAGACATTATTTGTTGTGTGAATTCAGCATCTCACATGTCCTAGTTCCACTGTATATTCTCCTCCAATTATTTCCTCTTTAAATTATCTTCTACATCTAAGAGTAAAGTGCAGAGGCCGTATCGTGTTATATTGGCCTTCAACATCTTCCAAAGATAAAGACTCTCTTTGACTCTGGACTGGCTCGTCCAGATCTGTATCAACAGCAACAACATCGTGAATCATAACATCATCTCGTCCCAACTTGCAAATCGAGAATATTTCTTAATATTTGGGGATGTGCCCTCTTTGTGCTTAACTAACCTATTTTGTATTTCTCTGATATAATTTGCAATGGCACTGAAAATAGGAAGCCAGAGGAGTGGGAATATTGAGTGGGTTTTGGTTAGTGAAACTGTGAAGAAGCAAAGTGCTTTTTAGTGAGATTGTGGATTCAGAGAGAACTGAATGAAACCCAGAATGAGTTGGTCCAGAGTGAATGGACTAGGGTAAATAGCCTATATCATCTCTGAATAAATAACAGAAAAGAACTGATCTCACCTGCATTATCAAAACTAGATTAAGAAATATAGCAATCATCACTTTGGTCAAGCCTTTCTCACCTGGATGCTTGGTAGAGTAGAACATTTACCTGTCAACTGGATTCTCTAAAACTATATTACTCTCATAAAGTCCTCACTTCCGTGTGTCTCTGATCATCCTCCAGAAGATGAGAGGTGATAAGGTTTCTAAGGCTGGGCCTCTAGAGGGAGCTTAAGATGACCATTAGCAAGGCTAAACCCACTTCTCTGGGATTACTCACAGATTACTCACATTAACCACGGCAAAGAGCAAAAAGGAGTGGTCCTCCAGCTTAGGCACATAAAGATTCTGATCCCCCAAGAACCTAAGGGTTTGAAAGACAAAATTAGGCCTAGACCTGTGAGAGAAGGAAAAGGGGCATAGGGAAGGGAGTGTAGGATGAACTAGCAAGAAGAAGGCTCCAAGGACTGGCCCTGTAAACAGAGGAAGGGAATACTGGAGCATTTCCTGCTCCGTGTGCCCCCTCTTGGCAACATAGCATCAGAGAAATTCTATCTCAGGGTCAAGAAACATTTTTCTGGAAGGGGCCAGATAGCAAATATTGTAGGCTTCGTGGGCCAAGAGGCAAAATTGATTGTGTTGGATAATTACTTATAGAACAAAGGAAAAAATGTCCACACTTTTTTTTACTGGTAAAATTAAAATATAACAATTATTGAGTGCATTTTTTGGTAATGCAAGTCAATTAATGAGAAGAGTGGAATTCTTTTCTTGGTGACATTTTGATTAATCGGGGGTGAAAGTTAGTGTTCCCAGTCATCAAAATGGATTGCAAATGTCCTGTTAATACCGATCTGTCGTTACATTTTATGTATTTCATCTTTGAAAATGACTTTTCATACAGATAGGTACTTTCAAATACTGATATCAGTCCGAAAGCATATGATTTTAATTGAGTGTATTCATCACTTAGAAAAGGCATTTAGAAAATTCTAGTAGATTCTTCTTTTGATATTTTCCTTAGGCAAAAGTTCCCCAACTGCACAGCTAAGTAAATGAATTTTCAAATATGGACATTTCTTTTGCACTTGTATTGAGTTCTGAAAAATGCTGCTGGAACTGTAGTTTGAGCTCAAAAACTAGATGCACTATAAATTTGTGTGGGAATGGAGGTCTCACTTCCCGTTTTTACTTTTGACAATACGGGAAGTATATAAAGCACCTTGACATTACTCATAATTGAAATAACATTAGTTGTCATTGTACTGATTTTTACCGCAGTATGTTTCACATGTAAGCATGATTTGCTTTGTAATTTTAGATTGAATTCATTAAGAAACATCAGGTCTTCAGCAAAAGCTAGTGTCCAAATCCATTCATTGTTGGATAGTAGTGAGTGAGAGTGGCTCTTCTCATTCAGAAAAACTCAAATTTCAATCCTCAGCTCAAAAAATTATAATGAAAGTTTTTTTTTCCTCTTCTTGTTTTGATATGATGGGTATGCACTGGTAGTAAAAAATTAATAATAATAAAATATCAGGTACGGTATAGCACTGAAAATGCTATTGAGTATATAACGGCCACACTGCCATTTGTGGTGCACTGAGAAGCTGTAGAAAGTAATAAAGGCAACACCCATGGTCTCTGTCGCCATTGTAGCATAAAAATAGGCATGGAGAACACATAAACTGTGTTTACCCAGCTGTGTTCCAACAACTTTTTTGTGTAAAAAGCATTCTTAGTTTCCTGGCTATCCAAAAACAGGAAGTGGGACCAATTTGACCTATGAGCCATAGTTTGCCAACTCCTGCTCTAGCCAAATAGATAAGCAATCTTTATCACTAAATGGTGTTCTCCATCTTATGAAGAACATCCTCTCCACCTCACCCCCAGATTTACTGGCTTGAACCATCCGGAAGGACATCCAGAAGCAAATCCGAATCAGCCAGCTGCTGATTAAGAACCTGGTGGAGAAGAGGGGGCTTTTCTCTAGGGGTTCCCCCATCCCATCACAGATATGAGGTCCGATGTGACGTAGTACACCTGGATCATACATTAGTTCTAGGCTTCCTCTGCCATCCTACTCCATGCCTATCCCAGCGGCACTAGGACTTGATTTCTGGCCCAAGTACCATACAGGAACCCAGAACTCTCATTTATCCTAGAATTAATTAATGAGACATTGGGGAGGGGGCGAAACATCTCCAATTGTCCTGGTCTATATCTGGCTACTGGACCCGGATGACTCCAGAGGAGAAGGTGAGGCTGGTGACCTTGCACAGCCCTCCCATACTTAAATCCACTTCACTTGAAAGTCATGGCATCATCTTCCTCACACCATGGTCCTCTTCAAGAACAAAGGAGGAACACAACAACAACAATAAGACATCCCTTATTAAAACAATATTAAAATAAAATTTAAAACAGGCACCATCTATAATGACACTACTTAGCACTAGATTAAAATAATGCTCGTCCATTATCAAAAATTTAAATCTATTTTGCCTTCTTTTGATGTCAGAATTTTGCTATTTTACCAGTGTGGTTGTGAATTAATAGATATTGTTTGCTTTTCTAGGGTTCCTCTTCCTCAGCTGAGAAACATGATAGAAGATGTTGCCCAAACCTTAAAGTTTATGTATGGTTCTTTAAACAGGTAAATATTTTATGTGTTGAATAATTAATTTGTGACATTTTTACCAAATCACTCTATGCCCTTGAGAGGCGGCAAGGTAAATAAATATTGGAGATAACACTAGAATTATATTACCAACCTTCCTTGTTTCTACCCATGGTTGAATCATTTCTACTCCCACCCCTCATACCCAAATTGTTATTATTATCAACATCCACCTTCACTAACCTGGGGAAAACCTCACCTCTATTCTTAATTTCTAAAAAGAAAAAAAAAGGTTAAAAATATTCCTTTACTCTAGAGGAGGGAGGGATCTTTTTGGTGTCATGGACCTCTTTGGCAGTCTAGTGAAGCCCATGGACCTCTTCTTGGAATATGGTTGTAAATGCACAAAATAAAAGATAGGATCACAAACGAAACTGATTATATTGAAATACAGTTATCAAAAAAGTTTTTTTTTTTTAATTTCATGGTCCCCAGGTTACTAGACTGCCCTTACCCTCTGACTCAGGGATACCACTATACACCCAAAGAAATCAAAGAAAGAGGAAAAGGTCCTCTATGTAGCGAGGCAGCTGGTGTCTCAGTGGAGAGACCACTGGAGTTGGGAAATCCTGTGTTCAAATTCAAGCTTCAGACACTAGCTGAGTGACTCGGGACAAGTCACTTAACCTTTGTTTGCCCAAGTCTCCTCACCTGTAATGGGGTTTAATAACAGCACCTACCTTGCAGGGTTATTGCAAGGATCAAATGAGATCATTATTATAAAGCACTTAGCCCAGAGCCTGGCACATACTAGGCACTTAAGAAATGCTTATTCTGGGGCAGCTAGGTGACTCGGTAACTAGGTAGAACTCCAGCCCTGGAATCAGGAGGACCTGAGTTCAAATCCAGCCTCAGACACTTGACGCACTTACTAGCTGTGTGACCTTGGGCAAGTCACTTAACCCCAGTTGCCCTGCCTTTCCCTCTATAAAAAGATTTTTTTAAAGAAATCCTTATTCCTTCCCTCCATCCTACTTTTCAGCATCAAGCATTTTTAGACCCATGAATACAAAAGAAAGACATTACCGACCCATGTGTCTACATCCTTTGGCTGTGACATAATTGTAGCCTTCATGATGTCAGCCTCCTTCCAAGAGAATTTTATACTGGCCTTTTAGAAGGGGTGCAGTGGAGAGTACATGTATTCCATCCCCAGCAGTCAGGAAAGACCAAGGGTAGTGTGTATGGTAGGGGAAATTCAAGTGCCAGACTACAGCTGATGACTTCAGTGTCACGTGACAGATGGTGTTGTCCTGACTGCACGCTCACATATCTGCAGAGCATTCTGTGAGGCTGAGAACATCGCTCGCTTGGATCATTTTTTCAACTTGTTTTTCCAAAGAGCAATTCAGCCTGAAAAGCTTTACTCCAGGACCAGCACTCAGCCCTGCGATGCCTCCAGCTCCCTGTTCGTGGACACTCTGCCCGGCGTTCAATGGCTCACACTTCCACAAGAAACCCAGGTAACCTCGGGCTCCCCAAGTCATCGTGAATGGCTTTCTTGGCAGGTCCATCTTCTCTCCTCAGTCAGTTATGGCTTTGGAGGGAAAACGAGTCAGTCAGCCAGGGAGCATTTCTTAAGCACCTTCTCTGCTGGACACTGAGCTGGGTGCTGGGGATATTAGTTCAAGGAAAGAAGCTGATATTCCATCAGGGAAGAGGAGTGAATGAATAAAAAGCAACATCCGTTGAAGAAAGAAAGAAATACTGCTTTTATAAAGAGAAGCCAGCTCTGGCTTTATCATTCTAGGTTGCCATTTAGACTTTTTAAAATGGGGGAGTATTTCTGTTCATGCAGAATACTTTGGGGGGAGCAAAGCACCCAGGAGTTTTGGGTTTTATGATATATTGTGCTGTTAGATTAGGCTTAAACAGGAAAGAAGATAGCCCAAGGCGGAAGGTCTGTATTTAATTACAAACATAGCTAAGAAGCAGGAAATGAAACAGGATGTGCTTTGCTTGGTTTAAGATGTTCGATGCAAGGCTTTGCCATCACCCCATTCTAATCTATGGGGTTTGTTAATGGCCTTCCTCCTAAAGGGGGAAGTTTGCTGGTGTCCATCCAAGTGATAGATACCTTACGTGACTCGGACCTTGTTCTTCCACCCCCAGATGATCAGAGTGAGGTAGGACCAATAACAGCAGGCCCAGGCACCTTAGTCTTGGCACTTTGCCATAAAGTCTGTCCCTCCTGAAGACAGTCACCATTCTGTGACCCTGGGTCTGGGTGAAAGCCCCCACCCTGAAACTCAGAGCTCAGTTCTGCTCTTCATAGACTGCAGCCTCATTTGTTTGAGTCAATGCCTATGTACCCTCTACAAGTAGGGCCTCTCAGTGCCAGGCTAACTTGTGATGACAGACTTTGCTTGAATTTAACAAATTCATTTCAGAGTTTTGTCTTTATACGTTTTCCTGGTGTTTCCCTACAAGAGGATGTAACTTTTCCTACTTTGAAGGCCAGGTATCAACAGGGCCACGCATTGGGAATACCTTTATCATGGAACTCATACGTACAAGACACCCTGGCTCTGTCTCTAGCAAAAATTACAGACTATGCGCAGAACTGTATCAGCTGCCAAGGGGAGACAGAAATGTAAGAAATGAGCCTTGTCCTCTAGAAGCTTCCAGGCCTGGTGAGGGAGGCAAGATAATCCACCAAAACCATATGGTAGCCTGGTGGTGCTGTAGATGGACCCCTGGACCTGGGACTCAGTCTGTATGACCCAGTGGGCCTCAGCTTCCTCAGCTCTAAGATGACTGGATGGCCACTAAGGTCGCTTCCAGCTCCCATCCTTTTACTAATTGTCTCCCCTGTGATCAGCAAAGTGCCTGGAGCATCACGGGGGCTTAATAAATGTTTATTGGCAGTCATATGACAAAGTCTTCAGTTGTGTGGCAGACTGTCGAGTACAAAAGGGAGAGGAATAAGCAAGCATAGCCATTTATTTTTTAAAGAGTGACTCTTACTTACCTTCTGACAGGACGTCCTGAAATTCCCCACAAAGAAGTTAAAAGCTGAAGGACAGGAGCACACCTGCCCCTCATTTTAATTTATTTATTTTTTCACTCAGCTGTTCTACAGGGCTTTTTATGTCTTCCGTTTTCTCCTTCTGGCTATGTTCTGGATAGCAGGGGTGTACTGGCTCTGCATCACCCTATTTAAAAAGAGCGGTTCTGGATAAGTGCTTGTGTTCATGTGGTATCTGGGCCAGATGACCTGCGGCCTAACTTCTAGACCTGTTACTCTCACAGGATGAGTGGGACATGGACACTTTTCATCAGTCACTTAGAGGTTTTACTTTGATTTGTTTTTTGATTGGTTTTTATGTTGATTTATTGATTTTATTTTTCTTAGGATACACTGGAGTAGGTAGGAGAAGAAATATTAACATCACATATTTTCTTAAAGTGTATTGGGACCAACCAGAGAAATATTTGGAGCGTTAAGTTTCATAATTCAGCAGTAGGGGCTGCACACCACCAGTCAGCATCTGAAGCTGGGAATCTCCTTCACAAAACACACACATGAAACTATAGTCTTTGTTAGATGGTGAAAAATGTGAGTCATCCATGAGTGTGGACACGTTAAGAGGCATGACTGATGTTTCAGAAGGTTCTGTCATCTTGGCCAACGTTGCATTTCCCTCAGCCCTGTAGGGAATGCCTTGGCTTTTTTTAAAAAAAGAAGTGTTGCCTCCCAACGAGCAGCACATTTGTCAGCCAACCTCAATCCCAGCCTCTCGGCCAGTTTAAATTTATGTAACAAAAATAAAACTCCTCCTGAGCTCTCCTCACACTTTGGATACCTCTGAGAATGAGTCAGACGCTCTGGGACATTTCTATAGCAACAAAAGCTAAATCCTACATGACGGCAGAGTTCCCAGTGGCTTAGTTGGATAGTCATCCTGTGCCAGATCCTGGGGGGCTTCATTCTCTTCTTCATCCATTCAGGCAGCATGGCTTTTGTACAAAACACTGTGCTGGAGGGTCAGGCAAGGAGAAAGTTGGTATTTTATCCCAAAAAATCTAAACTGTGGAGAACTACATGGAAATTTTAAAAATTGTTGTATGGCCTTTGAGGATATTCAGATTGAATCATTGTTTGCTCTTAAGGACATTAAGAACATTAAATTTTAAATATTAGATGTTTAAAAAATAGGCTTATTTAGAATTCCAGGAGCAATTGCTCCATGAGCAGGTTACACTGCTTTGCATTGGAAACAGGTTGAAACCTCTTTCTCCTAATTGTTGTTTTATTGATGGTGCCTGTATTTTACAGACTACCCAGTAATTGTTTTGTAGTTGCAAAAAGGAAAAGGGTGTAGTATTTCTTAAGTAATAGAGAGGGAGAAATACCAATTCATTCTTTTCTTAGATGGAAATCGACATGGCGTTAAATGATTTGGAGGCGGCCGACTTTGCAGAACTGGTGAGAGAAAAAACATTTTAGACACACCTTAATGCTGATGACTGATTTGTTGGGATTTTTAATTTTTTGTTATATTTTTTCCAATTAATGAAAACCCACCTTTTCTTCCTCTCACTTCCCCCACCCCCATTGAAAAAGAAAGAAAAACAAAGCCCTTATAACAAATACATATATACATATGTATGTATATAAATATTTATATTTTAAAGCAAAACAAATTCCCACTTTGACTCTATCCTATATATGTATATATGTCTATATATGCAAACATGGTCATATATACGTGTGTGTGTATGTGTGTGTGTGTGTACTCTGAATCCCCACCTCTCTGCTAAGAGGTGGAATTTATGTTTTATCTTGGGTCCTCTGGAATCATAGTTGGTCTCTGCATTAATCTTAAGTCTTTCAAAGTTGTTTATCTTTACAAGACTGTTGTTACTGTATAAGTTGTTTTCCTGGTTCTGCCTACTTCCCTCTATATCAGTTCACACAAGTCTTCCCAGGTTCCCCTGAAGCCAACCCCTTTATCATCTCTGTCATATTCAGAGGGAGGACAATGAGTCTCTTCTTGACTCCAGGCCCGACATCTGTTCTGTCCTTTGGCCATTTATCAGTTGGAGAAAGCCTCTTTTTCTTAAGAATTTGGCTCTCTTGTTTGGAAATTAGACCTTTAGAAGAGAAATGTCCTCCAAAGATTTTTTTTCCCATCTTGATGACTGACTTTGAAATAGTGTTTGGTGCTTGATGCCTTCCTCCTCCTGGGCAGGCCTGGACAGAGTCAAGGTCTGATGCCTTCCAAGGGGTGGGTGGGCTTTGGGAAGTGCCAGTGGAGTCTCTGCAGCAGGGGCGGGGTGGGTGGCTCCCTTCAGGCCCAGGGCCCAAGCTCCCAGCCTGCCTGCTAGGGCATGAAGACTGGCAGGGGCAGACTTGCTGAGGAGCACCAGGAGAATGAGAGTTCAGGGTTAATCCATAAGGGTTTTTCTTGTCCCGGCTAACAGTTATCTAGCACTCCTTACTTGGCCTCTCAGTGGATCCTCACAACAACACTACGAGATAGGGAGGTCATCCTCCTATCTTCATTTTACAGCTCTCATAAGTGACTGAGGCAGAATTTGAACCCAGGTCTTCTGTCTCCAAAACCATCTCTCCACAGCTCCCAGATGAGCTCTGAGGCAATCACAGGCATCTCGTGGGATAGTTCAGTCTTACGTGAACATCGAGACACCTCCATAGTTTTAAGATGGCTTTCTTAAATAGCCATCTAACAAAGGGACCTTCCCCTTTCCCTCTCACGTTGATTAAGTACTTAGGAAAGGTTGTACAGTGGTTAGAGCGCTGGGCCTGGAACTAGGAGGACTTGAATTCAAATACAGTTGATGTCCCCTCACACAGCCCAGCCTCCCAGTTCCTCAGACCCCTCAAGCCCCATGCCATCCTCCTCCATTCCACATTCATCCACGTATGGGGATGGCTGACCTTCCTCTGTCAGGCCATCATCCCTCTCCAGGCCTCCCTCCTTCTGAATTTATTCTTCTCCCTTATTGTGGGTGTCCTCAGTCTCTCCACCCTTCAGTCTTCACCCTATATCTACCCAGTTCAGCTCTTAAACTGTCCTATAATCTCAAACCCCATACCCCCTCACCTCATTACCATGCATCCCTTGCTAAATCCCAGCCCTGGCTTGTACCTTCCACCCACCTCCTCTGCTCCCTCTCCAGCATTAAATGCCTACTGTGTGCTAAGCCCTGGGGTAACCTTACCAAGGCCAGAGCTGTCTCTGCACTATATTGAGGCATCATCGTAAGATCCAAGAAGAGACGAAGAAGCACCAAGAATTTTAAATGGATTGTAATGACATGTTGTCTTGTTTTCAGTCGGAAGATTACTACGACATGAGGCGTCTGTACACGATCCTGGGCTGTTCTCTATTTTATAGGGTAAGAAAACTGCTGGATTAAAACCTGAACTTTTTTGTAACTGTCTAAGCCCAAAATAACCTTTACCAAAATGAATCATATTGGTAAATTATTATATCCTTTTCGTTTAATAGAGGTGCACTTTCAGCAAAACAAAGTACTTGTATCTATGCACATCGAAATATTCGTCAATGGTTTGTATTTTTTCTTATTCTCAAAAAGCAGAACTAAGTAGAGGAGGAGAAAGGTCCATGATTTGAAAGAGCTGAATATGTGTGACATTTCTCTTCTGTGCAGAAGTATGCCTTGAACTTGCATCTTTCAGTGTGATAGGATGTGCTGTTATTACTCATTATTTTGTCTTAAAATTGAAAAAATTCATTATATCAAAATAAAATAGCGATATTCTTTTAAAAATCAAATTACGGTATAATTAAGGTGTATTTAGAGGCACAGTGCACAAAGCTCAGGCCTGGAGGCGGGAAGACATGAGTTCAAATCTGGCTTCACCCACTCACTAGCAGTATGACCACGGGCAAGCCACTTAACCCTGTTTACCTCAGTTTCCTCATCTGTAAAATGAGCTGAAGAAGGAAATGGCAAACCACTCCGGTGTCTTTGCCAAGAAAACCCCACAGAGTTGGACACGACTGAACAACAAGTAAGGCATATTTAGTTTGTAACTTTGTTAGATTTTCCTAATAATTTGTTTTCCTAGAGGCAGCTTGGTTTTAGCCAGAGTAAGTAAGTAGTCTTTCAGTCCAAAGAGCCTCCCACACTTAGTGCTTGTGTGATTATGGGCAATCTGCTCTGTCCATCTGAGCCTCAGCTGCGTCATCTGTAGAATGGTACACTACCTGCCATAAGACAATATACAAATATGAGTTGTTTTTTTAATTCTCTGCTGAGGCCTGCTAGGTGGGAGAGAGTCTTCAGGCACATACCTGACCTTGTGTTGGATTCTGGAGAAATAACATACCTTTTTAATGTAGTATTAATAATCATAACAGCCAGCGTTTACATCTCCCTTTAAGGTCCTGAACCAAATGGCAGCCCTATGAGGTAAAGGTGCAGATGTTACCGGTCTCATCTTGCAGATGAGGAAACTGAGTTTGAGGGAGATTAAATGATTTGGCCTGAGTCACCATAGGAAGCAAGATTAAACAAGCCTCCAACCTCCCTGAACGCCGTGCAGCAGGGATGGAAGGGAGTGCAGCTCCTGCCCCAAGGCCCCACAGCTCTGCTAGTTCTCAGGTCACTGGAAGGAGATTGGACGGCTAGGAAATCTCCAGAGAGTGGAGCTTTTTCCAGAAAATAGCCTAAGAAACTTTGAGGCACCTTATTCCCATTCTGTCAAATTACTTCATGTAGGTGTTTGACCCAGAACTTCTACCTAGAGAAGTCTGATTGCCCAGGGGCCATTGGTCTCCTCTGTCCCAGAGTTCCTTAGGATGCCAAGCTTAGAACTCTCCCCATGTCCTGCTTATAATTAATAAATAAAATGTTCCCTTGATAGCTCCTGTTCTGAATAGAACATGAGACTCGTTTCTGTGACAGACACCCAGCTAGGCAGCATCCAAGGCAGCCCCAGCACTCCATCCACTGTGCCACAGGGATCCCCATTTATTTGTCTTATAAAAGAAATGTGAAGTTCTTTTTTGAAATCTCTGTTCATGGCATCCTCCCCCCAGCCCTCCTCCTCCTTTTCCAGCCTCAGAATCTCAGGGCCATTTTTCTTCCCTCTTCAGGTCCCAGACATGATTATTTCCGCCTTCCTAGCATCCATCCTCTCCTTCCCATTCCCGACACTGGTGCCCAGCTCTGGGCCCCTTCACCTGGACTGTGGTCTCCCAGGCCTCCTTCCTACGCGCCATCGGTGGCATCGGCACAGCTCCAGAGCCTGCCAGCCCCCTTGTGCTGTTGTTCAGTCATATCCGACTCCATGACCCCATTTGGGGTTTTCTTGGCAAAGACACTGAATGAGGAAACTGAGGCAAACAGGACTGAGTGACTTGCCCAGGGTCACACAGCTAGCAAGTGTCTGACGTCAGATTTGAACTCAGGTCCTCCTGACTCCAGGTCCGGTGGTCTATCCCCCACCAAATGAAACCTGAAGTCCTTGTCATGGCATTCAAGGCCCTCTACTACTTGGCCACAAACTACCTATCCAAATTTCTGTCCTGTGATCTTCCTCTGTTCCAGCCAAAATGGAATCACTGCTTTTCCCTGAAACACCATGGTTCCTTCACCTATAGTCCTTCTCTTCCAGTTCTGCCTTTCAAAATGTTATCCTCCCCTCGGTACAGTGGAGATGTCCCCTCCCCCTGCCCATCCAGTACTTTGTGTATGTCCATCCTAGTTACTGATTATCTGTGTACGCCTCATCTGCCCTTGCCCACTGAGGGCTCCTCGAGGGCACCCATCAGGTTTTGTTCACGTAGGCATGAACATGCTGCCGTGTTCGGCCTTTAACATAAGTTGTGAGTCCTCCAGGGGCTCAGTTCTTTAAAAAGGGATTGAATTCTGTTGCCTCCGACCTAGGAAGCAGCTGGAGAGACGTCGTTTGAGGTGACTTTCCCCTCTGTGCTTCCTTCCCTTCCAAGGGTTATTTGATTTGCAGCCACTTGCCCAAGGATGACCTGATAGACATTGCTGTGTATTGTCGGCATTACTGCCTGCTCCCGTTGGTCTCAGAACAAAGGATCGGTCACTTGGTCATATGGAGAGAAGTGTTCCCGCGGCACCACCTTCAGCCCCCTTCTGAACCAGATTCGCAAGTCTTCCAGGAGCCTGGGGGAAGATATTTTTTATTAATCGTTGGTTTGGTAAGTTGTGTCTCTAGTCATTCTTAGAATCACCTCCTGCATCCCCTCCCTTTATCTGACTTTCCGAACCGATTTTTAAGCAAAAAGGGAAATGCAGATTATTCATCAAACCAAAGGCTCAGGATTGAAAAACATGGTGGCTAAGCCCCTTCCTTTGAATAATAAGGAAGCCTGGTGAAATTGAGGGGCAGACACTTCAGGATTCCTTTAGGAGTCTCCTCCTGACTATGCCAGGTTCAGGCACTGTTTTCTCTTTGGGTAGTGGAGACAGGTGTGGCAAGGGGGAAGGTGGGGGAGCAGAAAAAGGGGGGCTGCCACCAAAAAGTAAGGAATTCAGAAAATGGTCAAAGGGGTGCAGAATTCTGGATAGATTTGTGTGGAGTTCCCGGGTTCTTAACCTGGGGCCTATAAATTTGGTTAGGAAAAAAAAATACATCTTGATTTTCACTAACTTCTGATTGAAAGTTAACATTTTCTAAAATTATTTTTCTAAAACATGAGTCTGAGAAAGGGTCCATAGGCCTTCACCAGGCTGCCACAGAGGTGAAGAACCCCTGGCCTCAAGAATTCTGGGGTGATCACAGACCTTAGGTTCATCTGGTCCAACCTCCTCATTGTACCAGTAAGGAAACCCCAGAGGCATGTGACTTTCTCAAGGTCACATAGGCGATGAATTGCAGAACCAGGATGGGAACCCAGCTCTTTGGGTCCCAAGCCCACAGGCTTTTATCCCTGCACCATGTTGTCTTGCTGGGTGACCAGCAGCGCTGTTGGGGCAGGTTGGCTTAGTTCTGGTTGGAACCTAAGGTACTTAGTGTGGTCTAGAAGGGAAAGGGAAGAAAAGCGATTATTATTCACATGAATAGGACACGTTTATAGCCATGGGCCTGTTGTATCCAGCAGAGTGAACTAGCCAGAAAAGCAAGTTCAGGGAGCTATAGCCTTAGCTCAGCCACGTAAAGTGACAACAATAATAATTAATAATAACAGCTACTTTGGATTGGAAAGGGAGGAAGGGGCCAGGTTATGGAAATACCTCTAACTACCTGAAAAGCATTTTATAATTTCATTCTGGAGATAAATAGGCCCAGATGATCTCTGTCTTCAGGTATTACAAGTAATGGCAGATTCATTGACTAAGACTGGATATTTGAAATATGGTTGTTGCAGGATTAAAAGTGTCTAGGTTATCTTGATATGCAAAAAAGGGAAAGAAAATAGAGTCGGAAAACTAGAAGCCAGTGAACTTGACCTCTGTTCCTGGGACAGTTCTAGAATGGTTTGTTGAAGAGGTGAGGTGATTGGGATCCTTCTTTGGCAGGATTACTAAAGTAGTAGATGAGAACACTGGATAGAGTGAGCCTAGAGCTTGCTTTAGCAAAGCTCCTTCTGTTCTGGAGAAGATGAAGAGTCACCATCATTAATGGCTGAATGTCAACATGGCTGGAGGTCTCCAGTGGATCTTGACGTTTTCATCAGTGACTTGGATGAAGCCATTGATGACCCCTCGTCCAGTTAAGATGACCCAAGCTAAGGGGTATGGCTAACAGGCTGGATGATAAAGTCAGGATCCACGCAGACCTCAGCAGGTTAGAGCAGAGGGGTCAAATGCACAGCCCACAACACATCCGAGCGCAGCCCAAAGTGTAGACCCTCTCCGATTTTAATGCGTCAATGGATTCATCAAAAAGGCCTCTGTAAATGTAAGTGATTTGCTAAGTCAGTATGCGGCCAGCAAGGATCCTCATCTACATAGTAATGGCCCCCATTTCTTCTCGAGTTTGACACTCCTGGGGTAGAGTGCTGGGCAGAATCAATCCATCACTCATTAAGCATTTATTAAGTGCCTTCTATGTGTCATACCCTGCGCTGAGCACTAGACCTGATCCAATTAAATTCAGTAGGGATACATGCAGTGTCTTCACTAGTGTACAAAAGACCAGCTCCCATTTAAGTGCAAGAGATGGCTAGAGAGCAGTGCGGCCAGAAAGTCTGGGGTGTTTTAGCAGAGGGTGAACCCACAGTCACGTGTGGCCACCGAAAAGTTAATGTAGGCTCAGGCTGCAGTAAGAAGTAGGGAGGTGAAGACCCCTCGGTCAGGCCTCTTCTGGAGCCTTGTGTTCTGTTGTAGGTACCCTGGCTTAGGAAGATAATTGAGAACTTCCTATATGTGTGGTCTACCCTGTTAAAATGGAAGTTCTTGAAAGCAAGGGCTTTCTTCTTTTCAGGGACAGTGCTTTGTACGCATTAAGTCTTAATAAATTCATTCATTCATCAGCTCTGAAAAGCATACAGAGGATGCCAGCTAGGCGGGGAAAGGGCCTTGAGTCCCTGTCATAGGAGAAGCCTTTGAAGGAACTAGGGACATTTAGACTGGAAAAGGAAAGACTCAGGGCAGATGGGAGGACCAATGTCTTCAAGTATCTGAAAGACTGGCAGGTGAAGAGGAATTAGCCTTAATTTGCTCAGCCCCAGAAGGCAGAACTGACAGTTTCATAGTTGGAGAGTTTAGATTCAACAGTGGTCAGGGAAAACTTTGTAATAATGGGAGCTATCCTAGAGGGACTCCTCCCCTGAATGGCCTCCAAAGGGAGGCTGGATGACCATGGGTCAAGTCTGTTAGAGTAAGGATTGGGGGGAGAGGGCTAGGAGTTGGATTAAGTGGCCACTAAGGATTCTGCCAACCCTAAAATTCTCTCATTCTGTGACAAATGTTTCAAAAGGCCAGTCCCGTGGAATGAATCTAAGAAACTGAAATATAATGGAGAAGAATGTAGATGCCAAAGCATCAGCTTCCCGAGGACAGAATAGGGGAGGTATGTGTGGCTAGACAGTAACTCAGGTAAAAAAGATGGGAAGTTCTGTGAGCCTGAAGGGGAGCCTGGAGAACCCAGTCCTGCCCTGAGAGGAGCTATGTCCAGAACAGGAAGATGGGCACCTGCTGACCCCATGGGCAGTGCTCTCCTCAGTTCTTGTGATCCATTAGAACATGACCAGGATGGCCAGAGGAAAGCCTACAGACAATGCCCCAGGAGGGACCAATAGCTGGCAAACTAGATGGTATCTGAGACTGTTTCCAGCTCCAAGATTATGTGATACGTTAGATAACACTACTCTATTAAAGAGATTTTTCCAGTACTCCTTCACACTCTAGTATAACTTGCCTCAATAACTATTTTTCTTTTACAGAAGCATTATTTGCTGTGTGTGCTGCTAGAGGCTGGAGGATGCGCATCCAAAGCTGTTGGGCACCCAGGACCCGACTGCATCTATGTGGACCAGGCCAAAGCCACTCTCCTGCAGCTGGAGGGAGTAGAGGCCAGCCTCAGTGAGAGACTGGCCTCTCCTTCAAACCCTTGTTTGTCTTGTGCAGACTGGTTCCTTCCCTCATCCCGAGATAAACTCGAAAGCTTGACCTCCTCCCCTCTCCTCACCAAGCTCCAACACACGTCTAGGGCCATCACCTCTCCTTCCAGCCGAAGGAGGCTGTTCATTGACTACTCTCTAAAGACACGTAAGCTCAGTCCTTCCAGAGGCAGTGGGGGCTCGGAAAATGGTGCTGAAGGTCCTGGGGAAGGCAGTAGCCCCAGTCCGCACCTGACCCTGGATCCACTCCACAAGCAGGGAGCCAAGGAAGCTCAGAGTCCTGGAGCTCCACAAGCCAGCAGTGCCTTGCTCAAGGTACGTGTGTTCAGTCTAGGCTTTCCATTCCCCGCTGGGCTTCCCTTTCCAGGGGCAACAGAGCACACTGTATTTGAGCTGGGTGGTTGTTGTAGTTTTTCACCATAATTAACAAACCAGTGATTCATAACTCAGATATCTTTTTAGCAAGAAAGGTTAACAATTCCGAGGGCCAAGGTGGTCCAGGAGTGGTGATCCTTGGCTGGACCTTGTATTCCTTGATCTGTTCAGACTTTTTCTGGCAGCCCTACATTGTGAATCAGGCAAGGAGAGGGTTGGGTCAGGCTGTCCGGACAGAAAAATCCAGAACAGAGCCGATCCTTCAGACTTATGCCTCAGTCGAGGCAAGCATGGGTATGGAACTCTGCCATATACCCAGAACTGACCCACCCTAGGTGCATTGTCAAGGCTAATTTCTAAAGAACCGACAGGGCCAGATAAAACCTGCAATGACTCACTATGAGAAAGGTGCCAGCAGGATTTGGTTCCCATGGACATAGCCCAGCCATAAGAGGCTCTTTATCACCTGTGCTCTGCCTGAAATCTTTCCATTGTGGAAACGCTTTTCCACATTTGTGTTTGTCTTAACCTTCCAAACCAGAGTCACCTCCACACTGTGAGGAGGTTAATGGAAGAATGAAAAAAGGGAGGACAGCAAAAGTTGAGGCCTTAGGCACTAGAGGAAGGTCTAGAAATGAGAGCCTGCTGGGCTGTCTGCTGTACAAGGATGGATGCAGAGACGTTGTAGTTGGGGCACAGGAACAGCATCAGAAAACCATGCACAATAAGCATAAAGTGAATGTGAACGTTCTCACCAAATCCCAGAGTACCAGAGTAAGGAGGCATCTTTAGATGCCTGGACTCCGACTCTCTGAGTTGGGAAGGTCATCTGGCCTTAAGGCCACTGGATTCCTCTACCATTTTTCCAAAGAGTAAAGTAGGGTTAGGACAAATAATACACTTAACTCTGGAATCCTTTAATGTCATCATTCCCCCCACCACCACCCCTCCTGGTGGACTCCTTCACATTAGTAATAAACTTGTGGAAGTCATCCTAAAAGCTAGTACTGGAAGAAAATCTAATGGGTTCAAAGAGGGTTTGGACAGATTCATGAGTTACAAAGCCTTGTGGCTCCTAAGAAAAGCTACAGCCAACCTTTAAGGTTAACTTTAGAAAACTAGCCATGCCTCAAAGGACTCATGATGGAAAATGCCATCCACATCCAGAGAAAGAACTATGGAGTCCGAATGCAGAGTGAAGCAGACTGTTTTCTCTTTTGTTTTGTTTTCTTTCTCATGGTTTCTCCCATTTGTTCTAATTCTTCTATGCAACATGACTAATGTGAAAATGTGTTTAATAGGAATGTATGTGTATAGCCCATATCGTATTGCATGCCATCTTGGGGAGGGATTGGGGAGGGATGGGGGGAAAATTTAAAACTTATGGAAATGAATGTTGAAAACTGAAAATAAATAAATAAATTATTTTTTTTAAAACAGCCATGCCTTCCCACAGCTCAGTACCTGGGCCTGCCCCATGGTTTCTTACTTAGCAATGGAATACTGAGCCAAATGTATCATGGATATCTGACTCTACATAAAGTCCACTTTAGTTGTTTTACCTTAGAATAAAGTGAGGCACCTAATTTAAAATTGTAATCTTTAAAAAAAAAAAAAAACCTCCTTCAGTTTCAAATACCTGTCAAAAATTAGCAAGCGTTTCTGTTCTGTATGACTATAATACGTTGTCTTTGTGATTCTCAGTGCTGTCTGATTCTGTTCAAGAGAGGAACCAACTAGATCTGGGGATATTGTTTGTTTTCCAGGCCACCAAAAAGAAAACTGCTCTTCCAAATGCTTTTCATTTAGGAAGGTTGAAAAAGGACCTTTCAGAAAAAGAAATGGAACTGTTTGGTGCCACAAAGTAAGAGACATGTTTAATATTCTTCTTCATCCAGCTTTTAGCTTTCTTTTGAGTGAGAAAATTCCTGAGAAAGTAGAATTCAGAAAGATATCTAGCTTTTCTAAGTATTTAAAATTATGTTATGATTGGTAATACAAAATAATGTGATCTTTAAGAAACAGTTTATTGTTTCCAACCACAAGCATATTGTCTTATCAATAATACTTATTCATTCATTCCACAAACACACATTAAGCACTTGCCAAGTATGTGCCCCTTCACTGCATGAAGTGCTGGGGATACAAAATGGTCCTTGCCTTCAGTAAGCGTGTAATACTCTATTGTGTTGTAAGCAAAAATACACATGCAAAATGCATCCAGAGTAAATGCAGAATATTTGTGAGGAGGGCACTGCCAGTTGTGGGAATCGGGATGGGCTTCCTCGGGTGGCCCTCGAGCTGAGGCCAGAGCGGGAGGGGAAGAGGATCAGATACAGGGGGCCATTTGTGCAGAGGCCTAGAGAGGGTGTGTCATGGACCAGGAATATCAAATAGTCCAATAGGGCAGAATGGAAGAGTACAAGGAGAAGCTTACGAGCCCTAAGTCTTCATGGAGCTGATTATAAAGGAGCTTAAAAACCAAAGAGAAGAGTGTGTATTTATTCAGAGAGGCAATGAGGAGCACTTGAAGGGACAGGGACAAAACAAGCCCTGGAAGGGATCAGTTTAGCCAGGGACAGGGGCTGCATACCCTGTAGGGGAGGCTGAGGCTGCCAAGTCTCTTGATCTTGGGAGTTCTGAGCCGCTGCAGTGCAGGAGTGGGCTGATCAGGCGTCCACACTAAGTTTGGCATTAATAGGACAAGCCCTCAGGACGTTCTTTTAAAAAAATCAATTTAGAGGGATGGAAACAGGGTAAGACCTAGAGGAGATACCCAGAGATTCCTCAGTGCTTTGCTCTGTGCTTGGGGTAGCAAAACTCCAGGTTTTTGTTTCTATCAGGAAAGGCTGTGGCCCAGCCCAGAGGAGGGATCAGTGGCAGGTACCCACTCTACCACATTCTGACCTCATGCCCAGCCCAGAGAAACTAGCCCTGTTGGACCTTCCTCTTAATGCACCACCTGCCCCACTCCAATCAGATGACCAAGGCCCAGGTCTGCCTTTTTCCCTGAAGCCCCCACTGTGCAGACTGTTAACAATCATTTATCTCATAGTTCCAATAAAGATGGCGACCTAAAAAGCTATGGAACAATCCAGCTAGATTTCACACACACACGCACACACGACACGCACACGCACACATACACACATGCACGCAAGTGCACGTGCCTTCCATCAAGACCAGAACTGTACTAAAAGACGTCCAGAAGAGAAAGGAGATTGAGAAAGGGAGGTGCACCAGGGAAGCTAGTACAAACCTCAGTACACGGACCTGTAGCCTACAAGCGCTAAGAAAGTGCATAAAGGAAAGATATGAATAGACAAAATAAAACACCAAACACAATGAAGAAATAATATGAGCGGGGAGAAGCCTAAGAGGTAAGCCCAAACAAAGATCGTAGTTTTACAGCAAGCCAAGCCACAGAGGGAAAAATGGCTTAGCCTCACTGACTACAGGAATGCTTAGAAAAAATGAAGCAAGAGATCAGAAAGGAAATAAGAGCTCTGGAGGAAAAAATTAAAAGTAATAAAGAACTTAGAACAAAAGATGCAAATCTAAGCAATGAACTCCCTGAAAATTAGAATGGAGCTGGCTGAGCTTACTGACTCCAGAGGACAGAAGAAAATGTAAGCTTTCTATTATCAAAAACTCACCTGGAAAACAGGTCAAGGAAAAGTAATTTAAGAACAATCAGACTTCCTGAAAGTCATGACCAAACAAGAAACCTAGATACCGTATTTCAGGAAATCATAAAAGGAAAAAGCCTAACACTATTAGAATCAGAGGGCAAATTGACAAATAGAAGAAAAAACAATCCTGGAAGAAACCACAAACTGAAAATACTTAGGAAATATCATAACCAAAATCCAGAGCTTCTAGATCAAAGAGAAAATACTGAAAGCAGCCTTAAAGAAGAGCTCAAATACCACCAAACCACAGTCAGGATCACACTCTGTGTGTACGTACACAGAACATGCACATATATACATATATTACACTTATGTTTACTTATTGTTTCTTCAAGTACACATATGTATACATATGCTTACTTATATCTTTACTTGTTTCCTCCGATAGAATTTAAATATCTTAAAAGTAAAGACTTTTTTTTGTCTAGTATTTCAGACTCTAACACAGTACATGGCATGTTGTTGGTACTTAGTCAAATGCTTACTGGTTTTTTTCTTCTTATAGATATTGTAGTCTTATAGATACTAGAGGAAAATATGGCTTAAGTAAGTCTTTAATTAGCAACCGTGTTAGGAAAAAAGTATTTAACCCAGTTGTATTGTTTGATTGAAAGATTAAATCATGGTTAAATGAGTTGAAATGACACCATTACGATTTCCTCTGATATAGACTAAGCTTTAGTCTCTTGCATGATTAAAATGACCTGATAATTTGAACGACGTCAATTACAGGGGAAGAGAGAATTAACTGAATAGTTCAAAGAAATTCACTTGTTTCCTCTTTTTTTATTTTCCAAGGTTGACATCTGGCACTGAGAACACACTTTTTCACTATGTTGCCTTAGAAACAGTGCAAGGAATCTTTGTTACTCCAACTCATGAAGAGGTGGCACAGCTCAGTGGTTCTATCCACCCTCAACTAATAAAGAATTTCCATCGCTGCTGTCTCTCTATTCGTACAATCTTCCAGCAGTCCTTGAAGTGTGAGGTATGTTAATGCTTGTTTGTGGCTGTGGTGAACCTTTGGTTCTTACCGTTCACAGTATTCTCCCTAGCAAAATACTCCAGGACCAGGGATCACTCCTCCTCTCCTTGCCCCTCCTCCCTTTCCCCTTCCCCCACTTTCACTACCAAATTCTTTGAAAAAGTGGTATAGGTACCATCTGACTTCCATCCTCGTTACTGGACAGAAAGTGCTCTCTTGAGACTATCGGGGATCCCCTAATTATGAAGTCCATTCGTTTTTTAATCATTCTCCATTGTCCTTCTGTATAAAAGAAGACTAGAAATGGAATCATATTACTAAATAGTGAAAGGCAATTGAAGAGAAAATGAACCTGCAAATGGGCTAAGCCAAGACAAATTAAACCAAGAACATTTGTAGGTAAGACAAAAAGTGGACCCCAAACAGACCCGAAATGGAACAGATCTGCTGAAATTTTGATAGCAAATTTTGATCATTTGTAGCAATGCTATGTATGTGGACCTATTCCCTTCAGTAGCTGAGGAAGGTCAACAGGTCAACAAACATTTGATTGAGTCAGGCACTGTGCTAAGTGCTAGAAATAGAAACACAAGGAGAAAGACAGCCAACCCCTGCCTTCAAGGGGCTTTCCTAGAGAGCTGCAGGTGGGGGGGGGGGGCAGGAAGAGATGAAGGTGCTCTGCTGGAAGGTATGGTGAGAAAGTCCAGGAAAATCAAGCATGTAGCCTGGGGAGGCACCAGAAAGTGACATTCTGGCAGAAAGAGCAGGAACCTAACCCCACGGCAGAAGCAGCTCTAGCTGGAGGCAAGGCCATTTTAAAGGCACTGGGGAATCGGTTCTCAACATACCACAAAAGGAAGATGTTACAAGAATGAAAAAAATCATAAATGGTACTTTTACCCAAAAATGCAGTGGAGAAGAATTCAGCAACCTCCATTGCATGTGCTTTTTTTTCTTATTTCTATAAAATCTTAAATGTGTGGAAGCCTGCCTGCCCCCATTATACTTTCATATACTTTATACTCATAAATGTGACTAAGATGTACCTGCGTGTTCCTGAGAAAGATGTATAGAGAGTGTAAGAGCCAGGCAGGTTCATTGGCTGATTTTAGAATGATATTAGACTGGACAGAACAAAGTGCAACCTTGAAGATTCTCTCCCAACAAAATATTTCCCATACATATGTTTTACATATATATATGTATATGTACATATACACATGCATACATACATACAGGGCTCAAGTGACAGATGGGACCACAGATCACTTTTCTTCAGCGATCACCTGAGTACTCACAGGCAAGCCAGCGCTAAAGGTATTTGCCATTGTCATTGAGGTATCTGAGGTAATATCCAAACAAACAAAAGGATTGCCTATTAATGTCGAGGATATTTAGTACTTTTATTCAAGGTTTTTAACCCAAAGTCCACAAAGCCCTGTGAACTTGGACAAGAAAAAAATTACATCTTTATTTCAATATAATTCATTTCCTTTGTAATTTTATATATTTTATTTTCTTCATTAAAAAAAATCCTGCGAAGGGATCCCTGGGTTTCTCCAGACTACCAAAGGATTCCACCATACAAACAAAATTAAGAATCCTTGTATTTTTCTAAGATGTCATTGTATAAATTGTACTGAGCCCTGACCCTATGAAGCTTTTTCTACAGCGATGCCAAAAAGATTGGTGTAACCATCTAAGGTTCACTAAGAACAAAGGGGATTAAAAAGACAGTTCACCAAGCAATAGTCCAACACATTAGTCCATCAGTCTACATCTTATGACAGGCACTGCAGCTGGGAACTAAATTGAGTCCAGAAATAAGTAGAAGAAGGAGTAGTGGTGTATTGGTAAATGTTTAATAACCAGCTCTCCAAAGGAGAAAATATGTGCATGATGCACTTCTAAGTTTAATCAGCACCATTAACATATTTTCCATCACTAGACAAGATTTGTGTTGTTGTTGTTCAGTTGTGTCTGACTCTTTGTGACCCCATTTGGAGTTTTCCTGGCAAAGATACTGAAGCGGTTTACCATTTCCTTCTCCAGCTCCTTTTACAGATGAGGAAACTGAGGCAGACAGGGTTAAGTAACTTGCCCAGAGTCACACAGCTAGGAAGCGTCTGAAGCCAGATTTGAGGAAGATGAGTCTTCCTGACTCTAGTCCCAGCACTCTCTCCACTGCTGCTCTAATTTGTAGCTCTATCTGATTTCCAAGGTGTAAATGCTCACAGTAAAAATTTAACAATTATTCAAGCCAGCTCCAGCTACTCCTGAGAAAGAGATAGGGAAGGTGATGCTTAGAAAATGGTATAATGCCTTAAGGGATCCTGGATAAGATACTGCAAAAATAAACAGAAAAAAAAACCCTCATCTCTTAGCAGTTATCTTTGTGGATAATTCCATATCCTCCCATTGGTGTCACCTGGCTAGGAATTATGGACAGACAGTCACTATACACCTGACTTCCAAACGGTGACACCAGTGGCAGGCTGAAGGGATGTTTCCCGGGGAATCAATAAAACAGGCGTCCTCCTGGGCACGCTCCTGGAAGAATCAAAAATGTGCAATAGGATAAGTTGTGTAAAATAAATACGTTTGTTGTCAAGAATGTGCCTGATCCAGAAGTGGGGGGAGCCCCTGACCAACGGGGAGGCTCCAGCCAGCCAGAGAGATTGCCTGCTTGTTGGGTGGGAGGGTGGGATTTTTTTTTAAAGCCACCTTTTCACAGGATCATCAGAGGCTTTCGAGCTATAAGTGACCTCAGAAGTCATATACGTCAGCCCCTTCATTTCACTCTGAGAGCCAGGAAGGGAAAGACTTTAGACTCACCTAAGACCACAAAGTTAGTAAATAACAGAGCAAAGGTTCAAATTAAAATCCTCTGAAGCCAAGTCCACATTGAAGCTCGGGTCTCTCGTGGCTCTGGATGTGAGCAGTTTCTAGGCCATCTCTGCAACTAGAGAGTTGTTTACAGTACTATTAAATGACAAAGAGTTAAGCCAAGAAAAGACATCTGAGCTTCCAAAGGATAGAGAGCCAAAGGTTCTTTTGTGACTGCACAAACAATAAATCTGGTCTCCCAAGAAGGAAAGTTAAACCTATGTGCAACTCTGTGTGTGTGTGCGTGTGTGTGTGTGTGTGTGTGTGTGTGTCAGCTAGTGAGTTCCTTGGCTCCCCTGAGACACTTCCCTTTAGGTAAGGCAGTGTGGTCCTAATTCCCAGATCCTAGAAATTAAGGACACCCTACCACTAAGCTTGATTTTGATGCTAAATCATTGTGTGATTTAGACAAGGCAATTAATATTCCTGGGCATCAGTGTCCTCATCCCTAACCTCCCTTACAATTCTAAAATGATATTATTCATATGTACTATTTCTTTTTAGCAAGAGTGTAATAAATATTTAAACAAATACTCTAAGGTTCAGTGCATAGAATTTCAATGTTTGTTACAGAAACACTTTGTTGGGCTTTAGGGTTTTTTGTTTCCTGTTTTAAATTCTGAACTTAAATATTTCAGACAGAGTATACAGACAGAACACAAAAGAGGACTCTCTATGAAACTAAATCTCCATTTTGTGCCTCTTGCTTTTTTAAAAAGTAGATAATAAATTCCACACGTTAGCCTCAAACCTCTGCTGCTCATCTGTACTTCCTTCTGAATTTCCTTTGGTTCGCCTCTGTGTATTCTTTCATTGGACCTCTTTTTTTTACATCACTATCACTGCAAACCCCATCCCTGACTCCTCCCCAATTAAAAACCAAGAGAAATGAAAGAAGAATTAAAAAAAAAACCCTTGTGGCACATGAGCATAGACTAGCAAAAAGAATACACAAAGTGGCAACATCCAAAAGCGTCTGCCCCTTTCTGCTAAGACATGGGTAACATAAAGTTCCATCATCGGGCCTCTGGAGAGAAGGTTCCTTTGATCAGAGACGTCAAGGTGTTCAAATGTTTTCTTTATCTTGTTTTCCTTCTATAGATTTATTCTCCTTGTTCTACTCACTTCATTTTTCATCAGTTCCTATCACGTAGGATTCTCTGAAATTGTCTACTTCATCCTTTCTTACGGAACAGTGATATTCCATTCATAAACCAGAGTTTGCTCAGCTATTCCCCAGTTCTTGAAAAGGTAATCTAAGGTTCCTCCCTTAGATCCTGGTTCCTTCCTGGAATGAGATTCTTTTAGGAAAAAGAAATTTGTTCTGACCATGACTATTCCCTCCCTGGTTTTATCCTCCCTTTTAATCATCACCCTGTCCTCCATGCCCCCTACATATATTTTCCTGCTGCACTTTGTCTGTTTCTACACTAGACTTTGTGTGTGGGTACTTGTGTGTCTGTTCAGCCACTTCAGATAAGAGTGAGGTCTCTGATTCACAATTCTCCATCCCAATTATGAGAAGCAGACAAGTTCCACCCCCTTCTTCCCTCTGTCTATGCTAGTGTATTCCTCCCTTTACTGTCTCTTCTTCAAACCCTCCCCCAGACCTCTGTTTCCTATATTTAACTCCCTCAATACAATTTGGAGACATGAAGGTTATGACAGGACACTTTTTTCTTCTCTCTCCCCTCCTCCTCATTAGAATGTTAGCACCACATCATCACGCATCTCCTTGCAGTTACTCAAATAAATTGATCCTTCCCAGTTTCCATGGACTCTTGTGTTTGGATTTCAAAGTGCCTATTCAGAGCTCGTTTCTTCATCAGGGAAGTTTGAAAGTGAACTCTATTGCATTAAAAATCACTTTTCTATCTGTAAGGTTTTATCCTTAGCTTTGCAGGCTAACTTAGTTTTCATTCTAAGCCTATCACTTTTTTTTCTTTTTATTTTCAGTTCCAAATTCTTTTCCTCCTTCTACCCCCTTCCCCGCCCATTGAAAAGGCAAAAAATATAATACCCGTTATACATATGAAGTCATGCAAAACATATTTCCACATTAGCCATATTGCAACAACAACAAAAAAAAAGCAAGAAAAAGTAGGGGGAAAAATAAGTCTATCACTTTTGCCTTTCCAAAATCTCTTTTAGTTTTTACCAAAAGCTCCTAAATTTTTTATGACCCTAATTATAGTTACTTGGTATTAGAACTACTTATTTCGGGATGCCGTGCACGGGCAGATAATTTGCTTTTTATGAATAAATGCTTCTCCCATTAACTTATAGAAGAAGAAGACCCTTAAGGTTGAAGGCAATTCAGAGTCGACTCATGCTACGTCCTCCCTCAGTCCTGTGAAAGAACATGGTGTGTTATTTGAATGTTCCCCTGAAAACTGGACAGATCAGAAGAAACCACCTCCGGTCATGGCTTACTGGGTTGTAGGGTAAGTGGAAACAGCGTCCTAGAAAAATGATTTGGAAACTGGTTTGGATTGCTTTAGAGAGGCACATGCATTGGAACAAAGGAAACTCTCGGCCCATGTTTACCATAGTGGCATAAACCCCAACTGGAGAGGCAGAGTAAATAGAGAGCCAGATTCAAAGTCGAGAAGGAAGGGAAGGGGGCTGTATGACCCTGGGAAAATGAGTCTCTAGACTGGCCAGAGAATGCGCTGCCAAATTTTGGTAGAAAGAGATTCCCCCCACCCCGGCGTTCCCTATATCAGAGTGCCAGGTGTCGCTCTTGATCCTGGCACCCCCCTCTTGGTGGTAGGGAAACCAGTAAAGATTTTTGAGCAAGGACATAACACAGAGATTCTGTGTGAAGATGAATGTGAGGGTCCTCTATGGGAGAGAGATGGGGAGGGAGAAAAACTGGAGGCAGGAGGACCCTAGGAAGTTGTTCCCATAGACCAGAAGGGAGGTAATTGGAATAGGCAGGAGAGGCTTCTTGGATTAGAGTCACACAGTCATCTGCCCCCACCCCTCTTTGAGAGGGAGGCAGAACTGAGGCCTCCAAACAGAGACAAGGACATTTGATGGAAGTGATGTGGGTTAAGTGGTTCAGGGACTGCTCAAAGACTGAAGTACAGGAGAGGGTCATCTGGAATGAATTCACAGACTCAAGCATTCTTCAAGTTAAGTTGGCAAAGGTTTATTGTAACACCACTATGGCGGGCAGAGCTCCTTAGGGAACTTGCAATCTAACAAGAATGATGGTAAAGCTCACTCGTGAGTAATTGCGAGGCATAGTGTCCTTAGGCTGGGGAGAGATGTGATCTTGGAAGTGGGATCCAAGCACAGGCACCCGAGCACCCCATCAGAAGGAGTTATGGTTTTAAAGACCTACATCCAAACCCAGCCTCAGTGGCCCCAGACCAGTCCCTCAGGGCTTTCAAGGCCTTGCCCTCCTCCGGAAATGGGACCAGAAGAGCCCTGAGCTCTGAATCAGTGACTGAGCCCTTTGTTACAAGTAGAGTGATTAAAGTCCTGGTGGTCTTTAAAGAAATCCAAACCAAATTTTAACCTTCCTCCTACCATCAAACTGACAACAAACTGACCCGTATTATTGAACTTGACTGATAGTACATAGTTAAGGCCAGGAACACAGCCCTAAGT
Source organism: Trichosurus vulpecula (assembly GCF_011100635.1). Lineage (NCBI taxonomy): Eukaryota > Metazoa > Chordata > Mammalia > Diprotodontia > Phalangeridae > Trichosurus > Trichosurus vulpecula. The sequence continues at coordinate 133,148,913 of NC_050578.1, read as the reverse complement.
GAGGGAGTGTCAAGCATCCTCCCTAATTAACATGATGAAGCTTGGAGGGGGCAGCTCAGTACTGTCATTTTTATCACAAGTGAAATCATGCTAGGTGTTTAATGCTTTAAGGAAAACCAAGGAGCTTAGTAATGAATGTCAATAAAAATGGATCTTTTGCCCTCCAGAGTGATGCAGAGAATTGAGCCAATATAAAAATTTGGGAATTGTCCCAAGAAAGTATTCTGGCCCCTGCCCCTTCCTCTCCTTGTACAGTGGCTTCTTGAGCTGTGGTAAATCCTTCAAAGCACAAGCTGAGTTGAGTGAAAAGGAAGTCAGAGTATCCTGCCAAAGCTAGCATGGGCTTCTGTTTCCTCACAGGAGACTCTTCTTAGAACCCAAGCCTCAAGAACTCTACGTGTGTTTTCATGATTCAGTCACTGAAATTGCCATCGAACTGGCATTTAAATTGTCCTTTGGCTTGGCCACGTGATTCACCTTCCTTGTCATCCAGCGACACCGTGGAGCACCCATCATTAGATACACTGAAACCCACTCTGAGATGACAGCTCTCTTTAATGTGTCCTGGAAGCAGCATCAAATCGTCCCACAAGTCACTGACCATTCTCAGTAAATGTATCATACCCTTCTTGGTCTGGCAGGACTCTGGAAAGGATATTTTATGTGTATAGGAAGATGGAGTTGTTAATTTATTGTCATTATATTGTATGTATCTTGCTAAATGTGTTGGTTTGTTGTATATTTTGAAATAATGTGCACAGAGTTTAATATCAAATTGCCTTCAGGAAGAACATATCATGGAAAATATCCCAAATCATAGTGTATTTGCTTTGGGTCTAATATTGATAGGAAGTGTGCAGGACCAGGAGCCAGGTGGCCTGTGTTCTGGTCCTGATTTTGCCACCAGCAGTAATAGGCTCCCAACAAGAGACACTACGACACTGTTATCATAAGAGTAAATCACGAGATTGAGTTAAATGGATTCTAATGTGCCTTCCAGCTAGAGTTCTATGCCTCTGTTTTCCCATCATCTTGAATATTGGTCATTTCCATCCAGTCTTCTTCCTGATGGAAGCATTGAAACCTCAGCAGCTCAGATCTCCTTTTTCCTGCAATCAGGAAATGGTCAGAATGAAATCCGTGTAGCACTCCCTCTTCAGGCATTGGGCCTAAAGAACCAGCTGATCAGGAGCAGGAGTTTTTCTTTTTCCTGAGCTATAATATAGATGTTTTTTACACAATCCTGTTTTTACACAATTGACACATTCCTAAAGAGCCAATCAGCTTTTTGAAAACCAAATTCTTTATTGCATGCAATCTGATTCCCATTTATAGGAAGCCTTTGGTGAATCCCACTGGTAAAGTTAACCCCATTGGTAAAAATCCTCAATCCTTGATTGATTTGTCTTGCAAGTTTGCACTTGGGTTTTCTTTAATTAAATTTAATTTAATTTTCTTTAGTAGAAAAGAGTATTAAGAAGTCTTGAGTCTAGGAGAATTTCCCCCAAATGAGACAGTGTGGGGCAATGATGGGGCCTGGCAAAGGTGGCAGCCCTCTGAGGCCATGTGGCCTGTGTGTGGCCTCCTTGGGGCTCAGGGAGGGCCTCCAGGTGTGTTTCTAAATAGCCTGGGACTGGAGCAGGGCTAACAGGACGCCCACGCTGGATTCTGTATCTCCAGCAGCCCCAGCTCACCCTGCTCCTCTTCTGGAACCTCCAATCATGGGATTTTATAACTGGAAGTAAAGCTCAGAGATTATCCAATTTATTCATGTATTCAGATGATTTCATGTATGTCACATATTGTATTTGTAGCCTTAGAACCTGGCATATAGTAGAAACTTAATACATGCTTGTCACTGGGTTGACTGAGGAAGACTGATCCCCGGTAGAGGGTTAAGTAAGTTGTCCGAGGCCACTAGCTGGTAAATGTCAGGGTCAGGGTTCTTCCTTCAGAGGGATGCATCGTCTGCAACGTGCTGTGTGCCACGGAGACACAGGTCAGAGCCAGGCAGAGTCCTCCCCTCTTTCTCCAGAGCTTAGAGCATAGATAGATGGATTTCACAGGGCTTATTGAATTAATGACAGCATTGGGCCAAGGGAAAGCGTCATGTAGAGGAGAGCCCTGGGCTTGGAGACAGAAGAGATCTGTCTGAATTATACACACTGACAAACACACACCCTCTTGATTGCTCCATATAACCGTGGGCAATATCACTTTGAGCTGTTTCCTCTTCTCTAAAACTGGGGTTAACGACCCCTTTGCTATTTACCTCCCTGAATAGTCATGAACATCCATGAACATCGAGTGAAATCATGTTTGTAAAAGGTGTGCCCTGCCTCTGCCTCTCTAAAGAAAGGTCAACAATTATAATCATTCTCATTGTATCTTTGAGAATACTTTTTAAAAAAAAATGTATTTAATGAAATTTTGTTCTTTACAATGGCTTTTGGAAACAGAAAGAAAAAAAGTATCCCCATTTATATCCAGCTGCAGACCAGCATGTGAGGACAGTTGTTAAAAACACAGCCAGCATCATTTCGGTTTTTGATTCCCAAGTGGTCAGTGAAAGAAGTTCTCTCTGAGCATCCCTGCATTGAAGAGGGCTGTCTCTATTTACCCCTGAAACCAGAACCTTTGACAGACACAGCCAGACTGCAGCTCTGACTGACCCGGCAGTTTATTCAAGGGTGAAAAGGGTCAATTTGGCAGTGTACACTCTAGCTGAAAAAAGAGACACATAGTTCCTTGGGACAATGTGAAAAACGTTCTCAGACTAAGATATTACATGTCCCAGCAAGTCCTTGGACCTCCAAGGAGGTGACTGCATATAAATGCGCTGCAGAACGTTCTTTTTTTAACCCGCAGCTTTATGTGTCACGTACTGCTGAGCACAGATCAGGATTTTTCCATCCAAGAATCACAATTACTTTACAGCTTTACCCCATGTCTCTGAGCTGCTCCCTGGAAAGTGATCAGCCTTGAACTGTGCCGGTCCTTGCCTTTCATTTGGCTTTGGAAAGACTGATAAATATGTAGGAGCCTGGAAATGAGCCCAGCATCAGTGTTTTTCCATCCTCTAGAACAAGAAGAGGAATGTGGCCAAGCTTATAAGTTGGTACCATGGCTTTGGCAATTCCAGAAGGCACAGGTGTGGTTAATCACTTGTTTGTCACTGATGTAAGGGTCTTTGGTTCGTGGACCCTGGAGTCAGGCCAACTGGTTCTTGAATTTCTTGTGTCACCAAAAGATGTGAACAAGTGATGGATTGTTTCTCTTTTATCTTTAGTACCTACAAATGATGTGGAATGTAACCATCAGGTAAACTTTTTAAAAATAAGAAATGTTAACAGTTTTGATATTTTCATGTATATTTAATAGAAAAGTGGCATTTTGAAGAAATTACTATAAATTGTTACCTCTAAAATATGGCTTTCTGTGTGTGAAATAATTTAATTTTGCATAGCTCTATTTCTCTAACCTGTATGAAAAGCTATTTTTATATTTTCTCAGTTGTTTTTAATAAAGATAAGCTGAAGATTTGTTCACCAAAAAATGTGCTGGCTTGAATTTCATTTTATGCCTTCTTAATCAAAATGCTTCCTTAATCAAAAAGTTTCTTTCTCTACAGCTTTTTTTTTTTTTTACAGTTTGCAAGGCAACAGTTTGATCGCATTTTTAGAAACAACAGAAACTAACTGATCTGAAGCTATAAAGTGACAGCCAGATAGCTCAATGGATAGGGCACTGGGCCTGGACACAGGAAGACGTGAGTTCAAATGTGGCCTCAGACATGCAGTAGCTGTGGAACCCCTGCGCAAGTTGCTTCACCGCTGTCTGCCTCAGTTTACCCAACTGTAAAATCAGGATAATATTGCTCCTGACTCCCAGGGGTATTATGAGGATCAAATGAGATATTTGTAAAAGCATTTTGCAAACCTTAGAGCACAATAAATAAATAGTTAACTTTCTGTATTTCTAAATAAACTATATAGGCTTTAATGCTTTTTAATCTTTTCGTTCCCCGCCCCATGTTTTTAGTGGGCACTGTCTGCTGAAATGAGATATGTCTCCTAGTTCTAATGCCTGTTCTGGGTTTATAATTCACCTGACATGTATTTATACAAATAAGGCACTAAGGGGAAGTGGTGTCAAATACATATAGAAACTGGGGGCCGCCAAGCATTACTTAAGGATCCCTATGGTGGCGTATTGACTTAGAAAAGCACATAGTAATATTATCTATGTCCCATTGTATTTTTTTTACTCATCTTGTCAAATATTTCCCAATTACATTTTAATGTGGTTCTGATCGCACTGGGGAGCAGTATGGACCACAGGTCCAGTGTTTGACACTGCTGCTCTGACCATTCTCTAAGACTGGAAGTTGGAAAATGCTCCTCATTGTACTCTCACCTAAACCTCCCCATTCCAGTGAAATCAGGACTGGACCAAAAAAGGAGTGGAGGGGGAAGGACTGAAGGGAGCAGGGAAGAAATGACAGAAGACCGTATTGCTATTAAGAGTTGGGAGTTAATTGCTATTAAATTAATTGCTATTAAGAGCATGTTCATTTTTTCTCACAATTGTCACATCAGGTAAAGTGTTGTTAGCAATTGCTAATCCTCTTTCCCTAAGAAAAACACGGCTACCCCAGTGGCTACTTGCAGTAAACAACATGGCACCAGCCATCCATGGTTGATAGAGAGCAAAGGAAAATAAAGCAAAAAACTTAGTATAAAAGAGCCTCTAGTAATTACACCTTTTTATTTGAGAGAGTGAGAGAGAGAGAGAGAGAGAGAGAGAGAGAGAGAGAGAGAGAGAGATGGGCTTCAGCAACAGGCTGAACTGTCAGCACAGGAAACCCATAACCTTTAGGAAGTCTGGGATGTCAAAAAGAAGGTACCATACATGCTCAAGTACTAAAAAAAAAAAAAACTGTGCCATCAAAAGAAAGTATATGGGAACCTTAGGAGAGAAGAGAGTTAAAACAGGCATCATAGGTTGTGCAGGGGTTGGAGGTTGGGCCTGAAGTCAGGAAGACCTGAGTTCAAATCCAGCCTCAGATACTAGCCTTGGAACCCTGGACAAGTGACTTAACCTCTGCCTCAGTTTCCTCAACTGTAAAATGAAGATCTTAATAGCTCCTACCTAGGGGTTTTTTGAGGATGAAAAGAGATCATATTAATAAAGTGCTTTGCAAATACTGAAGCTTTATGTAAATGTTAGCTGTTGCTGTTGTTGTTAAGTTTAGGAAAATAGGACTTCGGGGCATACTTACGCTAAGGTGGAGTGGACTCCAGGTCCTAAAAGGGATCTGGACAACACTCTTGCTACCCTAAAGATTTCCTCCCTAAAGCCCTGTTCTCCCCCACTTTCTTGCTCTAAGATAAAAGGATTTACGACAATACATAAGACCTTGTGGCTCATCAGATCGGACTTCATTTTATGTCTCAGGATCAGAGATTGAGAGCTAGAAGTTCTTATTAAGCGCCTACCATGCTCACAGCTCAGTAGATTCAAAGGTGGGAAGGAAGAATCCCTGTCTTACAAACGCTACAAAAAGTGAGTTTACAGCTTGGAATCTCAGAACTCTGACTTCTTTCTCACTCTCCACATTCCCACTGACATTAATTCTCCAGCTTCAATAATTTCTTATCATTTTCCTCCTCTCTGATCAATTGGTTGGGAAGGTCGAATTAATTAATTAATTTATGAGCATTTATTAAGCACCTGCTATGTGTTGAGCACCGTGCTAAATTTACAAATAGCAAAGACAGCCCCTATCCTCAGAGAGTTTACTTACATTCTAACAGGGGAAGATAAAACACTTAAGAGAAGAATATTTTGGTTTGCAAAGGCATAGGGACAGTGAGCAGAAAGCTTCTCCCCAGTCAAGTATCCCCAATTCCTTAAACCAGCCCTTGGACTGCCCATTTTGAAGACCTGGACATGTTCCGGCTTATACTATCCTTTCTAAAATGGCACCTACAAGTGAAAAAGATTTCAGAAGAATGTTTCTTTTTAAAACATCATTGCTTAAAGTGTATTTCGGTTCTTAGTTATTAGCTAAGCCCCCCGCAGCGACAGTAGAACACACGCAAACTAGCCCGAATGCTCCCAGAAGTAGGCTGTGTTCTGTCTTAGTCTTTTTCCCATCCTCCACAGCTTCTAGAAGCATCTCAAACAGAGGAGGTACCAATAAAGCTTTTTAAAATTTAATCACAAAAGGGCAATTTGGGGAAAACAGTACAATTAGGGAACAAGGCACAGCCATCCTCATTTTTACTTTTTTAGTTTTTAGAGGTGCCACATTTTTTGCACTCATCTATTTCAATTCTTTTTATCCTTTAAGATTTGTTTTTAATATAAGTAAAATGGAAGTAGATATTTTACAGCATTGGGGTGGGGTGCCAAAAAGGGAAATGTTGTCCTTTTTTGGGAGAAAGTCTGTCATTTCCCCCAAAACACTTGATACTTTCCAATGACTTTTTCAATGATTACAGTCTATAATGTTACAGTAAGAGTTTTTTGTTTATTAAAAATAACTCAGTTCCAGGCTCCCTGGTCAAAATAATGGTGAGGATGATGATGATGATAACTAATGACGTAACTTTATTTAGCACTTTTATATTTACGAAAAGCTTTTCCCTAGCAACTAGCATAATGCCTTTGTATGTTTTTTCTCCTTCTTGTACTCAGTTGTTGTTTAGTCATTTTTCAGTTATGAGGAAACTGAGACAGACAGGGTAAAGTGACTTGCCATGGGTCACACAGCTAGTAAGTGTCTGAGGCTGGATTTGAACTCAGGAAGATGCGTCTTCCTGACTTCAGGCCCAGCACTCTATCCACTGTACCACCCAGCTACCCCTCTTGCCATCTGTGTCTCAGCCAAATTGTCTTATTCGTAATTCCACATGCACACTATTCATGTCTAAGTAGTTTTGTATAAATAATCCCCCAACTATGGAATATACTTCCTCCTCATCTCTGAATTTTAGAATCCCTAGCTTCCTTCAAATGTCACCTCCCTCACAAGACCTTCCCAGATTACCCCAGGTGCTAGTATACTTTCCCTCAAAATTAGTTCAGTTTTACACACACACACACACACACACACACACACACACGCAAGCGCGCACACACACACGCACACAAGAATAGAAGAAAAATTAAACCCATCACAAACACACGTAGTCAATCAAAACAACTTTCCACATTGGTCATGCCAAAAAAAATTTTGTTTCATTCTGCATCTCTGGAGTTCTTTACCTTTCTATCAACAGGAGGTAAGTAGCATGTTTTATCATTAGTCCTATGGAATCGTAGTTGGTCATTATGCTGACAGGAATTTAGCACAGTAATATTCCCCCACATTTATATACCATAACTTGTTCATTGATTCCTCAATTTATGGAAGATTCTCACTCTTTGCCACCTCAAAAAGAGCTATAAATATTTTTATAAATTCTTAGTTTGCTTAGAATTAATTCTCAAAAATCTCCCCTCCCGGACTTCTGGGGGCAGAGCCAAGATGGCAGCTGGAAAGCAGTGAGCTCCCCGCCGAGTCCCTCCAAAAACCTATAAAAAAAATGGTTCTGAACCAATTCTAGAACTGCAGAACCCACAAAACTGCAGAGGGAAGCAGGGCTCCAGCCCAGGAAAGCCTGGATGGTCTCTGGGTGAGGTCTATCCCACACGGAGCTGGGAGCAGGGAGCAGAGCAGAGCCCAGCATGAGCTGCTCGGGCCAACCAGACCAGGAGCCGGGCGGAGCGGGCCCTAGCGCCCTGAATCAGTGAGCGGCAGCAGTTGCCAGACTTCTCAACCCACAAACACCAAAGACAGCGGAGAAGGTTAGTGGGAAAGCTGCAGGAGTGGAAGAGTTCACAGTTCAGCCACCACCCCTGGGGCAGCGGAGGTGGGGCAGCTACAGCTGCTGTTGCTTCTGGCCCCAGGCCCACCTGGTGGGAGGAATTAAGTGGCGGATCACAGCAGGAGTGCACAGCCTGCTGAAGATCTAAGCCCAGTCCAGGTTGGGGGTTCTTGGGGAAGGAGGAGTGCTGGTGTGGCAGAGCTGGCACATCCCCCCCAAACGTGGAACATAGAACTCTTTAGTCTACAAGCAGTCATACCCCGCTGAAAAACTCAAGGGTCAAGTTAGCTGGTTGGGAATATGGCCAGGCAGCGAAAACGCACCCAGATTCGGTCTCAGACTTTGCATTCTTTCTTTGGTGACAAAGAAAACCAAAACATACAGCCTAAAGAAGTGAACAAAGTGCAAGAGCCTACACCAAAAGCCTCCAAGAAAAACATGAACTGGTCCCAGGCCATGGAAGAGTTCAAAAAGGATTTGGAAAAGCAAGTTAGAGAAGTAGAGGAAAAATTGGGAAGAGAAATGAGAATGATGAGAAAAAACCATGAAAAACAAGTCAATGACTTGCTAAAGGAGACCAAAAAAAATGCTGAAAAATACACTGAAGAAAACAACACCTTAAAAAACAGACTAACTCAAATGGCAAAAGAGCTCCAAAAAGCCAACGAGGAGAAGAATGCCTTGAAAGGCAGAATTAGCCAAATGGAAAAGGAGATCCGAAAGACCACTGAAGAAAATACTACTTTAAAAATGAGATTTGAGCAAGTGGAAGCTAGTGACTTTATGAGAAATCAAGATAGTATAAAACAGAGCCAAAGGAATGAAGAAATGGAAGACAATGTAAAATATCTCATTGGAAAAATCTGGAAAATAGATCCAGGAGAGATAATTTAAAAATTATTGTACTACCTGAAAGCCATGATCAAAAAAAGACCCCAGATATCATCTTTCAGGAAATTATCAAGGAGAACTGCCCTGATATTCTAGAGCCAGAGGGCAAAATAGAAATTGAAAGAATCCACCAATCGCCTCCTCAAGTAGATCCCAAAAAGAAATCTCCTAGGAATATTGTTGCCAAATTCCAGAGCCCCCAGATCAAGGAGAAAATACTTCAAGCAGCCAGAAAGAAACAATTTGAGTATTGTGGAAACCCAATCACAATAACCCAAGATCTGGCAGCTTCTACATTAAGAGATCGAAGGGCTTGGAATACGATATTCCGGAGGTCAATGGAGCTAGGATTAAAACCTAGAATCACCTACCCAGCAAAACTGAGTATCATGCTCCAAGGCAAAATATGGACTTTCAATAAAATAGAGGACTTTCAAGCTTTCTCAGTGAAAAGACCAGAGCTGAATAGAAAATTTGACTTTCAAACACAAGAATCAAGAGAAGCATGAAAAGGTAAACAAGAAAGAGAAATCATAAAGGACTTACTAAAGTTTAACTGTTTTGTTTACATTCTTACATAGAAAGATCATGTGTATGATTCGTGAGACTTCAATATCATAGTAGCTGAAAGGAATATGCATATATATATATATATGTTTATATATATATATGTGAATGTGCATGTATGTATATATGTGTGTGTATATATATATAAAGAGAGAGAGAGAGAGTGGACACAGGGTGAGTTGAAAATGAAGGGAAGATATCTAAAAGAAATAAAATCAAATTAAGGGATGAGAGAGGAATATATTGAGAGAGGGAAATAGGGAGAGACAATGGGGTGGATTATCTCGCATAAAGGTGGCAAGAGGAAGCAGTTCTGTGGGAGGAGGGGAGAGGGCAGGTGAGGGGGGAATGAGTGAATCTTGCTCTCATCAAATTTGGCTTGAGGAGGGAATACCATACATACCCAATTGGGTATCTTACCCCACAGGAAAGAAGAGGGAAGAAGATTAAAAAAAGGGGGGCGAAGATGGAGGGGAGGGCAAATGGGGGTGGAGGTAATCAAAAACAAACACTTTGGAAAGGGGACAGGGTCAAGGGAGAAAATTCAATAAAGGGGGATGGGTTGGGAAGGAGCAAAATATAGTCTTTCACAACATGAGTATTGTGGAAGGGTTATACATAATGATACACATGTGGCCTATGTTGAATTGCTTGACTTCATAGGGAGGGTGGATGGGAAAGGAAGAGGGGAGAGAATTCGGAACTCAAAGTTTTAAAGACAGATGTTCAAAAACAAAAAAAAAAAGTTTTTGCATGCAACTAGAAAATAAGATACACAGGCAATGGGGCGTAGAAATTTATCTTGCCCTACAAGAAAGGAAGGGAAAAGGGAATGGGAGGGGAGTGGGGTGACAGAAGGGAGGGCTGAATGGGGAACAGGGCAACCAGAATATACGTCATCTTGGAGTGGGGGGAGGGTAGAAATGGGGAGAAAATCTGTAATTCAAACTCTTGTGAAAATCGATGCTGAAAACTAAATATGTTAAATAAATAAATAAATTTAAAAAAAAAAAACAATATAATATGCTGCCTAAAAATAAATATCTTAGCATTTTGAGAGAAAAAAAAATCTCCCCTCCCTCTAGTATCCTCTCCCCCATTCTCCTTTCCTTTTTTTCCCTTGTTGAGTGAAATGTCTATCTGTCCCCAAATGTGTGTGTCTATTCTTTCTTCATTTGGTCAGTTCAGATGAGGTCGAAGTTTTGGTTACTCCCTTCACCCCCTTCTCCTCATTTGTATAGACGTCTACTTTCACACCCTGATTATGTGAGATGGTTTTCCCCAACCTTCCTTTTCCTTCTCCAGGGTGTTCTCTTCCCTTTTATTTCCGTTCTTCTCTTAAGATTATCAAGACATAACAGAACCACTTCCACGCCTTATCTAATTGGACTCCCTCAGTGGACCCTCATAATGGCAGGATTCAAAGGGTATGTATTTGCATCTTCTCCCCATACCAGAATGTAAGCAGTTTATCCTTGTTTATTCTCTTTGTCATTGTTCATTCATATGTACCTTTTTATGTTTCTCTTCACTACTGTGTTTGAACTTCAAAATTTCTAGACATTTTTGTTCTTTTTATCAGGAATGTTCAGAATCCCCCTATTTCATTAAAGATCCATTTTTTCCCTTGTAGGATTATACTCAGTTTTGCTGGGCAAGTTATTCTTGGCTGTAATAGCCTTTGCCTTTTGGAACATCAAATTCCAAGCTCTCTGCTTCTTTCTAGTGTTGGCTGTTAAATCATGTGTGATCTTGACTGTGGCTGCTCAGAACTTTAATTCTTTCTTTCTGGCTACTTTACAGTATTTTTTCCTTGACCTGGGAGCTCTGGATTTGGGCTATTATGTTCCTCAAGTTTTCATTTTGTGGCTTCTTTCAGGAAGTGACTGATTAATTCTTTCTATTTTCACTTTGCCTGCTTGTTTTAAGAGTTCTAGGCAGTTTTTTTTTAAATTTCTCAAAATAGGATGTCTAGGTCCTTTTTTTGGTCACAATGTTCAGATAGTTGAGTGATTCTTAAATTTTTTTTCACCTCAATTTGTTGTCCAGGTCATTTGTTTTTGCTATCAGATACATTTATTTTCTGAAGCAAACAAAAGAAAAGTAGGAAGAGTGGCATTGTTTTATGTGTTTTTGCAAATCTCTATTTAATGTCTGGCACAGTAGAAGCCTGTTAGATCTTATATCTGCTTCTGCGTCTAATTTGCTGCAGTATGTTGTTTTGGATAAAGTATTTAAAAAAAACAGTCTCACACAGATACATAGTTAGAAAGGGGAAGAATATGTTAATAGACAAATAAGATCCTAGTATTTTTATGTAAATAGATTTTACCTTGAAGACACCCTGAAAGTGTGTTGACACTTAGACCACACTTTAAGAACTGATGAGGTAGAGGACAACTATTTATTTCTTCTACCACACACAAAAAAATTCTTAAATCCAAAGGACATATTAGCATATACTTCCCACACAATACAGTATTCTCTCAGGAGGTAGAGACAGTTTTATAGGACTGCTGAATAGATATGGCACACTCACCTTGGATCCATACTGTCTGAGCAGCTCACCAAGTCAAGATCGCCTGGCATGGGCTTCAGCTGCAATATCCTCCTCGGCAACACTCATTTTCTCTGAGAAGTCACTGCAGAAATGACTTCCTGCATAGCAACTAACCTCTTAAACTCACAAAGTTTCATACTGAAGGGGTTAGAAATAGTCATTTCATATAAGATCAAAAGCCATTTCCCAACAGATAAGTAGCCAACATATGAACAAACATTTCTCAAAAGAGTGGCAAACTACTAACAAATGTAAACCAAGGCCAACGGAATTTAGATCTCTTTCCCCCAAAGGGGAAGATCACCAGAAAACACAAAGGCCAGTTCTCAAGATTAAAATTACTCTTTTCCCTAAAAGGGAAGAAAATCAGAGGAATAAGATGCCTGTGAAATTAAAGGTTTTTATTAAGCAGGGCCTGTAAGAGGCTGTAGGAGATTGCAATATATGAAAGAATTATTTCTGCCTCTCCGACCTAATTTTGTCTATAAAAAGCCTCCCTCGAATCCTAATCTTTGTTCAGGGTTATTTTTCCAGCCCCTGAATCTGTGCTTAAGCATAAAACCCAGGTTTTTTCCTCTATAATCTCTGCTTCGGGGTAGGTTTAGTTGAGCAGCAATAATGATACAGGACCTCTGAAAGGAGCTATTTCTCGCCTGGCACCTTCAGTGTATTGCTGCTGCTGAGGGTGAGAAGGGAGGGAAAGCTTCCCCCCCCTGTCCTCCCATGCCCTGGCAGTCCTGGGGGTGGTTGGGATGGGCTGCCTAGGAGGCAGAGCAGCCCTGATTCCCTGGGAGTTCAGGCTCCCGGCTGGAATCCGCTCGCTCTGCAGCTGGGAGAAGGATGCTGGACCACTGCACAGGAAGGATGCTCCGCGCGATCCCTGCATCCCGCTCTGCACACCTGGTGCTCCCGGGGCGCAGAGGCACGACTGCGCTCTTGAAGGCAGCTTCCTCTGCGCTGTTGGGCCTGGCTCTCCCCGCTTTGACCCCTCACACATTTGGGGTTCACACCTGGGATCTCTCGGGTGCACGCAATGAGTGCCTGAGACTACAGAAAGGCGCCCTTGCTACCCACGGAGTTCAATCATTTTGTTGGTGGTTTTGTTATACCAAGAGCGAGTGAGACACACCACAGAGCATAAGTTTTAAATGGAAAATTTATTAGCCAGCAGTGGCCATGTGGGGGTTCCACCCAAATCAGAATGACCAGGAGTTTGGGGTGGAGAAGTCAAATTTATACAACAGATCAAGGTGCAGCAGTTAATTATCTCTTGAAACTTACATATGTTATTTCAGCAGGCTTGGCAAGCCTTTATTATCTCACCTCCATGATCATGATACATGAAGAGGAACCTCCTAAGTAGACAGCAAGTACAGCACATCAGGCAGCTGACAAAGTGTCAACTGAATTACAACCCAGGATCTCTCCGTCCAATTTGTCGTTTACATCCCACAACATAGGATAAGAATAAGGAATAGAAGAGAACGGCTGGGGCTGAGGCCTTCCTCCTTCAAGGCCACAGGCAGACGCTCCAGCTGGCTTTGTGGACACAAGATAGAGACAGTCTCTCAGCCAGCTCGCTCAGCAAACAAACAGAGGTCACTAGCATCAGGCCCCTCCCCTGGCCAGCCAGTCAATACTCCGCAGACCGGTCACGGGGCCAAGGACACCTGCTTAACCTCGAATGGCAGGAACCCCTATTAGTCAGGGGCTGGGGCAGGGTTTGTTTTTTTTTTAGCAATAGCTGGCTGCTCAGGTATCACAGGTTGGACTTAAGAAAGTGTAACTGCCGGTGTGTGCTTGGGGTAAGTGCGGGGAGGGGGGAGGTTGTTAAATATTTACCACCGGCGCTTTAGAAGCCCTTCAGGTTTTCCCCTACCCCTTGTCAAAAAAAGGGCTGGACTGCCTCTTTGTTCCTAAGAATCGACACCCCCCGACCCCGCCATGGCACCTCCCGCCCCCCGCATGCCTGCACGCCTCAGTCGCACCTGCGCAGGGCCTCCTGCACGGGCCCAGCTCGAGCCGTCCTCGCGCAGAAAAAGATAACACGCCCACGGGTACCATCCCGCCTGCGCTGAATAGGCCGCCGGGTCATGCGTGCAGAGCGGCCAGCCACGTGGCTCCGCGACGCCTGAGCGAGGCGAGCGGTTGGAGAGGACTGCGCGGCGGCGCGTCCAGACTGCATTGTGCGTCTGCGCGGCTCTCTCTCGCCGCAGCGTGCGCCTCCCCGCCCGAACGAAGCCCCGGCAGAGGCCGTTTTCCTCCTCTCCTCCACAGCCCGGCTCGCCCCAAAGCCCCGGATCTCCCCCGAGCCATGGTGGCCAAGCGCAAGGGCCAAGGCGAGCCCGAGAAGCAGAAACTGCTGGACCTGGCATCCTTCGGCAGGGACCTCCTGGTGGGCGGCGTCGCGGCCGCCGTGTCCAAGACGGCCGTGGCGCCCATCGAGCGAGTGAAGCTGCTACTGCAGGTGCAGGCGTCGTCCAAGCAGATCAGCCCCGAGGCGCAGTACAAGGGCATCATGGACTGCCTCGTGCGCATCCCGCGGGAGCAGGGTACGGCCCGGGGCGGGGGAGGGGCACCGCGGGAGGGAGGTGGGGAGGGGGCCGGAGACGGGGCCAGCCTCGGTGTCCTTGTCAATTTCCATTGGTTCTGCTTACATTATCGTGCATCTTCTCGTGGTCGCGTGGTTGTGTTTCTCTGAATTTCTCACATTTGTCATCTCTCGTGATCCCGCAGGTTCCTCCGGTTGGGCACCTACCTCAGTCCCCCTTTTTTACCGCTACACGCTATATATCTCTATTTAATCTCTACATACATGAAATCTCTTTTTCTATATATGCGTATATGTGTGTACATATATATATATAATCTATATATACATAAAATCTCTTTTTACATACGTGTGTATTTGTGTATATCTCCCTATCTCTCTATGTATCTATGTAATCTCTATGCATAAATCTCTTTATATGTGTGTATATGTATATGTGTGTGTATCTTCCTGTCTCTATATGTATCTACATATAATCTCTATATACCTAAAATATATTTTTATGTGTATGTGTAGGTATATATGTGTATGTGTATATCTCCGTATCTATGTATCTGTATATAATCTCTGTATGCATAAATCTTTATATATGTGTGTGTGTATCTTCCTACCTCTCTTAATGTATATCTATATATACTCTCTATATACATAAAATCTCTTTTTATATGTATGCATATATGTGTATATCTCCCTATCTCTCTGTATCTATATATAATCTCTATATGCATAAATCTATATGTGTGTGTGTATCTCCCTCTCTATATATGTATCTACAGAAAATCTCTGTATACATAAAATCTCTTTTTATGTCTTGTGATCCTTGAGGCAGAGGGTAGGAAGTTCAGTGAATTCTTGGCAATAAAAGTGGATAAATACAAATACATGCAAAGTAGTTAAAAACTAGGTAATTTGGGAGAAAGAGCAGTAGCAGCCCATTGAATGTTTCATCTGGAAGAGACCACCTGGATAATCTAGCCCAAGCCCAGGAATGGGGAGCAAGCTTGGGGTCCTAGGGACCTATACTTTCTGAGGGCCGCAGGGTGGCTCAGGATAGAGCGCTGGGCCTGGAGTTAGGAAGATCTGAGTTTAAATCGAGCCTTAAATCCGAGCTTGGTGACCCTGGGCCAGTCACTCGACCCCATTCACATCAGTTTCCTCGTCTGTAAAGTGAGCTGGAGAAGCACTCCAGTATCTCTGCCAAGAAAACCCCTTGGATTTTGTCCATGTCACGTAAGAATCAGACACAACCAAACAACAGCAGATACGTAAATAAAAAGGTACTTGTATTTGAAAGGTAGCCAGAGAGGGAAAGGCCCTGCATGGAAGAGGGGGAGGGCACCCAGAAAGGCCTTTGGCAGAAGGTGTGCATTGAGCCGAGCCTTGAAGTCAGGGCTTCTGAGAGGCCAAGGTGAGGAGGGAGAGCCTTGCAGGCCTGGGGGACATTCAGGGCAAAGGCTTATAAACTGGAGATGGATCATTGAATGTGACGATCAGCAAGAAGGCTGGTGTTATTATGTCAGAAAGTACATGGAGGGAGTCAGGTAAGCCTGGCAAGGGAGGGAGGGTCCGGTTTGTGAAGACGTAGCAATGCTACATAGAAGACTTTATATCTGATGGTAAAAGTTCTAAGGAGTCTGGAGTTTATCGAGTAAAGGGGTGATGCATCTCAACTCTTGAGGAAGATCACATTG
Source organism: Trichosurus vulpecula (assembly GCF_011100635.1). NCBI lineage: Eukaryota > Metazoa > Chordata > Mammalia > Diprotodontia > Phalangeridae > Trichosurus > Trichosurus vulpecula. The sequence goes on along the minus strand of NC_050578.1, from coordinate 133,132,779 downwards.
GCAGCTGAGTGGAGGAGAGTTTGGAGGGGTATCCAAGGCAGAATTTGAACTCAGGTCTTCAAGACTAAAAGTTCTGCGTTCTGCTTACTTTGCTACCTCACTGCCTGACTGAGGTTTTGAACCCAAGTGACTAACGGAGGAGGGTGATGCCCTGGACAGTGTTTGGAAGAGAGGTGGTTTGCAGGGAGAGATGATGAGTTGTGCTTTGGACATTGTGAGCTTCAGATGACTCCAGGAACATACAGCTCGAAATGTCCAATGAGGGGTTGTTGATTCGGGCCTGGAGCTCAGGATTGGGACCACCTATCTTCTGATAGGAGATGATCATTGACCCTGTAGGAGCTGACAGAAGAGTGTAAAGAGAAGGGGGCCCAGACAAGAGTGTCCTGAGTGGCCATGAGATGAATGAAGAGGGAGGAGGAGGAAGAGAATTGATCAGAGGGATCCCAGAGCAATCATAGCCCCGGGAAGCGGAGAGGAGAAGGTGGTTATCTGGATCCCATGCTGCCGAGAGAGGGTGAGAGGGACTAGGACAGAGAAGAGGCCTGTACGCTCGTCCATTAAGGGGACATTGAGGAGGTCAGAAGGCTTATTAAGTGGATGTACACCGATCATAGATGACTTTTTCAAGGCGTTTACCTGAGAAGCGAAGCATGATAGAATCCTCATAAGGGTTTTTAGAGGAAGGAGGAGACCACTGTGTTTGTAGGTAGCAGGTCAGTAACCAGCAGAAAAATAGGGAGGGAGTGAAAATTCCAGAGATGGCAGGGGCAGTCTGCTGGAGAAGACAGGAGGGGCTGGGATGTAGGGTTCTTGGTGAATGGCCTTAATTTTCCCAGTAAAGTATGAGATTAAGTGAGGTTCTCAGTTAAGAATGTGGGTGCGGATAGGAAGCTTGAGGAGAAAAGAGGAGGTTTGTAGTAAGTGGTAGGTGCAGAAAGTGTAAGCACAAGTCTGCAATCCAGGTCTTCCAAATAGAAAGCTAGAAGGTCCAACCCCCCTCCTTTGTAAGTAAGCGAAGGCCCAGAGCTAGATAGACTGGGCGGGGTGGTGACTTGCCCAGGTTCACACAGTGACAAAGCAAGGATTCAAACCCAGATCCTCAGATTCTAAACCAAGTACTTTTTTTCTTAAAGGGTCCTTCAAAGCCTCTAGACCAACCCCTTCATTTCACAGAGATAGATACAAAAAAGTATGCGGTGTGGTGTATTGGAAAGACAACCTGAGAGCTGCTTAATTTTATTAGGCTTCCTTTTCCTTGTGTGAAAAATAAGGTGGTTAGATTAAATAGGCTGTAAGGCCACAGTTCTTAATCTGGGGTCAGTAAACTTGTTCTTTTAATATTGTATTAATAATATTTCAATATATTTTGTCTCCTGTGTATTGTATGCAAATAAAAGGTTTTTTTCTGTTGTTTATTATTTTTATTTTCCCCAGCCACCTTTGAGTAGTTAAATAAACAAAACCCTCCATACAGATCTTAACAATCTAAGCAAAACAAATTCCCCCATTAGCCATGTCCAAAAATGTATGATTTGTCACAAGTTTTAAGTTCATCACTTGTTGAGACGCGTTTCATTTTCATTCTTTGGACTTTTGTTTCATCATTGCATTAATCAGAGTTCTAAAGACTTTCAAAGGTGTTTTTTCTTTAATGTTGTTCTTACCCAAATTGTTCTCTTACTTCTGCTGTCTTTGCTCCGCATCAGCTTATAAAGGTTTTCCCAGTTCCCTATGAATTGTCCATTTCATTTATTTCCTATGACATAATAATATCCCATTATATTCACATACCACAGTTAGGTTAGCAGTCAGGGGTGGAGAACCTGTGGCCTTCTTGGTCCTTGGGTGTGGCCTTTTGACTGAGTCTAAGTTTTACAGAACAAATCTTTTATTAAGGGGATTTGTTCTGTGAAGTTTGGATTCAGTCAGAGGGCCACACTTGAGGACCCAGAGGGCCACATGTGGCCTCGAGGCCACAGGCTCCCCATCCCTTTTAGCACTTCTCCAACAGAGGACACACTTTCCTGGTTTTCAATTTTTGGTTGCTACAGAAAGAGCTGCTTTAATTTTTTTTTTTTTTGGTACAGATGACCCTTTTCCTTTCTTTCATTGCTTTAGTAGTGGTACAGCTTGGTCACAGGGTATGGTAATTTCTGGTTGAGAGGTGTTTTCGCAGCGGTTTTTGTCAGAGTGAGTCCTTCCTTCGTTGACTGGGGTGTTTGGATTTGTTAACACAATGCTACTGTGTGTGCCTGTGTAGGTTGTGCACCTGATCTGTTCCATGGATCAGCCTGGTTTGTTCTTTGTTTTACTAGCACCAAATTATTTTAATGATGACTGCTTTTTAGTATGATTTGAGACTAATACTAATAAATAATGACTAGGACTAATAGAGACCTACTTCCTTCCCACTATTTTTCATTATTTCCTTTGAGATTCTAGACATTTTGTTCCTCCATGTCAGTTTGATAGTTGGGTTTTCTACATCTCTAAGGTACTGATCTGGGAGTTTGATCGTCACAGCACTGAGTAAATTCATTTTGGTATTATCGTCATTTTTATTATGTTGGCTACCCACAAGGAATTAATGTTTCTCCAATTGTTTAAGTCCATTTTTATTTCTACAAATAAAGTTTTATACTTAGATATAGTTCCTCAGTAAATCTGGGTCTATACTCCCAAATATTTTATGGCTTCAGTAGTTTGGTTGATTTTCCAGGAGAATGCTGATAATTTATGTAGATTCATCTTATATCCTGCAACTTTGCTCTGGTTATTAATTATTTTAATTAATTTTAGTTGACTCCTGGATTCTTTAAGCACACTATCATATGTATCATCTGCAAAGTGATTGTTTTGTTTCCTCCTTGCCTCTGTGTATTGCTTTCATTTCCTTTTGTTGTCTTATTGCTACAGCTGGCATTTCTAGCACTGCGTTAAACAGAATGTGATGATCTTAACAGAAACACCCCTCGCTTTTCTCCATTACACATGTTTGTGATTGGATTCAGATAAATATTATTTACAACATAAAGGAAAGGCTCCTTTATTCCTATAATTTCGAGAGTTTTTCAAGGAAAGTTTTTCAAGTGTTGGATTTTATCAGAATTCTTTTCAGCAACTCTTCATATCATGGTTTCTATGGGTTATATTAAAATGGTTTATCTATTTGTAGTTATATTTATGATGAATCTATTCTATATTCCTGGTATACAACCATCCTAGTCATAGTGTATAATCTTTCTAATACATCGTTGTAGAATACTTGCTAATAGTTTATCTAAAATATGTGCATTTAATTGGGCAAAATAGTTCCTAATAGTGGCTTTTATTTTAACTTCATTGGTTGTGAATTCATCTTTTTTCATATTTGATACTGGTAATTTGATTTTCTTTCTTTTTTTAAAGTCAAATTAGCCAATGGTTTATCTCTCTTAATTTATTTTTCCCAACAGCTTCTAGTTTTATTTTTTAGTTCGGTGAGTTTTTTAAACTTTCAGTGTTGTTAATCTCTCCTTTGATTTGTCAAGATTTCAATTTTAATGTTTAATTAGGAGCTTTTAATTTGTTGGGGGGAAGGGTTAGCTATAAAAGCCAACCTTAAGTTGCATGTCCAGTTTGTTAATTTTCTCTTTCTGTCTTTTATTTGATGTAAGCATTTAGAGAAACAAAATTTCCCCTAAGTACTGCTTTGGCTGTATCCCACAAATTTTGGTATATTGTCTCATCGTTATATCTTCAGTGAAATTATTGATTATTTCTATGATTTGTTCTTTGACTCACCCATTCTTTAAGATTAAGTTATTTAGTTTTCACTTAGTTTTTCATCTATGCTTCAAAGGCCCTTTATTCAATGTAATTTTATTGAATCCTGGTTAGAAGATGCATGTAATATTTCTGCTTTTCTATGTTTATGAGATTGTTGTGCCTTAACACATGGTCAATTTTAGTGAAGGTTTCATAATAGCTAAGAAATAGTTATTCTCCTTTTTATTCCCATACAGTAATTACTGTAGATCCATGCTCAATTTTTTTTAAAGTTTTTTCAAGCCCTTAACATCTTTCATGTTTATCTTTTGGTTAGATTTGTCCAAGTCTGAAAAGAGTATGGTCTCCCAGTGTTATAGTTTTACTATTTATTCCACAATTTTATTAGCCTGTCCTTTAATTATTTAATTTATATACCATATATTTTCCATGCACATTATATATAAAATACAGTTTGTTTTATGCACTGAAAAATTTTATTCTGCAAAGGGGGTCTATATATTCTGAAAAAGGCCTCTATAAAGTTGCCAAAGGGACCTATGGACCCTCCTCCTCCCCCCACCAAAAAAAACAACAACTACCTGCTCTAAGGTTTGTTTGGGGGTTTTTTGTAATTCTAGAATTTTATGGTTCTGTCAGAAAGATTAAATAATCTTCTGCATTTATCTGATAACTATAAGTAAGTGAGGGAATTTTCTCCATGTTTGAAAATTCTCTCTTTGAATATAGTCTTTGTTTTTATTGTTATTATTTAAACCATTTTGGATGGAAACTTTCTAAAATGTGATACGCTTCCTTAATCACAGTTTGTGAATATGTAACCTTTTCTGGATGACCAAGAGCCATTCTTAAGAACATAATATCCCACCCTTTCTTCATTGTCTCTGCTCTGTCTTGTTGCTTTAAATGTCCTTCTCTAGTAGCCACTCCCCAGGTGGTGATTTGCTGCTGTTTGCTTTTCAGTAACTGCACAAATTAGAACTGTGTGTAAAGCCAAAGTAATATGGCTCTGAGATGGAGAACCTGAGTGACTGCTTTGAGTAAAAGGCATGACCCTTGGATGCATTTTCTGTCACCTGTTTTAGCTATTCACAGCCCATTTTCTTTCTGTATTTTAAGCACTGTTCTGGGATGGCTAATTAAAACTGCTGCATAAAGAGCCTATGATTTAGATTCCCAAATATTTTATACATCTATAGTTATTGTAAGTGGAATTTCTCTATCACTTCCTGCTGAGTTTTGCTGATAACATACAAAAATGCTGATTATTTATGTGGATTTATTTTATATCCTACAACTTTACTGAAATTGTTTCAATCAATGTTTTAGTTGACTCTAGGATTTTCTAAGTAAACCATCAAATCAACTGCAAAAGTTATAGTCTGGTTTCCTCTTTGCCTTCGTGTATTTTCAATTTTTTTTCTTATTGCAATAGCTAATAGATTAGCAATATGTCAAACAGTAGTGGTACAAATAGACATCCTTGTTTAACTCTGATCTTGCTGGAAAAACCTCTGATTTATCCCCATCACATGAAATGCTAGTACTTAGATTATATAATGCTAGTTCTTAGATTTTTTGGAGGGTAAATTTATTATATCCTCTGTTAATTTCATCATCATAATAATCCCTAGTATCCCTCTTCCTACCCCTGCCAGAAAGCTATCTCCATGCTTCCCTGTATCCATCACATATTATTTCTTATACCACAATAATATTCCATTAAATTCATACCACAGTTTGTTTAGCCATTCCCTAATTGACAAGCATGTACTTTGTTTCCAATTCTTAGTTATTTTGGAGTATATGGGAATTTTCTTCTTATCAATGGCTCTGGTTCAAAGGGTATGGATATTTTAGTCACTTTATTGGCTTAATTCCAAATTGCTTTCCAAAATGGCTTTACTATTATTTCTCAGCTCTACAGTGTATTAGTGTGCCTGTCATTCCACAACCCCTCCAACATTGACTATTGTCATTTTTTCTTATTATTTTTGCCAGTTTGGAGGGTTTGTTGGAAAACCTCAGGGTTGTTTTGTTTTCCATTTCTCCTATTAATAGGGATTTGGAGCATTTTTTCATATGATTGTGAATACTTTTCAGTCCTTTTGAACACTGTTAATATCCTTTGACCACTTTTCCATTGGGGAATAACTATTAATCTCATATATGTGTGTGCATATACCATGTATATGTGCATATATATATATATACACATATGTGCATATAGAAATTGTATGTCCTAAATACCAAACCTTTATCAGAGAAATTTGATACAAAGCTTTTTTTTCCTCTTCAACCACTTCCCTTTTTATCCTAGGTGCATTAATTTTGTCTATGTAGAAGCTTTTTGGTTTCAAATACTCAGTTATCTAATTACTACCTCTATCTCTTGTTTGGTTAAGAATACATCTCCTACCCATAGCAGTGAGAGATTTATCACCTGCTTATCTTCTCATTTTTTATGTAGTATAATCTTTAAAGGTCATGTATCCATTCACAGTGGATTGTGGGATATGATGTAAGATGTTGGTCCAAGCCCAGTTTCTGCCAGACTGCTCTCCAGTTTTCCCAGCAGTTTTTATCAGAGATTTTTTCTTAGACAGTTTGTTTTCTACTTTATCAAATGCTGGGTTACTGAGTTCTATTATTTCTGAGTCTCCTTTGTCTAGTCTGTTTCATTGACCTGTCTATTCTTTAACCAATATCAGATGGTTTTGATGACCTTTGCTTAGTAATATAGTTCAAGGTCTAGAAGTGCTGCTCACACGACCCTTTGTCCTAACTTCTTTTCATCAACATTCTAGCTCTCTTGTTTTTCCAAATGAATTTTGTTATCATTTCATGAAGTTCTGTAAAACGTCCCCGTACTAATTTGATTGGTGTGCTGGTACTTTGTTTTAGGCGGATTAAGGAGGTCCCTTTATTATATTTTCCCACTTTTTTGGTTATAACAAATGTTTATAATTTGACGGATGCTTTTTCTGCACCTTCTGGCATAATCGTAGGATTTTGGTTATTAGGGGAATAGAATATGTATTTATTAAGCCCTACTATGTGTCAGGCCTTTTGTGCGAAGCATTTTTTACAAATATTATGTCATTTGCTCCTTACAGCAACTCTGAGTGGTGAATGTTGTTGTTATTCCCATTTTGCAGTTTAGGAAGTTGAAGCAGACAGAAGCTAAATGACTTGCCCATGAGCCTTCAACTTTCAAGTGCTGAGGCCACATTTAAACACAGGACTAACAAATGACTCCAGGCCCAATGCTTTATCCAGCAGACCACTATCAATATACCATTATTAATATGGCCAATTGTGTCTATAGTTTCCTAATATTGAACCAACCCTGCATTCCTGGTGAAAAATACGACCGGGTCATGGCACTTATCTTTTTATATCTTGCTGTAGCCTCTTTGCTAATGTTTTATTTAACATTTTTTTTGCCAGTGCTCATTAGGGATTTTGGCAACAATGGTCAGTAGCAGGGATTGGGCAGTTAGATGGCACAGTAGATAGAGTGCCAAGCTTGGAGTCAAATCAAGAAGACTTAAGTCCAAATCCAACCTCGGACACATACTAGCTATGTGACCCTGGGCAAGCCACTTCACCTGTTTGCTGCAGTTTCCTCATCTGTACAATGAGCTGGAGAAGGAAATGGCAAACCACGGCAATATCTCTGCCAAGAAAACCCCAAATGGGATCACAAAGATTCAGATATGACTGAACAACAACAGAGCAGGGGTTGGGACACTAGCACCTGGAGGATAGTTCTGACCTGCTGCCTGTTTTTGTGCAGCCCACAAGCTAAGAATGATTTTTAATTGTTTTAATGATTGGGAGGAAAATCATGTTTGAAAGGAATAGTAAGTTGTACATAAGGGAACTGTAATTTCAAGTGTAATCCTCAATTTTTCTCTTCCACTTTATCAAAATGCTTGTTTTATTTCTTAAGTTCAGAATAAAGTAATTTTCTTTAAAAAAAGGTTTTAAGAAATCAAAAGAAGGTTTCATGACATGTGAAAATTACATAAATTGAAATTTCAGTGGCCATAAATAAAGTTTTACTGGAAGACAGCCATGCTCATTAATTTACAGATTGTCTGTGGCTGTTTTCAAGCTACAACAGAAGTCAAGTACTTGGATTCAGTGCTTTAAAAGCATAGTGATGCAGTTTTAAAACTCCACAGTGCCATGCATGAAGATGCCTTGCAAAATTTTATTATTTTTTTGTTAGTAGTACATGCCCATCATGTCAAAACAAGAAAAGAAGAGGGGAAAAACGTTTTATTATAATTTTTTGAGGTGATAGCCAAGACTGAATTTTTCTGAATGAGAAGAGCCCCTCTCTACCACTGTTACTAAATACTGATTGATCACTGGAAGATGAGTCTTCCTGACTCCAGGTCCTGTAGGCTGTCCATCTAACTGCCCACAATGTTTATCATTTTCCCAAGTTCTGTATCACTGGTATAAATCAATCCTGGTCATAGGGTATAATATCTCTTTAGTTTGTTTTTATATAGCCTCTTTACAAATTTTTGATTAATTTTGTGTTGATACTCATTAGAGATACCAGTCTGTGGGTTTCTTTGTCTCATGTCTTCCTGGTTCAGGAATTATTACTAAATCTATATGCTAGAGAGAGTTTGGTAGGACCTCTTCTTAAGTGTGCAAACAATTTATATAATTATGGAATTATTCTTTATTATTATTCTATTCTTTTTCTTATCTATTCTTCTATGAATTATTCTATTATTATTTGATATGATATATTTGTTGATACACCTTGGTTCTGGTAGTTTTTTCCTTTGGGAGGGGCTTCCTTATGAATTTTTCAATTTTTGTTGCCATTTGGGTTGTATAAATTCCTTATCACTTTGTTCTGGTAATCTAGGTATTTTATATTTTATAAATATTCGTCCATTTTGTTGAAGTTAACAGTGTATAATTGGCAGTATAGTTTGTAACAATTTTCCTTGTTTTATCTTAATTTGTCATGACTTTCATTTTTGATGTTAACATTTTAATATCAAATTTTATCTAATTTATATTATCATTAAAAGAAACAGCTCATAGTTTGATAAATGCTTTGATTTTTAAATTTTCTATTTTCTTGCTTGGGGATTTTTTAAAATGCTTTTGCTTTTTAAAATTTTTAAATTCCATACCCTATTCATTGATTTGTTCTTTCTCTCCTTTTGTGATGAACCTACTTAGAGATATAAATTTTTCCCTATTTAACATTTGACTTTGACTTTCTCCCAAAAGTTTTGGTATATGTGTCATCTCATTGTTGTCATTTTCTCTAATTATCTGTTGTTGCTAATTTTTTTGTTCTTTGACCCATTGTTTTGGAGTTTTATTTATTTATTTTCTAACTTATGGAATAAAACAAGCATTCCTATAACATAGTATAATAAAAAAGATGATTGCACATGGAACTGAAAATCTATTATGTATAATTTGCTTTTCCTTTTAGATATATAATAAAGCTTTCATGTAAATTACTTTTATTCTTCCACATACACACAGAGATATCTACCATTAGATATAAATATGTGTAGGGGGATGTGTGTGTGTGTGTATGTGTGTAAAATCATTCTACACATACTTCTCTTTATCACTTCTTTCTCTGAATGCAGATAGCACGTTCCTTCATATGTCCTTTGTAGTTAATTTAGGTATTTATAATGGTCAAAATGACTTATTCGCTCAAAGTTGTTCTTAAAATAATATTGCTATTACTGTATATAGCATTGTCATGGTTCTGCTCATTTCACTCTTCATTGTTTGTGCAAGTCCTTCCATGTCTTCCTAAAGTTATTGAACTCATTATTTCTCATAGCATAATAGTATTATATCGCGATCACATACTGCAATTTGGTCAGCCATTCCCCAATTGTTGGGCGTCCCCGCAGTTTCCAGTTCTTTTCCACCACAAAGAGAGCTGCTATAAATATTATATAGGTTCTTTTCCTCTTTGCCTAATCATCTCTAGGAATAGACCTAGTAGCAGATTAAATTATCTGTGTTTTTATTGATTCTGTGCTTATATTTCAGAGTTTCTACTCTTCTTTGCTCTTTAGGAATGCTTGAAAGAAGATAATCTCTGCTTCTTACAATTAATTTTTTTTTCTTCTGTAGGATTACATTTGTTTTTGTAAGTTGTTGCTGGAGTATTTCCTTCCAGTGGATACTGGTAAGGTGCTCCTTTAGTATTTATTAATTGACTTGAAAATTCTGGATCTTAGCTGTGACCTCCTGGGTGTTTTCAGTTTGATACTCTTTTCAGCAGATTCTTTCTCTTCTCACGCAGCCCTCTGATTCTAATCAATCCAGTCAGTTGCCTTTAATGATTTCTTGAACTATGGTGTCCAAGGTTTTTGTTTGGTAAAGCATTTCAGGGAGCCTGATGACTCTTAAATTTTCTTTCCTCGACCTGTTTTTCAGTTCATTTGTTTTTGTTTGTAGATAACTTAGAGTTTATTCTAAGTTGTAGGGTTTTTTTCAGTTTTTGGATTTTGTGCAAATATTTCTTGTTGTTTCGTGGAGTCATTAAGTTCTTTTTAAAACGTTCTGTTTTTCAAGGTGTTTACTACATTGATAAGTTTTTCTGCCTTCCTTCCTAAGCTATTTCTTTTCTAAGCTTCTTTCCATTTTTCTTCTTGAACTCTTAATTTTACTTATAATTGAATTTCTTTCTTTTTTCCAACAGTTTTTGTAGTCCTTGGAACCAAGCCTTTTTTGGTCTCCTGTGAGACTTGGCTTAGACTTAGTGTGGCGATACTCTTTTCTTGGTTTCCCTCTTGGCTTTCTCTTGGTCCATATTGCATTTGGTTTCAGCCTTAAATCTTGGTTTGGCGCTTTGTACTTGAACTGCTCTCGCCCTCTTGGCTGGGGTGGGTACTGCCCTTAGTCTTCGGGCCCTCATTTCTCATATGGAGGGGCTGACTGGCCCTTAGTCCGAAGCTCCTCTTGCTGAGGGTCCACTACAGCAAGGTCCACAGAGGTTTCCGGCCTCTACTGCCGTGCCCCCTCCCTCCACTGCCCCTCAAGTACTGACTTGGCACTGGGTCTTGCTATGGCTCCCAGTGCCTCTGAAAAGTGTCCAGCTTTGTGTCTCTGCAGTGCTAGGGGGCTGGGATCTGCCTTCCTCTCCCCCATTACTAGAGCTCCAGCTCCTTTGTGAGCATCATGTTGAGAGCACTGGATGCTTTGTGGGAGCGCTCTTTGCCCACCGCCTCTGGCGGGGCCTCTGGAGGACTCGGAGTGCACCTGAGCTGCTCCTCCTCTCTCTGCCTGTCTTTCTGTGCAGCTCTGGATTGGATGGAGGAGCCTCCTTGTATTGCTTTTCAGTTGTCTTTATCATTGGTCTTTCTGGGCTAGGTACATTTCACATATTTGCTGCTCCCTCTCCCCCTCTTACTGAGAAAGCAAGAAAAATAGAGGCCTTATACAAGGATTCTTCATTACTTTCTTCTGTGTCTCCCACTCCCCCCCACACACACACACACACAAACCAAGTTGTTTCCCCCTTTTCTTGGTTGGTGCAGATTTTGGTATCACATCTCTTATTCTTTTACTATATCCAGGCCATATTTTTTAAATAAGAATACTTACAAAGAGAAAGAGCCTGTATATTCAGAAATTATATTATACTCTGGTTCTCTAATTAGAAGTACCTATAGAAAGTTATGCCCAGCCTAATTGGGTCTAATTAGAACTCAGCTTGTTAATCTGTCTCCCTGAGGCTTTCTCAATTGATCCTAGGACCCACACACTATCCTTTCCTATCTAGAGGTCCATTCTGGTGTGTTCCCTCATGATTCCCAAATGAGCGTGTAGTTTTAGGGTGTTAGTAGCATTGCTTTGACTGACTTGGCCACTTAGAAGCTATGGGAGTTTGGATCCGTTCGGCAGTAAACATTTATTAAGCACCTACTATGTACCAGACAGTCTCCTGAGCCCTGGGAATACAAAGAAAGACAAAAGGCCATCCCTCATTTTAAGGAGCTCACAGTCTAATGGGGAAAATAGGGAAAACGGGCAGCAGACAACTGTGTGCAAATCAGAGAGGGGGAAGGCACTAGAATTAAGAGGAGTTGGGAAAGGCCAGGAGGTAGAGGGGGTGTCGTTTGTGGAATGGCCGGGAGGCCTGTCACTGGGTCAGGAGCAAAGTGTAAAAAGACTGGAAAGGGGGTGAGGACCAGGTTATGATGGGCTTCCCCCAATTCCTCATCCAGAATATGAGTGAGTTGTACCAATTCTCTAAAGCCCCTTCTATCTCTTAAAATCCTGTGACCCTCTGAAAATGAGACTGTGTATTTCTGTATCAGAACACCACTATTGGAATTAATGCCCAGAACTTTGCTTAGTCCTTCACTGAAGGATGCCCATCTTCTCCAGGGTGTTTTCCCCTCCCATCTCCTCTGGGCCAGTGCTTAGATCATGAGCTTGAGCCCTTGACCTACCTACCAGGTAGCTAGAAATATCCATTTTGCAGAATCACTTCCCTTTGGTCAGGGCAGGAAACATTAGGGCCGAAGAAAGAAGCTTTTCACTGGCAGTTGAATGCCTCCTGGCTTCCTTCAATTCCTAGAAAAAAAGTGTCTACAGGGCCTAGTGCAGTGCCCGGTATGTATAGGCTTAATAAATGTTGATTGACTGACTCTGGAAAGGCCCATGAATCAGCTGCTCACCTGCCCTTCCAGGGACTTCCCAGACCAAAGTATGACCCCGGGCATCCTTCCCCTTCTGAGCAGTTCTGTGGAACGCTGGTCCTCATCTCCCCTCTGCTGGCCTACGCTGAGTTCTTGCTAAGTGCTTTCATATGTGGACTGACTCGAAGGGACTAATCAGGAAGGGTTGTATCATCTCAGAATATTTCCTAGAGGGATTTTGTTTTTCTGTTCTGTTTTTTGTTTTCTTTTGTTTGTAAGTTGGAGAGACGATACAGCAGTAGGGTTGCCAAAAAGAAAATAAGCTGAATGGACATTCACGATTTCATGTCGACTTTTCTGTTCTGCTTTGTATATGGGAATGGTCACTTTTATCTGGTGTTTTAAGGAAGAATACAGACAAGTCTGGGGAGACTTCTCTTACTCACTGTGAAGTAAGCAGAACCAGGAACAGAGCATACACAGAGACTACAGCCACATAAGCACAAAAAATACCAATAAAAAGAAAACCCCCAACTGAATGCTGTGAAATGATAATGCCCAAGCTTGGCCCCTGAGCAGAGATGAGGAAGAACTGCCCTTCCCTCTTAGAAGGCTGCAGGCCCTCGGTGTGGCACACTGCCTGATTACTCTTACTGGCCTTTTAAGGGGGACCCTGTGGGAGGAGGGTCAGAGGAGAGGTGTATCTTGGGAGACAAGGGTGAGATGAAACTGATATAAAAACAAAAAATATCAATAACCATTAAAAATTTTTAAATTAAAAAAAAAGGGAAGAGTTTCCTTTCCCACTTCCTTCTCTTCCAAGTGGGAAATGGGACAAAAGCCATTATATATGATCAGCGCGATTCTCAACATATTCAGTTTACCTTAGTGTTCAGTTTCAAAGTTTAGTTCCTTTCCTCACATACTTCTCTGATAACTTGCAGAATATTGAAGTACTTTTATGCCATGGCCCCCTTCCAGTTCACATACTACCGAATAATGGATGTGTTGGTTTTATACACACACACATGCACTCACACCCCTCTATGGGAATTGCAAGTGGTGGTTCAGCATTGGGTGTGGAAGAAGCCTTGGTTCAGATGACTGCACTGTCCACAAGCTTACAGACTTTTTGGATTTTTCAATATAATTGAACAATAGATATATTTTTAATTTTTGTTTTAGAATTGCTCAGAATTACATTTGAGCTATCCATGTAGAACACTCTCAAGACTTTGGGATTAATGATATAAATTTATAATTAGAATAATTTCTCTTCCAAGGTTTTTTCAGTTTCTGGCGTGGCAATTTGGCAAATGTCATTCGATATTTCCCAACACAAGCTCTGAACTTCGCTTTTCGGGACAAATACAAGCAGATTTTCATGTCAGGAGTTAACAAAGATAAACAGGTAATTCTCTTTTAGTATCCCTAACATTCTTTAAACTATTTCATATGTTCGTTAGATGTGAGACTTCGCTTAGGAGACAATGCTCAAATCTGAAAAGGCAAGGTTTGCCTCCAATCACATTCCTCTTGTTTTTATGTGCTATTCATATAATAAGCACGATGTGCCAGTGCAGTACGGTGAATAGACAGCCAGCCTCAGCACCAGGAAGACCTGGGTTCAAGTCCGGTCTCTGACACAGACTAGCTATGTGGCCCTGGACAAGTCACTTAACCTCTGAGTGCTCTCTAGTAAGAATGATGGCTAGTTTTTCTAGACCACTTGGAGGTTTACAAAGCAGCCTCCATATTTTATCTCATTTGGTCCTCAACCACAAATCTATATCACCATTTACAGATGAGGAAACAGGCCAAGAGCATGACTGAGGCAAGATTTGAATTCAGCTCTTCCTTACTCCAAGATCAGCACTCTCCCCTTTATCTGGTGGCAGAAGGAATTGTCTCATCTGTAAATGTTCTCGGGTGGGGAACCTGTGGCCTCAGAGATTCAAGTGGCCCTCTGGGTCCTCAAGTGGGGCCCTTTGACTGAATACAAAACAAACCACTTAATAAGAGGATTTTTTCTTTAAAGCTTGGACTCAGTGAAAAGGCCACACTCAAGGCTGCAGGTTCCCCACCCCAGCTCTAGATCAAGAAATCACCAGTCCAGTCTCCTATCCCTAGCTCTGTTACATACAATAGCTAGCATTTATTATATCTTCTTAATGTTAAACCAACATTTATGTGTATAATATTTCAAATCTTCAGAGTCTCCTAACATAACTCTAATAGTTCGTGGATTTTTAAAACCTAAATGCAATTCTCTTATAGTTAAAATATTTAAATAAAAATTGAGTAGATTTATTTTAGATTATGTAAAAAAGTTATTTTTAAAACTCTTTATGAGTAATAGAGGTTTCCCTATTCTTCCATCCCAGTTACTGTAACTAACTAACATGATGCTCTTCACCCTGGCAGCCCTATCAGGTGGGAATGCCTCTTTGAGTTAATATCACAGGATTTGGATGCATAAAACCATCCTGATTTTTGATTTTTAAATTTTCAAAGAAAAGTTGTTAGGACCAAGAAGCCACATTTTGTCATGCTGCACATGGCATTATATATAAACTTTCATATTATAGATCACCCTAGTGTTCTTTCAGGTCTTGAATGTATTACACATAATTATCTCAGAATATTAAAGCTAATGAGAATTACTACAGGGGAAAATATATTAAAATCTTTCAGATTTGCCTAGTGAAAAGGAGAGGTTATAAATAGTAGATGGAAGTTGGGACAGTGAACCTATGAAGCATATGGTTTGAAACATCGATATCGTCGATTTAGATCTGGAAGAGAAACCTCAGAGGTCTTCTCTAGTCCATCCTCCAATTTTACAGAAGAAGGAACCGAGGCATAGAGTTAGGTGGGTTCCCTAGGGTAGGTCATTTGTCCAAGGCCACTTGGAAGGAAGTGGCCAAGCCAACCTGTGAGCCAAGGCCCTCTTATGACTTCACATTGAGCACGCATCCATCCCTCTGGCCAGGTAACCACCCTTAGCTAAAAATCTACTAATGTCCAGATTTGGGAATGTTAAAGTAATAGGTGTGTGGAAAGTATTTCTTGGAGACAGAACTTGGTTTTGATTTACATAAGGACGTGTATGGCAATTTAGATCGTGTAGTGGATTGAGCACAGGACCTTGGAGTCAGGAGGGACTGGAGTCAGATCCTGCCTCAAACATACTACCTTTGTAAAATTGAAGTTAATATATGAAAAAAGCTTTGCAAACTGGTAGAAGCATTGTGTAAAAATTTTAATTATGATTTATAGTGTCGTTAGCATACATCTGGAAATAAGGGAAGTCTAAACTCCAATACCAATTTCTTTACTCCTCAGGAAATGAGTCATGGGAATGTTGTAAAGACCAACGGAGATAAGATAAAGCTCTTGAGAAATTCTATTATGTTATCATTATTATTATATTGTTTATTATCTAATATAATAATATGTTAATATCATTTGTGTGAAAAATTAAAATTGTTAAACTTGGTTGTTTGTCTTATCTACTTTGTTTTTATTAATCCACATTTAACAGTTTTCTCATAATGCTTGTTTTAATTTCTTATCATTAATATATATTTCAGTTCTGGAGGTGGTTTTTGGCTAATCTGGCTTCAGGTGGAGCTGCTGGGGCAACATCCCTGTGTGTAGTCTATCCACTAGATTTTGCCCGAACTCGATTAGGGGTTGATATTGGAAAAGGTAAGGCATTTTGGAAGACTGCAGTAGTTCTGTGGTGGGGGGGGAGAGAGGGAGGGAGGGAGGGTGAGTTATATAGGCAATGCAATAGAGGTACAGTGTCATGTATTTCCTTGACATGTCTCTTCCCAACCTTTTATTTAACTGATTTCCCTTAAGTTAGTATGCCACTATGTAACTTACTGGCTTTTGTTGTTGTTGTTGTTAAAAAATCCATTCACTATGAACCACAAAGATCAACAAAGGTACCATTTTGCCAGGCCTAACGTTCTTTTGATGTTCCAGCCCTGTCTGGTAAGGCCAGTTGCCATGTGAAAAGCAATCCATTTATTTATTAGGGAATGGAATTAGTGGAGGCCAAATCTACTTAGATGATATTTTCCGACATTAATTTAGTTGAGTTTAATGTGACATACATACATAGGCACACACATACAAATACATTTAATGGAAAAGTCAAATGTATCATGAGTAGAATTACAATCATATTCCAATTGACCTAACATTTAGTAATTAGAAATACCTATTATGAAAATTTTCAATTTTTAGCATCAAAAAACTAAAGTGATTTTGTGGACATCTTAAAAATACTCTGAATTTACAGCATATTAAGCCATAAATCCTTATTCAAATTTCGTTTCCTCTATTTTGACTTGCAAATATTACATGACTACATAAATGAATTTGTCAATTGTCCATACCCAAGGACACAGTAGTTTTTAATTTTGACCTAAAATAAATGTGTGGATAAATTTTGTTAAGCTATTCTTTAAAATAATAAACATTAAGACATATTAAAGAGAGTTGAACTTATTTTAATATGTTCTTTGTTTAGTAAGAAGGTTTGTAAATTATATCCCCTCTGTAACGTAAGACTGGTATTTGGGTAAAGGTCTAATTTGTGTTTTGACAACTAACTATTTTACGCCAAGTTTTGCTATAAATATTTGTTTGGGAAGTAGAGGTCCTTACCTTTTAAAATAGTAGAACTGATATAGAAATGAGCTACACAAATTCTATTGAAATTTGTAAGAAATAAAAATGTAACCCACTACATATCCCTTTTTAGGGTCTTGCAATTCTCTGCTTCTGCAAGCTGGTTGTACTTGTGGTTTTATTTGTAATAATCCATTCTGTGTTTATTAATAGAGTGATTTTTATATGCCAAGTATCTCCAACTTAATGGAAAAAATAGCTTTGCTAAGTGTAAGAGAAGCATTTGGTGCTTCATCTGAAATTCAAATACCACTTACTTGCATGTGGTACCATCTGTTGGTCACTGGCCTTGGAGTCGGAGTCCTCTTCTGGCTTTGATTACTTGGGTGACCTTGGGCAAGTCACTTACCCTTGATGATACCACCACCCAAATCCTAGTTTCCTTATGTGCAAAATGAGGAAGTTAGATAGTGTTAGAGAACAGGGTAATTTTTTATTACTCCTGTCTAGCACCTTAATTTAGGTTATATTTTATTACTTATTAACATTTTAGATAAAAATAATTTAAATGTACTAATCCTTTCATTTTCTTTATTAAATTGCTTGTTAAGTTGCAGTTCAAAATTCAAGATGTGGACTTTTACATCATAAATTAAGTATTAAAAAGCCATTTGGTTAATTCTCATTATAAGTTCTGTGTTGCTGAATAGTAAATGATATGCTTCATTGTAGGTCCTGAAGAGCGGCAGTTCAAAGGTTTAGGAGACTGCCTCGTCAAGATCGCCAAATCCGATGGTGTCACCGGTTTGTACCGAGGGTTTGGTGTTTCTGTGCAGGGCATCATCGTGTATCGAGCCTCTTATTTTGGATGTTATGACACAGTTAAGGTAATTTTCTCATTTTGTTCCTCTAATAACTTCATTTTTTTTAAGATGACCTAAACTTTAGAACTTTCGTTAGGTATGCATAGTCAGAATAACAGTATCTATTTCAGTGAGACAAAGCAGAATGTTCTAAATCAGAGGTGACAGAACTCCTGAGACAGGCCCAAACCGGATGAAATGTAATTTGGAAATGTTTAACAAAAAAGAGAGAGAGAGAGAAAATACAGTATATCGTAGGTTCTTGTTCTGCTGTTTGCCTTTCCTAACTTTATCTCAAAGGCTTGTAGACAAGTCAGTCCGTATCAGGAGAGATCAAGCGTAGAGGAAGCTGCTTGTAATAAAGTTTTTCCTCCCATTATATCTCTGTGTTTAATTTGTTCACAATATCCTCTTTTTGCATAGTTAAAATTAGCTGGTTTGTCCTTTATGTGGTTTGAACCTACTTATTAGGCTTCTAGTGCACTCTGCTAAGCTGGGAGCCTATTTTTTATTAGTAGTAATTATTATTTCCTTTCTTAATAACAATGAAGTGTGCAAACAAAAAAGCTTTGCAAAGCACTTTACAAAGAGCATTTCATTTTATCCTCATGAGAACCTTAGGCAGTAAATGCTATTGTGACTCCCATTTTGCAGATGAACAAATTGAAACAAACAGGTTAAGTGACTTGCCCAGGGTCCCACAACTCATCAGTGTCTGAGGCTGGATTTGCTCTCAGTCCTCCTGCCTCCAGGCCCCAGGCTGTGGGCACAGTGGCACCCCCAGCAGCCTCTTCCCCTCAGTTCAGTGGAAGTTACAGGATCTGGCCTCCACTGTGTGCACAGTCCTCCTTTGTACCAGCCCAATAGCTTTGCTTCTTATGATAGTGACGGCAGCAGCTGCCTGAACACTGACCACTCTGCTTCCTCTGGCTCCAAGTGCCATTAAAGCTGCAAGTAAACTCAGGGCCACTCTCCACAGGCACCCACTGCCGCCTGCCGGCATCAGCTGGTTTTCAGCACCTCCTACCCCATAATAAGGTGCTTGTGAATCACCTGGGCCTCCAAGCGCCTGTTGTTTTCCCTCTTGGTTTATAAGGTTCACAGTGTCAGCAGTTTGGGTGAGGAGGGCTTCTTTTTACCTTTGTATTTTATAAGATTTGTCCTTTGACATGCAATTTAGGATATTTCAGAAATTAAACCATCGCTGACTATAACCTCCTTTCCTCATTAGGGCTTATTACCAAATCCAAAGGACGTCCCATTCCTTGTGTCATTTTTCATCGCTCAGGTGGTGACTACCTGCTCTGGAATACTGTCCTACCCCTTTGACACAGTCAGGAGACGTATGATGATGCAGGTATTTGACTTTATTTTTGTTGTTGTCATGAATTTAGATTAAACAGATGAGATGTTCTTAAAAGTTGTAAACACTTCAGTAGTCATGTAGGCTTGACTAAGGCCAGTCTCCTGGCAGTTTGGTCCTAAACTGAAACAAAACCAGGCATTTATAGTCTCTCAGTGGATTCAAGGGTGCTTCATCCAAGACTAAGCGAACAGAAGCAGACTCTGATCTCGTAAACCTCCTGCTAACTCACACTTAGATATTATTTTAAGATTTACAAGGTGCTCGACTCCAACAGCCCTCTGATGTAGGGAAGGCAAACATTATTTTCCTCACATTATTGATGATGGCCCTGAGGCTCTGGCCAAGTGACTCACCTGTGGTTACAGAATGTGACCTGAATCTGGGTCCTTTGATGCCAAAACCAGGGCACCATATTTGGAAGAAGCAGAATTGCAGATGACCCAAATGTGTGACACGTGGTGGCCATAGGTAATCAGCAGTGACTCAGGTGTGAGAAGTGGGGTAAAAGATGGCATTCGGGACAAGGCCGATCATAAAAGACAGCGGGCTGGACATGTAGTGAGAAAGACAGCTGGGATCCTGCGGTAGTGCTCTGCTGTATTAAAAAAATGTGAGGAAGGCCTCTGTGGAATTTGTGGAACATTGATGTGAAGACGAACAAAAAGTCCCAGAATGAGAAGGCAGGAGTTGTGGTCTGCATGGAAATGTCCACTTTACTGGTCACAAAGTGACCAAGATAGAAACGGGTGGCCCCTCTCTCTGCTGGACCAAACGTGCTCAGAGGCAGAGACAAGCTGAGTAGCTAGAAATGGGGTGCGTGAGGCCGTGAGGGCCTGGAAGAATGGCGGCGGGGATGGGGAAGAAGTAGTATCAGCAACACAAAAGGCTTGGTGGGCTTGGCTATGTACCAGACAGAGGGGAGAAGGTGGAGCCACCTTGGGTTTGAGCTGGTGATGACAAGAAGAGCCTCCCTGAGGGCGAGAGAAGAGCTAGAGAGAGCCTCAGTGTGGAAGTCTCTGGGCTCCTGGGTCCAGGGACTACATCCTCCACTTCTTTTCACCAAGCTGGGCTAACTGCTGGGAATACAAAGATCAATCAATGAAAAGCCCTGCCCTCAGGGGGCTTTCAGTCTAAGGAGCAACATATACCCATGTAAATAGCAAGAACCTAGATTTAGAGCTGGAAGGACCTTAGAAGTCATCTGGTCCCAGTCCTGGGCAAGTCGCAGAGCTGAGATTTGAACCCAGGTTCTCTGACTCCAAAGCTACCACTCTTTCCATCTTTCTGTTTAACGTAATAATATAATAATTGACATTTATATAGCACTTGGGGTTTGCAGAGAACCTGGCATGCATGATCTTACTTGAGCCTAATAACCCTGTGAGAGAGTTCGAAAGGTATTCTGATGGTGATCTTACAGATGAAGAAACAGGCTCAGGGGTCACACAGCTAGCAAATGCTGGGTTTACATTTTGATTTATATTACTGACAGTTCTCATGTTAGGTTATGCAGATTCAACTTATGTAAAGAATTCTGGAAGAAATCCACATTCCAAAAAGTATCTCCATTAATATTACCATACAGTACTATGCTTCTCCCCCCACTCCACCCGCCCTCCTATCCCTCCAGCGGAGAGCAAGAGGTCACCCAGGGCTGAATGAGGGGCTTGACTTGAGAGAAGAGACCTTTGCCCCACTCTACCCATCTCTGAGGCCCCTGCGTGCTTCTCCTCCTGTTCTCACTTCCCTGTCCCCGGCCCCCTCTCTCCATCAGTGGGCTATTCCCTTCCACCTCTCTGTCTTCCCCACATCTGCAGGCAAATTCACATTACGTAAAAGTAAAAATCGCTTTATGTGGATGTCTATGGACAGTCCATTCCACTTATATAAAGCAATAACTGTCTGTGTTTACATGATTTACATTCAGGTCTTTTTGATACCACACTGTTTAGAAGTTGATTCAGTGACTGAGAGCAGCTGGAGCAGACTGAAAGGGGGAATGTGAGGAAGGGAGGATTGAGGTCAGCTGGGAAGGCTCAGGAAAGGCTTCATGGACTTGGAAGGAAGGAAGGACCTGTGTGAGTGGGGAATTCCTTCTGGAACTGGGGGATACCACGTGGCCTGTCCAGGAAGGGTGGACAAGGTCAAGGAGGAGTGAGTGCAGTGCAGAGTGAATGAAAGAGGGGAGCGTGAAAGTCATCTGGGGGAAGAAGTTGGACCCAGGCTTTAGAGGATCTGGAAGGCGAGGCCAAGGAATGTGTATTTATTCAGTAAATAGTGGGGAGCCATTCAGGGCTTTTGAGCAAAGGCATAACTGGGCCAGATTTGTGCGTTTAGAAGACAGCATTGGAGGAAAGGCCAAAGGAAGATGCAGGGAGACCACCTAAGGAGGCTGGCTGTTCATACAGTCCAGATGAGAGCCTGGGAACTAGGGATGCAGTAGGTGAATGAGAAAGATACAGAGAAAGGCGAGGAGTGAGGAGACCGGAGAGGAAATGGATAAAACATAAGCTTTGAGCCTAGGTGACTGGCGAAACGATGCTACCAAAAGGGTGGAAACGTGGAGGGGGAGCACCCAGCACATGGACGTCGTCGCTGTTGTTATGTCATCTCTGATTCTCTGTGGCCCCACTTGAGGTTTTCCTGGCAAAGATACTGCGGTGGTTTGCCATTTCCTTCTCCAACTCATTTTACAGATGAGGAAACTGAGGCAAACAGGGTGAAGTGATTTGCTCAGGGTCACACAGCTAGTAAGTAGTTGAAGCCAGATCTGAATTCAAAAAATGAGTCTTCCCGACTTCAGGCCCAGCTATCTATCTACACTGAGCCACCAAGCTGTTCCCACTTCCTTTTTGGTATTTTGAAATCTTCACAATGGGGAGAAACAGATACATCTGGGGTGTTTCCAGTGCTGTAGAGTCCTGGTCCACCTAAAAGTTAAGGCACAGAGTATTGAAATGCCTGTTTCAGACCAGCCCTGCTGTCACAAGAGCAGCAGGATGAATTCAAGTTGTGATTATAATTTCCTTTGCCCTGCTTGTTTCCTCCAAGGCTGGGATAACCAGGCCTTTGTCTCGAGGGCCTGAAACTCTGCAGAAGGAGAGAAGGGCATGCAGGAGAGAAGAGTTGCCGATCCCCATTTAGGTTACAATTGCCTGTGGGTAAGCAGCTTAGTTAAATGATATTTCAGGGAAAAATACATATTAGTTTCTTTTAACATGACTGAAAACCAAATAATTCTTGTAACAATTACTTATTGCTACATAGATAATATCTGAAGACAAGACTTTAACTTCTACCAAGAAAATGCTGACTGGTGTTTGTTTTGCTGCAGAGTGGCGAGGCCGAGCGCCAGTACAGTGGGACCATAGACTGCTTCTTGAAGATCTACAGACAGGAAGGCCCATCAGCTTTCTTCCGAGGAGCCTTCTCCAATGTCCTGAGAGGCACAGGCGGTGCCTTGGTGCTGGTCTTGTATGATAAAATCAAAGCGATGTTAAATATCGAGGCCGGAGGCGGTTCATCAGAGTAATTGGCGCTGAGTCCTGAGCTTCCTTGCTCGATGCACACATTGCTGAGCTATCATCAGTACACATACACATCAGTATTTTCTTCGATTACTAATTCTGTAATAAAGCTCTGGCTGTTTTCAAGGATTTAAATACTGTCAGTCAGATAGTTATGTGCTTCTTTACTCTCTCAGGAAACATTTTGCATTTTTTCCACCACTAGTACATACTGTTTCTATCAGTATAAAAAAATCTTATTTTTACTATAAAAAATAAAAATATACATTTAAAACCTGATCCGTGAAATTATTTTTCTTTCAAATTTGCTGTTCTTTTAATATAACCTTCACAGTCATCTAAAATCATATCCAATGATTAAACATCTCTTTAAAAGTTCATCCAGCAGCGTCATCATTTAGCTCTGTTTGTGCAAACTTTCTTTAGTGGCATCTCTCCTGGAACATTTCATTTATTACCATGTATCATAAACCTTAATAGAGCACCAGGAGTTTATCTATCAAGTGTCATAGAAATATGAGAAATACTTCGAAGGCAAACTACTCATAATCTTGTGGCTTCAGAACTTCTAAGCCTCATCTCCCAGCCTGTCACCTTTAGATGTCTTGTTGCTATGATGTGGAACACATCTGGGGGCAGTGCGTTTCTGAACTCTATTTACGGACTGACAATAAAAGTTTAAAACAATTAGAAATCATTTTCTGATTTGCTAACGTTACAAAAAGCTGTAAGGCAGCATAACGTGTAGTAAAAAGAAAAGACCGAAGAGCTGTGTGGCCTTAGACTGATCCCTTTACCTCCCAAGGGCTCATTTCCTTCATCTCCAAAATTGGGAGGTTGGATTAGATTAACTATGACAGGGGTGGGGAACCTGCAGCCTCGAGGCCACATGTGGCCCTCTGGGCCCTCAAGTGCAGCCCTTTGACTGAATCCGAACTTCACAGAACAAATCCCCTTAATAAAAGGATTTGTTCTGTAAAACTTGGACTCAGTCAAAAGGCCATATGTGGCCTTGAGGCCACAGGTTCCCCAGCCCTGATCTATGAGGCTGAGGAAATGTTTGATTACGGGGAAGAGCTTGAAACAAGAAACAACATGGACAAATGAGACCCTTCAGGGATTGTATCAGTGATCCAGAGGGAGTGCACAGCGAAGTGATTGCTCCAGATTTGCAGTAAAGTCTTATAGGTACTGAAATGCCAAGGTACAGGAAAATGCATTAAAGCCATGAATGGGCAGAAGTGTGGAAGATGAGTTTTGCTGTGAACAAGTGCAAAGTCATATGAGCAGAGAGAAACTGCAAAATAACGTTTAGGCTCCGAGCTAAAAGCCAGAAAAAGGTCAGGGAGGGGTCACTGTAGATGTCATTCCACCGCCCCCCCACAGATGAGGAAAACAAAGGGATTTCCTGGAAGTCATGTAAGTATGCCATAGTAAGCCACAGATTTTGTTGTTGGTCCTTTGTTCATTCTTGAGCACTTGCTCTATAACTTGCAAGAGAATTGGATTTAAGTGAGGCAGAGCTGCGTGAAGTCGTCCTCACTCTTCCAGTGAACAGAGTCCAGTGGCAAGACTGGCAATGGCAGAGGATGCGCCTTTCTTAATTTTTTTATTTAATATTTTTAGTTTTGGAAAGTGAGTTAGTCTATTTTTTAAGGTGTTATTTTCTTCGGTATATTTTGGGTCTCCTTTAGCAAGTTGTTGACTTGTTTTTCATGATTTTCTTGCACCACTCTCATTTCTGTTCCTGATTTTTCCTCTACTTTTCTAATTTGCTTTTCTAAATCCTTTTTGGGCTCTTCCATGGCCTGAGACCAATTCATATTTTTCTTGGAGGCTTTTTGATGTAGGCTCTTTGACTTTGTGGACTTCTTCTGGCTGTATGTTTTGATCTTCTTTGTCACCAAAAAAAAAAAAGATTCTATTGTCTGAGTCCTTTTTTTTCCACTGCCTGTTCATGTTCCCAGCCAACTACTTGACTCTTGAGCTTTTTGTCAGGGTATGACTGCTTGTGGAGTAGAGAGTATTTTGTCCCAAGGTTTAGAGGCTGTGCTGCTGTTACCAGGGCTACTTCTACTCTACATTCACCACAAGCTCTGCCACACCAGTGCTCCTCCTCCCCCAAGAACTGCCAACCAGGATTGCAACCCAGATCCAAGCAGGGCAAAGTGAGCCCTGCACTTCTGCTCTGGTCTGCTGCTTGATTCCTCCCACTGTGTGAGCCCGGGACTCCAGAAGCAGTTGACGCTGGAGCTCTGAAAGCAGCCACAGGAGCTTTCCGCTGCTGCTGCTGCCGCCTCCACCACCACCCCCAGGGCTAGGGCCGGACCACTTTCTAACCCGATTCAGCAGTTTTCCCACTGACCTGCTCCGTGGTCTTTGGCATTTGTGGGTTGAGAAGTCTGGTAACTGCTACAGCTCAGTGATTCCTGGCCCTAAGGCCTGCTCTGCCCACTTAACTCCCAGTCAGTCTGTCCTGGCACAGCCTATGCTGGGCTGCCCTCCACTCCCAGCATGGAGTGATAGACCCTTCTCAGTGACCATCTAGGCTATCCTGGGCTGGAGACCTGCTTCCCTCTGCTATTTTGTGGGTTCCGCAGCTCCAGAATTTGTTCAGAACCATTTTTACAGGTGTTTGGAGGGATTTGGGGGAGAGCTTAAGCAAGTCCCTGCTTTCCAACCAACATCTTGGCTCCCAGGATGTGCCTTTCTTAATTAAAATCTTTTCCAGGTCTCATTTGGTCTGAGGCAACATCTATTCAATGACTAAGAGCTAAGTAGAAATCGAGACAAAAGATAACCTTGTTGAACTAACCTTTAAAAGTTTTAGGTGAAAGAAATTCACTTTTGCCCCGGACATTTTTTCCTAAGATTTTTATACATGTATAATAGAGATTTCTTGACATTTTAAGCATTTGTCCAATTGGCAATGGCTGCCAAGGAAGTCATGCTACCAGAAGGGCAGAACAAGGTCAGAGCAGGGAACTATTAGGTCAGAACCTACCAAGACAGGGAAATCTGAAGGGGCAGTCACCATGAAAACATTGCTGTATTTGTATATTTATCATGGCTAGGGACTGGGCCTGTGGTTTCACTGAGATCAGGAATCTCCAAAGGAGGAGACTGCCAATGTGTGAGAACAGAGCAAGCAGCAGTGCCTTGCTCAGGGTCTCTCCTATGTATCAGGGAACATCTTGAGCCAAGGCCTTCCTGTCTTCAAGGCCATCTCCACCCACGATACCATGCTGCGTCTCTGTTCATAGAGATGTCTGTTGGGAAGCACTCAAAGAAAGATCCCAGAAACAGAAGTAGGGCTGTGTCCATGAAGAGCCTCGGGGAAGTTGGGTGGGCAGGACTTGTCTGTGTCTTCTCGTAGTTATCTTCCCACCATTCCTCTGCCTGGCTACATCTGACCTCTGCTTACCGGCACTCAGGGGCTTACCTGTGGAACATGCTTGATGCCTGATTGCAGCCTCATTTTCAACTACTTTTCTCTTAAAGAATTTCGCATTCACACACTTACACTTTAAAGTATTCATCCATGCTTCTATTCCAATCTTGTTCCTCCTTCATTCAGTAAAATAAAACTAATGTGACAGAATTGATTAATCCATTGATAATCAAATCTAGCTCCTATGTAGAACAGAGCTGCCCCTCTTCTTGAGTCATAGTGGCAGAAGCTTCCATCTTGACATCCTCCCTTTTGGAGATCTGGGTAATTGATAGAATCCTGCCCAGCAATTGGAGGTGCTATTTAGAACCCTAAAAAAAGGGAAGGCCTAGTGGAGGAAGGAGGTGAGCAGTAGTGGAGAAAACCTAATACAAAACAGATCAATTCAATCCGAGGTGTTTCCATAGCTATCTGAAGAGGGTCTTTGTGTGGAGGTTTGGAATGTGGGACCTCAGTGTTACTTAGCAGAGGGTTTCAATCAACTGGAGGCAGTCAGTGCTCCATAGCTGGAAAGAGTTGAAACAAGGCAGAGGTTTCAGTATAACCCTGCCAAACCTATCACACTCTGGAGGGCTGAACAGTGGGAATAAGAAAGTGGAAGGGACGGGGATGGTGATGAGAGGTTCTTACACACCTGCTGGAAGAAAGGGAGCCTTTTTAGAGTGGTTACTAGAGGGAAAAGCCCTAAGATAGTAATGACATAGAATAGTAAACCCTCAACAGGGTATTGTAACAAAGGCATGAGGACTCGCTGTGTCTCTGGAAGAGAGAGGATGGTGGCCTCGAGGGTGGGAAGGACGCTCCTGATTTTCTGTGGCCTGTGAAGCAAGCACTTTCTTTGTCTCTCACTGTAATAAAATGCCTGAGTGTTTGTAAAGGGAGCTCTCTGGAGGAGGAGCCGGAATGGAAGTTTACCAATGCCACCTAGGCAGGAATAACAAGCCAGATGATATATGAAGGCTCCAAAGCATACATGGGCCATTCCTGTTAGGAGGGAGCCTCTGACCCAAGAGTTACAATTACACTATACAGTAGCAGTTCTGAAACTGGGGTGTATAAACTTAGTTTTTTAAAAAATATTTTAATAAACATCAATATATTTGCTTTCCTTATTAATCCTGTGTTTTATGCATTCAAAAACATTATCCTGAGAAGAGATCCATAGATTTCACTGGACTGCCAATGGGTGTCCATCCAGTCCATAAAAAATATTTTTTAAAAAATCCACTCCTATCTAGTCACACTTCTTTATAGATAGATTGATATAGATTCTACCACTGCAGTTCAGAATCAGTTCATGACCTGTGACTTGCCTATATCCTTCCATGAATCCTCCAAAGGCCTTTCCTCTCTACCCATAATGTTGCGCCCCTTCCTTCTCTAGTCCCTTTAAGGTTTTCATGGGCATCCTAAAAACTGCACAAGACCTTATGTAGTTTATATTTCAAATGTGTTTTACGCACATTATCTCCTTTGAACCTCAGCATCCTATGACCTAAGTGGCAAGTAGCTGCTTTAAAAATTCACAGCTGTTTATTTTCAAGAGGAACCCAGCTCTCCTGCCAACGTGGGTCTTCTGAAAGTGCCTCCTGCTTTGTGGAACAGGTGCATCGTTGGGAGGCTGGCTACAAACCGGAGAGCATGGTCTTCACAAGGGACCCAGGCCTGAGCTCTGCCCGGTTTATCTTGCTTCTCTGGGGCTCATTTTCATAATCCGTAGAAAGGGCTTTCAGGTCTCCTCAAGCTCTGAGTCAGCGATTCTATAATCCCCCTCATCTTCCATTTTTAAATGGGCAGGGGGGTTCCCAAGGAACTCTTCTTATAACATATTAAAGGTAGATGGTTGAATAAGGAACCTTTATCGTTCATCCTTCTATTCCCCCTCAAAAAAAAAGGTCCCTTATTTCTGACTCTTGGTTATTTTATGAGTTCCCTTGGGTCTAGACAGATAAAGCATTTATTAAACACTTATTGTGTGCCAGTGTGCCAAGTGTTAGAAATATAAATACAAGCAAGACAGTCCCTGCCCTCAATGAGCTTATATTCTGATGAAGGGAGACAACATAAAGGGGTGCTGGAAAAGTTTGAGGGGAGGAAGTTAGGATGATACAAGTATACTGAGCTCCTTCCCAAGTAAAAGACCCCACCTGAGTGTGGCTATCATAAGGCACAAGTTCTTTACCTGGGGTTTGTGAACTTGTTTGGATTTTTAAAAAATATTCTTGATAGGTCTTCGATATAATTAGTTTCCTTTGTAATCCTATTTATGCATTTAAAAACATTCCAAGAAGAGGTCCCTAGGATTCACCAGACTGCCAAAGGGGCCCATTAGACAGAAGACAAGATTAAGACACCTTTGGCACGTGGCCAACTAGTCTTCTCCCACTGTTGTGGTCCTATGGGACGTTAAAACAGCTTGAGTTTGGGAAGAACCTCAGCTCTTGACCATAACTCTCCCCCGAAGGAAGCCTGTTGAGCTATGTTTTAGGATGCCAATAGGTGTCCTGGCTGTTGTGATGCTGACATTCTTTAACTTCTTAAGTACAGAGAAAGCTCTCATCTCATTCATGCAGCAAGCCTAAGAATGTTCGATGGGAACTGAACATGCTAGGCACTTCAGATTATGACAATAAACAGGACCATTTTTCCCTAAAGGAGCTCGGTGTCTACTTTTTCGCGTTTGTTTTGAGGGGGAGGCTTTTTTGGCCGAGATGTATGACATCACTGTAGGGGGCACCTTGTGTGGAAACTCTCAGCCACTCCTCTGTGACTTATAGGCCCACTTGCCAGGTACTCTGAATTAAGTCATCCACTCAGTCACACAGTGCCATCCTGCTCATCCAGAGTCTCGTGGGAATGAGGAAATATGTGGAAAAATAACTAGTGTACAAAATGACATCTGTCCCTGGTCACCTCTCCCTTGGACGTGTGGCTATGTGGTGCATGTCCGTAGGGGTCTGTCTCAATCTGCCTTGCAGGAAATCATGAATAGATATCTCTAGAGTCTCCTTCCCTCATCCTTCTTCAAGGGAGGCTTTGATTCCTGCCAGGAGGAGCACAGATTGGGGCCAGAGGCCAGCCACTTTGCTCTCTTAAGAGAAAGGAGGTACTGAGATAGAATTACATCCATCTGCTCCCTTAAATATCATTAGTTAGGGAAATAAATTTTAGATTCAAGCTGCCCTCTTGATCACTGTCACTTAAGGGGGAAAACTATATATCTGAGGCTTAACTCCCTTCCCTCCAAATAAATGCCAGCTTCACAGTCAGCACACAGCAAATCGAAAATCCATTCACCATATAAACAGAAGTCAGAAAAGGCATCCAGATGATAATATATGTCAGGAGCTCTCCTGAGAGAGCAAGACATCTCAGCCCGAGCAAGAGAGAGCCTCCGATTGGAGGGGGGCAGGAGAGGTTCCTGCAGGCTCTAGAACAGCAGACTAGGGAAATGTTCAAGCTGCCGGCTCTGCTACACATTGGCTTCTTCTAACAGTCTGTCTTTGCCTTCAGGAACATGAAGAGAGTCTGGAACTACATGCCTTCTGTCTTGAAGCTGGAAGCCAGAAGATCAGGATCTCTCTTCTCTCAAGCTCTCAGTGAGCATTGAAAGATCAATCTCTGTCAATGAGGCAAAGTCCTGTGCAAATGGGCTTTGAGCGCAGTTTACAGAAGGTATTCCTCCCTCCTCATAGCACCTTGTGCTTTTGTTACATATGCATCGTGTTGTTATTATTAAACATTTTAATAATTGCATTCTGTAATTGTAATAAAAGTATTTGGATACCCCATCTCTCCTGCTAGACTAGAAGCCCCCTAAAGGCAGGGACACTTTTTACTTCCTCAGTGCCTTGCACATGGAATCATAGATTTATAATGAGAAGAGTCCTCCGAGGTCATGGGCTTCAACCTCTGTATTTTGCAAGTGAAGAAACCAGAGCTCGGAGGGGTGGTGACTTGCCCAAGATTCTGTAGCTGGTTAGTGACAGACTGACCCAGAATCTGAGCCCTAAATCTATTGAACATATGGACAATGTATGATGAGAAACAGTCTCATTTACCTTAGTACCTTACTTACCCCATGGGCGCTAGCATGCAGTACATGCTCAATTAAATGTTTGCTGAGTGGGAATTGATTCAAATACATCCTGGCTGAGCCCCAGTGGTAATCAGCTCCCTTTTTGTGTCAGGGGAGCATTAGAACAACTTGGGAGGAGGGGCAGGGAGAAAGGGGGAGGAGGGGGCTAAAATCCTGGAATTAGGACACTGAAAGTCGGTCACAGCTACATTCAAAGGGCAGGCAACAGGAGTACTGATTGTGCGGTGGCTGAGAGGGCTTTCTAGGGAAGCTACGGACTTTCCCCCACATCAGTGTACCAGGCACAGTATTTAAAGGAGATCTCCACTGAGAGGGACACTTTGGCATCCTACATGAGCTAGGATTAAGATGGTGAGTCACATTCCTGCGTCACTTCTCACCAGGATAGAGCATTCGGATCAGCCATTCAGCAGGCATGCCTTAAGCTTTTACTGTATATTAAGCAGGGTGTTAAACACTTAGGATACAAAAAAAAAAGCAAAAAAAAAAAATAGGGAGGTCTCTGTCTTCAAGGACCTTACATGCTAATGAAGGAGATAACATGTATATCAATTAATAAGTACAAGATCGGTGGCAGATGGCCTTAGTGGAGAAGGGTGCAGTAGTTGGGAGAAGCAGGAGAGGCCTCCCATAGGTGAGGGATCTTGAGTTGGGTCTTAAAGAGAGCCAGAATAAATCACTGTTGATTAGAGAAGTGCAAATTAAAACAACTCTGAAGAACCACTTCACACCTATCAGACTATGACAGAAAAGGAAAATGATAAATTTTGGAGAAGATGTGGGAAAATTGAGACACTAATGCACCGTTGGTGGAGTTGTGAACTGATCCAACCATTCTGGAGGACAATTTGGTACTATGCCCAAAGGGCTATAAAAATGTGCATACCCTTTGACCCAGCAACACCACTTCTAGGGCTGTATCCTAAAGAGATCATTAAAAATGGGAAAAGGACCCACATGTACAAAAATAACCCTTTTTGTGGCAGCAAAGAGTTGGAAATTGAGGGGATGTCCATCAGTTGTGGAATGGCTGAACAAGTTGTGGTATATGAATGTAATAGAATACTGTTGTGCTCTGAGAAATGATGAGCAGGCAGATTTCAGAAAAACCTGGAAAGGCTTACATGAACTGATGCTGAGTGAAGTGAGCAGAACCAGGAGAACATTGTCCGTAACCGCAGCAACATTGTGCAATAATTAACTATGATAGACTTAGCTCTTCTCAGAAATACAATGATCCAAGACAATTCCAAAAAGCTTGTGATGGAAAATGCTGTCCACATCCAGAGAAGAAAATTTGGAGTCTGAATGCGGAGCAAAGCAGACTATTTTCACCTTTTTTTTCTTGTGGTTTTTCCCTTTTGTTCTGATTCTTCTTTCACAACATATCTAATGTGGAAATATGTTTAATATGATTGTACATGTAAAAAAGTTAATATTGAGTTACTGACGTGAGAAAAAAATTAAAAGATAAAAAGAGCCAGAGTTTTAAGAGGGGGTGGGGAGAGAGAGCATTCTAGGAACAGGAGCAACAGCCAGTGCAAAGACCCTCATCTTGCCTTGGGATTCCTGGTAGGAAAGGAAATAACAATGTTTGACGATTGATTAATGAGACACATGAAGTGGGCAGAAGAGCTGAGGTAGGATGAGCTGGGGTGAAGAGTGTCATGGGCCCGGTCGGGGGAGTGACGCTGGATTTGGAGGACACATAATGTTTGGGACATGAGATCCTCAGGTCATTGAAAAAGACTTATGTGCCTTGGGGTCCAAATTCTTCCTTTTACAAACCGGGAAGGTGAAGTGGTTTGCCCAAGGCACCAAGCATCTGAGACAGGATTTGAACTCAGGTCTTCTGTCATGTTGGATTTGTGATGCCTATAGGAAATCTGGTTCAATACTCAGTTGATGGTCTAGGACTCAAGAAAGAGACTAGGGCTGGATATGTACATCTGGGAATTGTTAGTAGAGAGAAGCTAATGAACCCATGAGAACAGATGAAGTCATCAGGTGTAATGACTCCACTAACCTCCAAGCCCCATAAATGAAGAAGTTCTGGGGCTGAGAAAACAAAAACGCCCTAAGTCACCCTGTCCGAGTAAGACCGGAAATGAGGGCCCAATGCCACTGGGCCAGCTTGGAGAGTTTAAATATCAACTAGCCGTCAATTCCCCAGGAGTCTTCCCTCCCCGGACTAGCATGAATCAGCACCAATCCCCAGCTCCCTTCCCCTAATGCCTGGTCCTGCTAGACCCAGGCAAGAACCTTAGAAAAACCTGCCAGACTCGCCTGACTGGTTAGGGCGCCCTCACACTGCAGGGCTCCCGCAGGGCGTACTCGATTTCAACCATGCCCCAGCCCTGTTGTTTGCACCACCCTACCTGACTGCCCTTGATCATTGTAAGTGTGCCTCTCGATACAGCTGGCTGGATCTACTGTCTTTCATGTGTGCTCCAGGTACCCTAGCACTGCATTTTACAGACTTCCCAAGTCTGCATTAAGACAGGTAGCACCATAAGCAGGATCCCAAAGTCAGGAAGGAAGCTTACTCTGAAGGGATGGCTTATTGCTTGAGCACATGACTGGCTGGTTTCTGTGTCTGCCTTAGAGTGGGAATGCTTCCCTAGCCTGAACTGGGCCTGAGAATCCCTGAGTCTGGGAAGGGCAGTTTTGCTGACCTCTGTGCTGTTTCAAAAGCTGTTGTCACAGGGCTCTGCCAGCTGGTAGGGAGATGGAAGGCAGGGAGCCAGGGAGAGATAATCTCACCTTATGAGTCTATTCTTAATGGTCCCTTGGGTTGCAAGCACTAGAAGGCAACGGATGTTTCGCTCACATATCTGTGATTCCAGGGGCTCATTGTCCAGACCTTGCCTCTTGTCCACTTCTCTTCTTTCTCCCAAAAGTCTCTCGGCCAATCAGGAGTCACGTCTCCTTATACATACAAAGTAGCACAGAGTTGTCCTTCGAGGAACCACAGAGACTATGAAAGACTTGAGGGTGGGGAGGACAATGAGGGTGATCTGCTAGGGAGGACACTAGGGGATAGGGATCAGGGGTACATCAAGGGATCGGCCATGTTAAGCAAGTGGACCACTTATCATCGGAAGAGTGGACTAATGTCAAAGGATATGTGAGAAGAGTAAGAAAGAAGGGGGGTCTCAGGGAATGGCCCCAATTATTTTAGTGAAATGTGGGTTATGGTCCTCAGCCAAGAAGGGGAAGGGGATGGCATGACAGGCTTGGAAAGAGAAGAGAAAGTATGGAACAGGCTCTACAGTGGTAAGGAGAGGAAATCAGTTATGGGGGATAGCTGTGTTGCAGTGAGGATCCAGTTGACATTAGTATGAATCTGTAGCAGACACCCACACCTGTACAGTGTCATGATTTTTTCCAGCCACATTCAGCAGCATGTGGTATGAGCAAAGGAGGCAGATGGTGTGAATGTCACAGGACTTTCTAAGCATGATTGGTGAACAGACAGAGGGGAAAGGCGATTCAAGTTGGAGAATAGTGTTGCTGAGTTGGTTCACCAAGGGGTAAAGCCGAGTTAGGGAGGAAAGTGTTTCCAGTGCAGGGTGATAGTCTGAGAAAGAACCAAGGGACAAAGAGAATGTAAGTCCCAATGAGGATGAAGAATAGGATTAGGGGTTATAAGGCCAGAAAAATGGCACAACAAGAAAGTATGATCAGATTAAAGGAATTTCAGAATTCGTGATCATGGAACCCTCAGGGATGGCAAGGTTGAGGATGTAACCACCTCTGTATGTAGTTGAGGTGGCGGGGGAGTAAACAGGTCATGAAAATAGACTGAGGAACTAGGAAGTTATGGTACTCAAGGGTTATCAATATATATATCAAGATTTCCTAGTACAGGGAGGAAATGGGTTGGATAGAAAGACTGAAACAGGCACTGACTTTATTGGGGAAGGAAGGAGACTGTTATAGGGATCTTACAGATAACAGCCACCAGGATGAGGAGGAGGGGGAGGATAAGGATGTATATAGCAATTTAAGGTTGCAAAGCGCTTTACATACGCTATTTTATTGAGGTAAGTCTCATTATCACTCCCATTTTAGAGGAAGAAATTGGGAGAGATTAAGTGACTTGTCCAGGGCCACGCAGCTAGCAAGTTTCTGAGGCAGGATTTGTTCAGGTCCAACATTACGTATACATTTTTTTCCATAAAGCCCAGGTCCTCTCCCTGTCCTCAGTGAGAGCTGCTGTTTCACATCCTCAGTGTCATCTTTTGACTCCTCACTCTCATTCATACTGCCCCCTCCCTCAGAGGCAATCCATCCCCTACTCCTCTCTTTTCTGCCTTCACAACATGTCTCATACATATCCTATTCTCTATTCTCACACAGCCACTACCCAAATTCAGGCCTTTGTCACCTTTCACCTCAATTATTTCAGTAACCTTCCAATTGGTTTTACTGCCTCAAATCTTTCCCCAATCCAATCCATCCTCCGCTCAGCTGCCAAAGTGATTTTCCTGAAGTATAGGTTCTAAAGTGTCACCTTTCTACTCAGCAAATTCCAGTGGTTCCCTATTATCTCCAGAATCTAATCTAAAGTCCTTTGTTTGGCATTAAAAGCTCTTCACATGGAATACTATTGTGCTAGAAGATATGGCGAGCAGGATGCTCTTGGAAAAACCTAAACTTACATGAACGGATGCAAAGAGAAATGAGCAGAACCGGAACACTGTGTGGAGTAACAGCAATATTGTGTGATGGTCAACTGTGAACGACTTAGCTATTCTCAGCAATGCAGTGATCCAAGACAGTTCCGAAGGCCTTATGATGAAAATGCTATTCACCTCTAGAGAAAGAGCTGTTGGAATCTGAACGCAGACTGAGGCATACTTTTTCTCTATTTTTCTTGGGTTTTTTGTCTTTGTTTTCTTTTACAACATGACTAACATGTTTTACATGACTGCATATGTATAATCTATATCTGTATCTATGCTTGCCATCTCAGAGAGGGAAGAGGGGAGGAAGGAAGGGAGAGAATTTGGAACTCAATGGTTTTTTTTAAATGAATGTTAAAAATTGTTTTTACATGTAATTGGGGGGAAATAACATTAAATTTTAAGAAATAAAGAAAGCTCTTCACAACCAGCCATTTATCTATCTTTCCATTCTTCTTATCCTTGACTCTTTGATTCAGCTACACTGGCCTTTGTGCTGTTCATCCTTCCTCAAGGCTCCCAGGTCTCCCCATACCCTCACTCTTTAAGCTGAGAAATGTGCCTCCTCTTTTAGAGAAAAAATGAGACCATTTACTGAAAGTTCTCTCTTCTCTCCTCTTTCTCACCTCACATCACTCTAAGGCCTTTGGCCTCTATCTTCTTCACCTCTGTCTCACATGTAGAGGTGGCTGACCCCTCTACCTGCACAAGCAACCCCATTCCATCTCATCTTCTCCAATTCTTGAGGGGGCAAGAAGGCCCCCATCATCCTCTACTCTCTCCCTGATCTTCTCTCTCTCCCCATCTACAGATCGTTTTCCTCCATACCATCCATAAAAACCTTTGCTTGATCCAGGCATCTCCTACAGCTTTTGCCCCATATCTCTCCTTCCTCTTGTTGCTAAGCTTCTGGAGAAGGCCATCTCTAATGGGTGCCTTCACTTCCTTTCCTCGCCCTC
Organism: Trichosurus vulpecula; assembly: GCF_011100635.1. NCBI lineage: Eukaryota > Metazoa > Chordata > Mammalia > Diprotodontia > Phalangeridae > Trichosurus > Trichosurus vulpecula. The sequence continues at coordinate 133,096,748 of NC_050578.1, read as the reverse complement.
TTTTCTTAACTCTCTTCAGTCTGGCTTCTGGCCTCATGATTCCACTGAAACTCCCCTCTCCAAAGTTACTGTTGTTCTCTGAGCTGCCAAATCCAATGGGACTTTCTCTGTTGTCCCCCGTCTAGATCTCTCTGCAGCCTTTGTGACTATCGCCTCTTCTCTTGGAGAGTCTCTTCTCTCTAGGTTTTCAGGACACTCCTCTCTCTGACTGTCCTGTAGTCTCCATTGCTGGATCTTTCCAAGTTATATCTATGAAAGGCAGGGATCCCACCAGGTTCTGTCTTGGGGCCTCTTCTCTTCTCTCTTTATACTGTTTCACTTGGTGATCTCATCAACTCCTATGGATTCGATTATCATCACTAAGCCAATGATTCAAATATACTTATCCAGCCCCAACCTTCACTCTTGCATCTCCAACTACCTCTTAGACATCTTGAACTGATATCTTACACTCGACATGTCCAAAACGGAATTCATTTTCTTGCCTCCCAAACACTCCCTTCTTCCTTAATTCCTTGTTACAGATGAGGGTACCATCATCTTCCCAGTCACTTTAGCAACAATTTGGCTAGCAGCTGCTGTGGGGGTGAAAGACCAACACAAGCCCAACAACAAGAACGCTGCCAGCATAGGTTCTTTTGATCTGCTTTACTAAGGAAAATAACATTAAGGTGTTAACAATTTTACTTTAATCCAACTTATACATATAAACTCACTTAGTTCAGGAGGAAAAGCCAGCAACCTGAACTTCAGAGCAAATACAAACAAGTTACAAACATACACAATATAAACAGACCAGATCATAATTCATAGTTACCAAGAAACCATCAACATCTGGGTTGACAAGCAGGGAGGCTCTTAGAGCGGCTGCCCAGAGTCCCATGCCAACACTCCTCCAGGAGTGAGAGCCTCAAGCAAACAGCTCTGTTCTCTCTTTTTATATAGTCTTTAGACATCATCAAATGTCATCTGAGTGACCAGAACTTAGGCGCCTACTATTGGCTGTGGTCTTAGCAACTCCCCTTAGGGCCCTGGGGGCTTCCTGCCTCTCTCAAACTAGAGAACTAGTTTGCTAACCAGCCTGGGGCTTTGCACCTAGCAAGACTCAATCAAAGACACTTGATTAATTTAGCATTCTAAAACAGTACAAAAGTCCCAACTTAATTAATATTACAGCCATCTAGGCTTGCAACCTAGGAGTCACCCTCAGCTTCTCACTCTCATTCCCCATATCCAAGACCTGTCAATTTACCTTTGGAACGTCTCTCTCATGTACTCCCTTCTCTATTCGAACACTGCCACCACCCTGGTACAACCCCTCATCTCAAACCTAGACTGTCTCTATAGCCTACTGGTTGGTTTCCTGGCCAGAAGTCTCTCCACCCTGCAGGCCCTCCTCCATTCAGCTGTCTGATCTTCTCCAAACATAGGTCTGACCCTGTCACTCCCCTACTCAATAAACTCCAGTGGCTTCCTATCACCTTCAGGGTCAAATATGAAATCCTCTGTCTGGACTTCAAAGCCCTTCTTAAACCCACCATTACCCACCTTTGCTATCTTTCTACACCTTACAGCCCTCCACATACTCTGTGATCCAGTGACACTGGCCTTCGTGCCCAATCTCCCAACTGAAAGCATTTTCATGAGCTGTGCCCAAGGCCTCACATGCTCTCCCTCCTCACTTCTGCCTCTTGGAATCCCTGATTTCCTTCAAGACTCAGCTGAAAAGCTATTTCTGGAAGGAGGACTTTTCCTGTTCCTGTTCCCCTGTTCCCCTTACCTCCCCCTTTCATCTCTCCTGTATGTATATGTGGGCAGCTGAGAAAGCTAGAGCAGTTACATTTTGTCTGCAGTCTCTCTGTCTTGTCCCTGACCCTGTTTGTATTATAACCTTCACCCCATCTGTGACCTTTCTTACTGCTGGAATGGTAGGGCCAGGCCTATCAGAGCAGATTACAAGAGAGAGCTAACCTGGAGCAGAGTTTTTCCTGGCCCAGTGAAAGGCCTGTCCATTCAAAGGATACCACTTCCCCTCTTCCTACCCTAGGAGTCCACCAGCAACAATCTTGTCCAATCCTCAGGTGCCTCATACTCAATTCACCCGCATAAATAGAAACCTATATAAACTTTGGCCTTTTGTTCTGCCTAGTTGGCTGGCAAACTCAATAAATCCTCATTGGTTCCTAAATTTATACTATTGGGTTTGGGTCATGGTTTTGGTTTTAGAGTTTTATGGTGCCAATTTTACCCACATATGTTACATTTACCTGTTTACTTACGTGTTATCTCCCCCATTAGAATGTAATTTCCTTGAAGGCAGGGACTAGTAATCAGCCAGTCAATAAGCATTTATAATAAGCACTGTTCTAAGTTCAAGGGACACAAAGAAAAGAAGGGGAAAAGACAGGTCCTATTCTCAAGGAGCTTAACAATCTAACAGGAGACAATACATAAAAAACTATGTAGAATCAAGACAATGTAGGATAAACTGGGGATGGGTTCAGAGAGAAGGCACTGAGATTAAGGAGGACAGGGAAAGGATGATTTTTGCCTGTCTTTGCATCCCCAGAGCTTATCATGGTTCATGGCATACTGTAAGCAGTCACTAAATCCTTGTTGAATGACATTTTGAGTTTGAGATGACTGTGGGACACCGAGGTAAAGATGTCCAACAAGCAGTTGGTAATGCAGGCCTGGGGATTTGGGGGAGAAATGAAAGCTGGTCATAGAGATTTAGGTGTCATCTGTATAGAGATAATAATTGACCCCATAGGAGCTAGTTATATCACCTATAGAAATAGTAAAGACATAGACGAGGGCCCATGGCAGAGCTCTGTGGAGATCTACACAAAACGGGCAGGACGGGCGTGGGGATTCAGCAGAGGACACTAGGAAGGAACGATCAGACCACTGGGAGTATCAGGAAAGCCCAAGAACAAGAGAGTTTCCAGGAAAATGGGCCTCGCAGATTCAAGAGAGGCAAAGGGAGAGGAGTGAAAAGAGGCCTTTGGGCTACAAGATCAGCAGCAGCCGCAGGAACAGTTTAGCAGAGGCGTTAAAATGGAAGCCAGATGACGAGGAACTGAGCAGTCAGTGAGAGTGGAAGGAGGGAAAGATGACTTCTGCTTAGAAAGCATGGCGGAATGAAGCAGGGAGGAAGGGAGAGGACAGGCTTACGTAGAGAGGATGTTCACAAGAGACGGGAAGGGGAAGGGAAGCCAGGCGCTTTACAGAGGTGCTCTCGTTTGGTGCTCACAGCAAACCTGAGGGCTATTATTGTTGCTGAGTTATTTCATTCGTGTCCGACTCTTCATGACCCTGTTTTGGGGTTTTTCTTGGCAAAGATACTGGAGTGGTTTGCCATTTCTTTCTCCAGCTCATTTTACAGATGAGGCAAATGGGGGTAAGTGACTTGCCCAGGGTCACACTGCTAGTAAGTGTCTGAGGCCGGATTTGAATTCAGGTCCTCCTGATTCCAGGGCTAGCGCTCTATCCACTGCACAACCTAGCTGCCCTGAGTGCCAGTATGATTACCCCCATTTTACAGATGAGGAAAGTGAGTCAGGAAGCAGTTCAGCTACTGGTCCAGGGTCACGTATCAGTTTGAGGCTGAATTTGAATTCAAGTCTTCTCGACTCCAGGCCCATCATTCTATTCACTGTGCCACGTGGCTGCCTCTAAGAGAGGGGTTAGAGAGTTCATTGCAGGTACAGGAGGCAGCGTAAGTCTAGTCAAAGATGAAAGGGAGGGGCGGCTAGGTGGCGCCATGAGTAGAGCTCCGGCCCTGGAGTCAGGAGGACCTGAGTTCAAATCTGACCTCAGACACTTGACACATGTACTAGCTGTGTGACCTTGGGCAAGTCAATTAACCTCAATTGCCTTGCCCCCCCCCCAAAAAAAAGATGAAAGGGAGCCTGATAAATAGACTTTCAGAGAAGGGAACAGCAAGGGTCCAATTACGCTGGAGCACAGGGTGTTTGTAAGGGACTAGAGCATATGTAGATTTGGGCCAGGGCATGGAATGTCCTGGAATGCCAAGCTAAAGTTGGGAGGTGCTGAGGGGTTTTGAGCAGGAAAGCAACAGGATGGAAACAGTGTTATAGGAAGATGAATTTGGCACAGTGTGGAGGACGGGGTGGAGGGACCAGTAAGTGAGTGAATAAATGAATGATGCAATTATTAGGCGCCTACTATGTGTGAGCACTAGAGATACAAATGGAGCAATCAGACAGCCCTACTCCCAAGGATGGGAGACTGCAGGAGTGCGGATGGAAAGGAGGAAAGAGAGAAAAGAATGATTTCAGAAATGGAATCAATAGGACAGGGTGAGCTGATGACGTGGGAACAAGCTTGGGTTCAGGCCCCACCTCTGCAAACAACGAGCTGTGGGACACAAGTCACGCTCCTCTCAGGCTCAGTTTCATCCGTGTAAATGAGGAGTTTGAGCCAGATGACCCCTCATCTAGGGTTTATACTTACAACTTCACCAGAAGATCAGTGAGACCCAGGAGAAATGGATCATTAGAAGAGGAAGATATGCATTTGGTGACTTGGGACCCATGTCAGGAAGCATACCAGGCATCTAGGAAAGCAGGACTACACCTGGGGAGAAGGGTCAGAATTGAAGATGGAGATTTGGGAGTCATCTACTTCATCAAACTGGGTGAAAACACCAAAGGAGAGAAAAAGAACAGAAGAGGACCAAAGACAGTATCCTAGGAAACACGGACATCTAAGGTCAGGAGGAGCAAGAGAAGCTGTCCAAATAGACCAAGGAGAGGTCTGAGAGGTCCGGGGGAACCATGATCATGTAGTATTGTGGAAGCCAAAGGAATAGAGTTTCAGCTGGCTGATCAAAAGCTCCAAAGGCTTCAGAAAAGTCAATAGAATGAGGACTTAATAAAGGTGATGACTGGAGGATGATGGGTGACCTTCGAGAAAGTAGCCCTGCCAAAATGGCAGGGGTAGCAGCCAGATTGCATGATATTAAAGAGTGAGTGGCCGGCAATGACGGTAGGCTGCTCTTTGGACAAGCCTGTTGGTGAAGGAGGAAAGTGAGGAAGAAGGTAATTACTTAAGCTCAAGGGTTCAGCAGAGAGGAAGGAATTTTTTTTTTTTTTTTGCTCAGGAAGACATGAATATGAGTTGCTGAAATGTTTTCCTTGACTTTATGACTCATTTTCTCAAGTTTGGGATTCAAATGTGAATAAAACTTTCAGGGTTGGAGAAAATGGCAAGAAAAATATGGGAGCTTCAGTTAGATGAAGTTAAAGCATCTCCTTTTCAACTCAACCAGCATTTAGAAAGACCTCCTACATGCCCTACTATGTGGTAGGTGCTGAGGACAGAAAGACAAAAACCCCAAACCATTCCCAGGCACTTAGATTCTACTAGGGAGAAACTAATCTGTATACAGATAAATGAGTACAAAACATATACAATATAATTTGGGAGGGGGGAAGTAAAGGGGAAATGGGAAAGCACTTGGGGGAGGATCAGCGGCTACACTGGACAGTGGCAACATTCCACACCCACAGTCCCCTGCTTCTCCAGCTAGAGGAGAGAAGCCTGTTTCATCAGCTGTTATTATTATTAATTGTTTGCGATTGTTGTTGCTGTTGCTACTGTTAGATCGTTAATGCTGGAGGACCCAGAAGTTCTTTGCTGGGTGGCCACATGAGAGACCAAGTGGGTTGATGGTAGTTACCGGCTGAATCGTAGGCACCAGAACAGAGGGAGCAGAAATCTGGGGATACAAGGGGGCTGTCCTTGCTTGTTCTTTGGGAGACACAATGACTGACATAAATCGGTGAATCCAATCTACTGCCTGCTGGGTGAAGGTGTCATGGGAAGACCCTACCCTAATGTCTCTGGGAGCTAGAGAAGCAGCCCAGGAGAGGGGCTCAGAATGTGGAAGGGGCTTAAAGGTGGTGCAGAGACATACATGGCTCAGTGTCCTTCTCTGACATAGCAGTATGATTACAGTCAGCCTCTGCAGCCACAGATGCCGGTAGTGAGGACACCAACTGCGATGCCTTGGCAAGCCTGACTTCTTTTCAGGATCCACCATCTGCTCCTACAGGCCCATGTGACTTGAGGCCAGAAGCAGAAAGAACTGAGAGTGGACAGAACACCAGAAGAACCACTAAACCCTATCAGTTTGATGTAAGAGGGGAAAGGAAGGAAAGAAGCATTAATATAGTGCCTACTGTGTACCAGGCACTGTGCCAACGGCTTTTTACAAACACTCTCTCATTTGATCCTCACAGCAACCCCGTGAGGTAAATGCCATTATTACTCCCATTTTACAGTTAAAGAAACTAAGGCGGACAGTCATGAAATGACTTGCCCAAAGGTTACACAGCTAGGAGGTCCCTGAAGTCAAAAACTTGAACTCAGGCCTTCCTGCCTCCAGGCTCAGGACTCTACCCACTGTGCCACCTACCTGTCTCATATACCTCGATATAAACAAAATGTGCCCCTTGATTTGTGAAAACCATTCAAAATTTTGCAGGGTAAGATTGCTTTCTCTTGATTATAGTGTCATGGATTCAGACAGGGAAGAGTTCTAAGAAGCCATCTCATCTAACCCCTTTATTTTAAAGATGAGGCCCAGAGACAGCAGAACTCACCCAAAGTTACATTGATGGCTGAAGTCAGTATTTGAAGCCAAAGTCCCCCTAACTCCATGTCCAGTGATACCTCTTTCCATTGCATACCTGTCAGTCATTCATTTATTAAGTACTTCCTATGTGCCAGCAACTGTGCTAAATGCTAGAGATTCAAAGAAAGGCAAAGCCAGTCCCTATCCAATCCAATCTAAACCACTCTAAACCAATCCAATAAATATTTATTATTAAGTGCCTACGGTGTGACAGGCACTGTGCTTATCAATGGGAATACAATTAACAAAAAGAAAGACAGTCCCTGCCCTCAAGGAGCTTACCCTACACCCGGGGAATCTTGTTCCATGGAGTTGAAACCAGGCTGGGCAACAGATGCGACGCTGGAACTCCTATCTTCAAGGTCACATTCTTTTTTTTTTTCTTCCTTAGCTTTTAACAAAGGCATTTTTACTCAGATGGCATGGCAAAGACAGTTATTACAAAACATCCTCACCATAAACATGGTGGATACAGAATCATGGGAAAAGTGTGCTGATAACTGTCCTTCAGGGCTGGGATTCAGGAACACATGAATGAGTTTTGGTTCTCTGGGCCTTGACTTAATGCTGAGGTCTGTTACCTGAGAAGCTTCTGTGCTCTTACATGCTTGGCTCTAAGAACTAGGCTTTACCCAGGAAACCTATTTGGATTGTCCTGGAAAAAGCTTATGCTCCTAGGAGAAGGAGGGATGGACTGTGAAACTAGCAGAACAGTGACCTCCCTGGAAACTCAAAAAGGTTCTGATTAGGAACAACAACAACAAATGACCCAAAAAACAAACAAACAAACAAAAACAAGCCTTTTTTTTTCATAAAATAGGGAACAGGTTTATGGAGTTAGTTCCTTATCCCCAAGAGGTGATGGGGACCACATATGTATCAGTGACAGGGATTTAAGATAAATTCTTGAATGACAAGAATTGTCATTGGATCATTGAACTTCTGAGAAGAGCTAAGTCATTCATAGTTGAACATTGCACAATGTTGCTGTTACTGTGTACATTGTTCTTCTGGTTCTGCACGTTTCACTTTGCGTCAGTTCATGTAAGTCTTTCCAAGTTTTTCTGAGAGCATCCTGCTCATCATTTCTTATAGAACAATAGTATTCCATATTCATCTGCCACAGTTTGTCAAGGTTCAGCCATTTCCCCAATTGAAGGGCATCCCCTCAATTTCCAATTCTTTGCCACCACAAAAAAAAAAGCTGCTAAAATATTTTTGAACATGTAGTTCCTTTTCCCTTTTTTATGATCTCTTTAGGATACAGACCCTGTAGTGGTATTGAGGAGCTCACATTCTAACTAGGGAGATAACATAAATAACTAGGGACATATGAGATATATGCAGGGTAGATGGAAGACAAAACTGAGAGGGGAAGGTACTAATAGCTGGGGGACCTGGGAAGGCTTCCTGAAGAAAGTGGCATTTGAACTGAATCTTAAAGGAAACCAGGAGGCAGAAGAGTGGGGGGATGGGATGGGGATGGAACATCTTAGGCATAGTTACAGCTCATACAAGGCATAGTACTCCCACTCTGGGTGGTTGCAGTTCTTGGGTTTTTTTTCTGCTGTTTGGGGACTGAACCCCAAAATTGTCTCTTAGGTTTTCTTTTGCTTAGCACAGTGACTGGCATATAGAAGGCACTTAATGTTTATTGATTACTGATTGTTATTGATTCTTTTGACATTGGTAACAAGTAGAGAGGTGACCAATAAGGGACAGATGCTAGGTCTCTTACTTAAAAAAAAACAAAAAACATTCTGCATTATAATGAACAGACTGACTTCAGAAAAACCTGGAAAGATTTGATATGAATTGATGTTGAGTGAAGTGAGCAGAACCAGGAGAACATTGTACACAGGAACAGCTTGTGAGCGATGAGGGAGACGAGGTCCAGGAACCCCAAGACTGGAGTTCCCAGACGGGGTCATTGAGAGGGAGTGCCCCTCAAAGACTCGAGTACTGGAGAGGGTTGGGGTGTCTGGAATGAATTCACAATCTCAAACATTCTTTAAGTCAAGGTGGCAAAGATTTATTATGCTTTACAGTGGGCAACAATTCTTAGGGAACCTGCAACCTTACAGGGCTACCAGGGAAAGTTTAAATAGGAGATTTAGGGGTGAAACATGTCAATTAGGTGTTTTGGGGTGGGATTAGGGAGCCGTTAAGGCGTGGTCAGTTCTTAAAGGAACATGCACTTTTTCTATCTACTGTGCAGGTATTTTACCCAGAGTTCACTGGGAAATAGCCTAAGGGGGTGGCCTACCTGGGGGTGTGGTTTTGACTGTGAAATGTCACTAAGTCAACTATTGGTCAGAGCTGACTGGGAATATCCAGGTGGCTTCCATCAAATGTCTTGTTAGACAAGATGAATGTAAGGGAGTATACATTTGACTATGTCTAGGATACATATCAGGAAGGTCAGTAAGTAGTAAATATTGTTATGTCCCAATGCACAGCCAATTAGCAATACATAGGGAGTCTAAACTAATAAATTCTACAGGTAGGCACAGCTAGCTGCAGTATCAGGAGGAGAAATAAGTGATTTGCTTTAAGGCATGCTGCCCTTGAACTGGAGAGAGACTGCTAGGGCCAATGCTTTGAAGCTAGGGAGAGATGTGATTTTAGAACTGGGGTCCAGGCACAGGCATCCAAGCAGAGGCTAAGGAGACATGTGATGTTAGAATTAGGGGCCAAGCACAAGCACCCCATCAACAGCCACAGTGTGTGATAACTGATTTTGATAGACTTCTCAGCAATTCAAGGACCTAAAACAATTCAAAAGGACTCATGATAGAAAATGCCATCCACATCCAGAGAAAGAACTATGGAGTCTGAATGCAGAGAAAAGCAGACTATTTTCTTTTTTTGTTTTGTTTTTCTTTCTTATGGTTTCTCCCATTTGTTATAAATCTTCTATAGGACGTGACTAATATGAAAATGTTTAGTAGGAATGTATATGTAGAGCCTATATCTGATTGTAGGCCATCTTGAGCAGGGAGGTGGGAGGGAAGGGGAGGAAATTTAAAATCTATGGGAGTGAATGTTGAAAACTAAAAATAAACAAAATAATAAAAAAAGATTCTGCGTTATTTTAAACTTGACAAATATGAATACTTCCATAGACTTGCAGAAAAAGAGCATTGTATATGAAACCACGAATCATACATATGTGCTAAATTCAGCACATTAGTAAAATGCTTCTGATCTTTTCTCCACCACCCCCCCATTTCTTCATGTCTACCAGTGTCCCAGTATGCCTGTCCTTTCATATCCCCTCCAACTGTCTTTTTCCCATTTTGTCATCTTTGCCAACCCAGTGGATGTGAGATGGACTCGGAATCGTTTCCATTTGTATTTCTCTAATTATTAGTAATTTAGGTGTCTTTATTTCGGTAGTTATCCGGATCTACGTGCCTCAGTTCGCATTTAAATCCCCGTTCTGGGGGGGGGGGGGCAGGTTTTGGGGGGGTGGACAAGGCCAGACGCAGAACTTGCCGGGAGGCTCTTAGTAGCCCCCGGACCATTCCTCCTCCTCAGGTCCAGCCGGGCTGACCCCCGACCGGGCAACGGCCCTCCGGCCAGGGAGGGGGAGCGATGATGTCACAGACCCCCGTGACGAGGCCCTGACCACGCGCGTCTCTGTTGGCCACGAGCCTGGGGCAGAGGAGCGGGATGAGACCGAGGACAAAGCGCCATGGCCGGCACCCGCTGAGCCCCCTCCTCCCGGGCAGAGCCGCAGCCTCAGGGGGTGCATGGGGACGCGAGGGCCCCGCTCTGGCTGGTGGGTGCGCTAGACCGTGGGGGGAGGGGCGGGGGGCCCACTGACTGGGGAGAGGGATGGGTAGACCGAGGTCCAGGGGAGCTGGGGGTGCGGAGCGCCGGGGTCGCCGCTCCGGGCCCGCGCCACCACAGCCACCCCAGCCGCTGCCTCCACGCAGCTCCGACTACCGGCGCCTCGGGTGGCGGAGAGCTAGTGAGCCCGGTGGGTCCGGCTCCGCCCCCGCGCAAGCACCGCCCCGCACCTCGCCCCGCCCCGCCCCGCTTCGGCCGGGCCGCCCACGTCTTCGAGATCTTTCTCGAACCCAGTCTCCGCCGTTGTCCGAGCGCCGACGGAAAAAGCCGAAGCCTAGGCGGGTGGCTGCCGGGAGGGGCGGGGAGGGAGCGGGGGCTCGCAGCGGCGGCGCGCGCACCTCCCGGGCGAGCGAGCGCGCAGGCGCAGAGCCCAGTAACTGCCGGTTGGTGGCTGCTGAACCGCAGTGGGGGAGAGACGCTCCGAGGCAAGCGGCGGCGACCCAGGCCCGGCCCCTGCTCCCTCCCGGTTTGGCCCCGGCTCCGGCCCCCGGCTCCCGCCCCGGCCCCGGCTCACCGGCCCCTCCTCGCCCCTCGCAGCCCCGACGGCGAGCCCACAGCAGGCGCCCCTCCCAGCTCGGCGGCAGCATGTCTGTGGTCGGCATCGACCTCGGCTTCCTCAACTGCTACATCGCCGTGGCGCGGAGCGGCGGCATCGAGACCATCGCCAACGAGTACAGCGACCGGTGCACCCCGTGAGTGCCGCGCCGACCCCCCCCCGTGCTCCTCCAGGCCTGCCCCCCTCGGTGCTGCTATGACCCCCCCCCAGGCTCCCCGATGGACACCCCACAGTGCTGCCGGCCCCCCCGGGGCTCCCCGACGGACCCCCAGTTGCTGCATGCCCCCCGGGGCACCCCGACGGACCCCCCCCCCCAGACCTGCCTCCCCTCCGTGCTGCCATGAACCCACCAGGGCTCCCTGATGGACCCCCCCGTGCTGCCTGCCCTCCCACAGCTCGCCCAACCGTGCCCCCTCGAGGCCTTCCCCCGCGGGGCTCTCCAACACCCCACCCCGCACTGCCGCCTCTCCTCCAGGCTGATCTGCTGCCTCCCCCAGTGCTACCGAACATCTCCCACCTCCCGGTCCCCCGAGCACACGGCTCCCTGGACTGGGATGTGGTCCTCGCGTCCCCCGGGGTACTGGCCCGGTCTCATCCTGCCCTCACCCTCCAGGGATGCCCGTGGCCCATCAGCTGGTAACCCCCCCCATACGTCTCTGCCCGGCAGGTTTGGGGGGCGCTGCTCCCTTCTCTGCTGCACTAAAGGAAGGCGCCCCCCACTCCCTCCGCCCACACTGGCCCCTTGCCGGTGGTCCCCATGCCGTGGGCACAAGCCCCCTGCCCACCCTCCTGCTCCACAGGCGGGGCGGGGGTGGGGAGTGGGGGTGGGGGAGGGAGGCTCAGAGTCGGGGCGTCTTTTCCCGGGTCGTGTCATTAGGGGATGTTGGTCTCTGGCCCTCCTGCTGCCGTCTGCATCATGCCCTCCGTAAGCGTGCCCGGGCATTTCCTGTGTGCCCAGATGCGGGGGATACACGGACAAAAAGGAGTCCAGCCCTAATCTCTGGCAGCATACAGTCTCCCCAGGGCATAGGGTTCATGGCTAAGTCTATACAGGACAGACACCAAACTGCAAAGTGACCTGGAGACAAGGGCGGGAGGGTCAGTGAAGAAAGGTGGTGCTGGGGGGAGCGAGAAGGAGAACGGCTGGTATCCGTTCTAGCGGTCTAAGGGCGTCCACCACCGTGCCCTTCACTGGCACCTCTTCTGCCTTTTCCCTTGGGGCAGGACACCTCCTCCTAGAAGGGACCATTCTCGGTATACAACTGACCCAACCCCAAACCTAGGCCAGAAGGGAAGTGTGCTGGGGTGGGGGGGGGGGTTGTGTTTGATCTGCTGTGACCTTGAGAATGCAAGTGATGGCCCGAATTTTAAGGGGGCAGCTGAGACAGGAGTAACTTTTTCAACACTTGGAAGTGTGTAAGGCTTTTTGTATAGATCATCTAAGATCTGATGGGAGTCAGGATAGTGGAGAGGGGAAGCATCTTGTTGGATATTCATGCTTGGGCAGTGACTCCATAAATAAAGATTTTGAAAGGGTTTCCACAAGTTTCACTGTTTGTTTGTCTGAGAAGTTTGTTGGCAAAGAGAATATGTGGGTGAGGGAAGATGTGTCATAAAGGAGTAGATTGCGTATTAATTATTAAAGAATACTGTGCAGTTTTAAAAATTATGATCTCATTTAATTCCCAAAGGAAAACCACAGATTGATACCTAATGCATTCATTTAAAATGTGTATTCTATAGCAGTTTACACATAGCCATTTATCCCAGAGAAACTGCTCCCTCCCCACAGGCATTAATTTCATTCAGGTCATGATACTTTCAGGTCAGTTTAGTCTTAAAGTTTTGAGTTTGAAGCACAGTGATTTACTTAGTGTGAGGTTTTTTCCCTTGGTTTCAGTCAGACTTTTTTTAGAAAGCGCACACACTTGTCTACATGTCTATTGACTTGTCTATTGACCTATCGGCCTGCCTGAAGAGTCTTTTCTTTTTTTGAAGCTGCGGTGACTTCTGTTTTCTCTGACTGCTTCCCTTGCTGGTCATTGGCTGCAGGCTGGCTGGATTTTGTGCAGGCCTCCTCAGGAGTGAATGAGGCTTTCAGCGTTTATCGTCTTCAGTCCTGGAAGCTGGGGTGGGGCTAGAAAGTTTGACAGCCCTTCTATCTGTAGGCTCCAGGCCCCAAGTAGCAAATGGTGAAATTGGGGGTGGTGGGGGTGGGAGTGAGGGAGCACCTTCACAGAGCAGAGGCTGAAGCGACAAAGAAGTCCAAATACCCTCACACTCAAAAAATACTTCTGGAAGAGCGAGTGAGGCTTTTTAGAACATACCAGTCTCCTAGAGACTTGACCTGAAACAGGCTGAGATTACTGCATTTAGTCTCTCTGTAGCCATGAGGCAAGGGGTACTGAGGAGGAACTCAGGCTTTGCACCACATCCCTTAGACTGGGAGCTCCTGGAGGGCAGGGATTGGCTTTTGCCTCTTTTTTTTTCTTTATTCCCAGCACAGTGCCTGGCACACTGTGAGCACTTGATAAATGCTTTCTGATTGAAGTCCTGCTTGAGTGTCCTTGGGCAAGTCAGCTAAACTCAGCTCCACGTCCTCTTTGATTGGAGGCCTCTGTGAACCAAACGAGGGTTTTGTGAGAAAGTTAGCAAACATAGTAAAGAAAATCGAGACTAAAATATGAGCTGATAAATTTATATAGCGCTTGAAATTATAAAGCACCTTATGTACATAATCTCATCTGATAGAAGTACCTGTAAGGCAGGCGCAAAGTAGGCTCTGCTGGGCATGCAAGTGCCTGGGCAGTATTCAGAACTCTGTCCCTGCACCCTAACAACAAAGGAAGCAGTAAGTTTGGAGACCCCAGGGCTGTGCAGCCTTCTCCACAGTAACTGCCTGTCTATCCATCTTTGTATTCTTGGACACTCATTCTTTCCACAAACATCTCTTGAATGCTTACTGTCTGAAAGGCAAATTTTGATAGGGGCCCATTATCACCTAAAACATCCTGGTGTTTCACAGCAGACTTTGGATTAACTCTCCTCGAAGAAAAACATTAATCAGTTTGTCAAAAAAGAAAAGCATGTACTGATTATCTGTGTCTAGTGATATTTCAGTTTTTCAAGATGGAAATGATGTTTAAGAAAGAAACCTTTAGAGACTTGAGTCTACTATGTTGCAATCTACAAGTCAATCAACAAACATTTATTAAATGCTTAGGTGCTAGGAGCTGTGCAAAGCTCAGGAGTGCAAAGAAAAAGCTTGCACCCTCCCAGAGCTGAGGTATATAAATGGCTAATATGCATTAGAGGCAGCATTGAAGCCGCGCATTCTACCTCCAAGCCTAGCATTCTGTCCATTGTTCTTTAGTCTGTTACATCTTCCCTAACTCACATGCATCTGTTTTGTGTAGACCATTCTCATGAAATAAAGTGACACCACTTGTCATCTGAGTGCTTAGGTTTTAGCTAGACATACTACTGTGGAAACATGGAGAAGTTAATTGAAACTGTTTCTTAGCCTTTCAATAAAGTGCTTCCCCCTCTCCCATCTTCTTGAGGGCCAGGACTGTTTTGTTTTTTGTCAGGTACCCAGTGCCTTGCACATAGTCTACATCCTTTGAAACTGAGCCCTCTCTAAGTATTGTGTCCTGGAGGTCTATGCCTGGGTGTCGGTAAGCATTGCTCTTACTAAATGGAAAATTACCTTTTGCTCTTAAACATTGCTTGTTTGGGGGCAGCTAGGTGGCGCCATAGTGCCTAGAGTGCAGCATATCTGGCCTCAGACCTTAAAGCTGTGTGACCCTGAGCAAGTCACTTAACCCTGTTTGCCTCAGTTTCCTCATCTGTAAAATGAGGTGGAGAAGGAAATGGCAAACCACTGCAGTATCTTTGCCAAGAAAACCCCAAATGGGGTCACAAAGTGTCAGACACGACTGAAATGACTAACGACAACTTCCTTGGCTCAGGAGGTGAAGCCTCAGTTATCAGAGTTTTATAGCCTCCCTAATTCATTTCAGCCACAAACATTGATTGAGGGTCTTCCATGTGAAGCCCTGTGCTGGGAATATTACAGGAGAAAAATATCCTCAAAGAATGTGAAATCATACCACCGTAGTGTAATTCAAGGTAGAAAGTTATCTGGGTGCGTGGAAATGTTTTGGTGGCCCTGGAGTTTAAGGGGACGTAGGAGAGGTCACTAGTAACTGGATTTCGGAGAAAGGGAGGGGCAGTTTTTGTTCCAGTTAAGGGTGCCTTGTGGTGGGCTGAAAGACATAGAGGTAGAAAGCAGCCTGAGGCTTCTTCAGAACTGTGGATGGGGGTGGCCCTGGCTGCTCAGGGAGAATGTTTATATTTATATTTACAGAGGTGCCTAAGGGGTACAGTGGCCTAGAGTCAGGAAGACTTAAGTCACCTGACAGCATTGTGACCCTGAGTCAGGGACTTCACAAATTCAGGCTGGCTCAGTTTCCTCATCGGTAAAGTGTGGGGGTAAAAATAGCACCTGCATCCTAGGCTGGTAGTGAGGATTAAAGGAAATGATCCTAGTGGGCTTTGAGCAAGTAGAAAGGGGGATCATCAATGGAATGATGGTCGTGGTCAAGGTGGAGGATTACTTTACCCTCAAAAGTTGGTGGGGAGAGGGACAGAATGGGGGAGTCAGCTTCCTGCCTTATTTTCATTACCTCTTTTCTTCACAGATGTTAATGCATCGTGTTTATAATGATGTTAAGTTTAAGTGTCCTGTCTTTGTCATTTTAAAAATTCCAACTTGTATTTATTAAGCAAATTCTACTAGGCCCTGGGAATCCACAGATGAAAAATCCCTGAAGCCCCCTCTGCCCTCCTGGAATTCTTATTTAGCCCTCTAAGAGGTAGATAACCAGAGCCACTGGTGTCATTGATATTTGTTGAGGGTGGAGCAGAATTAATCTCCTGGGGACCAGAACTGTTTCTTTTTTGACTTCGAATCACTGGTGACCTCCAGGTTGTGAGCATTTCATAAATATTTATTGAATCAGGAAAAGCAATATTTGAACCCTTCCTGTTCTGATGTTAGAGAATGCCTGTTTTTAAATCCCCAGATGAAGTATATACTTGCCCTAAGACTGTGCATTTTTTTTTTGCAGGGGAGAAGGCAGGGCAGTTGGGGTTAAGTGACTTGCCTAAGGTCACACAGCTAGTAAATGTGTCAAATGTCTGAGGCCGGATTTGAACTCAGGTGCTCCTGACTCCAGAGCCGGTGCTCTACTCACTGCACCACCTAGCTGCCCAACTGTGCATCTTTTTAATTTTGGTCCCAAGGAAGTCTGGCCTAGAAATCTCCTTCCCAAGCAGATCTGGAACTCTTCTTTAATTGAGTCTTAGTTGCTGGGGGGCACTGAAGGGTTAAGGGGTTTGCTTTTGGGCACACCACTCTAAAGCATCTTCCAAAGTGAAATGGTCCCAGTCCTCTAGGATGTCACTACTGGGAGGAGGGAGATACCGAATGTTCACTGATGAGTGAATAAGAATGATATAAAAAGGAGAAATGGTGCCAGGGGCACTAACCCCTGGAGGAATCAGGAGTTGCTTCTAGAATTGGGTGGCCCTTGAAGGGCCAAGGGGTCCCTGGGTGGAAGTGAGAAGGCATCATGTGAACAGCTAAGCCACAGAGACTGGAGATAGAATGTTGTATGCAGGGAACAACAGGCCAGATGGGCTGAAACTGAGAGTCTTGAGAGGAGGAAGTGCTCTGTGGAAAGACAGGCTCCAGCCAGCTGGGGACTGGCATCAGGTGCCAGGCAGAGGAGCAGAGCACCAGGTCTGCACACTTTGCATTCCTTCCTCCTTGGAGGAAATGGGAAGGAGTTCCAGGCTCTGGAGCTAGGGAGACACCAGTGAGATGGCTTGAGGCCGGGTCTTCTGCCTCCATTAAATTCAAGTATATGAGGTTTAATGTGTCTCCTTTACTTTTCCTTACCTCTTATCCTCAGAAGTGTTATAGATCACCTGATGAAAGTATTAATAAATAAAAACTGTTGCCCAGTTAATGTTGTTCCACATCCAACTCTCAATAATCATGCTAATAGCTAGCATTTATAAAGCACTTTAAGCTTGTAGAGCACTTTGCATATGTTATTTAGCTCATCCTCTGACAATCCTGTAAGGCAGCTAGCTGCTGTTACCCTCCGTATTTTAGAGATGAGGAAACAGTGAAAAAGGTTAGGGTCACAAAGCCTAGGAAGTGTCTCAGGTAGTATTTGAACTCAGGTCTTCTGAAGGCCATCACTATAATCGCTATGCCCCTAGCTTCCTGTTTCTGAGTAATAAAAGTGACAGTTCTAACATCCTTTATGAACCATGTTTTTAGAGACCTCTCCTGGCTCGTTTACTGTAAGTATTGAGAAGGTTATGATAAGATTCTCAGTGGGTTTTAAAATAAGGTTCATGGTATTAAAGTTTAAATTTTTCCTCATTTGCCTTAGTGTTATCTGTAATGTACTTTAAAAAAAAAACAGCAGCCACAACCAGGAATTCTTAATGTGAGATTCTTTAGGAATTTGTTTTAAAATTATTTTTATAACTTTGAATATAATCTGTTGCCCTTTGTAATCCTATATATTATGCATTTAAACATCATTCTGAGAAGAGAAGCTCATAAAGACTGCCCAAAAAGTCCATGACACAAAGAACGTTAAGAACCCTTATCTTAAAAAAAAAATGCCTTTGACACTTACAACTTGAAAAGTACTGTTTAAGGCCTAATTTTTGGATAAAGAAGGTAGTTAAAATTAGCAATATATGCTTTAAAATACTTTAAAAATTAGCAGTAGCCTACACATCTACTTCTTTAAAAGTATTTTATACATTTTTAGGAACCTAAAAGTGAGGGGCATATACACATACATAGAGTATAAATGTACATAAACAGACTGGAAGAGAGGAGAAGATTTCCTATATTTAGGCTACACTAATCCTACATTTAGAATATTTCATAAGAGTCATGACCTAGAATCCTTTGTTTAGGCAAAGCCTGACCTGGCCTGATATCTAATCAAAACATAGAGGCCTCTTGTGAAGTAAGTGGAGAAAAGTGTCCTTCTTCCGTCCATGATAGCACTAAAAATTGGTTCACAAGTTAGATGGACCTGCTTGCACTTAATACTCCAGCAAAATCCTGAAGCTGGCATGAGATCAAATAACGATCAAGAAGTACTATGAGAAACTAGAGCACTGCCCAGAAGGTAAGCAGCCTGGGGGCCTCCAGCCAGCTCATCGAGAGAGACAGTCCTTGATACACTTGTAACCTGCAAGGCTCTGTGTCCAGGGGCAGCAAGAGCAGAACAGGACAAATGGAAGTGCCACAGCCCAGAACCACCCTAAAGATCCAGTGCTCGAATCCCAAGATTCAAGGAAGTCTGACCTAAGAGGTGAAGGTATGGGGGGGTGGGGACCCCCCCCCACCCCTACTACACAAAAACAAAGCCCCAAGTTAATGAAAACATCATCCAGGGTCTACAAGTATTTGCAAATCTAAAGATTCCTGAAAGGGAAGAGCTTACTAGACTACTGGGGGAGACTTAGTTGGGGGGTAGGGGAAGGATGAATGTTCAGAAAGAACCTTGTAAAATAACTAGAAAAAAGAAATAAACTAAAAATGAAATAAAAATTCTGGAGGAAAGAATTTGGAAGAACTTTTAGCTTAGCGCAGAATTTAGTAAACCTTACTCAAGTGATAGACTAACTGGAAATGAGGATAGACTAAACACGAGACTGCAATAAAAAATTAGAACAAAATCAAAATGGGGGCAGGGAGGGATTAATAAAAGGTCAGATTTTGAGAACAACTGGACCTAGAAAGCAGATCAAGAAGAGAGTATTTGAGAATGATTAGACTCAATTAAATCAATTAAAAAGCCTGGAAACTACATTTTAGGAGGTCTAAAAATGAAAACTGCCCAAATTGATGATTAGGAGCAGAAGGCAAAATGAAGATGGAATTCCTGAAAGGAGAAGTCCCAGGAATGTTAGAGAAAAAATTCAGAGCCCACATCAGAGAAAATGAAGCAGTTAACACATTGAGACCATAGAATCACGCAAGACCTGGAAACTGGTACTATGAGAGAGGTTTATAACCACAAATAACTTATCCTGTAAAACTTTATCTCTTATAGGAGAAAAAATGTGCCATTAATAGAAAAGAGGACTTTCAAACATTTGTAATGAGACCAGACCTGTGTAGGAGCTTTGAAATACAAACCCAAGAGTCCAGAGAAACTTAGATAAAGTTTTTTGAGCAGTTAGAAAGAAACTGTGTGATGATGTAGTGATGACATTCTAATTGGAGAAGAAACCAGTATCCTTTCAAAACCTTAATGTCTTCAAAGAGATTTAAATGGAGGGAATAAAATCAATAATATCAAAAGATTTAAAGAAGGAAAACATCCTGAGGGGTAGAGTGCTTCTTTTCTGAGCTTAAGAGAGGAAAGAATGGAGGGTAAAAGGAAGAATTGCACTAGTGTGTGTGTGGAGGGGGGTGGTTGCTATTTCTCATAAATGGGGGGGGGAGAGTTTGAGAAGAACATACAGACATGAAGGGAAGCAGTGGGGAAATGAACACTAGATGAACCTTGCTGTAAACTGAAACAGCTTTGCTGTGGAAATGCATCAAACTCAACATGGGGGGGAAAACCAGGGGCAGGTTACAAGGGACAATGATACTAAGGATGGGATAACTAAGGAAAATAAACTTTCTCATCCTGACTCTTAAGGAAGTAAAAGGAGAAAAAAAAAAGCAAACAACTAGAACATAAGGGAAGAGTACCTTAGATTGCTTTATACAATTCGGGAATGGCTGGACAAATAAATGGTGGTGTAGGAATAATGGAATATCATTGCTCAGGAAGAAGTGGTGAAAGATAATTTCAGAGAATAATGGAGAGTATGAACAGATGTAGAGTGAAGTGATCAGAACCAAGATAACAGTTTATTCATGGATAGTAACATTGTAACAGACAACTTTGAAAGATTGAAAAACTGGCCGGTGCACTGACCAACCTGTCTTCAGGGGACATAAAATGAAGGATGTTGCCCATCTCTTCACAGAGAGGTACTGGAGGCAAGGTGCAGAGAGACAGTTTTGGATGCAACCACTGTAGATTTGCTTAGCTTGACTGGTTATATGTTACAAGGGTTTCTCCTCCCCACACCCTACCTTTTCTCTGTTATTGGGGGAGGCAGGGTCAGGGCAAAGGGTGGTTAGCTATAGTGATGCCAAAAGAAGGAGGGCCGTTGAAACATCTTTTACAGTGGGTAACATCCTTCATTTTATGTCCCCTGAAGACAAAGTTTCCCAATGGAAAAGGATCCATATGTATAGAAATATAGCAGCTCTTTTTGTGGTGGCAAAGAATTAGAAACTGAGGTAATACTCAACAATTGGGATGTGGCTGGATAAGTCAAGGCATATGATTGTGATGGAATACTACTGTGCTATGAGAAATGATGCAGGGGAATTGTTTCAGAGAAACTTGGGAAGATTTTTATGAACTGATGTGAAGTGAGAGAACTGGGAGAACAGTTCACACAGTAATAGCAATATTGTAAAGATAATCAAGGCTTAGAAACTTAGTAACTGATCAATAGAGTGACCTACCACAATTCCAAAGGACTCGTGAGGAAACACCCTGCCCCCCTCCAGAGAGAGCAGAGGTGGATTCTGAGTGCCAGTGAAAGCATTTTTTTCTTATTTTTTCTCTTTCTTTCATAACATGGTGATTGTGAAAATTTAATTTGCCTGACTTCATATTGGTAATGGATTTTGTACTCTTAATGGGTGGGGAAGGGGGTGAGGTAGGTGGAGGGAGGGAGTCTGGAATTAAACGTAAAATTGAATGGGGGAAAATGCACAGAAAAGAACCAAAGGAAGCATGGACAAGGAGGACAGTTTTTACAGTAACTTGTAGAATATAGTCTGTGTTTTGCAATCCCAAGCAGCATGAGATGGAGGTTCATGGCCGCCCAGAAGTGGTTTTTGTGGGGAGGAGCTAGGGGTATTGAAGTTCAGAATAAAACTTTTTAAGATGAACTGATTCTCATTGAATGGATTATACTGTGATAAGTTAATAAGTTTTATTTTTCCTATTCTGAAAATTACCTGGATTTGAAGTCAGGACCTGTGCTTTGGTGCTAGTTTTATTACTTTCAAGGTGCAGGACCTTGGGCAGTCAGTTAAAAACCTCTCTGGGTCTCATTTTCCCAATCTGTAAAATGAAAATGTTAAATTTGTTTTGTTACAATGTTGCAAGGCATAAGAATTTATTATTTTAGTTCTCAGCAGATGTTTACAATTTTGACATGCCAGCAGTAAACTTTTATTTTTAACATTTCATCAGATAATTAGGGCTCTTGCCATTGATGGCATTTAGAAAAGCTAGAAATGATGCGTTAATATCCTCCAGCCAGTTGAATTTTTAGAAGTGTTAGTCAAATTCTTCTTGATCGTGTATCTCCAACAAGTTAATTTTCTGAGCAAGATTCACTTCTGCTTTGTGTCTTAAGCTATCTAATTAGGAGATTCTATAAAGCAGCGGCTTCTAATGGTTTTTATGTCAGGGACCCCTTTGAGAGTTTGGTGAGACCCATGGACCCCTCTTCAGAATGTTTTTTAATGTATAAAATAAAATACTTGGGATTACAAAGGAAACCAGTCATACATGTTGTTACTTTTCTTTTGAGCTATCTCAACAGTAGAAAACTTAGACTTTTTATTAATAACTTCAAGAAACTTACATATTCTAGCTCATTTTACAAACAAGAAAACTGAGGCAAACAGGGTTAAGTGACTTGCCCAGGGTCATACAGCTAGTATGTGAGGCTGGATCTGGACTCCGGAAGATGAGTTGTTGTTATATTAGGATGTCATAAAAAGGTGAATATTGAACATACACTGAATCATGGAAAGATGTGTTACATTAAGCAAAGCTAAACTGCAGAAATGGAAATAACCTGCATGTGCACACAAAAACAAAGTGAAAAGTAGCAGTGCTGTAGGTAGAGCCCACAGAGTCCTGGTGGGTTAAGGGGTTGAGGGGTTTTTTTGGTCAGTTAAGTCATTTTTATTCTACTTTGTTACTAGCTGTGTGAATCTGGGCAAATCACTCGACCGCTGTTTGCCTCAGTTTCCTCATCTGTAAAATGGAGATGATAACACCACCTGGGTTGTTGTGAGGATCAGCTACTGTCATCATTGCTGTGTTAAATGTTAAGGTTTTATGGACTTTTCTTTATGATCCTTTGGTTGGTGATATTTTTAAGGCCTGCTGTCCGCAGCCCAGCCGATTGTTGTCCCCTTTTTATTCTGTATTCCTCTAGGCTGCTTCCTACTTAATTCGTATATACCTGTGTCCTCCCTCCCCTTTGAGACAGATCACAGCTCCTTGAAAGCAAGAGCCTCATCTAGTACAGCCTTGTGTCCGGTCGGATGGGCGTTGAGTGCTAGTAGATTGCAGGTTTTCAGGGTGTATAATTGTTGAATCTGTTCAGAACCGTGATACTGTAAACTTTCTGGGGTCATATGGAAGTTCTTGTTTGTGAAATACAAGACATTGAATCTGCTTTTCATAGCTAAAATTATACATAGTAGCAATAAACTTGACAATAAAGATTTGGACCACAAATATTGTGATTGTTCCGCAGTTTAGATTGAAGAGGAAATTACATAATTGATTTGGTCTTTTGTCTTTTTTTATACTCTCTTATAAATTGTCTTTATTCTGTGTTTTGGGCTTCATGGCTTATGGAGGAAGTTTGTTAGATACAAATAAAAGAATGGATTTGCCATTTTTAAATGTTTGGATAGTTTATTAGTTTCATTAATTACATAATTGTATCAGTCCTTGAAAAGTTGATTTTTATAGTCAAGTGCATAACAATAAATTACAAAAGTACTAGAAGAAGATTGATTTTGTTTTTCTTTAACCAGTTACCTGCTTTCCCTCCAGAGTTGTTATTAACTTTTAGTAAAATCTGACTATTTCTTCCTTTTTAGGGCTTGTATATCTTTAGGATCCAAAACTCGAACAATTGGGAATGCAGCCAAAAGCCAGGTAAATTAATTTAATTTTAGTGGTTGCTTAAAGTCACATATTCCTTTGAATTAAATAGGGCATTACATGAATTGTGGGGAAATCTTATTTAGGGTAAGTAGGGGGATCCTTATTAATTGTATAAATAGAAAAGGGAGAATAAAGAAAACAAAACCTATAATTAAAATTTGTGTTATATTTGGTTTTTGACTATAGTGTTTTAATTCTTAATTACTGTATTTTTTACACCGCCCCCCCCCCCCCGCAAAATCAAGCCTGAATGAAGCATAAACATAGCCTGAAACTAGTGTTAACCTAGAAATTTTTCCAGTTACTTTTCTTTGCTCTATAGTATGATCAGTATAGTGTATTTGATTATATTGGTCAGAATAATTCACAATTATTTTTTCAAAATAATTGGGAATTTAGGGGGTTGATGCTGCTAATGTGTGTTAAAACATTGTTAGTAGATGTTAAGATTTATATATTTTATGCTGTGGTACTAAGGCCACATCTGCATGCCTGAAGGGTTTCCTGACAAGCTCCACCTAAGGGAAGGATATTAGGAATAAGTGAAATAGTCAATTAAGAGAACTTCATAATAGATGGGAATAATTGAAGCTACCGCTAATTTATATAGAGGATATTTTTAAACATTTTTGGATTGTGGTGTCTATTCATCAGTTTAAAAAACCTTATTTTATACTTTAATATAGCTAATTTTCCTTTCAGCCTTATTTTCTTCAGTTTTAAAATCTCTTGAGTTCTCTTGAATTTTAATGTGAACCTGAATCTTTTCCTTTCTCTTATTAAAAAGAAAAAGTAAAATAGCATTGATTTTCCTGAGAATTTCCTTACTTCCCCCCTTCCCTACTACCAATATACAGACTTAATTAACTATTTATTATCCTGAAGGTCCCCTTATATTTGTATGTGGAATTTCTATTTAAGTTATATAAATGAACTGGGGATGTTTTTTCTTTCTTTCCCTATCTTTCTTTGTATCTAACCTTTTTTTTTTTTTGTAATTTCAACAAATATTTAAGGTTGCTTTCCCATAAGTATTTCTTCAATTTGGATGAAAATTAAGCTGTCAGTTCCACTCTAAAATTGGGCTTTGAGCTCACCCAAGCCTGATGCATATGGACATGATAGTTTGGCTGAATTTCTGATACATCTCAGAATTCATTCTTACACTTTCTGAGGGAACAGCGGGCTGACTTGATGGTCTTAGGCAAGATAGCAGTATTCCAGTCTTATGATGGTAAATGTAGTACTGTGTTACCTCTGGTTTCCTTTTTAGATTTGAAAGTTGTGGCTGCTCTCTTTGATCGAAAATTATGGCAATTTGTATTTTGATTTGTTATTCACTGAATTTTTTAAAGTTGTGTGTTCCTTATAGGGCATATACCTAGTTAAAAGAATCCTGCTTTCCTGAAAGTCTCATGGGATCATAGATTTAGGACTTGATGAGACCTTTCATGTTGGGAACAATGTGCTGAACATGAATCTTACTTTGAGGGCCGGGAGAATTTGGCTGAGATTGGAAGGGGAGTGCTGGTGGCAATAACAGCTAGAAACAACCTGTGGCTTTGTTACTGTGGTGAAACTTAAGAGTTGTCCCAACGTCATTGAGATTGTTACTTAGCTACTACTGGTCATGGAGCCAGTAAGTCAGCGTCAGGAACAGGATCTGAGTTTCCTAGGTGTTCCTGGTTCCAGGTTCAGTACTCTATCCACTCTCCCACGTTGTTTTTCTTTTTATAAGTAATAAAAGGAGAGGAAAAGATGAAAAATAACTGGCAAGAGATGGCGACATATAGATGATTATGAAAGAAACCCTAACATTGACAAACTTTTCCTTTTGAATAATACATTTATTTTCAACTTTTTCTGTATTTTATCAAACCAATAATTAATAAAAATTTTAAAGAGCTGTGGGGTAATAAAATATTTGTACCATTGTTGTATAATTCATCGTTTTAACTTATTCTTAATGCACATAAGTAAGTCAAATTTGTTTTATCTTAAAACTAGATATGCAGAAAATGGGAGTTTTACTTTTTACTTGTAAAGGGCAAAGCTCTGGTAGTATACTTTGATTAATAAAACTATGTTTTTTAACAGATTGTTACAAATGTAAGAAATACATTACATGGCTTCAAAAAACTTCATGGCCGGTCCTTTGACGATCCCATTGTACAAACTGAAAGGGTCAAGCTTCCCTATGAGCTTCAGAAAATGCCAAATGGAAGTACAGGAGTTAAGGTACCTCCCAGTGCAGCAACGTGATAACCTTGATCACTGAAAAGATCTAACTATGAGCAAGTCATTCTATTTAGTCACATTTTCTTGACAGCTAAAATTGTTTCACCTAAATTTCAGTTCCTTTCTATTTAAATGGTTAAAAGTACATAGACCTCTTTTTGAATAAGGTTTTTGAGAAGGCAAAGATTATTTCTGAGTGATTATTATTTTGTTTAATTTAATAATAAAGCAGACTTTGGAGTAATTGCAGGGGGTTAGGGAGAATTAGAGCTATAGCTAATTATGGAAAGGACCAAGCTGGTTTGTGGATTGCCTTTGAAAATTTTGTGGTAATTATTGCAGAAACATCTTGAGATGTGTTAAAGGTATTAAATAAAGGAAAGCATTTTTGAATAGCATTTAAGCTGTTCTGAATTAAGATTTTTTAAAGCAGATATCAGTGTTTACTTTGCAAAAAAGGAACATTATGTTTAAAGCTGTTGTGCATGGAGCTCTATTTACTTTATCATGATATAGCCTTGAGACTAAAATACCTTCTCTTAGCTCCTCTTAACTTACCAATATTCAGCTTTATTTTTTATTTTTTAATTATTTGTTTTTTATTATTGAAATTCATGTTTTAGTCTCTTTTCTACAAAAGTTTTGAACATATATTTTATGAGGGAAAGTACTCCAAAGGCCTGCAGATATAGAAAATTCTAGTTAAGACTCACTTAGCACAGAATTTATGGCTTTGTTGTATATTTTTCTTGCCTTTGTTATTGAAAAATAAAAGCAACAAATATCATCTTTGTGAAAATGGAGGAGAAATAAGGCTTTAAAAAACCATTTATGCTGAAATGAATCTTTTAAAGATTGTATTTCAAGTTCTTATTAGTTTATCCATTTATTTTTAAATTTTCTGGATGTAACTTGATAGGTTCATTAAATATTTATTTGTTTTGCTCACTGATATTTTCCTTTCTTTCAGGTACGGTACCTAGAAGAAGAAAGGCCTTTTGCAATCGAGCAGGTCACTGGAATGCTATTGGCCAAGCTTAAGGAGACTTCAGAAAATGCTTTGAAGAAGCCTGTGGCAGATTGTGTGATTTCAGTAAGTTGTACCATATACTTTGATCAGATATTCTGATTAACACCTTCCCCACTGGGTTTTTGGGAGGTTCAAATGAGGTGACTTATGTAAAGTGTTAGTCTTAATAAGATTTTTTTTGTTGGATTAGTGTCTTCACCCAGTAAATGACCATTAGATCCAGTTAGCTTCCTTTTTCAACATGTAAGAATATCTTGAGGGACCAAGCAGTGTCCATTGATGGAGAGCATTTCTTTATTTTTTTTTTATCCATAAGGCAAATAAAATAGAGAGATGATGAAACTTTTTATTTCAAAGTAAAATGATGATAAAATTTTTTTCTATCGGGTTTTGTGTCTGATCCTTCCAGTGTTAAGAAAAGGAAGAAAAAAATTCATTTTTGTACAGCTTGAAGTTTTTCAACATGTCAGTCATGTTTAGCCAATAGATCTTGGTGCCTTCAGTGGCTGAATCCCCAAGAATACCTCCAGTATAACCTAGCCCCTTCTCTGAGACCTCTGCACCACAGGTTTGTCCCTGCCTCACCCTCCCCCCAAATTATCAGCGACAATGGATCCTTTTTTCTCTCTCTTTTTTTTTTAAGTGGGGGATGGTTTCCAAGAGAAACTGGGATTTTCATAGGATATAACACATTCAAACCATAATTCTGCATGTAAAGCCTGTGCTCTAGAAGGTAGATTGCTATTTAATTTATAGGCCTTCCTAATCAATGGGGCATGCCTCCTAGCATATTCTGTATTCCCTAAAGCAAGCCTGGGATGTGAGACAGCTTTGTTTATGCTTTAGAACACAGAGTGCTATTTGAGGCAGTGAAGCAGTGATTTATTGGATGCTACACTAGTGGCATAAAATTGTTCTTTTCTATTAAGTACTTGACTTCTTTCCTGAAAAGAGCTGACTGGGAGAATCATGATATGCATGATTCTTATGCAGTGAAAAGAGGGCTGGATTTAGTCAGGGACTTGGGTTCAAATCTTGGCCTGAGGAAGTCACTTAACTTTTGGGGGCCTCAGTTGGTTCCACTATAAAATAAAATAATGAGATGACCTCCAAGGTCCCTTCTCTTTCTAAATCTGTGATCCTCTGATGAGTCCTTTGAGAATGGGGCAGGGGAGAGTTATTCCTTCCATATGTCGTCACTGCCCAGTTTGAAGACTACAGTACCATATTGACACAGTAGGTGGTTATGGAAGACATCTTCATGTTTCTGCCATTCTTCCATGATTTCCCATTTTCTGATTTGGAGATGTGTGCAGTTTGGGGGTGCTGGGAGCCAGTGCCAATCTTGCAGCAGCACCCCATGTTTTGGGGAGGGAGAGAAAGCCTATAGAGGGGTGGTGAGGCCTCAATTGGAGCAGGGGAGAGTACCAGGAAGAGGGGATGAGCTTTCCTCTCCACCTCATCCTCTTCTTGAGGACGTGCTCAGAAAGATGTGAGCCTCGAAGGCAGAGCCAGTAGCTCCTCCTTTGTGTATTTTCCCAGTGCTGCCCTGGAGCTTGGTTTACTCAAAGTCTGCCCCCTTTCCTGTTTAGAGATGAGGGAACCAAGTCCTAGAGAGGTTGGTTGACTTGCCCAAGGTCCTGCTGGTGGTAACTGTGGGAGATGGTCCCGCAACATGAGAGGCGCACGTTGATCTGTTTGGGTGATGAGGCCATGGCCCAGACAGGCCGTTAACACTGAAAGATGTTTCTGCCCCTCCTTCGTTGTACTTGAGAATGGGCTGCTCAGCCTGTTCTTTTCTTTAGACAAAAAGGGCTCAGGAGGAGTGGGACAGTAGAGAAATCAGTGCAGGGGCTACTTCATTTTTTCACAGGGTAGCTAGCTTCTTTGCAAAGAAGCTTAGTCGTCACTAGCTTTAGGACACATAAGTCAGAACTTTCCTAAATAAAAGGTTAGCAGGATGGGACCTATGATTTTGCTCTTATTGAGATCCTTCTCAAGTTTGGCGACTTACTAAGAAGGTTTACTTTTTAAAGAAAGGATGTATTGCCACTTAATCAGTGCCCCTGTTCTTAAACTTCTGCTATAGCACTGAGTACAAAGGCTCAGAAATCATGGCAATCCTTAAATACTTTCTCTTCCATCAGGAGAGCATGTGTTAGGATTAAGTCCAGTCTTTACTAAAGAAATTGGTAACAGGCCCTAGATAGTTAATATCATAGTGTTCCAGCTTCGTAAGAGAATTCATAGACATGTGCCTCATATTAATTTATATTAATTAATATATTCACATCAAAATAGTTAATTGGGGCAGCTAGGTGGTGCAGTGAGTAGAGCACTGGCCCTGGAGTCAGGAGGACCTGAGTTCAAATACAGCCTCAGACACTTGACACGTGTGCTAGCTGTGTGACCTTGGGCAAGTCACTTACCCCCAATTGCCCTGCCAAAAAAACCCCAAACAACACCACCCCCCCCAAAAAATAATTAATTATCTTCACCCAACTATACCTACCTTACTTTAAGTAAATACAAAAGTAAAGTCTGGATTTCCAAAACATAATTTGGAATGAAATTGTTTACTTTATTGTAAAATGTAGTCATTTGTTAAGTCTGACTTTTCACTGGTGCTCATTATTGAACAAAATTCATCGATAATTGGATAGATCAAAGAGTTCTGATTTCTGGGGTTTAGGGCAGGCTTTCAGGTATGTTAATTAAATTTTAAAATATTTTATTGTAGAATTAATAACTAACAAGAAAAAGAAACATAAAATAGAATGATAAACTGCACACTTTTTTATGCAAAACCTATTTCCATATTAGCTGTGTTGCAAAAAAGCAAGAAATATAAAGAAAGTAAAAAGTTGTCACTCAGAGTTCATCAGTTCTCTCTCTCTCTGGAGGTATGGATGGCATGTCACATCATAGGTCCTTTGGAATTGACTTGGATCGTTGTACTGAGAAGAGTAACTAAGACTTTCACAGTTGATCATTGTTATATTATTGCTGTTATACACTTACTTTTAAGAGAATTGAAATGTTAACATCTCGGTGGTACAATGGATAGAACCCCAGGCCTGGAGTCAGGAGGATCTGAGTTCGAAGTTGGCCTCAGACAATTGCTAGCTGTATGACCCTGGGCAAGTCACTTTATCCTATTTGCCTCAGTTTTCTCATCTGTAAAATAGAAGTAACAGCGTCCACCTCCCGGTATTGTTGTGTAAGGGCTTCATAAATATAGCCATCGTCCTTGTTGTCATTAGCAGCATCATTAGTGATAGGAATAAGATTTTATTCTTTAGATCTTTTGGACCTTGTTGGTGTGTTATGTCTGTTTGAAAATTAAATCACTTTTATGTTCTGTTTTCAGTTTGCTTTTAAGTTCTGTCCAAATCCTTATAGGATGTACATTTTATGATTTTTAACAAGATTTGGTATTTTTTTCTCATTTAATGAGTCTAAGTGGATTCTTGATGTTGCCTTAATATGTATAATGAGATGTATCCATTATTTTGCCCTTTGTATAATTGAAACCTTAAAGGTAAGCTGTTACATTAGAACTGTCATATTTACTCTCTGTTTCTAAAATGCCAGATTCCTAGTTTCTTTACTGATGCTGAGAGAAGGTCCGTGATGGCAGCTGCCCAAGTCGCCGGCTTAAATTGTTTAAGACTGATGAATGAAACCACTGCAGGTAAATGCTCACTGATGGGAAAGTCATTAGCAAAAATGTGCAGCTGATTTTTTTTTTTTGTAGTAAATGCAGTGAATTTGGTTATCCTCAAGACTTAGCACTGATGTGCTGATTTTATAAGGATTTTGGTTGGGAATAGTTAACTGCTAATTTAAGCAGAATATCTTTGGATGTCTCAGTGGTTGGGTGTTAGTTTTTTTTTTTAATGTTAAGGGGTATGGCAATGTTATTGGTCAAGGTATAGAAATGGAATGAAGTATGAGTTGGTAGATTATCAAAAATAAATTCCCTCCCTTCACAAATAATAATGTTTTCTTGTCGCATTAAATTTTAAACTGTTAAAATAATTTAGTGGTTCTTGATGTGCAAAATGGCTGAAATTCTAGAAATTTTTTTTTGTTTTTACAGTTGCACTTGCATATGGAATTTATAAGCAAGATCTTCCACCTTTAGAGGAGAAACCAAGAAATGTTGTATTTATCGATATGGGGCATTCTGCCTACCAAGTCTCAGTTTGTGCTTTTAACAAGGGAAAACTTAAGGTGAGAGGTTTTCTGCATTTGACTATTACTGTCTTACTAAAAAGGAGTCCATGTAATTGGTTTAATAAAGGTAGTATACAAAGCATGTATTATGCACTTATTCCTTTTGGATACTGTTAAACATTGGGGCTGCAGATACAGGCGAGCCAGGCTTGCCTTCCAGGAGCTTACGTTCAAGTATAGGAACACAACCCAAAAGGGAGGCTGGAAAGAGGAATGAGAAGATACTAAGGCCGGGGGAGGGTTGAGGAGGGACATGATATGGTTGCTGATGTACAGACGGCAGCAGGCAGAGGGCTCACCCCTCAGAGCCTGGCACCGCAGGGTACAGAGTCCAGAGTTGGGGGGTGGCTCTGGTGCAGGCATCAATATCAATAAAAAATCATTTAAGAGGATAAAATAGTAATGAGCCTTTTTATAATAATAGGATTAGGAACTAGGCTTCTGACTTAACTGATGTAGGAAATCTCTAGAGGAGGAAACCCCTTGACCAGTACAGGTCAGCCTTTCTTCTATAACTTGTGGTGTTGGGAAATGGCCCAGTCCACTGAGGGCTCAAGTGACTTGACCAGACTCCCCATATCAGGAGGTGTTGGGAGCCTGAACCGAAGTGAATTCTCATGGTCTCTAAGGCCAACTCCCTATACATCCTCCTCTCAAGACTGGACCTGTGCCTTCATTGGCATAGGGAACCCCCTCCCAGTCAAGAGGCTTCTTTCCCCTGGGCCAAGTCAGAATCTTCTCTGCTACTCACAGATTCTAGAGGGATCCGAGTGGCAATTGAACTCGGTTTTTTGGTAGTTTTTAAACTTCATGGTTTAATCTAGTCACTACACCAAGTTACTTTTGCTTTAAAATATATATATGTATGTATATAATGTTCTTCCTGGGAATGCTTTAAGCAGGAGTTGATGGGCATCATTTTTTTCTGTCTTTATATTATAATTTTATATGTTATAGGTTATTCCATTTTACTAGGCTCACACTCTACAAGCTCAGGCTTTCTCACATTCCAGACAAGTACCTCAAGGCCAACCAGGCACATTTATTAAGCACTTAATGAGCTATGCCCTCAGGCCCTGCATTGTGCTCAGTGCTGAGGTGAAAGTAGTCCTGGGGCCTGGTCTCTCTTGGGGGGTGAGGGGGGGCAGGCCAAGTGTTCTTGCCCCCATTTTAGATGAGGAAACTCAAACTGAGGTTGGTGCCTCACCCAGAAACTCTCAACTAGAAGGGATGCAGATCAGGTTCCTGAGTCGCCTCCCTCCACCTCTTACCCTCCTACTATGTTATCTTTGTTGCCAGGATACTCTGTCTCCTTTGTCTTTAACCTTGGCTCTATGTTCTTTTCTGTTGGGGTCGACTTTGCTATTTTATTATTATCTGAGTTTTAACAAATTCTGGATAAAATGAGCATTTTCATAGACATGAACAGGATAAGAGAATTTGTGCATGAAACTGACTCTCATATAGATCATACTTTTCTTTTTAAGTATGTTACAAATTCAACGTGTAATTTTTTTCAAATATTTTATTTTTTTTCCAATTACATGTAAAGCAAATTTTTTTAATATTCATTTAAAAACATTTTTGAGTTCCAAAATCTCTCCCTCCCTCTCTCATTGAGAATGCAAGCAGTTTCATATAGTTTACATATGCAGTCATGCAAAGTATTTCCATACTAGTCATGTTGGGAAAGAAAACCAAAAGAAAGCTTCCAAAGAGGATGCCTGGATCTGTATTCGTACTCTACCAGTTCTTTCTCTGGAGTTGGATCACGTTTTTCACTACAACATAGAACTTTGAAAGCTGCCTTGCCTGTGATAACTCCTGCTGTTCTCTTCGGTTACCTTTTTTCAGGGTGGAGCGAAGAAGAGGGGATGCAGAAAGGCAGCCATAACCTGTCTCTCCCTGGTGCTTCAAACATCCCCTCCCCCCAATTCTCACATCTCCATTGTTTTCATTATTGCTGGATATGATATTGCTTCTTTAGCACTAAATTTTTTTATGTTGTTCCCATGCCCACCCCCACCTCAGAGCTCATCTAAGAAATTTAAGGCTGCACACCAGATTACTACAGTAAAACCTTAGTTATTAAGATTATCTTGAAATTGAAAGGTTTCTTTGACCTGTCATGTTTTAATAGGTTATGTATTTAATTGAAAAAGACATGATTGAGAATAAGGACACTCTTTTTGAAACCTATTTTTTCTAAGACTTAGGATAAATTATTTGTCTAACTTTTCTAATATTTATATTCCTTACAGCTATTTTTGAAAGCAATTTCTTAAAAAGTTGTAACTCTTGGGAGAATTATATATTGAATAATTCTTTAGAATCAGCTATGAATGAATTAAAAATGTCTTTCTGTGGGTTGAAGACGTAGTGAAAGTGACAATTACTTGAATCTCACAAATCAAAGAAATAGACTTAAAAGCCTAGTACTTAGACATAGCATCCCCTCTTTTTTCCTTCCCAATTTTTTTTTTCATTGTGAACTTTGACAAATATCAAACAACATGAACTTTTCTATACATAAAAAGATGAAAGAAAGATTTACATAGGAAATCGTGAATCTCTTTCATAGATTTTTTTAAAGGCTCTATTTAGCTTAACAGAACAGCACCACCATTCCTGCCCTTGTTGGTGTCCTCTTTGGATCTTCCTTCTGTATCTCTTCCCCCACCCCCACTTTCCTTACACAGCTTGGTGTTCTTCCAAGTGAAAGCCCTGCTATGTAACAAATAAGTTCATCCATCAATTATGTCTGAAAATGACCATCCTCTGACCGAAGTGGGGAGGCCTGCTTCAATCAGCTTCCAAGTACGGGTTTCCCTCTGCATTCGGCAGAGCTCTAATGTCCTTTGAGAGTTGTGTAGTCTCGTTATGTTCCCCTTTTGCTTTGATTCGTTTATAGGAATCTTTCCAGGTGTTTCTTATTTCTAATGGTGCAATAATATTTTATCACATTTTTTATACCATAAACCATCCCCCAATTTGATGGGCGTCTCCCTTTGTTTCTGTGTCTTTGTTAAAACTAAAAAGTGCTGCTGTAAATATTTTGTGCCGGTGGGTCTTTTCCCTCTTTGATGTCTTTGGATTATAAACGTATGGATGGTATTGCAGGGTTGAAGGGTATGCCCAATTCATAATACACAGGTATTAGAGGTGTAGTACCAGGGTGTTTCCCCACGGCTGCACCAATACTGCATTAATGTTCTTGTCCTTCCAGAGCCCCTGCAACAATTTATTTCATTTGTTATCTTTGCTCAGAGTTGTTTTGATTTTCATTTCTCTTGATTCAGTTGTTTATTGCCGGTTTATAAGAAGTAATTTTTTTTCCTTTAGAATATTTTTATGATCCAGTGTTTATTCATTTGGAGTTTATATGGTATGAGAATTTGGCATAAGCCAAATTTTTCTGCCAAACTGCTTTTCAATTTTCCTGTAGTTTTTTGTTGAATAGTGTGTCTTTAGTTAAATAGAATCTTTAGCTTTATTTGACCACTGTGCTACTTATGTTAATTTGCCTCTGTATGTTTTGTTCCCAATCTATTCCACTGATAGATTTTTCTATATTTTAACCTATGCCAAAAAAGTTTTTGGAAAAATAAAATCTTCAGAGTGATTGATTAATACGTTAAAAAGAATATTATAATATTCCACGCTCATGGACTCCACTAATGCAAAAGAATGAGGGGCAAGAAAGTGTCTTCTTATACCTTGTCTTTGGAGCCAGTTTATTCTTTCTAATTTTGCAACATTCAGTTCAGGTGGTTGTGGTTCTTTGCAGTTACATTATTGTAATCATTGTGCATGTGGTTTTGTTTTGATCCCTCTCTATATTCATCATCATGATCATTTTCTACAACACAGTAATATCCCATTCTATTTATGTACCATAATTTGACTTCCCAGTCTATGGGCATTTACTTTTTTCCTGTTCTTTTCTACAACGAAAAGTAATGCTATAAATATTTTGGCATATATTTGGAGCCTTTCTTTTGGTCAGTGACCTCTTTGTGGTATATGCCTGGCAGTACAATCTCTGGGGGCAGGTAAGTGGCACAGTGGATAGAGTGCCAGGTCTGGAGTCAGGAAGCATCATCTTCTTAGTTCAAATCTGGCCTGAGATACTTGCTAGCTGTGTGACCCTGGGCAAGCCACTTAACCCTGTTTATCTCAGTTTCCTCATCTGTAAAATGAGCTTGAAAAGGAAATGGCAAACCCCTCAAGTATATTTGCCAAGAAATCCCCAAATAGATCACAAGGAGTCATTCACAACTGAATATCAAAAGAGTCTCTGAATCAAAGGGTATGGACATTTTATCAACTTTCTTTACATAATTACAAATTGCTTTCTAGAATAGATGCGCTAATTTGCAACTCTACCAACCATGCATTAATGTACCTGTCTTTCCACAGCTCCTCCAACGTTGACTGTTTCCCTCTTTTGTCATCTTTGCTGAATGTGAGGTGAAACATCAGGGCAGTTTGATTGGCATTTCTTTTTATCATTAAAGAAGTTGTGGTTCGTATCCTTTGACCACTTACCTGTTGAGGAATGGCTTTTGGTCTGTGAATCTTGGATACCAGACCCTTAGTTGAGAAATTTGACAAAGATTTTTTTGCCAGTGGACTGTTTCCCTTATCTTGGATGCATTAATTTTGTTGATGCTAGAAATTTTACATATTCAGAATTATCTCTCTTTAGTAATTACCCATATTCATTCTGTGGTTAAGAATTCATCTCTTTCTCACAGTTGTGAAGCATATACAATCTCCACTAGTATTTTTATATAGTATGATCTTTAAAATGCAAGTTGCATGTCCATTCCAAACTTATTATGGAATGTGGTGCAAGATGTTGATCTAAGCCTCATTTCTGCCAGACAGCTTGCCAGTTTTCCAGAAGTTTTTGTTGCCCTTAACCCCAGTAAATGAGAGTTTTTGAATACTGTATACTTAATCTTTTCCACTAATTGACTTTTCTGTTTTGAAAACCCATGTCAAATAGCTCTAATAGTTATAACTGCACTGTACAGTTTGAGACTGGTACTTCAGCCTGCCTTTTCTCTGCCTTTTCTAGTATTTCCCTTGAAATTCTTGACCTTTTGTTTTAGGGAAAGAAGAAAAAATATCTATCCATTTACACACATATATATAATTCTATCTATCTAAATTGTCTAATTGTACAATGTAACCCCTTGGTAGTAGGAACATGGCATTGGAGAGTAGACGGACTTGAATAGTGACATTCTTATTATAGTGCAGCATCACCCACCCAGCTACTCGGGTAGCCCTTTGTTTATCTCTTTCTGTTGGGTTTTGTGGATTTGTTTTACATTCTGCTGCTTTACTGTAGATACTAAGTATTTTAATTAAGTCATTGTCATATCTTTATAAACCATGCCATCATCTGCACCAAGTGGTTGTCTTATTTACTCTTTTCCTATGCTTATATTCCCCCTGTTTCTTGTCTCAGTATATCTTCCGTTGCTAGAACTAGGATGAGGGAAGGCTGGTGACTGGGGACCTGCCCAGAGCAGGGTGCATTCTTGATCTGAGTGTCACCTTTAAAAAGCCAGAAAATGGTCCTAAATAAGCTTATTTTTATTTATCTTTTCAAAGCACAGAGGCTTTCTAATTCTTTTTTCCTCCAACAAATATTTAATACCAGTATAATAATTTTACATGGCTGCTTTGAGAACCTTTGTAAAGTATTTTAAAATGATAAATACTGCTCTTGACATTACCAAATATAGTTAAAGCTATTTACATTTAATTCTCTATTTTAAATTAACCAGGTCTTGGCTACTACTTTTGATCCATATCTGGGTGGCAGGAACTTTGATGATGCTTTAGTAGATTACTTCTGTGACGAGTTCAAGGCAAAGTATAAACTGAATGTGAAAGATAATTCTCGAGCCCTGTTGCGCTTATACCAGGAATGTGAAAAACTAAAGAAATTGATGAGTGCTAATGCATCTGACCTTCCATTGAACATTGAGTGTTTCATGAATGACCTTGATGTTTCCAGTAAAATGAACAGGTACTTTTCAATTTCCAAAGTGTTTATTAATTTGATGTTTGGGTCACTTAAGATTTCTTCATTCCAATACTTCAGAATACCCTGTGCTTATTCTTTTATCTTTGCCTAATAGTCGAATTTTTTTCCTGCAGGGGTCAGTTTGAACAGCTTTGTGTTTCTCTCTTGGCCAGAGTGGAACCACCGTTAAAAGCTGTAATGGAACAAGCAAGTAAGTTGGAAATACTCTGATGGCCACATTATGATTTATCTTGTTAGAATGTGGAAAGGCCTGGGTACAAGTGGGAAAAATACTGTGTGATAAAAATTTGATAGACGATTTCTATTCCTGGGGGGAAGGGGGGGGCCAAAGTTTAGGCAGGGGCTGTGATTCGCTTTTGTAATCCATAAAAGTAAATGACTGGAAGTCTGAGAGCATTATTTCATAGTAAATTATGATTCTGGTAACCAACTTTATTACAAAAGCAGATATTTACTTGTTAAAACTTGAATATTTATTCTAACTATTGTCTGAAAATAACTTTTAAAATAGAACTTCTTTGGTCACTAAGCATCTACCTTTATTTTAAAACATTTCTAAAAACTGTTTCAGACAAAATTAAGGATCACCCCCTTCAGTGCCAGGTGTCCAAAATGGTTTATATATAAACGTAACTTCTTTTTAGGTGAAAAACAAAGGAGTTTTAAGTAGTGGTCTCTCCTCCCCGTAGCCTGGCCCCTCTGGTCTGGCTTTCTCAGTTAACGGAGGAAAGAGGTCACACAGGCATTAAATGTCCAGACCAGAATCTGAACCCTGACTCTTCTCTCTCTGTGTTGCTGCCAAGCTTTGCTCACAGTGCTTGTCAGTCACAGGACCCCTCATTCTCATGACTAAAACCTATTCACATTTCAGTTGTGTGATGTTACAGGTCTTCTGAGGCATTATTCTGCATGAGCATGTAAGTAGGTTGCCTGTGGATCGTGTTTAGCATCACGAATCTGTCCAAGAAGAGTGGTTTTGGTGAAAGTGACCTGACCTTTCCAACTTTTTATCATAGCAGATTGTGACTTTTCCTCATTACAGTCGGGTCTGGTTTCTTCTAATCCTTTTTCAATCCCCAGCAGAGTCTGGTGCCATATTTCTGGCTTAGACATTTGATGTGTTTGTTCATCTTTGGTCTTTTGTTACCAGTTAATTTGTGTATGTTATAGAATCAGAGTTAGGAACAGATTTTTGAGAATAATTTGTAGCCAGCTGGTGTGAATATATAGGTGCATACACACTTAGTATTTGTCTGTATGTGCCGGAAAATATTTTAAGGTGATGAGACAATAACCAAAAAAGCTTCCTTTTCTTTTGCAGACTTGAGCCGTGATGATGTAAATAGCATAGAAATTGTGGGAGGCGCAACCCGAATCCCTGCGGTGAAGGAGCAGATCACCAAGTTCTTTTTGAAAGATATAAGCACCACATTAAACGCTGATGAAGCTGTTGCAAGAGGGTGTGCATTGCAGGTACGGGCCGTCTGTCCTGTAGTGGGGCCTCTGAGATCATTCCTGCTAAAAGGGGTGTTGGTCTCGTCTGGCTCTTTGCATTGCTCGGTTTGAAATCACACACCCAAGTTCCCATCCTGGTTCCAACATGGGCAGATTGCCCCATCTCAAAGTCACTTTCTGCATATGTGAAATGGGGCGAATCACATGTGCATGACTCGCTTCAGGGAGTTGTGAGGGAAATACTTTGTAAACCCTCAAGAACCCAGAGATGAGCCTCGTTAGCATTGGTCCTCTCTTGGGACACTGCATGCCAAAGGGCACCCTAGTCCTTCGGGGCTCTCTTCAGGGTTTGCCAGCAGGTACCAGGCTGCTGAGGCTGGGCTGAGGCCGAGGCCAGGGCCTGTGGACAGGGGTTCTGCTCTGCTCTGTGTCTGTTTTGAGGATGAGCAATGCTAGGTGGGGAGTCACTGGTTGATCACCAGGTTGGCAGCACAGTGGCTCTTGAGGCCAGGGCTGAGTCCCCCTTTTTGTGTCACCCCTTTGGCCGGTTGAAATGGTAAGGCAATAACAACAATGTAAATGATAATTGTCAAAATGCCTATGTAGTTCTGTATCTCACAGTATACAAGACTCTCCACACAGGAGGTAGAAGAAGTAAACCAGTTATTCAGACACCAGAGAACCAGATCCCATAACCAAATGCTCAGCTCCCACAGCCAGTCAGCCCACTTCATCATAACAGCAAGGAACCCGAAACATTCAATACAGAAAATCACAACATGGAGCCTCAACATCCCAAAATCTTTCCGATCCCCTGCTGGGGTCTTCCCAAACAAACTCACAGTACAGCTAAGTCAGCCTGTTCAGTTCTAACAATCACAAGGGCAGCCATTAGCAACCATAACCTACCTACATCTCTCTCTCTCTCCCCCTCCCCCTCCCTCCCTCTCTCCCTCTCCCTCTCCCCCTCCCTCCCTCCCTCCCTCTCCCTGATTTTCTGTGACATAACTTCCTTTTCCTGTCAGGAAGCTCCTCCCACCACATGTAACTTAGGCTGCCTGTGAGGTAAGCAAGTCACATGGCCACACAGAGAGAGAAGAGTCAGGGTTCAGATTCTGGTCTGGACATTTAATGGGTGGGAAAGATCTTCACATCCAAATTGCTAATACACCTGCGGACCCCTTTTCAGGAACATGACTTATCAGAATGTTGCGGGGTGGATTTTTTTGCTGTTGTTTACATTCTTGGATCCCAGATTAAGAAGCCCTTATGGAGGCCATCAGGCATTGTGATGCACATTGGGTGTGTGTGTGTGTGTGTGTGTGTGTGTGTGTGTGTTCGTGTTCGTTCACTGCAGGGAAATGACCAATCTTTGGTTATCAGAGAAATCAAGCAGCATGGTCGGGGCGCTGAACACCGGCTCCAGAGTCTGGCAGAGCTGAGCTCAAGCCCCCTCTGACCAGTCTTGCTTCACTTTTCAGTGGTTCCCTACATGGTTAAATCACTGATCTGTACTCCTCCCTCCCATGATTTATTAGAGCAGCTGCCCCCACACAGGAGGCATCACACGAATTATTATTCCCATTTTGCAAATAAGGGAACAAAAGTCCATGAGATGGAGATGACATTCCAGGCCATCAGCGAGCATTTGTGAAGAGGTCAGTGTGTGCCAGGTGTGGTGCTCAGCCCTGGGAATACAAAGAAAGGCATTCTCACAGGGGAGATGGCATTCATAGAGCTCGGTCCCCAGTCCTCTCCAGCCTGCCACACGTAGAGATTCAAGCACCTTCTGTGAGACCATTCCCCCGCTCCTGCGCAGCGCTGTACAGTGTGTTTGGATCTAGTTAGTTTGAGATGACAGCTAGAAAGTTTGCACAGAACAGATGGAAGGTAGTCTTAAAGGGCAGGGACCAGCAAAGGCCTCCTGCAGAAGACACACCAAGTGAGAACATGGAGGGGAGTGAGGTGTAAGGTCAGAAAGGGCCAGCTCATGAAGAGCTTTTGGTGCCAGGATATTTTATTTGATATGCCATCCCGGAGAAAATCCACCACTGGAACTCATCAGGAGGGTGGCCAAGGTCACCTAACAAGTAAAGTGATGGGGGCCTCTGACTCCAGAGTCACTAACTCAGTTAAATGGAATTTAAGAGCCTTAATGACTCCTTCAAATCTCATGCCTGCTAGACTGTCTCGTCATGTTTTAAGCCGGCAGGAATGACGTCTGACTTCGTGTTTTGGTTTCCACTGTCACCTAGCTTTCAGAAGTCTTGTGATAGAAGTTCAGAGGACTGGCTGTGGAGTCAAGAAGACCAGGGCTCAAAATCCTGCCCGTGAAATTCACTATTTACACAACCACATATGACCACGACTGACCTCTCTTGAGCCTCAGTTCCTAAGTTTCTAAGTGTAACAGTGAGGATTCAGTCAAATCCAGGGCCTCCTTGTCTTTTAAGGAACTTCAAAACAACATTTATTGTATTGGTTTTGAAAGAAGACAAATTGATCCTCTTGTCCTCCCAGAGTAACTAATTTTTATCAGAAGTAGCTTGAAAGTATACTTCAGATTTGAGCTACTACACATACTTTATTAAAGCATTTCTTCAAGATGTCACGAATAGTAGTTTTTCCTTGAGACTTACTGATATTTTATTTTTCAGTGCGCAATTCTTTCGCCAGCCTTTAAAGTTCGGGAATTTTCCATCACGGATGTTGTTCCCTATTCGATAACATTAAGGTGGAAGTCATCTTTTGAGGATGGAACTGGGTAAGTCTGTCTTTAAACTTATGTTTAGAAACTAGTAAATCAGTTAAGTAAATTAATTGAGTCTCAGTTTTTTAAATTGAAGAGTTAAGACATCAGGAAATCAGGACATTCAGAACAAGGGTTAAACAAAATGTAAGAGAATGTAGAAAATAATAGCACTGATAAGTGACATTTGAATTTAAAGTGTTTATTCTCGTTATAGTAGGCCTTCTCCCAAGTTTATTTAAATTTTAAATAGCACATTTTCCAACTTAAATTTAAGTTAACATTTAAACTAAAGTTTACAAAAATTAAGTTTCCTATCTTGCAAAATGAGGTACATCTGTATAGGGTAAATGAAACAAGTTAAAATTTAACATTTAAAATTTTCTCCAGTCTACTAAAGAGCCATTCCTATAATTCCTCAGTAAGTATTTTCAAAACAGAACAAAACAAAACACTGAACTTTTTTGAGTTTCCTTACCAGATTTTACTGTCTTAGAGAGGGTAGTGTTTTATTTAACATTTTTGCTCTTTCAGCTGTTGTGAGTTAAATTTGGCTTTTATGTGACTCCCAGTCAGTGACCTGTGTTTTAGTACCCCCAGTGCCTGGTACATAGCTTAATAAATGGTTATTGATTGGTTAATATAATGTTTCTGAGGGAAAATATTTTTGTATTTCATACTATGTGAATTTTTAGAATATAATTCATTTGTTAAAAGACAACCTGAGTATACCTGTCCCAGTTCTTGCAAAATCCCATCAGATTTCTTTTTTAGATTCATAGATCATAGGCCCTCAGAGGTTATCTAGTCCAGTGGTCTCCAAAGTGGAAGCTGTGGTCTGATACCACCTTCCGGGGTTATATGATCAACAAATCAAAAAATGGGATTTGTCTTCAACACAACTGATATCCATAAGACTCCTCCCTTCTGTCTACTCCCTCCCCAGTCCAAGCTTTCTTAGCTGAGCGTTGGCCCCTTGGGGCCAACCCCCTCTCAGACACCTGAAGCAGCAGCTCCCATTGGGAAAGATGCCCCCTACCCCAGCATACCTACATCTTCTGTACTCAGCATCACCCCATGGCAATGGAAAATGCCCCTCAGAGGTCAGGCTCTGAACTCTGGAGCAGTGTAATGGTTTCGGGTAGTACAGAGTAAGTTAAGTTGCACGTCATCAGCAGGCATGGATAGGCTGAGGTATATTTCTGACTTCATTACATTAACTTTATCTTTACACTTATTCCTTCTCCAGACTTCTTTGTTACTATCTAAGGCATCACCGTGCTTCCCATTACCCAAGTTTACAACCTAAATGTCTTCAATTCTTCATGCTCTCTCACCCCACATAACCAGTCCATTGCCAAGTCTTGCCGTTTTCCCTCTCCATCTCTTTTTTTCTGTTTTTGCTCTCAGAGCTATTAAACTAGTTTAGGCTTTCATCACCTCTCATCTAGATTATTACAACAGCCTCTTAGTATGCCTTTCTCAAGCCTTTCCATTCTCTAGTTCATCCTCCACCCAGCTGCCCAGTAATTTCCTAAAGCTCAGGTCTGACCACGTTTCTCCCCTAAACTTCAGTGGTTGCCCGTTACCTAGTCAGACATTTCTCACTTGATGGGCACCCCTTCTATGTTCAATTCTTTGCCACATCAAAAAGAATTGCTTTAATTTTTTTGGTATATCCTTAGAGTTTGTTTTGTTCAGTACTAATCTCCCAATTATCTACCATCCCTCTCATTCTCCCTTCTGTTTTTCCTATTGACATGTATTTATATACCAAACATTTGTATATGCTTTCCTCCTTTGACCAGTTCAGATGAGAACTGCATACTCCTTGTTTTTTTTATAGCCTTCTACTTGGGCATCCTGAAAATGTGAAATAATTTTCCCCCAAATTCCTCTTACATCCTTTCCTGCCCTCTGCCTCCTCCATTCCTCTTCCCTTCTCTTTCCATTAAGATAATAACAAAACTAATCCTAAGCCTTGTCTAATTAAATGCCCTCTGTGGACCTGATGATGACATGTATGCTCTCCCCAAATTAGAATATAAGCACTTTCTTCTTATTTAGTCCCTGTACCTCTTGAAGACACCTGTGTTTACACTTCAGAGATCTTGGAACAGAGTTTTCCCATTGCTCTGGCCTTCATCAGAAATGCTTGGAACTCTCCTGTAAGATTATGCTCAGTTTTGCTGAGTAAGTTATTTTTGGTTGTAGACCTAGATCCTTTACTTTCTGAAATGTCATTCCAAGCTCTTTACTCCGTTATAGTGGTGGCCGCTATATCTTGTGTGAGCCTTACTGTGTCTCCTTGATAACTCAAATCTTATCTTTCTGGATGCTTGTAGCATTTTTTTCCTTGACCTGGAAGCTCTGGATTTTGGATGTGATATTTTGGAGAGGTTTCTTTTGGAGGTTTCTTTTCAGAAGATGACCTTTCTCTCTTTTCTCACTTTTCTCTCTGCTTCTAAGAGATTTGGGCAGTTTTCTTTTAAGATTACTTGAAATAGCATATTTAGGCTCTTTTTTTAAAAAATCATGCCTTTCAGGTTTGCAGAGATTCTTAAACTCTTTCTCTTTTGTTTCCCAGACCAGTTGTTTTTCCTATGAAATGCTTTACATTTTCTTTCTTTTATTTTTCACTTTGGCTTCTATTTGGTCCATTTCAGTTTTCAGAGAGTTTATTGTTTGGGCAAGATTTTGTACTTCTTGTACCAAGCTGTTAATTCCTTTTCCAATATTTTCCTCTACAATTTTCATTTCATTGATTTAAAACATTTTAAAATTCTTCCTTCGCCTCTTCCAAAAATTCTAATTGAGCTTGTGCCTAAGCTATGTTATTCTTGGAAACTTTGCTTGAAGATATTTGGGAATCATTATCTTCTTCTGGGTTTGTGTCTTGAATGTCTCTGTCACCACAA
This sequence comes from Trichosurus vulpecula, assembly GCF_011100635.1. Taxonomy (NCBI): domain Eukaryota; kingdom Metazoa; phylum Chordata; class Mammalia; order Diprotodontia; family Phalangeridae; genus Trichosurus; species Trichosurus vulpecula. The sequence continues at coordinate 133,052,879 of NC_050578.1, read as the reverse complement.
CAGTTTTGTATGGCAGATTGGGTTTTTTTTTTGTTTGCTCATGCTTCCAGACTATTTCCTGACCAAAAACTTGATGTATGGACTGCCAGATTTCTTTTTTTTTTTAAGAGGATTTTTTTTTATTTAATATATTTAGTTTTCAGCATTGATTTTCACAAGAGTTTGAATTACAAATTTTCTCACCATTTCTACCCTCTCCCCCACTCCAAGATGGCATATATTCTGGTTGCCCTGTTCCCCAGTCATCCCTCCCTTCTGTCACCCCACTCCCCTCCCATACCCTTTTCCCTTCCTTTCTTGTAGGGCAAGATAAATTTCTGTGCCCCATTGCCTGTGTATCTTATTTTCCAGTTGCATGCAAAAACTTTTTTTTTTGTTTTTGAACATCTCTTTTTAAAACTTTGAGTTCCAAATTCTCTCCCCTCTTCCCTTCCCACCCACCCTCCCTAAGAAGTCAAGCAATTCAACATAGGCCACATGTGTATCATTATGTATAACCCTTCCACAATACTCATGTTGTGAAAGACTCACTATATTTTGCTCCTTCCTAACCTATCCCCCTTTATTGAATTTTCTCCTTTGGCCCTGTCCCCTTTCGAAAGTGTTTGTTTTTGATTACCTCCACCCCCATCTGCCCTCCCTTCTATCATCCCCCCTTTCTTTATCTTCTTCCTCCTTTTTTCCTGTGGGGTAAGATACCCAATTGAATATGTATGGTATTCCCTCCTCAGGTCAAATCTGATGAGAGCAAGATTCACTCATTCCCCCTCACCTGACTTCTCTTCCTACAGAACTGCTTTTTCTTGCCACTTTTATGCTAGATAATTTACCCCATTCTGTCTCTCCCTATCTCCCTCTCTCAATATAGTCCTCTCTCATCCCTTAATTTTATTTTATTTCTTTTAGATATCTTCCCTTCATCTTCAACTCACCCTGTGCCCGTGCGCTCTCTCTCTCTCTCTCTCTCTCTCTCTCTCTCTATATATATATATATATATATATGTATATATATATGTGTGTGTGTGTGTGTGTGTATATATATATGTGTGTGTATATATGTATATGTATAAATATACATGTATATGTACATATATAAATATACATGTATATGTATATATGTGTATATACACACACATACATATATACAGACATACACACTCACATATACATATATATACATAAACATATACATATATATGTATATATATGTATATATATATATGCATATTCCCTTCAGCTACCCTAATTCTGAGGTCTCATGAATCATACACATCATCTTTCCATGTAGGAATATAAACAAAACAGTTCAACTTTAGTAAGTCCCTTGCAATTTCTTTTTCTTGTTCTTTTTCTTGATTACTTTTTCATGCTTCTCTTGATTCTTGTGTTTGAAAGTCAAATTTTCTATTCAGCTCTGGTCTTTTCACTGAGAAAGCTTGAAAATCCTCTATTTTATTGAAAGTCCATATTTTGCCTTGGAGCATGATACTCAGTTTTGCTGGGTAGGTGATTCTAGGTTTTAATCCTAGCTCCATTGACCTCCGGAATATCGTATTCCAAGCCCTTCAATCTCTTAATGTAGAAGCTGCTAGATCTTGGGTTATTCTGATTGTGTTTCCACAATACTCAAATTGTTTCTTTCTGGCTGCTTGCAGTATTTTCTCCTTGATCTGGGAGCTCTGGAATTTGGTGACAATATTCCTAGGAGATTTCTTTTGGGGATCTATTTGAGGAGGCGATCGGTGGATTCTTTCAATTTCTATTTTGCCCTCTGGCTCTAGAATATCAGGGCAGTTCTCCTTGATAATTTCCTGAAAGATGATATCTGGGGTCTTTTTTTGATCATGGCTTTCAGGTAGTCCAATAGTTTTTAAATTCTCTCTCCTGGATCTATTTTGCCGGTCAGTGGTTTTTCCAATGAGATATTTTACATTGTCTTCCATTTTTTCATTCCTTTGGTTCTGTTTTATAATATCTTGATTTCTCATAAAGTCACTAGCTTTCACTTGCTCCAGTCTAATTTTTAAGGTAGTATTTTCTTCAGTGGTCTTTTGGACCTCCTTTTCCATTTGGCTAATTCTGCCTTTCGAGGCATTCTTCTCCTCATTGGCTTTTTGGATCTCTTTTGCCATTTGAGTTGGTCTATTTTTTAAGGTGTTATTTTCTTCAGTGTATTTTTCAGTATTTTTTGGGTCTCCTTTAGCAAGTCATTGACTTGTTTTTCCATGATATTCTCGCATCCTTCTCATTTCTCTTCCCAATTTTTCCTCTACTTCTCTAACTTGCTTTTCCAACTCCTTTTTGAGCTCTTCCATGACCTGAGACCAGTTCATGTTTTTCTTGGAGGCTTTTGTTGTAGGCTCTTTGACTTTGTTGACTTCTTCTGGCTATATGTTTTGGTCTTCTTTGTCACCAAAGAAAGATTCCAAAGTCTGAGACTGAATCTGGGTGTTTTCGCTGCCTGGCCATGTTCCCAGCCAACTAACTTGATCCTTGAGTTTTTCAGCAGGGTATGACTGCTTGTAAAGTTAAGAGAACTGTGTTCCAAGCTTGGGGGGATGCGCCAGCTCTGCCACATCAGCACTCCTCCTTCCCCAAGGAACCCCAGCCTGGACTGGACTTGGATCTGCAGCAGGCTCTACAGTCCTGCTCTGATCCGCCACTTAATTCCTCCCACCAGGTGGACCTGTGGCCAGAAGCAACTGCAGCTGTAGTTCTATAGCTGCCCCACCTCCGCTGCCCCTGGTTTGGTAGCCGAACCATGAACTCCTTCCACTCCCCGCAGATTTTCCCATTAACCTTCTCTGTTGTCTTTGGTGTTCGTGGGTTGAGAAGTCTGGTAACTGCTACAGCTCACTGATTCAGGGCGCTAGGGCACGCTCCACCTGGCTCCTGGTCTGGTTGGTCCATGCTGCGCTCTGCTCCGCTCAGCTCCCAGCTCTGTGCAGTATAGACCTTACCCAGAGACCATCCAGGCTGTCCTGGGCTGGAGCCCTGCTTCCCTCTGCTATTTTGTGGGTTCTGCAGTTTTAGAATTGGTTCAGAGCCATTTTTTATAGGTTTTTGGAGGGGCTCAGCGGGGAGCTCATGCTAGTCCCTGCTTTCCAGCCGCACCCCCTCCCCCCCCCCAGAAGAGGACTGCCAGATTTCTTCAGGGAAGGTCTGGGCCGGTCCTATTACTGCTTTCCTGGGGTACTATATGTTGTGTTGTTCCAGGATCTCAGGGACAGCTTAGACTGGGGACCTGCCAGCCTTCAGTGCTCCCAGAGTGTTCTGATCCAGGGCAGAGTCTGATTGTTGCCTTCTCTTCTGAGCTCTACAAGTATATGGCCTGCGTTTGGGTCTGAGCAAAGGTCCAAGTTCCAGTGGATGCTGCTGGCCTCAGCCACTCTTCTCCATCTGGAAAGTTCTGCTGGTTCTAAGTGACAGACCTGCCGGTTCCCCTGTGGTCTGGGATTGTTGCTCCACTTCTTCCACAGGCTTTAGACTGGGCTGGAAACTGCTGCTGTTGGGTCGACTGCTCCTCACCCCAGAATAAACCCTGATGCAGAGAGTCTTCCCATTCCCCATTCCTACTTGGTCTCCCCTGGATATATGATCCAGTCTCTGCTAGTTCTGGGGCTCCTCCTTGCCTTGGCTCATGGCCTCAGCACAGTGTGGACTGACCTTGTCCTAGTGTCTGCAGACTTGTCTGTCTCCTGGTGCCAACTTGGATGGGGATATTGACTCACTGTGATTGCCCCCCAATTCCCCACCCACTTTGGATTTCCCAGTCAGGATTCTGTATTTTCCGGATCCATTCCAGGTGTTGTTGGCTGGTATGGAAGGTGGTGGGACTTCTTGCTTCTTGCTGCCAACCAGCTGTCCTTTAGCCACACCCTTTTTCTTGACTTGCCTTTTCCCCATCTTAAAATGAAGATGTTGGATTAAGTTATGTTGAATGTCTTTCCCACAAAAATGTTATAGTCCTGCACATAGTGGTAGTGATTCTCCCCCCAGTGATTGTAGATATTGACATTTGGATATACATTGAGCAATATCAGTTTTTTAGTGTTGGTTTTCAGTTTCTGATCATTATACCTGTAGATACTGCAGCAGCCCTGTCCTTTTTTAAGTTTAAAATGTAAGTGGTTCTATAGTTATGATTGTGGGCATCTGTCATTTAATGTAAAGAAAACACATTATTTTCTTTTCTTTAGGGAATGTGAAGTGTTCTCTAAGAACCATCCTGCTCCATTCTCAAAAGTTATTACCTTTCACAAGAAGGAACCATTTGAACTTGAAGCATTTTATACCCATCCACATGAAGTGCCTTATCCTGATCCCCGAATTGGTAAGAGAGAATTCAAGAGGATGGTGTTTATGAAAAAGAGAAAATTTTACATCATTACTGATAGGGTGAAATTGATCTGGTCCAGGGCTGCAAAATTCTAACAAATTTAGCTTATGACTTTTCTGCCTGTAAGACGGTTTTATGTCCTTTTTAAAAAAAAAAATTGATGGTAACTTCTGGTTTCACATCAGTTTTCTGAGTGTATTCCTCCCTTTATCTTACTGCCCAAACCCAACCACTGCCACAAAGAATTAAGATCAGTTCAATAAAACTTAACCCTTCAGTGGAGCCTGACAGTGTATGTCCACACACTGTCTCCATTTACAAAATAAAAGTGGCTTGGTGTGGATTTCTTAGATGGAGTCCAGTGGGCTTTTTGTTTTATTTACTCTTTTTGAGGGAGTAGATGATATCTGTACATAAAATGTATCGGGTTAGGTTAGATCTTCTGAATCTCTTCGTGAGTAGTTTTTAATTTGCTTGTGTCTGAGTCTGTTTAAATGTCCTCAGTTTAAGAAACCATTCGACTAAAAAGGAGGTGAGGTCCTGCAGTCAGATAGTTATATATTATTGTTTTACCCAAGAGCAGAATTTGTTTTCTTATAATTTGGGCATTTTTAACACTTCCCCCCCCCCCACTTCAGCTTTGTTATTAGCAACAACTGGGGTAAGTATTGTTGGATTAGGATAGAAATAGTACCTCTGGGTAATGTTAGTGAGCTTGAGAGCCTGGAACCACGGTTTTTAGCTATGCCCTTTTTGTGGCTAGAAAGTAAGGAGGTAAACAGTATGACTTGACAGATAGTTTTTGAAAAGAGGAATAGTCTTGGTGGGTTTTTTTAATTATGTAAACTTCCAATTGGGTTTAAAATAGATTTTAAAACAGCATCCTACAGCATATAACAAGGTAATGTCCACATAGATAATCTGAATATAAAAGTCACAATAAGGAGGAAAATTGAAGGTTTTATTTTATCTTTTGAAAATGTTTCTGCTCAAATAAAATCAATACAGATAGAATTAGAAGGAAACATGTAGGTTGAGAAAAAAAACTTTTTGAATTTAGTATTTCTGATAAAATATGACATCCAAAAAAAGTAATTGACACAAAATATATGATTAAGCCATTTCCCCTTCAGACAAAAGGATAGTTAGAAAGTTTCCAAAAGAAAATACACAAACTTATCAATAATCATCTGATGAAAAGATGTTTTAAGTTGCTAATAAACAGAGAAATGCAACTTTTAAAAACCTGAGTCATCACCTCAGGTCCATGTATTACCCTGGTTGCTGATAGTTCATGGTAATTCACTATTGGTGGAGCTGTGAATTAGTTCAACAATTCTATAAAACGATTAGGAATCATGCCACAAAAGTCACTTCATGCCCGGACTGTGTCCCCAGGAGGTTACAGATACAAGAAGAAATTTGTGTGCAAACATTTTCATAGCACTGTTATTTTAAGGAAAAGAGGTGGAGACAAAATGTGCCCTTAATTCATGATACATGAATATCATAGAGTACAATTACACCAAACAAAGAATGGTGATTAACGAGTTCAGAAAACTGTGTGGATACTTATATCCATGTGATAAAGGAGATGCCAGAGTGAAGAAAGCGAAAGAGAAAAATACACAATGCAAAAAAAGTCAGTGAAAAAAAACACAAAACTGGTCAAATACTGTGGTCACTGTTGTAAATATATGGGTGAAGGTCACAATAACCCTCCTTTCTGTAAAATTATAAACTGTGAGGAGTTCTTTGTTTTAAGGAGGTTTGTTTGGTGTTGAGGAGATTTGGTTGAGTCAAAGTAAAAATAACAAATATCAATTTCAAATGCTGTCATAGTGATTTTCAGTGGAGAGAATTTAGTATAAACCTGTTGTCAGTGAAGAATTAATATATTTACGAATCAATGATGAAGTGATATCTAAGACATGCTCATTGCTTGCTGCTTTGAAATAATGTTATCTTAAATTATGCCACAAAATATCATGGAAAAACCTTTGAGTTGTTATTAGTACTTTGGGTAGAAAGTTTTAAGGGAGCAACATGAGAAATGTTTTTTCCCCTTAAAAAGGAGGGTTTGGAACAGTGAACCTGACTTAAGACCAAAACCTATTTTTTTTTTAAGTAATTTGGCTAGCTAGACTATGGTCTTCTCCCATTCTAATTTTAAGTGGAAGAATGGAAAATGAATGAATTAAAACATGGAAAACAAGGTTGTTTCTGTAGGATTAGTGATTAATTCATTTAAACTGAGCCATCTGGTAATAGTAGAGATGTTGAGATTTGGGGATGGCTGCTCTTGATTTTTTTTATACTTCTTACATCAGCAGTTTTAGATTCTGTAAGCCTTTGTGGGATACCAAGATTGTGATATTTACCATCTTCAGGGTGTTGTTTTTGAATAATGATAACTCAGACTATGTTGTGTTGATTGCAGAGTCATCCTAAGACATGCTAGAATTTTAAACACATTATGACCAAAACTTTATAACCTTCTTTTCCCTGAAGGGAACTTCACTATTCAGAATGTTTTTCCCCAGTCTGATGGTGACAGTTCCAAAGTGAAGGTTAAAGTACGTGTTAATATCCATGGTATCTTCAGTGTGGCTAGTGCATCGGTAATTGAGAAGCAAAGTTTGGAAGGGGATCACAGTGATATACCTATGGAAACAGAGTCATCATTTAAGAATGAAGGCAAAGATGAGATGGTATGTAAAAATGCCCTTTCAACACTCCTATATTAGACAATATTTCTAGTATCATAGTAATAAATAATACTTTAGTATTTTAAAAGCAATCTATTTGAGATAACATTATTTAGAGTCTGAATTTTGAAGTATTGAGCTGAAAATTTGCAGAATTTCTCTGCTTATAAGAATCACCAGGTAACAGTATCAAAGAAGCAGTGCATTTAAATCTCTTTTCTTCAAAATTTTAAGACTTTTTTAGGGGATAATGTATTTTTCTTTTAAAGTTCTAAATTGTTCACTCCACATCCCATATATTGTGACCATAGCCGGTTTTTCCTCCTAAGAACAACTTTTAAAACAATGTACTTCATCATGGGCTAGTGTTTTAGCTTGCCTATTAAATGTAGTTCATTAAAAGTGACTAATGCTGAAGCACATATGTAGACATATTTAGACTAAAATTTGATTTGTTCATACTTCCTAGATGGGTGCTAAATAAATTGGGATGACTTTGATATCCCTAATTTGGATTGTTAGGGCATTTGGTGAGGAGGAATTGGCTTGGGAATTTTTCACTGTGTGCAATTTACTAGGAATAAAGTTCAGTTTTTTCAGACATGTTCATTTGTATTTCATCTTAAATGTAAATGTTTAGAATGGGGCTTTCCATTTTAAGGATCACATTTTTGTTTATTTCGCTGTTAGCATAAAACCTTTCTACAAGTGGGCAGTCCAACAAATGTTTCTTAAGTGCTTGACAAGGCACCGGCCACAAACCCACCAGAGGATCTACGTGAGATCCAAGTCCTAAACCAAGAAGCAGTGCCTCCCTTCAGGGCCATCTGTTGTGCAGAAGGATGCCATCTCTTGCATTTCTAGGGCCTCACTTCAGCAGGCTAAACTGTCGAGGATTTCTTTCATCTGAGGGCTGTGGCCTGCTTGCACCATAACACTGGGCTAGTAAACTAGTCATTGGTCCTGAGTAAAGTTCAGAAGTGAAAGCCATGCAGAGTAGCAAAGTATCTGAGGCCTGCTCCAACACTCTTCAAGGGCTCATTAGTTCTCAGCTTACTATGATTTACTCAGGTAACCTGTTTGTATGATGCATCCTCTTAGTGGGCTGTTACTGTAGTGTTGCATGGAGCTCCCAAGTTATGCTAACTTACTTTTCACTCACGAATCACTGTCAAATTTAATGACTTTTCATTCTGGTGAGTATCCTATGTAATGTTGGAAATTGGATTTTTTTAATAGGAACTACTTTTAGTCAGAAACTTATGATCATTTCTCTCCATTTATCATACTCTTAATTTGTTTAAAATTATTTTCTTACTACTTGAGATAGCCTTGGTTTCCTTTATAAAAGACTAAAATTTGAGGGTTAAAATTGAGATAGACATGAAAAATGAGAAATTAGAGTTGATTGGCATCCTTTAAAAACATACCTAGGAACCTACCAATACAAAAGGAAATTATGTTAAATTTAAGTTTTGTACTATTAAAATTGTCCGTGACTATTTTAACAGAATGAATCCTGTTAAATTTTAATGAAAAATACATCTTAATTAGAACTGTCTTGGAGCATTTATTCAACTCATCTTATGTGCCAGGCCTTGTCCTAAGTGCTAGAGAGAGACATACAAGGGCAGAAAGCAGCACAGTCTCATCACCTTAGAAATAACCAAGGTAAAGATAACACAGGTGGGGCAGAAAGGTAGCAGCCAGGCCACCTGTCTGGGAAGTCACAGAGATGGTGAGTGCAGTCAAAGGCCATTTGACAGAAGGTTCTAGGAATCTTAAGTGGATTTGGTTATTGTTGCCAGAGTAAGTGGTAGATGAGGGGGAGAGGTGAGGCAGCCAGCCACTGCGATGGGTCAGGGGACCATTTTAGAAGAGCCAAGGATCAGGCTGCCAGAACTTAGTGAATAATAGAGGCTTGATTGTGCACTGTGTACAGAGGAGAGAAGAAAGATGCTCATTTTGTAGGGTTTTCAGTTGGAGGTTTTTTGTTTCTAAATATCTCAAGACTTGGGCATAAGAATTTTTTCACTTAGCTTCTTAAGCAGAAGACATAGTGCATAACTTAGCCTTTAATAATTAATGCTCAAGTATCTTCCTGAACACCAGCAGCCGCGCCCTCCCCCTCTCCCCCCACTCTTCTACCCTGATGTCTCCTTCCATAGAAACTGAGGGATAACCAGTCTCATCCAGATGACTTCTAAAATGAGAATGGCCAAGTGCGTACCTCCAGGATTGTCCTGTTGTGAAGTGCCCATGGGGCCTGCACTTTGTTACCTCCATTGGATTTCCTTCAGTCACCCTGTCTGTTCCACGTAGTTGAGGTTGCTTAAAAGTGACTTCTGGATGAGTGGCCTTTTCACACCAGTATATGTTGAAGGCTGGGCCCCTCTTACTTACCCTTGGAGCCAGTGATCCTGGCCTTCTGGCTGCTGCTTGTGCAGGACACTCCATCTCTAAACTCTGAAGCATTTTCCCTGGATGTCCCCCTGGAATGCTCCCTCCTCCTCTCATGGCTCCCCTGTTAAGTCCCAGTTAAAATCCCACCTTGTGCAGGAAGCCTTTGCCATTTCCCCAAATGCCTTCTCTCTGATCATTTTAACTGATCCCATCTGTATCTTGTTTGTACATCATGGTTTACAGGTTGTCTTCCCATTACACTGAGCTCCTTGAGGGCAAGGGCTATTTTTAACCTTTCTTTGTGTGCCCAGATTTAGCACAGTGCCTGGGACATAGTTGGTGCTTAATAAATGCTTGTTGACTTGATTTGACTAGGTCGGGCCAAGTGTTGAGTTGGTTTCCTGTGCAAGTAAGAGCAGTTTCTGCCTCAGTGGCCTTCAAAAAGCATCCTATTTTTAACTGGCATTGCTTCTAAAGGAGTGTACAAAGCACTGCCTTCTAGGACCTTTCCTCTCTAGTTCACAGCTCCTACGGGGAAAAGATTGAAGGAAGTGCCCAACATAAGAGCAAATGAATGAAATTTTATATATTAAATAAAATAGATGCTAAGGAGATTCAAAGGCTACTGGGTGACTCAGTGGAGAGCACCCTGGGCCAGGAGTCAAGAAGACCCAGGTTCAAATATGGCCTCAGATACTTCCTAGCAGAGTGACTAGGCAAGTCATTTAACCTCTGTTTGCCTCAGTTTCTTCAGTTATAAGATGAAGGGGTGGTTGTGAGGATCAGATGAGGAAAACACTTGTAAAGCACTTCACATAGTGTCTGGCACACATAGAAATGCAGCTGTAACATTCTGAATAAGTCTTCGTATTGACATGTCTAGAGTACATTCGAAAGGGGTTTGGAGTCAAGGAGCTTCATGAGGCTAGCATTAGAGTGACCCATCCATCCGATTTCACTCATCCCCAGTGGTGTCTACATACAGTACATGGCAACACCAGAGCAAACAGAAATACAAACATTAAAAATGTAAGGAGTGTTATATCCATTTAAATTCAAGATGAAGTACTACCATACACCAGGTTTTGGGGGGGGGGAAGGGCGGGGTGCGATTAATTTGTATTTTAGTCATAGTAACTGTATGTGGCATAAAATTCCAAAGCCAAGTGGACACACAAGTTGCCTGCTGGTGAATTTCCTTCACTAAAGTAAATAACTCACATCATAAAGTTATGAGATTAGAGGCTATTTGAATTCTAAAGAGAGCTAGAAAGGTACCTTTAAGCCTGAGCAGAAGGTGGTCAACTTTGACAGGAGCAGTAAGTGTGTGTCAAGAAATAATATGTCTGGTTAGGTAGTACCAGGTTATGAGATGCTTTAAATACCAGACAAAGGAGGGTGGCCTCAGTGGGGAGCCGTTAGAGAGGTGAGCTACATGACATGGTCCAATAAGGTAAGGGGAGTTAGTCTGGCAGTAGTGTGGAAAATGGGTTAGTAGGAGAGAATGTGGAGGTGGAAAAGCCTGTGAAGATATTCTCAAGGCAAGGGGCAGTGGTGGCCATGACCAGGTTGTTGGCAGAGGATGGGGGATAGACAAGAGAGACTGCAAGTAAAAATGAACAGGATTTGGTGACAAAGGAGATGTTAAGTGAGAGACAAGGCAAGAGTCCAGTGTAATCCCACAGTGTTGCTCATGGTGGGTAGATGAGATAAAAAATGGTAATCCCATTGAGAAAAATAGCAGGGCCTAGAGGAGTGAATGAGATGACCAAACCAGGAGGCCACGGAGAAGGTGGTCAACACATGCAAGGACTGCCTGGCAGCAGAGGAGACAGGTATGGTTTGAGAGGGGGCTCAGAGAAATAGTAGAAGGTGATGTCTCCAAAGCCCAGGATGAAGAAGGGAACCTGGGGGCATCTGGCAGCCTGAAAATAGATTAAAGGCTGAGAAAAGCTTTAGGACAACCGTCAGACTACAAAGCCCAAAGAAGAGATTGGTTCTGGGGTGGAGATAATAGAGCATGTAGGTGACAACTGGTAGGTACCAAGACTAGAGGGGAACAATAGGTGCACACAAAAAGAAACCCGTTTGGGAACCAAAATTAGCCATATAAATGTAAGAAGAGGAGGTCTAATGTGAGATTCATGAATTCTTGAAATTTGAATTTTACTGGATTTTTACAGCATTGATATAATTTACAGTGAGTGGAGGACTTGCCTCAATTCATAGGTGAGGAAACTGAGGCCTTCTCGGGTTCCATCCCCCTCAAGTCACAGAGCTGGTCAGGGATTGAACCGAGTTTTGATTCTAAGCTCTCTGACTTCCCAATCGAACAATTCTTTGTTTCTTTTACACCATATTAACCGAAGTCCAATGACTTTTCGATAACTGTGTTGTCATCTTAAAAACACTACACACACAACTGAAATTTGTAGCTAAGAAGAACTGATTATCTCCAGAATAGCCTCATCTAATGCAGGATGTTGGAAGCAGTTTTTTGTCACAGCCAATTTTCTGTTAGTAAAACTTAAATGCTTCATTAGAGACACTTAGAGCTTGAAATTCTTGTACGACCATTGTCAGTGTTAAGGGGCATAGTATTATGACGCAGTTTTCTAAGTCCGCAGTCATGGTCTTTTTTTTCTAGCCATGCTTAATTGTATAGAGATAGCCACAAATACACTCATAGCCAACAGCTTCATAAATGGCACTTTTCATGTTAATTTTTAATTATTCTCCTTAATTTCATCTTGATAGTTTTCCCTCTATTAGTGTTCCTTTTTCCAAAAGACAATGGTAGAGTATGTACCCACATCCTTGGAGAATCACATCAGTCAATGTTGGCTTCCTCTCTGGAGAGAAGCCAGTTTGAGTTTTGGCCTATTTCATCCCTATTTGGAATATGTTGGAACTTGCTGAAAATACCTACTTTCCATATTGCGTATTTCCAAGTGTAAAATAAAACCTGAATAGTGGTGGTACCTGCCAGTCTTTTACTCTTGGTGTGTGGTGGCTTGGAAATTTGGCTCTTGGGCAGCTTTTTGGTTTTTCTTTAAGGCATTCTTAGATGATCTCAAATGAATGGGTCATCAGGTCACTGCAGCAGTGTAGATAGGCTCTGTCATTTGCTTCTCCTGTCACCTTTAATCTTTTTCTGTAGCTGTAGTTATTCCCAAAAATACATATTAAATTAAGTATAACATCTACCTGATCCTCTGTTGAAGATTTTTTGAATTGTCATGAAGACTTAATGATGTTGCTTTGAAAAAAGAATGTCACCCTTGCAGCAATACGTACTGTCCATTTTTATATACCTCCTTCCTAGGACAAAATGCAGGTTGACCAAGAAGAGGGCCATCAAAAAGGCCATGCTGAGCATACCCCAGAAGAGGAAATTGATCACACGGGTGCCAAGACAAAGGTTTGTATTATTCTCCTGTCTGTTTGCAATACAGTGAACATTTAGAATTACAAACCAATAATTTCCTTTTTAAGCTGCATGTTCTTCAGTTAAGTTGAAACTGAATTCAGTTTTAGCAAGAATAAATAACCTATTTTTATATTGAGAAAATAATGAAACAATGTAATTAAAATTTTTCTAGAGTGTTGCTCTTCAGTGATGATAAAAGAAAAGGAAGTAGAATTATATTTTATAATTATGTACTCTTTTTGGTTTTCGAGACATTTTAAAAGTAAAACTTTTAAAGTGGACATCCCCATTGCAATGTAAAATCTGGGTATACTTTTCCAAAGTATTTTATGTGTGTATTTTGTTTTTGTTTTTGTTTTTTGAATAATACATAATCTATGTAGTTTATGCAAGTAAACTGTGTAGCTTATTTCAAGTAAGAGTTGGGATTTTTGTGGGGGGTGTGGGGAGCCGCACAGCCCAAATTGCATCTGTCTGTCCGTCCATCTCTCTTATGATGTTCTAGACATAGGGAGCTCCCAGTAAGGAACTTTTTTTTTTTTACCAGAGAGATTATTGCTACCTTCTCTGTAACTTGGGAACTGAGAAAATTAACTGAAAGATGTAGAGGGAAGAATGTTTTTTGTTGGTATGTTTCAGTTTGACCTCTGTACAAAGAAACAAATAAATGGCTTAAAACAGATGCCACAGTGTTATTGAAAGTGCTTTAAGTGATATATTTTCCAGTTTAAAGAGCATGTATCTACTCTTCCATAGTGTGTTTTCTTTGCCTGAGGTTCTGATTTTGCTGAGACAAGAATACCTCAAGTAGATATTTTTTTCGTATGACATTACTCTCCACAGCCAGCACCTTCAGACAAGCAAGAGCGAGTAAGCCAGAACATTAAAAAAGGAAAAGTCAAGAGCATTGATTTGCCTATCCAGAGTAGCCTGTACAGACAGCTGGGCCAGGATCTCATCAACAGTTATATAGAAAATGAGGTAAGTACTCTCGGGATTACTCTTAGTTGGCAGTTTATAGAATTTCAACTCGGAATTTTTTTATGAATTTTGTTTCTTTAAGGTTACTGCCCTGTATATAAAAATGTTTAATATAACTGCTAAATGTTGAAGAGAGTACTTAAATTTCCTTTTTTTTTCTAAAAGAAAAATTTAGCTAATAATATGTACTCTATATAAGATATACAATAAATATTTTGTCTTATTTTCAAGAAATCCCTAGGTTAGCCAACATTTATTAAGTGCCTAGTGTGTGCCAGGCACTGTGCTACATAAGTGCTAGAATGCAAAAAAAAAAAAAAGAAGAAGAAGAAGAAAAAAGTTCCTGCCCTCAAGGAGCTTATAATCTAGTGGGGGAAGATAACTGTAGAACACCATCAAGCCAGGGAAGGTAATCACCCCTAGTTAAGAGGAACAGATGGGGAGTGAATAAACCATCAGTCTCTGGAACCTGGGGTAGAGGAAGAGATCGGAGAGATGTGGAGCTGGCTCCTGGGGTGATTGTGTATTCATGTTGGGATGGGCTTGGGGCATCCCCCGTAGAAGGCCCTGATCAAGTGGGCTGTCCTAGGTTTGACCTTGGAATGTGTTGTCTCACAGAAACACTACTGTGGAGTGGTTCGGTTCAATAGGAACGTGAGCATGTTAAGCTATTGTAGGTACATTATAGGTGGAAGAGACATGTTCTGAATTCCTAACGTGAACTTTGGAGTGTAACCCATTTGGAAATTGAGAGTGGTCTGTATGATGTTTAGGGATAGGGACTGGGACCTTTGATTTCATTGGAAAAGGGAACATTGAGATAAAAGAATACAGGGGCTGGACTTAAGAGTCAGGAAGACCTGTTTCTGCTATTTATTTACTAGTGTGACCTTGGGCAGGTAACTTAAAACTTTGTCTGAGCTTTATTTACCCTTTTGGAAAACGAAGTGACCTCTAAGGTCCAACACAAGTCTATGTATGATTCTATCATATTCCCTCAAGTACTACAGTTTTGCACCCTGTCTGCAGTTTAGAATTTGGGGGAGTCACCAGGTCACCCAGAGGTTAAGAAACCTGTCTGGGTTCATACAACCAGTATGTGTTAGAGGTAGCACTTGAACTCAGGCCTCCTGACTACAAAACCATTGCCATGCTGCCCAACTTCTGACAGAGAAGTATTGAACTTAAAATACAAAGAGCTAGAGCTTCAGATATGGCTAATGTAGGAATTTATTTTGCTGGACTACATAAATATGTTTTGAGAGATTTGTTTTTTAATCATGTGTATATTTTGTCCTACGTTCAAGAAAGTTAGTCTTAAAGAATTCAAAAAAATACAGTGATTAAGACAGAGGAACCAATCCAGTAAACATTTGTTAAGTGTCTGTAAATGTGCCAGACACTGTGCTAAGCGCTAGGGATACAGTCAATAAAAAGAAAGACAATCCCTGTGGGAAAATAGGGACACCCATACATTGTTGGTGGAGTTGTGAGCTGATCCAGCCATTCTGGAGAACAATTTAGAACTATGCCCAAAAGGCTGTAAAACTGGGCCCTTGACCCAACAATACCACTACCAACCACATCTGTAACCCTAAAAAGGACCTATATGTAAAAAAATTTGGATAGCAGCTCTATTTGTAGTGGCAAGAGAACTGGAAATTGAAGTTGTAGTATGTGATTGTGATGCAATACTGTTGCTATAAGAAATGACCAGCAGGATGCTTTCAGAAAAACCTGGAAAGTTTCATATGAACTGATACAAAGTGATGTGAGCAGAACCAGGAGAGCATTATACACAGTAACATCAATTTTGTAAGGATGATAACTAAGACTTGGCAGTGATCCAAGACAGTTCCGCAGGACCCACAGTGACAATTTCTGTCCATCTCCAGGGAGTGAATGGATGGATTCTGAGTGCAGATTGACATAAATTTTCACTTTTTTTTCTCACTCTCTCAATTTTTTAAAGACCGTTCCTGTCCTCAAAGAGCTTACAATCTAATATCTATTATTGTTGATGGTAATGATACCAAAGGAGAATATAGCTTAGTAACTTTTCAAAAGACATAACTAGGATTGGGCTTTTCCCCAGAGCGCCGAATTTACATGCATTTGGAGTGCTTCACCATTTCATTAGCAAAAATAAACTAGTTGAAATATAAAGCCCCAACCCTCTTGAGTTTTCCTTAACTACATGGTATAACATTTCCTTCATTGGATTTTGATAATTTATCAACACTTTTGTTTTCATCATGTTACTTCTCATTGAATGAATGATAATTTATAAAGGAATGATGTGTTCACAAAATATTGCCTGCCTGGGCCTTTTCTTTATTTATAGGAGGAAAAGGAGACTAGTCTGGACGAGTTTTCCATCATGTTTTTAAAGAATATTTGTATTTTATTAAATGAGTACAGAAATAGAACTTTTGTTGGTAACTTTTTTTGACTTAGGGGAAGATGATCATGCAGGACAAATTAGAGAAAGAAAGGAATGATGCCAAGAATGCCGTGGAAGAGTATGTGTATGATTTCAGAGACAAGCTGTGCAATGTCTACGAAAAATTCGTCACTGCAGAAGTAAGAGGGCAGCTGAAAAGTTCCTCTTTTTTTAGGCTGTTTTAAACTTTTATTTTAAGTTTCTAAAACGTATATATTTGTAAACCAGCCACTTCAGCCAAGAAACTTTATGTTCTTATTTAATTAAGATGCCAAATCCAAATTATCGGAGGGATGGTGCGGGGAGGATAGGCAGGCTGTTTATGAGTCTGGGCGACAAGCTCCCAGCTGTTGGTGTGAGATGTGGGCCTTCCCCAGAGAGGACAGTGAATGGCAAACTGGAGGCCAGCTAGCCACTAGCTCACTCCAACTCTATAGAGCCAACTTGATGAGGAGAAATCCCAAAACTGAATCCTTGGTCATGGGTCCAGGCTGAAAACGGAACTGAGAGTCTGAGAGTGGGAATAGCCACCATTTTCCTCTAAGGGGAAGTCTACTAAATTGTATTGGATAAGGTACATTGACCCCTCCTCCTCCCCCAACGTTTCTGTAGGTAAGATCTATCCACAACCACGACACAAATCATAATTGCCCCATTGCTGCTGACCCCCATGGCTAGCAATCCATTTTCTTTCTTAATGATGCTAAAGTACCATTTTTAAAACCTTAAAAATAACACAGACATTGTAACTTGCCTTCTGTATGATTTTATGGGTGGAAGTGAGATTGCCAAGGAATTTCTAAGGAAACATTTTCAATCTATTTTTTCTTCAATTTTGTCCTAGGATTCAAGTAAACTGTCTTCAGTGTTGGAAGATACGGAAAATTGGCTTTATGAAGATGGAGAAGATCAACCAAAACAAATTTATGTGGATAAACTTCATGAATTAAAGGTAATACTATTTTTAGGCCACGAATGATTGCGATGCATAGAGACAGAATGAGCACATGACATAGTGGATAGAGCACTGGCCTGGGGGTCTGGGATTGGGGACCTAGGTTCAAGTCCCATCTCTGTTACATCTTGGCTGAGTGGCCCTGGGCAAGTCACCTCCCTTCTCAAGGCTTAGCATGTTCTAAGCCTTTGCCTTGCATTGGTAGAGAAAGAAGTCTTTCACCAGGAGTCCTACTCGGTTAAAGAAGTGTGAGGATTGAGTCACCGTAAGGACTGCCCAGCACTTTGCCCCCTGCCTGCAGTGCGGTTTGGAGTTGGTCTTTTGTTTTTTGGTAGTGTTGAGCAGTACACTGACTTCCTTAGTCAAAGTTGTGGCTAAGCCTTGAGTTGAAATCTGAACTCTGGAAGCGCCTAGGAGAAGTGGCAGACTTGGTAGCGAGGCCAGCAGGTGAGAGTGACGTAGGGGAGGGGGTGGGGGCGGAGACCAAAAACAAAAATTTGGCCAGACCTTTAGGTGCTTTGGGGGTTGGTTTTTCCACCTATTAGGCATTTAATACATATTTGCTGAATTGGCCTTTTCCATCCTCATAGTGGCAGGGCAGTTGTCCCGTTCAGCCCACCCTACTTGCCTTCTGAAGCAAGTGTACACAAAGGGAATGTGCTTAGGATGTGTAAGCAGCGACAGGTTGTGTATTTTATGTGCTGCTTCACTGCGCAGGGACATAGCTTGAACACTGGTGGTGGGTGGGAATAAAGGGGGGATTTTTCTTTAGTCACATTGAAAAAGTAGCAAAAGATGGGTTGATGTCTTTTTCTTTTTAAGACTAATAATATACAGGTTGCCTTTTTTTCTGCAGAGAAAATTTAATTCAGTAAACATTAAGCACTTTTTGTCCGAAATGGGCCAGTCTCTGCTTTTAAAAAAGGGACTTATATATGGTATGAAAATAAACACAATACCAACGTTTATATAATGCTTGCAATGTGCCGGGCATTATGTTAAGTGCTTTGCAACTATTCTTTCATTTATCTCTACAGTAACCCTGAGAGATAGGTTCTTTCATTGTTTCCATTTTACAGATAAGGAAATTGAGGCAAATAGAGGTTAAATGACATGGCCAGGGTCACACAACTAGTATATGTCGACTTTGAACTCAGGTCTTCCTGACTCTGGGTCCAGTGCTCTGTCCACTACAGCATCTAGCAGCAGTGAGGAGCTGCTTGTGAGGCGCTTTGCAGGCTGGAAGTCACTTATGGAGGGCATTAAATGTGAGGCAGAGGTGATAATAGGGAGGCCCCTGAAGAACGTCATCAGCCCTGTGCTGTAGGCAGATTTGAGTACCCACCCTGTATTTCTTGTGGGATCATTGTCATTTAAGGGTTCTGCAAAGCACCTTGGAAAGGCTGCAGGATTTCAGGGTTTCTGCCTCTGGTGTGACATCATGTAGAGCAGTTTTGCCATCTCATTAGACCATTCTTTGGATATATCTTGGTGAAACTTCCAAGTTTGCATTCTGCTCCTAAAAAAGTTTGAATAAGAATTCTAGGCTACAGAACTAAAACTTGTTATTGCTTCTTGGACCTTATATGGAGGCGTAAAACTCTGAAAGGAATGTTTAAGGGGTTTTTTAATCTTTGTCTTGTATTGTTTGTTTATTTCTTGGCCAAGAATAGAGCTGGAGCTTTCGTTGAAGTTTTTTCTAGTACAGTGTACTGGATAACCAGTAATTAGCAAGGTCCAGTTATGTCTTGAGTGCAGTGGGATGGATTCATTTTTAGGTCTCTAGGTTGGGATTTTTATTCTTGCTGTTGTTTTCAAAGCAGTTTGCATATAGCATATTTTGCTTCTTTTGAGTACAGTTTTCTAACCTTCTGTTCAAAAGTACATGGTTGCAGACAGAGACTCTGGGCAGTTAACTTTGGACCTGGCTTCTGATTAGGTGGGTGGGATGATTTCTTAGGAACAAAAGTTGCTAAGCATTTTCTTGGTAGGGAACTAAAGAAAGGGATATCTTGGTCTTTGCCCAGGGTCTTCCTCCTTGGCCCTGGGAAATGTCAAGGGACCATCGAGACCAGAAGAAATAATTGTCATGTATCAAGAGGCTTTGTTGTTGTTTATCTTTGAAGTTAACGCACCCTCTATGTAATTACACCATGCCATTTGTATTTTTAAAGCCTCAAATGTACTTAATTCTTTTCTTTCTCTTTCTTTGACAGAAATTTGGCCAGCCTATTCAAATTAGGTACATAGAACATGAAGAAAGACCAAAAGCTTTAAATGACTTGGGAAAGAAGATCCAACTACTTATGAAAGTGGTAGAAGCATTTAAGAACAAGGTACTACACTTGTGAAGAAAAGGGGAGAGGGAAGGGGGAATATCACACATTAGTTTGTATGCCTGCATGTTAATTTTCAAGGCTAACATAAAAAAATTAGCTCTAAATTGTTACAGAATTGCCAGCGAAGATCCCATTTCCTTATGTGTAAGCTAACATAGATTTTTAAAGAATCTAAACTTTGTACTGGAGTATCACAGGAAGGGCTGATGTGTCCTAGCAAGCCAGTGACATTCCTGTCTCTGAACTTACTGATGATTAACTGGTTTTTCAAGTGTGTAGCCTTTAAAAAAAGGTCAAGACCAATTTTGCATTCTGAGAACACTGTCATGACTGGTTTCTGTTATTCTGGCTGTCTTGATTACCTGGTTTCTCAGTTCATTTTCATGTCTTTGACAGTTTCTTTGTAATACTCTGGCCCACTAGCCATTGGTATCCCACCAAGGCTCAGTTCAGATTTTTATACATTTATTCACATGGTTTCAAAAAATTATTCTAATGATTTTTATGTATGTTCACTATACTTCATTTCTCATCTGTTTCTGTAACACCATATGTTGTTAACAAATTGAAAACTTAGCTCACCACATTCTGTCCTCCAAATAAGCAGCTGTCCCCAGTTTCTTTATCTAGTGATCATGGGAACAGGCTATCCTAGGAGCATCACTACAATAGGGCTGGTGCACCAGGACTGAGCGGGCCAGTGTACAACAAGGTGGTGTATAGATATTGTGAAACCAGACTAGTTTAGAGATGTGGGCATGGAGGAAAGTAGCAGATCCTTTACATGGTGTGTTAAAGCAGATTCTGGACCCTGACCTCTGATTTGAGGTCATTCCCACCAGGATGATTTTCCTCATAGAGAACCAAAGAAAGGGATATCTTGATCTTTGGCCAAGGTCTCCCCATCCAGCGTACTTTACTAACAGAGGACATCCTCACTTTCTCAGCTGTTGAGAATGCTTTTTTAAAGCTCTCCTTAGTCTCTTTCCCCACAGTGTTCATCCTATCTGCCCTGTTCTGTTTTTACAGAGCCATGTCCCTAGCATGGATTTTGGCTGCCACAGTGGTGTCCTTAAGAGACTTGTGGCCACATTTACCCTGTTGGTGTCTCCTTCACAGGATAATGAAGTCTTCTTCCTCATGGCTTCTATCAGATCCAAAGTCCTCTACCTGCCCTTTGAGATCTTCTCTTCCCTTGCCCTCCATGCCAGGGAAACCTGCTCTTCTATGTTGCTTTCTCCCCGTTATCTTCATGCCTTCTTGCGTGTGCCATTTCCTTTGAAGAGAATGCATCCCACCATTCTGCAGCCATTTAGAAACCTGGAACAATTCATACCCTCAAGAAGCCTTTCTTAATTAGCCCCAGCCCATCTCGTTCACTTGTTTCTTTCTGATTGCCACAGACATCGACACTGCTAACTTAGGCTCATTTGTGTATTATTTTGTAAACAGTGTACAAGTGTTCGGTTTTGTTTTTTTAATGTGTGTGCCCTCACCTAGATTGTCACTTTGGTGTCCTTTCATAAGGCCCATTAGGACGATTGCCTCATGCTTTAAATGGACTTTTTTTTAAAATTAGGATGAAAAATATGATCACTTGGATGCTGCTGACATGGAAAAGGTGGAGAAATTTATCAATGAAGCCATGAATTGGTTGAACAGTAAGATGAATGCACAGAACAAATTAAGCCTCACTCAAGACCCTGTGGTGAAAGTAGCAGAAATAGTCGCCAAGTCCAAGGTAAGGCCCTGAGCTTCTCTGACTTGATTGGAACACGGATTAATGTTGGTGTAGACAGTGGTTTGGCATTCACATCTCCTGGCCATGAAAGAATCCATAGGTTGCCTGCAGGGTAGGGGGCAGTGCCTGTTGAAGATCTTGGGTCAGAGGGTTCGGAACCCTGCTAGCATCCTACCAGGATGCGGCTTCTCACGGCCCCTCCAGGCGCTCCTTTCCCATTGGTTGTCTTCTTCCTGTGGCCCAGAGCACTAGTAACCTGCACTTCCCTCCCCTGCTCAGCATTTTGGCTGTGCTCTGTCCAGCTCACAGATGGGGCTCCTTGGCAAAGAAGCAGAATCCTAGTTCTGTCCCTCATCCACCCAAAGCGCTGTCCTTTGACCTCTCAGATCCAGCTGGTTTTCCTCAGTGTAGTTTCAAGAACCCAGCAAAGTCCTTAGCGTTCCTCACTAGCCTCAGCCATTTTTCAGGTTCAGCACTCCAGGTACCATTCTTAGAGGACTGTGCCACGCTTTTTAATTGGCCCATCATTACCTGTCCTTGATTTTAGGTATCTTTTAAAATCTCATTTGGTCATTGGCTCCCCTTCTGTCCGTATTAGCCCCTTGAGAAAGCTCCCTTGCTTCCTCCCCCATTGGGATTTTCTTATTTTTAATCAAGTATAAGACACACTTCACTTCATTCAAGAAGTAAAAATCTTAATTTGTAGATGAGTTAGTTCCCTAAGTAGAGGGCATATTTGTGGAAGAAGACGGAGAAGGGCAAGTGAAAACATTCACTTTTCAAGATGGGAAAGTACCATGCCTTCCTTGGCTTGTGAAGTTTTAAAGCTGACCCAGAAAAAGACTGCTGCCCAGGAGAAGGGTCATGGAGGGAATTTTTAAAAGTTTGCTCATTTTTATGGGTAGATTAAGAGAAAAATGTTCCTCATCAACAGTGTTCACCTGAGGAACACCTAAGAAATTTGGAGATTGAGGAGTGAAAGAATAACCTACAACAGATAAGAAAGCAGGAGCTTTATGTGAACAGAGCACAGAGTGAAAAGGTGGGGGAAGAGTGAGCTCCAGAAGTGACCCTGCACATTCACTGAGGACTGAGGGCTGTTGGGTTATTTGTTTGAGCATCCAAGCTAGTATCTGAAGCCAGGTCCTCTGGCTCTTTAAATTGTACCATTCTGCCCCTTGACTAGAAATTTCATCATCTGGATTTTGTTGCAAGTACATAGATCATATAATTCCCAAGGTTTTGTTTTTTTCTTCAGTTGGGGGGAGGTGGTAAAGGTGTAGGTGAAGGGATCAGGTCACTGATAAAGAGTAGAGAAGGTGATTGTTGAAGCTTTTTATTTTTTTAACCAAAGAACAGAAAGAAGGCCCTAGAAGGGTCTGACTAGGAGGAAAGGGCCATGTTGAGGTTATTACATAAAGATGAGGCTACACATCATGGAGAGCCTCAGTTCTGTGTCTAATTGTTTTCTCTATGCTAACCTGTATATGGAAGCTCCCACTTTATATGGTGTTTATGTTCAGAATAAAGTAATATAACAAAAGTTATTCCATGCCCAAGAACTTATAAACTATGTTATTGCAACCCTAAATAATTTAAGGCACTGGGATTAAGAGAGAGCATAATGAAAATACAACCATATAACCTTGTTATACAGGCCGGTTTCACATCATCTCATGTAATGCATACTTAGTGAGAGGAGAGATTAAAAAAAAATAGGAAGCAGGCAAATGTAAGCAGAAGAGCATCAAACATAATGTGGTCATTTTAACAATATATTCAGTATTAAGTATAATCATTTCTCTTAATTTAATGCCATTAGGAGCTGGATAATTTTTGCAACCCCATCATTCACAAGGCCAAACCCAAAGTAGAGGTGTCTGAAGACCAAGCGAAAGCGAACGGTGAACACAATGGACCAATGAATGGACAGAGTGGGCCGGAAAGTAAGCCTGACGCAGCCAAGGAAAGCTCCCCGCACACTAAACCTTCTACTGGAGACATGGAAGTGGACTAAGGCGCTGGGGTCTCGTCGCGTGTTCAGACAGTGCAAGTAACCGCAGGGCCCATTCTTCTTTGCATCTGGGACACCCAACAGATGTTCCGTTGTTCTTAGCCATTTTTGTCATTTGTTCTTTGCAGTAGTTTTGAAAAGTGTTTTATATTGAGTGCACCTCTGATGTTCATTTCCAATGATTAATGCTGCTTAGGTGAAGCTTTAGCTGAATAGATTGTATAAGTCAGTTTAAGCTTTCCCGATGTATCTTATATCAGACTTGCAGAATTGATAGAAAGATGGCAACAATCTACCTTATTTAAAGCTTCTCTTGTGGATAAACCTCAGCTCCTTTATTCAGGAAAGGACACTGTATTGCACTACTGATGCGGAAGTGTAGATTTAATTGCATCGTTATTTTTGAAAAAAAAATTGGAATTGAAGTGGTTTAAAGCCATTGAAGCACTGACCTTTTTCTAGTTATTGTATTGTTATAATTTAAATATTAAAATGAATAAGAGGTTAGCTGACAAACTAGTCCATCTCATTGATGTATTCGAGATTTTCTTGTCATTGTCACACAGATGAACAAAAACATGAATTTCAAAAAGAAAACACAATTTTGAGTTGTGGTGACACCAGCAATAGATTTCCTTTACCAAAAAGCCCGCTTTGATTTCCTGCTCGCCATTTCACCTTTCCTGCGCTAGAGATGACCTGCTTTGGCTGAAGACAAGCTGCTCCCGCTGCTAAAATGTTAGCTTAATGACTTAAGAGAATTTTCAGAGAAAATCACTTCCTAGCTAAGAGGAAAAGCATTGCTCGCTTTATTCAGGCTTGCTGCTCTGGTCTTGGCAACTTTCTTTAGGTTTAAACAGTACTTAGGTTTTTGAAAATGTCTAGCGAGTTTCTGTTTCCAAGTGAGGGAGAAGCTGACTCCATCCTTCACCCACCCATAATTAATGTAAGTTCACACTGTCACACTTCAGAGCACAAAGGGCCCCCCCCCCCATCTTTGAAAAGTCTTGTGACTTGTGTGTAGTGTAGACTGTCACATAATACAAACTGGCAAGGCTAAGCTTTCTTGATAATTTGTGCCATTATGTGATCCACTCAAGACTGGGCTCTCCTGTTTGAGGCTTCTAATTTAAATGAATTGTGAAGAGGCCTCTTAAGTTCCCAATACAGTATTTCCGTGAACACATCTGTGCTTTCAACCATCCGACTGACCCCACAGTGGCCCAGTACTACCCCAAAGCCTAAGCCACCAATTCAGTGTGAACATATGTTAACATGACCTTATGTGATAGGAGCTAGTCTTAGGTAGATATGCCTGTGTTTAAAATTTTATATTTGTTCCTATACCTATGCAAATCAGAAGTTCTGAGCACAGCATCTTTGGAGATATTCTGTTGTTTCTCAAAATTAGTTCTCTAGAATAGGGATATTTTATTGCTCCAGTTGAGTCTGGGCTAAAAGAAGTGCGTGCAGTAGCCATGGTATTTTATGTGGGCATTTTTGTCCACACAGACTGAGGTGTTGACATCTCAGAATAACTTCATCTTTCAAACTCTCGTTTTAATCCTCTTAACGTGATTTAAGTATAACTTCTGTAGAACTGTATTTGAAACAGGATCACCTGTACTCGCCATTTGTTTGTTTTGGTTTGAACTGAAGGGTTGTGTGCTGTCCTATCTTAAGGACTTTGGCTGTTTGAGCGTGGAGAATTTAGTCTTCAAAAGATCATCCAAACTGCCAGGCCAGAGTAGGAGCATGGGGCTCAACCTGGGGACCAGATAGCTGCTCTTGGGCTTACGGTGTGTTGTATGTCCATGTCTGTGTGCATACATGTGCATGTCCTTATACATGTGAAGGGCAAGCTAACACGTATATGTGTGTACATGCATGCACATACGTGTATACACATGCATGTATAGATAACAATATCGTTACCATCCTAGCCTGTAACCTTTATATGGAAGAGTTCTGGATCTCCGAGTCGAGATTGAGACAGAGAGGTCACTCTTGTTAGTTAAGAATGTGTTAAGTTATATATAAAATCCTTTCTCCTGCCTTTCTGGAGGATGATAGAACACTACACCACCAGTTACTAGTACTTTTGTTTTTAACCCAAAAGTATATTATATGGGCCCTTTTCCTATAACTTTATTGGCAGTTAGAGACTATTTAGTAAGATATTTTTGGATTTCTTTCTTATTTAAATTATCCATAATATAGAGATATTTGTAACACATAGTGAGATAGGTCCATATGTAGTTTAAGACAAATAATTCAAGATGCTTTTTTATTTCTGTAGTCTGTGCTAGAGAATACTGTCAAAATAAAGATGAAACTACTATTTAAAGATAAAAATTGTGTAGTAAAAAAAAAAAGATGCACAGCAAAATTTTCAGTTAAAACTTAAAAAGCAGTCAGTCTGGGAAATTTAAAAACTAGAATTAATGAGAGAACTGTTATTTAAGTTACTTCAACTTTTAAAAAAATCCCAACTGGTAGCCAGTTCCCCCTACTGGTTATTAGGGAGTTGGGAGTGGGAAGAGCAGGGAGCAAAAATGAAGCAGGAAAAGATATGAAAACAAATCTGAAATGACCGTGAGTCTGTGCAATTGCCTGCGTTGAGAATACCCCCAATTGGGGGACGTGGGGAATGGGGCAGTCTGAGCAGCAGTCAGCTTTAAAAAATCAAAGGATAAGATGTTTCTGTAGGGAAGGGCACAATAATGATTTTTCTTTAGTTTGTTTAAAGGAAAACTGTAAGGGCAATGCGATGTTGTTTTCTCCACAAAACAGTATTCTGTATTAAAATTCTAAATTTGTATGGCCTTTGACATGATCCTGAGAAGCTCTGTTAATTTTCCATAAAGGAATACAGATGTGATGGCATTCTAGGTTAAATTTAACATAGACGATTAAGGGGACCACCCCCTGGGGGTACAATGTTTATTGAAGGATCAAACTTCTAGGGGAGAAAAATGTTCTTTATTGGAAAACCCCAAGGACCCAGTTATCAGTACTATAAAAGTAAGGCACTAAAGCACTCAAGACAGCCTATTTAAAGACAGTAAGACGTTGTATAAACTTTTATTCTTTCCATGTCTTTTAGACATGGCCATCCTTATTTGTAAGTTTGCTTTTCCCAATCAATTTAAATTATTTTAAAGGCCTACATCCTATTATCTTATTAGAATTTGTTCTGAACGTATCTTATTGTTAGGATTGGTAGTTAACAAATAGTTGTATATTTTTTATGATAAACTTAACGTGTTTATACATGTTCCCTTGCATGTAAGGAATAAATCCTTACATAAAACTGATAACGTTTTATAAAGTGGAACCAAATGAATGTTAATAGACAGTAAACAAAAATGAATTTGTTTTATGTCCCCTTCTACATCTGTCTGAAGTTCTTCTACCTTTGGCTTTGCTTGTTTTTCTTGTTGTTTTATGTATTTGGAATTCCTTGTGTACACACATACATTCATGTAGTTATAGTCAGGGTATATACAGTTACAATTCTGCTCAGTCTACAAATATTAAAGCCATTATGTTATATTGTGGTAGAATAGATTTTGAACATTTTATGAAATTAATAGGAAAAGGTGTAAGCTTCTCATATTTTTAGCAGAAACAGTATGCTAATATTTTATATTTGAAGTTATTTGTAGTGTTTAAAATTCAGTGTTTACGAAATTTGATTCTGTGGTGTTTAACTAGATAGATGCATAGGTGTTGGGCTTCTCAAGCCCTTATACTTTTTAATCATTGGACTTTCCAAAATGTTTTTGTTTCTTAGCTTTGATGAGTTGATGTAGTTTAAATCAGTGATCACTTTTTAAAGTGATGTTTAAAACCTTTAAAAGAATTTCTGTTCTAACACATTTTGCTTTCTCTCATTACAGTTTTGTCATAATTATAATTTAGAAAACTGCTTATAAAACAAATGGTAAATTTCAGAAACCAAATTAAATTCTTTTCTGGCCAACAACTGGGTTGAGGATTCATTCTGCAAGTTATTTCTAATCTAATCTACAGAATTATAACTGTCATACTAATAAATTTCCAAGAAAACTTTTTCACAAAAAAATAGCTTAGTAAAATAAATGGAAATACTGACTGCTCGTGCCCCTCCCCCAAGTTAACAAGTCCAAAAGAGCTGCCTTAACTATTTCACTACAAATTTTCACTTAAAATAAGTTCAGATAAAGCTTTTCTCTAGATACTTAGAATAGGAATAAACTTCCTGCCTCTGAAACTGTGGTTTTATAATAACCAAATATATTCTTTCTGAAATGACTTATTGCTGGCTTCAAATTATGGGCACATCTGAAGGTATTGTTTGTAGAAAAGCTGCAGCAGGCAACTTGATGAAGTGTGGTAGGAGGAAGAACATTTTGCCACCAGTTTGCAAGGAATCTGTACACATGTGGGTCAGTAATGGCAATTTGTAGACATTTGACAAGTCTAAATATAAATAGGATTTCCAGAGTTTGAAAGGATTTTGACTAATTTGTCTTAAAAGCCCAAGGAGTAAAAGATGAAGTTTTCAGTAAACCTTTGAGGACTTAAGGACTTTGGTTATTTCAACTTCACTATTATACCAACTACTCAGATGGCCGGTCCGGGAAAAAATAAGAGTATTTGTACAGGAAAAAATAAGAGTATTTGTACAATATCTTTTTTCTATTCTTTCACAAGCCACTTCTTCTTCAAACAGATCCTATTATACCTAATCCATGGTAGTTTTGATTCTCAAACGCAATTGTACTCTTTAGAAATGGAAATACCATCAATTTGTTCTATTATATTTATTCTTTTGCGATAAATAGCTTTTTTTAGTCCTTCCAGACTCTAGGATTTTCATTTTTAAAGAATTTTGCTTATGTTTTTTTAGAAGTCTATCAGTATTTTTTTTTTTCGCTTTTATTCTCTCCAATTCCCTTTTTTTTTCCAGACACTAAGTAATGTGCTAATATCCAGTTACTCTTCGTGAATAATTTACTTAGCCTTAGTATCACATTTTTCTTTCTAACTCTTTTTCCATTCATCCTTTCCTCAGGTTTCTGCTGTTGCTTTTTGGCTCATATTCTCCTTTATAAAAATAATCTTTGTGTCCCGGTGTATAATATTCCTAAAATGTACTAAGGCAAGTAATAGACATACAGGGACTTTTCTTTCACCGTCTGATCTTTAAATGCTTTAAAAGTTGCTCTGATCTGAGAGGAATAAATTTTCTTTATCTATTATGTGAAAGAACCAGTATCCCAGGTTTGGGTTTTTAGGTTTTTTGACTAAAAAAAGTAAAAATGTAAAAAAAAAATGTAGAAGTCAAAACTTAAGTAGTCACTTAAATTACTTTGCATTTCTTCTGCATAAATATTATAAATCCTGATTGTTTCCCCTAGTCCCTAAGAAATTACATTTTTAAAACTTGTTTTTGCTTCTAGAAGGGCTCATTAGTTAAATTTTTTTCCTTTCAGATTCAGGAGCTACTCTACAGCCTAGAGTAGAGAAGGCAGAAATTTACTAGAAATAGAGATGGATGTAAATGAACTTGGAAAACATTTTTTTTTCCAAATAATTGACATTCATCATTTTTCCTTGTGACTAGTCACAAGAGGAAAGTCCTTTTTTTTATAAGCATCACCAGTTACTCATTTGGGGGGGGGGGTGTTGTTTACATTGTTAACTGCAATTACAATTGTCCTCTCCTTTTTGGCAGTTTAATATCTACTAATGTGTTTTTTTTTCCCCTGTGGAAAAGGAAGACGTCAGTGTTGCTCTTGGTTCTTTTTCGAATATGAGTCATCCAACAGGGTCAATATGGAAAGCATTTGATATGCCTCACCTGAATTTTGTAAGAAGCAAGAAGACATCTCATTTGACAGCCCTTGAATGAGAGTGGTTTTGTGACCATGACAACTTGGTAAAGTTCCTGAGGTGCTATCTATGTATTTGGCAGGAATTGTTGGAGAGCCTGTGTTAACCTTCCCACGTAAAACTGTTTGTGATAAAACTTGAGTAACCTGATGCCGATAGCAGTGTCAAAATTTGCAAGATGTTTATTATTGTCTGTAACTCACAAGAGTAAGGATGTACACACTGTTAAGCACTCGTGTAATTAATTATGATGGAGAGTAACCAGTATGTGGACCATTAATTTTGCCTACCTGACATGTCATTTTTCTATAATTAACTCTACTATGAAAGGTATACACTCAGTCTCTTATTTCTGACAGAATCCAGGTACCAGATTTGTTTGGAAGATTTTGATGGTATATGCACCCCATTCCATATGAGGCTATTTATTTAATATTTTGTCAATAAATATACTGGCAAAATAAAACTTGACTCCAGTGCTTCTAAAAACTAAAAGGATTAACATAGAAATGAATCTTTAAACTTTGGGTAGTTTTCCTAATAGGATAGCAAACTATTAAACATCGATGTGTGTAGTAAATAGTATACTCCACCTGCCCAGTCTTATTTCTTGTCTCTTCTTAGAGTATTCATGATGCATTTGTGAATTCTGCTTGTTTTTGTTTTTGTGTAAACTGTAGGATTATGGCTGTACTTCAGGATCGATTATCATAAGCCAATGAATTTTGAAATTTCTAATAGTGTTTTTAGGTGTTTTCCTTTCTACATCGAAAACATACATATTCTTTGGGATTGAGATAGAGGGAACTCCAGAATGTACAGAGGTGCTCTCAATGTTATATGTCAACCTTGCTGCTGCTATTTATAATATTTGAAAAATATTTCTCCATATTGGTATTATCATCTTGTTAACAAACTGCTGTGCTTACAATAAATTGTTGTTTGAATTAGCGAGGATACAACCACCAAATATGATTTTGGAGTGCTTTTTATACATACTTCTATCAAATTTTCTTAAAATAGTAAATTATGTGACTAACAAACTGGGGTGTGGCATTTAGGGTCTGTTCCTGCCAAGAATGGGCATGGCTCTTTGAGAAGCCACAGGGTTATGACTATTTACCCCATCTCAGTGGGAGTACCTCCTCTTGAGAGTTGGTAGGTGGTTAATGCTATGGGAATCTGGCTTAGAACTAACTGTCACAGCCCCTTGATGAAGGTGGAAAAGGAGCTGGTCACCTTCTTGTTTTAAATAACCTTTTCTTTGCCTTGGAAATCATGATATCTCCCTGTACCTCCCCATCCATTTTTTTTCATAATCCTGCGGCATTTTCTTTTTGCCTCTTGGAACTCCTTTATGTGGAATCCCAAATTCAGGAAAGGTAAAATTTTTACTTTGATGCAGCCATAACTTTAGAGCTGAAAGGGGCTCTGGCTTCAGAACCCTGCATTTTGCAAACACGAGTATGTGAGGCCCAGAGAAGGCAGCTTGTCCAGGAATAGGACTCTGAATCCAGCACTGAGCCTGTCTTTGGAGGCCTTTGGAGCAATGTCCTATCTTCTTTTTTTTTTTTTACTTTTCTTTAGTATTTTATTTTTTCTCCATATTAAGAAAATGTTTTAGCATCATTTTTACGAGATTTTTGAATTCCAAATTTTTCTCCCTCCTCCCCTCCATTCTTCTGAAAATGTTAGGCAGTTTGATACAGTTTACACATGTGCTATCATGTAAAACATTTCCATTTTCGTATGAGTTTTGAAAAAAGAAATAGATGGAAAGGAAATGAAACCATGAGAAAGAATAAAGTGAAAAAAGTATGCTTCACTCTGCATTGAGTCCATCAGTTCTTTATCTAGATATAGACGGTACTTTTCTTCAGGAGCCCTGTCTTCTTAAGTACATTTCATCAAAGTATGTAAAAAATACGTATCTTAACACCTTCTGGGAGTTATTGTAGCATTGAGCACTGTCAAGTCTCACCATTTGGCCCTTGGGATAGATGACATCTGTCCCCCTTCTCCAGCTTTACTAAGTCCAGAAAACTCCCATCATTAGAAGGTTGGCTACTAGGTTAACCTCAGGAGAGGAGGGATACCTGTAGTGATGAAATGTCAGGTATCTTGAAGCATGAAAATTTATTATAATAACTTTTATTATTTTAGCTTTTTAAACTCAACATTTAGCTCTCTATTCTGCTACTCCTTTTCTAGTCACTCCATCTTAAAAAAGCTTGTTTCATAAATTCATAAGAACACCCCCACATTAATAAAAATTCTCTTTTCTCTCTGCCAATCTGGCTTTTAAAACTTACAGCCGAGTCCAAAAGGATAGTTTACTATTTACTGCAAAAAGTTCATCTAATGGGTTGTCTGATGCCGATGAGTATTCGGTTTCTGGGTCAGCCTTCATTCCAAAACTAATCATCAGGATGTTTATTTCAACCTATGGACCAGGTTTATTGGACCCGTAGGGAACTTGTCATCTTCCTTAGACGTGCTCATCATTTCATCATGGAACTCTCATGACCAGTCCCCAGCATTAGTTTGCTGTTTTGGTGCTTCCTTTACCTGCTGTTTTTTCTTCTCCTATCTCAACTAGGAAGTTAGAAGTGTAAAATTTTATTTTAGTATTTAATAATTTTCTCAGTTTTATATGTATTTCTCATCAACAAAACATAACAAGTTCATCAAAACTAGTGAATAGTTTTCTGTTAATTGAAAAAAACTAGATGGAAGTTTAATTTCTTTCCCAGAGGCCCTAGTCAGCTTGAGACTTTTAACAGAAGACTAATTGCTGCATTGCCTTTCAATTACACTCTAGTGGCCAGTGTTTACCAGAGGCCTTCAAGACCACCATGGTTGACTTGATGGGTTCCCTCTGACACACAGACACATGTGCACACACACACATTACAAATGTAAAATTGTAGTAATTATAACTTATATTTATAAAAACGTTAAGGTTTTTCATCGTTCTTTCAAATGACATTAGCTCCTCTCCAAAGTAGGAGGGCTCTCTGAATTTGTCCAGTAGTCACATGGGTGGTACCCATATTTGAATCACCTTAAGTCCAGCCCTTTAGCAGTCATGCAGCTCCTAAGAAACGAAATGGTAATTGGTTATTTCCAGTTTCAGTGAA
Organism: Trichosurus vulpecula; assembly: GCF_011100635.1. Taxonomy (NCBI): domain Eukaryota; kingdom Metazoa; phylum Chordata; class Mammalia; order Diprotodontia; family Phalangeridae; genus Trichosurus; species Trichosurus vulpecula. The sequence goes on along the minus strand of NC_050578.1, from coordinate 133,020,506 downwards.
GACACTATAAACATGGAAATAAACTGGTAGGGCAGATGTGAAAACCTTTAAAAGGTTGTTAGGTTTTGAAATAGATTCCTGTAGAAGAAAAATAACTCGTGGTTTATCTTTTAATAGTGGTCTACATGTCCATTGATTTTAGTTAGAGTCCTGCCTAGGAGGAGTGAAATGTGGTCTATTTGAGTAATTCCATTTCTTTTAAGGCCCTTCCAGCCAGCCATGACTCATTGACCCTTGGATACTTGTGTATGGTTTTCCTAATATCAGGTAGCATGACAGCTAACCCTTTTAAAAATTCTGTTCTAATGTTTTACCATGATGTGGAAATGGCCCTCGATTTTTGAAGACTGTTCTAGAATACAAGCACTGGCAGATATTGACAAGCTGGAAAGTCTTCACATTTTAGGTAACCAGAAATAGCCTTTCATTGAGGGACCAGTCACAGCAAGACATGGAAGAGCAGAGACCAACGTGAAGTGTCTTGGTGTGTATTGTTGAAAGGAAAGGCCCACTAATAAATTCCTCAAAAGCATCACACACCCCTCCTCCAGCTGTAACAGAAGAAGCAAAACTGGATGATGCTTCTGTAAGGTGTGGGTGCTTTCTAGAGCTCCAGCTTTAGCCCTTCCTCCTTCCCTATACCTTACCTGCACTGGAAAGCTCATTCTCCCAATTTCATTTGCCCCCTTCATGCTGATGACTCCCAAACACATCTGCTTTGAAAGTGCAACTGAGCTGAAACGCTTTATTTCTGAATACCTCTATTGCTGCCCCACTTGTACTGGTAGTAACCACAGAATGTATGTGCCAAGCCAAACATAGCCATTTTGTGTATCTCCCTGCCCCAACCAAAAGTGGCCTTGCTGTTTGTTATTTTGGGCTTTCTCAACAGCAAACTTTATTACTGGGTCCTTAATAAATTCTTTGGACTAAAACTACTCATTCCACTTATCCTTCACCTCCCCTTACTACTCATTTTTAGAACCTCTTTAGTGGGCTCATGTAGCAGTCTTGAGTTTCTCCTTTGTTACTGCCAAACTAATCTCCCTGAAGTATCACTAAGGTCATGTTACTACCACATTCAAGTTTTGGCTGCATGCTTCTGAAGCCCTCTGACTGTAGATAACATTACTATGGCTTTTACTTGTAGATGAGTATATGCATTCCATCAGATCACATTTCTGCAACTCATGAACATTCCAAAACAGCTTCCTCAGTGTCCCAGGCATGCACCACACTAATTTCTGCAACCCGATGTGTACTGTTTTCCCAAATGCATTTCATCCTGAATGAATCTTTCACACACCCTCGCATAATGTAAGAAAATGATATAAACTAAAAAAAAAGGGGAGGGGTTCCCCTTCAAAAGCAGTTTTAACAAATCTGGAAAAAAGTAATCCTTGGGTTTGGGACAATTAGACCAAAAAAGGGGGGATGGAAGAGTTTATTACCATATTCTATTTGTGGTTTGGTTTTGCTTTTAAATTTTAATTTTTTTCTAATTTTTCAGTCTCGTAAAAAATGACCTTTAAGAAAAGGCCTACACAACATGCAGAAGTTTTTTCGCTGGGTATCAGGATTCCTTTCTGATGTCTTTCTGAGAAAGGATTTTATTCTTACTAACAGGAGAAAAGGCAAATTAGGTGTAGCAAAAGGCAAAAATCTCATTCTTCAGTCATCAAAGGCAACAATATGAGTAGAATATTTTCCAGAGTTTAGTTTTAGCCATATCCGGTTTTTTTGTGAAACGTGATCATCAAAATTAGAGCCAACGAGTCAGTAAATGAGGACGGAAATGAATAAACCCCATTCACAAAATGACTTTCTACTAAAGCTGCCTTTCCAGCATGAAGCGGATCCCAAACCTTCTCAAACAGCCAGAATAGTCGGAATAGCTTATGGCACTAAAAGATTTGTCAGAATGTGCCCAGTTTGGACTAAGCGCTGTTGAAAGACTTAAAAAGATATGTGTGTACACACACATACACACACACACACACAAACACTCTTTAAAACGAAGCACAGAATAGGAATCTGCGTTCAAAGCAGCTTTCAGCCGAGTTCTGCCCCTCTGAAAACAAACCTATCATTTGATTCAAATGACAGCACGCTCCATGCTTGGACAAAACCCCTCGAGGAGACCCGAGGGAAAGAATCATGCGGGGGCACGGTCTGGAGAACAGAGGCACTCTCGGTGCAGGTGGAAGGACAGTCACTCAATGGCAGGTCCCTTCCCGCTCATTGCGAGATGGTCAGAGCCCGGCCTTTAGACCGTCCAAACCCGCCCTTGGGACTCAGCAGCGGCCCTGGTCAGCTCCTGGCCGCGGCCCACACGGACCGCGGCTTCCTTTTCAGCGACTTCTCTAAAAGCCCAAACAGTGCTCCACCCCGCTCTGGAAAGTCACGTTTGGCACTGTCGGTGACATTCTATTAGGGGGCCTCTTATGTGCCCAGGCCCTGCGCTGGTGCCGAGGACCGGCAAAGGGGCCCAGGCAAAACACAGGAAGAGCCAGCCCCCAAAGGGAGAGAAGTGGGACGTGGAGGGATTGGGAAGCGCCCCTGGAGAGGGCAGGGCTGGAGCCGGAGGACGGTGGAGGAGAGAGAACGTTCCAGCCGACGGCCAGCGCGTTACTGCTGGGTGGAGGACAGCAGCAAAGATAGCGCACCCCACGCAGCCGCTGCGAGTCAGGAGAGCGTTCCAGACCCGAGCAGCGAGACGCCGCACGCATGCGCGCTCCGGGACTCGTGCCCGGCCACGCCCCCGCGCGCGGTGACGTAGCGCGTACACGCCCACCCTCGCTATGACGGCAACGGGCGGAATTTTTCAAAATGGTTCTGAGGCTGGACCGTCCGGCTCCTGGCGGGATCTCGGAGGTGGCCGTGCTGCCGCCGCCGCTGCGCGGAGCGGCGGCCTAGAGAGCCGAGCCTGATGGGCGCCGAAAGCGGCCGGCTGCCTGGAGCGCCGCTTCCGAGGGACTGCGGAAAGGAGCGAGTCCAGCGGACGGCGGTGACAGTTCAGAAACATGGCGGCTTCCATCGGGAACAAGATAGAGGTGAGAGCAGGGGACGGGGACGGCTCGAAGGGCCGCGGCGAGAGCGCTGGGCCGGGCAGGCTGGATCCGAGGCCTGGGCGGGCCCTTGGGAAAAAGCACTTAAGTGAGACCGGGGCCGGCTTCAGGCGAGACCACTCCGGAGGAGGCGGGAGGAGCGCGGGCCGGACCACTTCCGAGGAGGCGGGGGAGGGGGGTGGGGGAAGAGTGTGGACCAGACCACTTCCGAGGAGGCGGGGGGGGAGGAGTGTGGAGCAGACCATTCGGGGAGAGGCGCGGGGGCTCCAGATCTCCCGGGACTCCCGCCGCAGCTGCCGCCGGGACCGCGGGCCCCCGCCCCCGTCCCTGGGGACGGCGGTTTCCTGGGCGGCAGCTGCGGCGGGAGCGGGGGCCCCCTGGGTCCACCCTCCGGGGGTGAAAGGAGCTCAGTGTGCAGTGGCAGCAGCCCCGAGCCAGCAGCACCATGTCCTGTCCCCGGGACGGCTCGGCCATCGAGGTGAGCCCTCAGCGACTCCGGGAACGACCCGGGCTGGCCTCTGGGAACGCCCCCTGTGCCCCTTGCGCCCCCCCCCGCCCCAGCTCCACCGGGGCGACCTCCGTTCTCTTCCCCCCTTTCTAACTGGGCGTCCGGTGTTTCAGGATTTCAGAGTTGGAAACCTCCTTGGGAAGGGGTCGTTCGCCGGGGTCTACAGAGCAGAGTGCCGACGCACGGGTCTGGAAGTGGCCATCAAGATGGTGAGTGCCGGGGACTCGGTCCTCGTGCTGACTTGGCCGGAGCCTGCCCGGGACAGCCCCGAGCGCCGCGGTTTGTGGAGGAGGATTTCCACCCGGAGTCTGGTGTATAGGAGGAGGCTGCGAGGCAGCCCAGTGCATAGAGAGCCCTGGGCCTGGAGTCGGGAGGACCAGAGTTCAGATCTAGCCCTGTGACCCAGGACAGGTCACTTACCTCTGTTTGCCTTAACCCCCTGGAGAAGGCGATGTCAAACCCCTGGAGAATCTTTGCTAAGAAAACCCCGTGGGGTCACCAAGAGACTGAACAACAGGCTTGTTTTTAAACAAGTATAGGAACTTGGTTTGTAGAAGTTTTTCGTTCTGCATGCCCGTAGAGGCAGCTCTTATGATTGGACAAATCCAGTACCTGTTTTAAGAATCTAATTTCTCTTTGTAGCTGTTGTTTACAATATGACAATTATGAACGTTTCCATCTCCAAAGAACACAAAAACTAGAATTGCATGTGAAACTGTGACTCTATTAGGTATAATTGTTATTTTAAATTTAGCATGGCACTCCCGGTTCTTCCCTGCCTATGCCCTCTTCTAACATCCTTCTGCTGTTTTGGGTATTTTTTCAATATTTCATTGACATTTTTCATTAGATCATTTGTAGAAGTAATTTAAGCCCCCACTTCTTTATAGGGCTATGTTGGACCTGCTAATTCAGAGTAATATAGAACTTTGGCTGGAAGAAACCACACAGATTATCTAGTCCAGCTCCTGCATTACACACATGAGGATACTGAGGCACAAAGAAATTGAGTGACTTGCCTCTGTATGGTGAGGCAGACAGAAAGTTGCAGAGCTGGGATTGCAGCCCTGCTTACTGATTCCAAATCTGGTTCTCTTTCCGCTATACCCTTCTGCCAAAAATTAGTCTAAAATAACACCATCCCTCCTCATTAGAGAACCAGAAGTACACATCAAAGCCAGAATCATCTTGTTTATAAATGGAAGGGAGAGAGGGTTTTCTTCAATGTTTTCTTTTTATACCTCCGGTAGGGTTCAAAGTCAGGGATGAGAAAGGACAGCTGGTTGTAGGGCCAGGGCACAGGCAAAAAGCTGAAGTAATGAAAAGCCCATTTTAAAAATCCAAGTTAATTAGTTCAATCTAAAATGTTATTTCCTTTTTTTTTTTTTCCTATCTGATAGGTAGATTTGAAACGGACTTCCCTGAAATTACCTCTCCTGGGTTTGTATCTAATATAATGTTCTTCTTGTTTTCAGTCATGTCCAACTCTTTGTGATCTCATTTGGGCTTTTCTTGACAAAGATACTGCAGTAGTTTGCCCTTCCGTCCTCCAGCTCATTTTACAGATGAGGAAACCGAGGCAAACAGCATGAAGTGACTTGCTCAGGGTCACACAGCTAGGAAGTGTCTGAGGTCAGAGTTGAACTCGGGATGATGACTCCAGTCCCACTGTTCTATCCACTGCAGTGCCACCTAGTTGCCCCTATCTAATAGAATATTTCATTGTAAAAGTAGTTATTTTCCCTCTGTTTGACAGTGCAAAATTTACATTTAACATTAATATTAAAAATTTTTTAGATTGATAAAAAGGCCATGCGCAATGCAGGGATGGTCCACAGGGTCAAGAATGAAGTGGAGATACACTGTCAGCTGAAACATCCTTCTATCCTGGAGGTGAGAGGAAGCCAAAATGAGAGCAGTAACTCCCAGTGAGGCTGTATTTGTCCCAGGAATCATTTATTAACTTATCTTTCCTTTTTCTGTATTTCAGCTTTATAACTATTTTGAAGACAGCAATTACGTGTATCTGGTATTAGAAATATGTCATAATGGAGAAATGAACAGGTATCTGAAGAATAAAACAAACCCTTTCTCTGAAAGTGAAGGTATGTTCTTCAAAAAATTGAATATAGTTTAACATGTTAATTTTTGGTATTCTTATAAGACAAACTTAATATCTATATGTTTTGTTTTAAGACAATAGTTAACGCCCAACAAATCCTCTTTCAGAGTATATTGCCTTAGAAAGTTTAATCATAGAAAGAAGGGAAGTGTTAAAGCACCCTTTTCTTAAAGACTAATGTATGTTTTAACTGGTCTTGAGTTGTTATTTTTGCAAAAATCATGAAAATAGAAAAATTTCAGCTTCTAGTCTGAGTCAGTAAAAGGGCTTTTTAGAGGGCCTTAATGCCTTAATTAGACTATGTTCTTATTAACCAAAAAAACCTCTAAACTAGTTAGGTAAGATGAGGTGGTGTGTTTGCTGGTTTGCTAGTGAAAGCCACAATTGTATCTGGCTTGGTGCTTAAAGTACTGCCTCAGGGTGACCAGTCATCCAGGTAGAGGTAGGAAAATATAGAAAATGCCCCTGATTATCTCGTGTAAAAGTAATCCTCATCACAGATTCTTTTTTTTTTTAACTTGGCTATTCTTCAAAGCTAACTGAATATTCATATGTCATTTGAACCTCACAGCAACCCACTAAAGTAGAGTAGATGTTACTTTTCATTTTATAGATGGAAGAACAGTCTCACACTAGGTAAGTGACTGGTTTAAGGTCTCATAACTAATACACAGGAGAGGTGGTAATAAAATTCAGGTTTTATGACTCCTATCAAGAGAAGGCATCCCTATAAGAGGAAATCTGATCTCTTGATCTCATAACTCCCTCTTATTTCTTGCTGCCATCTGGGACAAAGAAGTAGTAGTTATATGATATCTTTAGCAGTGGCAAAGCTATAAGCCATTACAGTAGAATAACTATAGTACCACTTTGCCATTCTATCGTGTAAATGGGGATCTTTCTGGCAGTGATTTTTTTTTTCGGCCTCCAAACAGCTCGACAATTCATGCACCAGATCATCACTGGAATGCTGTATCTTCATTCTCATGGCATATTACATCGGGACCTCACACTTTCCAACCTCTTACTCACACGTAATATGAATATCAAGATTGCTGATTTTGGCCTAGCAACTCAATTGAAAATGCCAAATGAAAAGCACTATACGTTATGTGGAACTCCTAATTATATTTCACCAGAAGTTGCCACAAGAAGTGCACATGGGCTTGAGTCTGATGTTTGGTCCCTAGGGTGTATGTTTTACACATTGCTTATTGGTAGACCCCCTTTTGACACTGACACAGTCAAAAACACATTAAATAAAGTGGTATTGGTAGATTATGAAATGCCAACTTTTTTGTCACAAGAGGCCAAGGACCTTATTCATCAGTTGCTTCGTAGAAATCCAGCAGAACGTTTAAGCCTGTCTTCGGTGCTGGATCATCCTTTTATGTGTCAAAGTTCTTCAGTGAGAATTAAAGGTTCAGGAACTATTGAAGATTCAATAGATAGTGGACATGCTACCATTTCTACAGCACTTACTGGTTCTTCCAGTGCCAGTATAAGTGGTTGCTTACCCGACAAGAAAAGACTATTGTTTGGTCAGCCACTTCCAAATAAAATGACTATATTTCCAAAGAATAAGAATGTGAGTGATTTTTCATCTGGTGATGGAAGCAGTTTTTATAATCAGTGGGGAATTCAAGGACAAGAGATCGATCATAGGGGCCGGGGAAGACTGCTTCAAGATGCTGAAGAAAGGCCACATTCTCGATACCTCCGCAGAGCCCACTCCTCTGATCGATCCAGTACTTCTAGTGGTCATTCTCAAGCCAAACCACCCACTGTGGAGCGTTGTCACTCAGCAGATGTCCTCTCAAAGCCCAACAGAAGGGGGTGGCCTGAAAATGAGGAGCGGTTTTCACCTGTTGACAGCAATGCCAATGTTTTTCACATATTTAAAGAAAATATTTCAAATATTCCTGATTCTTTTGGAAAATCTGATAAAGACCAAGCACGGTAAGATTATTCTGTCAACTCTCTTATGCAATAATTCCTATTCAACAAGCATTTATTAAGTCTATTTATGTTTTAGGCACCAAAGGTACAAAAACAAAAATCACAGCTGCCTCTTCCCTGCAGGAGCTTATATTCTGCTGGAGGATTGGGGAGGTATACAACATGTGTTCTGATAATTAGAGGTAAAATACATATGAAATCAACACTAAGTCATTTCAGGGGATGGCGAACACCAAGAATTGGGCCTGAAAGGACTTGTGTAGTAGGGGGCACTTGAACTAGACCTTGAGTGGATCCACCAGATTATAAGAAGCCATTTACAAGGAGCCTTTCCTGGTCCTCCGTAGCGTTCTTCCTCTGAGATGATCTCCAATTTATCCTTTTACATCTTTTTTGTATGCAATTGGTCTGCATGTTGTCTCCCCCAATTAAAAAGTGAGCTGCTGGAGGACAGGTGCCGTTTTTGTGGCATGCTACCTGACACATAGTAGGCTCTTAATACAATTGTTGGCTTGACATGAGACAGAAATGAGGAGAAAATCTATTTTGGGTATAAGGGGAAAACCCATATAAAGGCATTGAAGTGAAAGATGGAATGTCATATGGGGGGCCATTTTGGCTGGAAGGTAGAGCTCATGAGAGCAGTCTGGAAAGACAGATTGGATCCAGGCCGTGAAGGGCTTTAAATGCCGAACAGGAGATCATATTTGTCTTAGAGACAGAAAGAAACCACAGACACTTCAATCCCATGTTGAGGTCTGTGCTTTAGGAATATCATGTTGGTAGCATGAAAGGAGAGCCTGCAGTTACAGAGAACAATTAGAAAGAGATAAGCATGGTAAGCGTTTCCACAAATCGAGTGTCTCTGTCATTGAGGAGGAAGGGATGGACGCAAGAGATTTATGGGGTTGGACCGGATAGGACATGGCAGTTAATTAGGTGTGGGAGGGATTCAGAGGGAGTGAAGAATAAGATGATTTGGAGGTTGAGAACCTAGTGACTGGAAGATGTGGGGAGGTCCGAGTTCCATTTTAGAAGTGTGGAATGTGGGATCCAGGGGGCATTCACATTGGTGGGAGCTGAGGAGCTTGGTGAGAGGAATAGGCCCGATCCCTTCCATTCCTTAGGGTAATGAGCTCCTTTATTCGCCATCATTCACCCTTAGGTGTCACGCTGATAAATAGAAAAGACACCAAGATAACCTTGGTTTCTGAACTCAAGTGGCGCCTCCTACCCAAGGCCTTTCTGACCCAATTCCTAGTGCTTCCTCCTCCCTCTCATTACTTAGTATTTACTTCGTATTCTGCATTCTTAATTTTGTTAAGCTTAATTGACATGCAGAATATTGTTTCTAGCCTTTTTTTGTCCTTTATTGAGAAACCAAATCAATTTCTAAAAGAGGCCTTTTCTGCCCAAGAAAGAGAACAGAAGACGAGTTAATCTCGAGTATTACACAAAAAGATGCCACTAGAGGAAAACTGCGAAGCCATCTTCTTATTTCTTCTCTTTTTCTGCTAACTTGGAGTGTTCTTACCATTTGTGTTTCTAGAATAGCATTTTTTAACATCAAGAGATAAACTCGCTATGGGAACACAGCGAGCATTGCTTTAATATTTTGCCAATAAAAAGCATTTAGAGTAGCATCTGACCTAGTAAAGAAACATTAACCTTAAAAGAGGCCTTTCCTGATTCCTTCCCTTGTTAGTGCTTGTGGTTCTCCCCAGCAGACTATAAGGTGGTTTTTGTCATCATGCGTCCTTAATTTGCCTCCCCAGTACCTGACATTGCACATAGAATAAATAATCATAAATGCTTGTTGAAATGAAGAAACATGATTTCTTTTGTGCAAATTTTCTTCTTTCAAATGAAAATATCTTCATGTTGATTTTTGCTGAATCATGAAACCATCATGTTTTATTCTACTCTAGTTCTCCCCATCCAGGAAGATCTGCTTTTCCATTTTCAGACCAGACATCTCAATCCGAAACAGTTCAGCAGTGGTTTGGAAACTTGCAAACAAATGGTAAGTATTTGTGGAGTATTGTTCCATGAAGATGACTCACTACCTCCCCATCTACTTGGAAGGAGTTCTAATTAGTAGTAGGTTTGTCCTTATGTGGAGCTGAAACTCCCATTGGGTCTAGTTCTCCCCTAAGGGCTTAAACAGGTTTACCTAGTATTTGCTGTCTTCCACCTGATAGTCCTTCAAATAGTTGTTCTCCCTGAGTTTTTTTTTCCTCTTCAGATGAAAACTCTCCATTTCCTTCAGCCAGTTCACATAGGGTGTCCTCCCTAGCCCCATCACCATTCTGGTCAGTGTCCTTCCCAAGATCTGGCCGTTATAGCGTGTGCCAGCATGGTGTGTTATCTAAGCAGGACTCTCTTCTCCCTGTTTTGGACACTCTGCTTCTCTTGAGAGATTACAGCCTGAGATTACAGGAGCTTTTTTGGTCTCTGTGACCTACTGTTGACTCATGTTGAACTTGGAATTCATTAAAGCCCCAAAACTCTCCCTGTGAAATGTTGTCTTGCTAAGCCTGCCTCGCCTTGTGCTTAGAGGCAAGAATGTACTAGAAAGACCCTATACTTGGACCCTCAAAAACTGTTAGCATCCTGCTCTGCTACTTAGCAGCTTCTCAACCTAGGACAAGTCATTTGTCCTCCCTGAGCCCCGGCAGCTTCTTCTGTAAAATGGGTTGGACTAGATTTCAAAGGTCTCTTCCAACTCTAATGTTCTGTTTTTAGTCTAATGAACCAATAGAAAGGGAATTTAAAGACAGATAACCATGTAAATGGACGTGACTGACAGTCAGTATGGCTCAGAGTTTTAGCCAGGATGTTATGTGAAAAAGGCAATTGTAGCTCCCTAATGGAAGCGGAGACCAAGGCAGCATAGGAAGGCAGGACACAGAGGGAAAATTTCCATGTGTAAATGGCAAGAATGGGGATAGAGGAGAGTGTTAAGAAGTGTCCCTTTTTTCACCCTGCATATGGAAGGGGATTGAGCCCACTACTTATATGGTACCCAGTGAACTTATATTTTTCAAGTAGAAGCTGATGTGGCCATCTTAATCCCCAGATGGTATAACTGCACACTAATTAGCCACGGATTCTGCTGTAACCTAAGCATATATTTAAGCATCTGCCATTTAGTTATTATTTTAACGATTGAAAGGTAGTTGGGATGCTGAGCATTTTTAACTGGAAAACGGGGCAGATACCCAGAAGGGTGGGATGGGAAGAAATCAAATGGGCCACAGTGATTAAAAAAGAAGCAGAAGGAAAGGAGGAGATCTTGCTTGAGTATTATATTACCTACTAGACAGAAGTCATAACCTAATGAGCATGTAATTTAAGCAGTGGTTTAAGTAACATGAATTTTGAATCCTTTCCTATTATTTACATTTTTTTTTCCAGTATCCCAAAAGGGAATTAATTTGTTCACGGACAGCTGTTGGGGAAGGGAATGCAGGTTTACATAATTGTTTATGTAGCTATCACCTTTCTTAGCCTTTGAAAACACAGTTTTCAGTCAACATCTTCATCTGAAATGGAAGAACATTCAGTACTCACAGAAGAGTATTCATTTTATTTAGTACAGCTGCTGCAATTAACAGATACATTGTTTACTGTAATCCGTCATTAAAAGGAGAGGGAAGAGAAAAGCACAAGCTGTATGATATTTTTAAAAATACAGTGAAGATTTTAAATACACTTTGAAAGATTGATCCATGTGTTCCATGAGGGAGATGGTTCTGGTCATTTGTTTTAAGAAATACTCTGAGGTCTACATAATAGGAAAACAAGGAAGTCCTTTTATAAAAATTATTTTTAAATTCCATTGATTGCAACAACATTTTTAAGCCTTGACAGTGCAAGTACTATACAGTTTTTTTCCATAAACTTAGAACAGTTTTGTATTAACTCTTTTATTGTGTGTGGTTTTTTTAAGCCCAGTTAAGAGAGGCCCCTGTTCACATCAGCATTAACTCGAACAGAAATGTCCAGGGTCATCCAGATTTGCAGGACACAAGGAGAAATGCATGGACTGACAGGATGGGTAACAGGGATACAGATGTTTCGGACAATGCACATTGTGTCAAACAGTCAAATGCCATGACATACATGCCTGCATGTCACCGTGAACCTGAAACTGTGCAGCCCGTGCCTGTGTTTGGCTCACATCCCGTCTCTGAGCCAAGCAAGTCTAGAAGCATGGAACCCCAAACGGGTCACCAGAAGCGAACCTTTCGGAGCGTGACCTCTCCTTTGAATGCCCGGAGGCTAAAGCCCATCAGGCAGAAAACGAAAAAAGCCGTGGTACGTCTTCCAGGTTCTGACTGTCCATTAAGCGGAAGAGCATAATCAAAGGTTGACACAGTATCTCATTGAACACAGTCGCTGATAGGGAAACAGTGTTGGTCTGTGACAGCGCTACCTTTCTCTTGCTCCAGGTAGCTTATGGTCACTGCTGCTCGTGCCCACCGCATGAAGAGATGGTGGTGATGAAGGAGATAGTTAATGAGACAGCGCTTCTCCTTTGTGGGTAGTTTAGACGTGGGTGGTCAGCTGGTGATGGGAAGTGTAAAATGTTCAAATTCAGTTCCACAAGCATGTGTGAAGGAAGCACCTACTTTGTCCCAGGCACTACTAGAGATGACTATGATTACAATGAACAGCTTCTGAAATACCAGAGATAATGTGCTGGGTGTTAGTTTATTTTTGAAATCAAAAAACCCATTTCATCTTATAATATCAGACTTTTGAGTTAAAATTGATGCTTTTTTATTAATTTGTTTTTAGTTTTCAACATTTACTTCCATAAGATTTTGAGTTCTAAATTTTCTACCTTTCTCCTCCCTCCCCAAGACAGCGTGCAATCTGATACAGGCTTTACATATACATTCATATTAAACATAATTTCACATTAGTCACAAAATTGATGCTTTTGTTAAATATCACTATCCCAATTCACTCCCCCATGGAATCCTCCCTTCCAACAAGAAAAAGAGTTAAAGCAAACCATGGACTATGACCAGTGAGCATGTCTGTGGCATCCTCCACTTGCAGTCCACATGAATGGTCACAGTGTTCCAATATCATTCAGTGGGGAGTATTGGATTGTAACTGAAGGCCCTGAATGTCAGAGCTAGTACTGACATTGGCTGTGTGACCTTGGGCAAGTCATTTACCTCCATGTGCCTCAGTTTCCTCATTTGAAGAACCACAGAACCTCCAACAGGGGATGCACTAGATGAATGACTTTTCAGGACTGTCCTGTGCTTCTATCCACCTTCCTATGAAGGAAAGTGTTTCAGCATCAGTTCTTTGGGATCAAGATTGGTCATTAGGTTCGTGCAAATGCTGCTGTCTTCTTAGTGGTCATTGTGTATGTTGTTGGTCCTGCTTTCTTTTGTTCAGCATCAGTTTATAGGTCTGTCCACATTTCTCCAAATTTTTCATACTTGTCTTTTTTTATAACAGTTGAATGATATTCCATGTTTCCTTGACTATGGAATGATGATCATAATAGCACCCAGCTCCCAGGGGTGTTGTGAGAACCAGATGAGATTCTCTTTGTACTTTGTACAGTACTTAGCCTAGTGCCTGGCACATAGGAGTTATATAAATGTTAGCTGTGCCAGCTGCTGTTACCATCACCATCATAATAGCACAGTTACTTAAGCAGTTCCCAACCAATGGGCCTCCACTTCATTTCCTAACTCTGCAAGTATCTTGCTGAATATTTTGTTAGAAATGGAAACTTTTCCTACATCTTTGGCTGTGTTGGAGGTTTGAACCTTTTAGTCACTTCTCTTTAGTAATTACAAATTGATTTCCGGAAGAGCCAGATGAGTTCATAGCTCCACCAGCAGTGCGTTAAATGTGCCAGACTCCTGTGGTTTCTTCAGTGTTGACCATTCCAGTCTTTTATCTTTGCCAGTTTGCTTGGTGTGATGTGAAATCTCAGAATTCTTTTATTTTAGTGATTTTGCACCCCCCCCTTAGATGGTTAACAATTTTCATTTCTTCTTTTGAAAACCATTCATCTCTTTGGACCACTTATCTCTTGGGGGACTTGCACATTATAGGTTACTTGATTCCCATCAGAAAAATAAACTGAAAAGCTAATTTTTAACAGTAAACTTTTAAAGCTTATTTTTTAAAAGTATGAAAAAGTCATCTTAGATGAACTAAAATGGTATTTTGGCTACTAAAATTCTAAGCATCTTTGCCTTCTCCTAATTAATAGTAAATGTCAGTCAGGATCCGTCTGCTTTCTCTGTTTCCTCCTCTGTTCTACCTTCTTTGTTTACATATACATCCCCACCTCTCCTGCCACCTGCTTCCTCAGGGGCTGTGTCACACCTGGGGACAGCTGCTCACTCTTGCTGCCTCTTTTAAAAGGTTGGCCCCCTAGTGCATGCAGGCTAATACAGGGAACAAGGAAGCAGCGACACGAGAGATGAATTTGGCATTAATGTTGTCACCTCCCGTGGTAAGATAAACCTGATGTTGAATTTCTCTTTATGTGACATCAGGCATTCCCAATAAGCCACAAAGAAATGCTTTTGATTGTTGTTTTCAGGTGAGCATACTTGATACAGAAGAAGTGTGTGTGGAGCTGCTGAAGGAGGTGGCCTCCCAAGAGTATGTGAAAGAAGTTCTTCAGGTTTCTGGCGATGGAAATTCGGTAAACTGTCCCCCTGTCTTTATTACTTAACCATTTAATCAGTTTGAAGGGAAAAGCCTTTCAGTGGGAAGCTACGGTGGTGTCTTAAAAAACACTTTTTCCTCTCAGGTTTGATTTGTTCTCTGGGCTGCCGAGGCTTCTGGAAATACATTTATCCTAGGATTTGTTTAAATCCCTGTGTGATCTAACGGAATAAAATCTAAGTTTGTCTTAATGTATTTTGAAATTAGCATTAAACAGCAACTGAACTCTAAACAAAATCAGTGGATCGTGATGGTTCTAACCTATTCAGGAGTTACTTTTAAGAGGGAGGTTGCCCGCAGTATCTGCTGCAGTCACTCCTAAGCTACAATGCCTGTATTCAAAGATGGTTGGTTTATTTTTGTATAATTTATTGAATCAGTTTGTCAATAAAAACACTTAATTGTAGAAAGAATACCTCTAGAATCCGTGTAATATGTCGTCGTAGAAGCAGGGACAGCTAGTGGTGTGTTGGTTTCATGGCCTTTAGTTAGAACATAAATAATCTCTAGATTAACAGTGTGAAATTCTGCTTTTTCTTTTCACAGATCACAATTTATTATCCAAATGATGGAGAAGGTTTCCCTCTTGATAACAAACCACTCCCTCTTCCCAAAGATGTGACTAGGTATAGCTTTGATTCTTTACCAGGTACGTCATTTTCTTTCTTAAATACCCTTGCCAGAAAGATAGAGCAGGTTACATAGTTTAATAAAAGAAACAATAATAATTATAATAGTTGCGCACATTTATATAGTTCTTTAAGGTTTGTGAGGTACTTTTCCTCCAATTGTCTCATTAGGTCATTGTAGTAGTTCTATCAGATAGATGTGAGTGGTATTATCCCCATTTTACAGATGAAGGAGCAGGCTCAGAGAGGTTCAGTGAGCAGCCCCCAGGGTTTCACTGTTGTGCTCTGTAGGATTTGAACTCAGGTTTCTCATGACTGAAGTTCAGGAATCTTTCTGATACATAATGTGTGTGTGTGTCTGCATGAGTGTGTGTAAAACTTTCCTCTACTATAGACATGGCTGGGTCATACCTGAGGATACATAATGTGTCTATTTCACTTCTGTTGCTGTTAGTTTTTGTAATAGGGTTTTATTGTTTTTTTCACTGATTAAAAACTGATTCTAAAGGCTATGCCATAGCATTCCATGAAAAGAATTTTACTTGTCCGAATTCTTAGTAGTTGTAACGATTAGCCTTGATTAATGAAACTTGCCTCCCTTCTCTTGGTAAAGGGAAAGAGTATCGCATACACTCACTGTCAACCAGGATCATGGGATTGGTTGATTATGCTTAACTTTTTCTTTGCTATAAAGTTGGATTCATTACTGGAATATAGTATATCTGAAAATGACATCCATTAAAAAAAGCTCTCAGCCAAACTTATTTTTAAAATGGGTATGTGCATATACACACATATATTTAAAAATGAGTTTTACATTTACAGTGGTTATACACACATACACATTGTCATGCTATGTGTCTGTGGCTAATTTTTATCATAACCAGGTCAAGTTGCTTCATGCCATGTTTCTGATATTCAATATTTGTCTGTTATATGAAGATCACTTAAATATTAGCTAATAATAGGCTCTCAATTTCAGAGTTTGAATAATGTTCCTTTTCAGTGCTCAAGAGTCAGATTTTATCAGAAAAGGTTGACTTCTTAAAATTGAGAAATAGATTTATTGAAAAGACTGGAAGCTGCCACATAAAGATCCATTGTGGCAACTAGGGAATGTTTAGCCTCAAAAAGAAAAGACTTGAGGACATGAGTTTGCTATCTTTTGATGAGGACTTAGGTCTATTTTCCTTGGCCCCAGAGAGCAGAACTGAGATTAAGGGGGGGAGGAAGTTACAGGGAGCTGTGTCAACCCAGAGGAGGAATTTCCTAATAATTAGAGCTCTCTCAGATTGGGGAGGGGGGTGTTGCCTTGCTGTTAGTAAGATGTGCTGGTCCTTGGAGGGCTTCAAGGAGACTCATTTGATTTAAGGATGTATTCTTTAAAAATAGTAGAATTTTATAATACAGACTCCGTATTACCTTTGACACTCCAAAGACTGCCAATTCATCAGCTGCTTTGGAACTTTATTGTGCCGTGTGGTATTTCACCTTGTTTCATAGAAGTGGACTTAGGAATGTTTTGTTTAACAGAAAATCTGTGTTGATGTGACACATGGACTAACCCGTGAACTCAGATGTTTAAAGACTAGCAGGAGCTATTGTGCAGTTGCAAGACTTGCAGGTGCTAGTTTTCATTCCGCTGATATGTCTTCCAGTCATCAGTGTTTCTTCTCCCGTTGTCCCTACAGAAAAATACTGGAGAAAGTATCAATATGCTTCCAGATTTGTGCAGCTTGTGAGATCTAAAACACCCAAAATCACTTATTTTTCAAAATACGCTAAATGCATTTTGATGGAGAATGCTCCTCACGCTGATTTTGAAGTTTGGTTTTATGATGGTAAGCGCTCACTTAACAGTAATCGTACTGTTTCCTTCTGGGAATATCCCTGTTTATTATGTTATGAAATCCAGCAGAACCCTGTTTGTGATGCAATTTGTTATTGGACATACAGCACATCAAACATGTGCCAAGTCGTGTGTGTGGTAGTATCTATTGACACTTGAAATGAGAGGCAAATGAAGGCCGTTTTTTACTTTGATTTAAAAATACATCCACATCACCATTTTCCCCATCATAGTTTTGATGTATCAAGGGTTGGCATAAGAAATTAAATGGGAATTTTGGGGGAGTTTTGCAAAAGCTTTAGACAGCACAGAAAAAGTTTAGGAACTCAGAAATGCATAAAATATGTATAGTATTATATCATATCAACCCAAATTTTACAATAAGGTGCTCCAAACACTCCATTAAAAAAAAATTCAGACTTTTTCTCTGGGACAAGGGAAGGGCCAAAAATTGTTATGTGCATTTTCTAGATCATGGGTGTGCCATGTGCCTAAACGCCTTGATACAGAAAGGATAACTGTAAACACAAATATGTCAGATCCTGAAAAAGTATTGTGTGGTCATAGTAAAATGTTTTTAAAATACATTTTAAAATTTTCCTGAATTTTTTGGTATGCATTTCATTCAATTTAAGTCTCCTCATGGTCTTTTCAGACCAAGTCCATCATTTGGGGTTAGGTTCCCTGTCTTATACAGAGTAGGAACAGGTAGCTGTGTATACACAGCAGTGCTTAGAAGAGAGACAGTTTTATGGGTGGTGGATACTTTATCCCATGATGCGGATAGCAGCCCCTCTAATCAACAGTTTGGGAGAGGTGCTGGGCCTGAAAAATCGGATCTCCCTGCATCCATTTTGGCCATGACTGTCTCCACACTTCATGGCCACATGGCCCTGGGCAAGGTGCTTCAACTCTGTGTATTCTGTAGACCAGAGGTATCAAAGCTGCCCTGCTCCTGCTGAACTCCTGAGTGTGGCGGGAGCCAGAGGAAAATGTAATTGAGAAATGTTTGACAAAATAAATAAAAATGCAATATAGTGTCCATTCATGGTTTTGAAAGTCAATATGTCACCTGCAGGAATCTGTTTCTATTTGAGTTGGATACCATAACTCTTTAAAATGAAGTTGCCAGCCTGCATCAGTAGAGGGAGTTTTCTCGCCTGGGAATTCCCTATAACAGTGAAATCACAGGTTCAGTTCCTGTCTCTGTCTCCAGACTTCCCTAGGATAATGTTTGTCTGGATGACATGCATACAGTACTCAGTGGACCTGTGCTGAAAGGCTCCCTGTTTGGTAAGACTGGGCAGAATTTGGACTCTGCTGGCATGGTTCTTGGTGCTTGGCAGGTTCACCCGCACGCTATCATGGGGCATCCAAATATGACTGGAGGTGTCTGTTGGGGAAAAAAATGGAGAGTATGGTGAGCTGACCAGCAGGAAATAAATGATGTCTTCCTGGGGGCAAAATTGTATGCGATCTTTCAGTGAAAATAATCTTATAATGCTTTGTAAAGTGGCTTTAAAAAGTTTATTCTTTTAGGAGCAAAAATACACAAAACAGAAGACTTAATTAATGTGATTGAAAAATCTGGGAAATCATACACTTTGAAAGGAGAAACTGCCATTGATGGCTTGAAAGAAGAAATAAAAGTATACGTAGATCATGCAAATGAGGTACAAATCTCCTCGTATGTTTACACTTTTATAACCCCATTCTTAGCATTGGTCGAGTACTGACAAAAGTTCTTTGTTTTTAAACAGGAACATCGTTTTTGCCTCGAGCTGGAGTCTTGTGTTTCAGCAGTAGAAAGAAAAAATGGAAGACTTTCCTTTCCTCTGGTTGTTGGAAGGTACATGCAGTTTTACAACTTGCTGAGCCCCTGTTTACTAAAAATGTTCTTTTAACTTAACTAAGCAAAAAAATGTCTGTATCTCAGAAAAGTAGTTGACAATTTAATTTTTCAGGCAAGCAAAGTTTGGGGGGAAAAATGTTTTACTCGGAAACCTTTTCTTTTCTCTTCAGAAAGCCAGGCAACCCGAGTTCCCCCCAGGCTGTGGCTCCTCCATCTTTTGTGGATCCAGTTTCTTTAGTGAAAGATATGGCATCATTAAATAGGGGGGTTGTGAGCTCCTCGGCATCTTCAAACCAGGCACCTACCACTAGCCCTTCAGTAAGTCAGTATTCTTCTACTGTACAATATGAGAACAACAAGCGTGACAGACTTATCGACAGTATGCAGTCAACGTGACTGATTGTCTTTTTAAAAATCAGTGGTTGGCTCCCGCCGGGGCTGTGCTGGGACCAGCTCATTCTGGCTCATGAAAACTGGATTGGGAAATTTCCAGTGTGAGCATATACACCTAAGAAATCAGCAGCACAAACCAGGGCTTGATTTATTGTACTGCCGATTGTTTACATTTTAAAAAGTGACAGGACATGTAAATAATGCAAATTAAATTTAAAAAAGTGTGTTGTGTGCACATTTTTTTTTCCTGGAGAGCTAAGCATTTACCCCCATGCCAGAAAAAAAATGGAATGACAATGATCTTTTTTACAAAAGATTTCTATTTTATAACAGGAGATAAGAGTATTTAACTTTGTTATTATTTTGTTTAAACATTTATTGAATAATTAGGTATAAAATGAAAGAAAATATTAACATTAAAACTACCAGTTTCCCAGTTATTTGGTTTTCAGTTAGTTGGAGGCCTTATATGTACAAATAATTATGCTTTTAAGCATCAGGTACATTTCTGTTCTGTAAATGTAGGTCTTCTGATAGATTCTTTGAACGCTGAAAATATTCAGATACTTTGCCCTGATACCAAATACTTAACTAGAACAAAATAGTGTACCTGACATGTCAAAACATACCACCAATATGAAGAACTCATACTTCCTGAAGTAAAAATGTAGTATTTGAGTGTCTTTGGATGGTCATGCTTATTAACACCGTGCTGGTTGCAACGTTGTCTGATGTTTTGAGTTTCCAGTAGCCTTAGAAGATTGTGCTGCAGTGGCTTTAGGTTAATAAAGACTCACCAGTTCTATATAATGGCTAAAGATTGTACATTTTTATATGATATTATTATAAAAATATTATATTATAAAGCTAGTAATAGCAGTGTGTTACTTGTTTCTAGATTGTTCCATATGAAGGCTCTGGGTTAACAGCAGCTATGCCTGAAACAGAAGGGTCTTCTACCAGCCCAGAGGATTATCTTCCAAAATCAGCCAAACTTCTGAAGTCTGTTTTTGTGAAAAATATTGGTTGGGCTACACAGGTGAGCAGTTAGCCAATAAGAAAATGATTTTTGGGGCAGCTAGCACTGGCCCTGGAGTCAGGAGGACCTGAGCTCAAATCCAGCCTCAGACACTTGACACACTAGCTGTGTGACCTTGGGCAAGTCACCTAACCCCAATTGCCCTACCTTGCCCCCTCCAAAAAAAAATTTGACCAAGAAAATGATTTTTAAAATATTTCTTTCTCAGTATTATAAATTTCTTTTTGGCTTCACATTATAATGACATACTTAACTGAAAAATGCCCTTTTCCCCTAAGATTAAGTCCTTCTGACATTTTCTTTGAGAAATGGTACTTTTTTTAAAAAAAATTAGAAATAGTATTAAGAAGTTCAGTGTGTTTGTGGTTCATACATATACCAAATTCCCGCTACTACAGTCCTAAAATCCTTTCTGTTTTACCTAGCATGTTGAATATTGTGTAAATGAAAGAGCGGAGGGTGAAAAAGGTCTTTTCCCTACCCTTTTTCGGTCTTCCAGAATTCTAAGGATCCTAGACATAGATTAGTGTTTGGCCTTGACTTTTTTAAAATTTAAAGTCCCCCTATCTTGAGGTTCTAAAGCAGTAACCTAAATAGCTTTGTAGGTTTTCTTGGGGCTGTGTTTCCCTACTATATTCACATACAGCTGTACTGCCAAACGCCATTGTCAGGGATGTGAGCGTAGTCCTCAAGGTCTTGTGTACTGAATAATATTTAACACTTGTTCCCAGTTAAGCAGTGGAGCTGTTTGCGTTCAGTTTAACGATCGATCCCAGTTGGTGGTTCAGGCTGGAGTGCCCTCCATCAGTTATACTTCACCAAATGGCCAGACAACCAGGTGAGTCACTAAGGTACTGCTCATCTCTAGATTCTTCTCAATTGTCCTGTTTTCCAGAATTGACAGACCAGGTTCAACATTTTATACTTGAGAGGTTGAAAATAAATTTGAGAATAGTGACTCTGATTCAGAAGTTGACTTGATTGCCTTCTGATGTTGTAATTCTCCAGTCAAGCATGAAGATTTAGATAAATGTGCTCTTTTCCAAGAGAGAAATGGTTAAAAGGACTTTGTGAATCAAAGTACTGCCTGCAAGTTTTCATCTTTATGTTGGGCTTCTCCCCAGTATGTTTGAGAAGAATATAGAAATGGCAGAAAACCAGCTGTTCCTTTTTTCAAGTCGTAGACTCTGTTAACTAGAAGAAAATTGCATTTTGGTGGTAAGCAAAACTTTGAGCAAATTTCTGCTTTGTAAGTCACCGTTACTAGAAAAGATTTAGGAGACTCTACTGAATGATGACTTGGAGTAATATCTCATTAGTGCATTACATACATCAGAGCTGTCCAACCTTAGGTTTTTATTGAAGCAGTAGACAATATATTTTGATTTGCCATTTTAGTGAGAGCTCTGCAGTAGCTCAGCTTCATTTACTAAAGCATTTATGTATATTTCTGTGCTTGTACGCAGGCCACATAAGTGGCCTGTGGGCTGCGTTTTGGGACAGCCCTGACGTAGATATAGGGGATATTGGTATCCCTAGAGAGGGGTAATCTCATAAGCCTATGAAATTTAGAGCCTTTCTGGATGACTGGCAGGTGTGTGGCATCTTGTGTTTACCTGGTACCATAATCACATTCTTGGCCTAAAACTTGTAGGTTTTTAAAAAATTGATCAGCCAAGATCCACCTTCTTACCCTCTATCCCCTACCCTGCAGTCCCTACTCTCGACCCTCATCCCAATTGAGAACGTGAGAAAAACACAACCCATCACTGACATGGATAGTCAGTCAAAGCACATTGGCTGTTGTGCTCCATGATCCTTTTACAGAACTCTTCTGGGCGGGGGAGGGTGACTGTTTCCCCTGGAATCCTGGTGGGTCATGACACTGAGGAGAGGTTGGCTTGATCCTATTCCATCTTGTTTATGCTGAGTCATACTTGTAAGAGCTGCGGCTCAGGGACAGGGAGGATGCATTTCCAGAATGGAATGGGCCAGGTGTGGAGTGTACTCGGTGTGCATGTGTGCTGTGCTTAGCTTCTCTTTCTGAGAAACTTTGAGTGGATTTTAGTGAAATACACAAATCCTGCTAGTATGGAAAACTTAGATTTAGCATAAAAACATTTTAATAGAACATATGATAATTTTTTTTCTTTCCAAGAAGAGCCTCTGACTCATTTGAATTACCGAATTGTGTAGAGGAAACCAGATTTTCAGTCTGTTTCAGAAACAGTAAAAATTCTTTTAGATCTTTTCCCCTTACTTTGTAAACAGCACTAAAATCCTACTGCAGTGCCTCCTCATGATTTGGAAGTGATCTCATGTTCTCAAACGAGGTTTCAACAGATCCTTTTAAGCTGGAAAGACTTTGAACATGGCCTTAGTGGTAAGAACATGTCTTCTGAGGACCAGCCTCACTACATTTATAGGGACTCACCAACAGATTGGTCACAACAATTCCCAGACTGTGTTTTAGGAAGGGTTGTGGTCTATGTTGGTGAAAGACAGACCCACACTGAGAAAAGAATGGAACCTTGAGATATTTAAATGTATCAGGTGTATAGAAAAAGCAAACAGAACAGAAACATGACTGATCTGTACTATCCTCAGTAGGTCCACTACATACAATTAGTCTTTATGTTTCCTATAGTGATTTTTTGTAATAGAATTATGAAGAAGATGTGATGGCTTTCAGTATATGGTATAATTCTGATAATCCAATTGAGATGATGACATCATCTTTTCTTCACCTTTCTTCCTTACCTAGGTATGGGGAAAATGAAAAATTACCGGACTACATCAAGGAGAAGTTACAGTGTGTGTCTTCCATCCTGTTGATGTTTGCTAATCCGACTCTGGGTCCCCACTGAATAAAAGAGTTCTTTTGGATGATTTATGTTAGCTAAATGACTTTGTTGGCTTGAGAGGAAGTGATTTTATTCATCTAAGTATAGCCACTCCAGACGGCCCTTCTAGAAGAGGATTTTAATATGACTGCAATGCTTGTATTTTAACTAGGCTGCCGTCAGAAGGTAAAGGACCCATTTCTTACGCAATTCCCTGATGCCGTCCCTACTATTACATCTGTGTATTTATGTATGTGTTGTGAAGTGGAAGTGTGCATAATCTATATGTGGGGGGTGGGGGTGGGGGACACGTCTTTGCTTTTACTGTTTTCTCAGGCATGTTGGGAATCATGGAAAATGTGGTGTTCAGATTTTTAAACATGTACATAATTTGTATATACGTTATAACTAACGTAAAATTGTATACTTGTTTATAGCTTTATTTTTGTAGCACCAAGTTTCTAATGAAACATTCCTACAAAAGTGTTTTTGTTTTTAAAAAAATGCAAATAAATGCAGTGTTATGAGTGCTCTAGCCCTGATTCATTTCATTTGACATGTCAGAAAAAATAACTAGGTTATTATAATTTTATTGTAAGCATTTAAAGTGAAGCAATTTGTACATATTTTTTTAATCCATGTCTATAAAGCAGTGTATTTTAATGATGGTTTTATATATGTATATGTTTTCTTTTTTAAACTAAAGGATTTTATGGACTGCAACTAACATGAAAATAGAAAAACAAAAGATGTTTTGGGTGCTGTTCTTTGGACTTTCTCTTTTGGCGTAACGATTTCTACTCATTGACATCTCAGTCATTTGTGGAACTCAATAAGAAGAGAGTTTAATGAGATAGTTGCTTCCAGCTTTCAGGATCTGGAAAGTTCTGGATTCTGAATGTTGTACAGAAACATTGTTCTCAGTTACTCCTGGTTGCCTGACATTCACCTCACTTTCCTGAAACAACTCATCCCTTTGCCAAGGTGCCCTCTGGACCTGCCTCGTGTCCAGTTCAAGCCCCAATTTCTCTGTGAAGTTTTCTGCAGCTGTCATACCTGAGATGACTCTTCTCGTTGGCTTAGCTTCACCCACCCACTAGAAGATAAGCTCCTTGAGTTTATTCCTTCTAGTCTCCTCATCGTCCTTCATCTTTGGGCACACACAGCGCACTCCAGGGCAAGGATGGGGCCTGCATTAGGTAGTGTTTTCCTGGAGAGGCTCACAGGGGTTGGAGGAACATTTGGCAGGGACTTATAAGAGATTCTCTACATTGAATGAGGCCTTTTCCAATTACAGAACTTCCTATATTTCAAAAACTGGAGTACTGCATGTGAACAAAAAACAAATTTGGGGGAAAGATGCAACCACATGAAAAGATGCTCAGATAATGCAACCTGCGAAACAAAAAAGAAAATCATGAGAATGGCAAACATAGCATTCCAAAAAGGAATAGGATTTAATCTTGGTAGGAATATTGGTTGGAAAACCGGGCACTTCTGGTCCATTTTTGACAGGACAATAAACTGGTAATCATCTCAGAGATAAATCTGAGAATACACAATCCTACCTAGAGTTGGTAGTAGTTTTTACTAATTCCACTTTGCTGTTTAGTCATTTTTCAGTCATGTCTAACTCTTTGGGTCCCCATTTGGGAGTTTCTTGGGAAAAATACTGGAGGAGTGGTTTGCCATTTCCTTCTCCAGCTTATTTTCCAGACAAGGAGACTGAGGCAAATAGTGTTAAGTGACTTGTCCAGGGTCACACAGCTAGAAAGTGTCTAAAGCCAGATTTCAACTGAATAGGAGTCTTCCTCACACCAGGCCATAAGACTTTACCCTAAAATATTTTTAAAGGCCCCAGGGACAAAAATACTCCTTTAGGAGAAGTTTAATTTTTTTCCGGTGCCGTTTCTATAGCACTGCCTTTTTCTAAATATACCTCCCTTAGAATCTTCTCTCACCACAAAAAAAAAAGTCCCACCAAGACAGGACCATTTCTGACAGAGGACACAGCATTTTACTCTTATGGTCACTTGCTTCTCTCCAAGAAAGGGGGGTTTTATTTCATTCGATTGGTCACAGCCTGTAATCTGAGACCTGGTGAGGGCTCACTCTGTAACTTGAGTGCCCTGAAGGCCTTTCCCCCTTATTTTGAAATACCATAAAATTTCTCCTTACCTCATAACAAAAGAATTGCTTTTGTCTCCCTTGTCCTGTCGTTTTCCTGTCAACTATCTCCCTCCACCAGGATCATATAATTCTTCATTATCTTCAACCCCCATAGAAAACCCTTAAATTACATCCTCCTCCTGAGCATTTGCAGGCTGTATAGCTTTCTGTCTATAGAAGCCCGGTCCTCCCAAATATCAGCGCCTTTTACTCAGCCCGGTGGCTACAGTTAAAGGTCCGTGTGCTTCATGTAAATAAAGCTCCTCAGGGCCAAAAGAAGTCTAAGTGAATTCTTTCACACCTGAACCACTCTCCCGAATCTGACCTCAACAACAGGATGGGCAAGGTAGGAGGGGTCAGGGAATGAAGAACTCATTTTGTATTTGCTCCTGGAGGCCATAGGGAGCCACTTGGAGTTCACTGAGTGAGGAAGTGACACAATGAGACCAAGACTTAGGAAACTTTGATGGCTGAATGGTGGATGGTTCAGAGAGGCCAGCTGAGGCAGGCAAACCCAGCAGTAGTTACTGCGATGGTCCATGTGTGAGGGATGAGTGCATCAGGGAGTGGCAGCATTAGAGGAATGAAGGGGGCATGTTGGAGAGATGCTGCCGAAGCAAACTAGGTGGGCCTTGGCAACAGCTTAGATATGGGGGGTAAGAGATGAGCAATCCAGGATGACTCCTACATTGTGAGCCTGAGGGCCTGGGATGTCATTGCCTTAACGGTAAGAGGGAAGGTGGGTTTAGAGGAAAGGAAGAGTTCCATTTTGGACACTGAGTTTAAGGGGTCCACTTGACAGCCGGTTGGACATGTGTGAAGGACATTTGGAAATGAGAGAATGGAGGTGGGCAGAGGGATTGAGGGAGTAAAGGTAGATGTGAGAATCAGCAGACAGTAATGGGATCTCTGTGAGCTCATGAGATCATGGAAGAAGAGGGCCTGGGACAGAACCCTGAGGTACACCTATGGTTAGAGGGTATGATCTGGAGGAGGATCCAGGCAAGGAGACTGGGAAGGAGCCGTCCAAGAAGTGGGAGGAAAACCAGGAGAGAGAGTATCACTGATCAAGCGTCAAAGACTTCAGAGAATGAAGTCAGGGAGGATGAGGACTGAGAAAAGACTGCTAGATTTGGCAGTTAAGAGATCATTAGTAATTTTAGAGATGGCAATTTCAGTGGGATGATAAAGTTGGAGAAGGTAGTAAGGAGGGAAAGTGGAAGCACTTACTGTAGATGGCCTTTTAGCTCAGTCGGGAAGACAGAGGATGGTGGAGAGGGTTTTTTTTTCTCCAGTTTGGGGGGACACAAGCATGTTTGTATCCAGGAGGGAATGAGCCAGTAGACAGAGAGATAGAAAATAAGAGAGAGCAGGGATGGTGGAGAAGGTGATGTATTGGGAGAGCCAGGATCGAATGGGATCATCTGAAAGGTGTAAGGCCACTTCCTCGTGTGAGAAATGGGTGGAGAGTGGTCAAAGGCACCTGAACGATAGGAGATGAAGAGAAAGGAGGGAACTTAAGTCTAAAATGAGGCGATGTTCTTAGCTGAGATTGGGGAAAGAGGGCATTGTATACTTAAATATGTCAACCATTGGGCAAAGATGTGAGGCTGAAGCAAGAGTGGGAGAAGAGGAAGATGTGGACTGAACGCTGAGACAAGGACAAGGTCTAGGTTTAGGAGGCCCGAGGAAATGGGAGGACAGGATGATAGAGCAGAATTCCAAAACTTCTTATCAAGATCATGGACGTCGCACAGTTATGCGTGAGGGTGAAAACCTCTGAGGTGACCATACCCCAGAATGGCTGAAGGTGGTCATGATGCAGGTCGCTGGAGTTGAGGAAGCTGATGAACCGAGAGGCAACACATAATACGCTGTCTCCTTTTGGTCCAGTGATACAAAGACTACTGAGGACTAATAAAAGGTGGTTGGCAGAGAATCAACGTCTTCTGCAGGTGGCCAGCCTTTCCACGAGCACCAGAAGATGGAAAAAATGTGAGATGAAATATGAGTAAAAGGAATTTTTCAACGATGAAGCAGAGATCCCAGCGGGCACAATGGGACAGGAAACCAGAACATGGACACGGAGAGGAGGGTGTAAGGCACACAAGAGTTGTAAGGACAGAGGTGAGAATGAATGCCTATTAATTGTTCACATTTCTACACAATCTGAGATGGATAAATACCTTATCTCCTATTGGGCAAGGCTTTGCCAGTATTATTTCTATTTTAGAGATGAGGAAAGAGAAGTTCAGAAGAGGTTAAGTGACCTATTGTCACAGCTAGCAAGTAGGATCCAAACTACGGTCTCCTTAGGAAAAAAACTAAGTTTTATTGATATCTTTACATTGTTGTCACTTCCCGATGACGCTCCCTTATTGAACAGCATAGTTAAGCAAAACAAATCAACCTCAGGTCAAACACAGCACTGAGAGCTGGCTTCCTCCCTTCACCACCAGTCCTCTGAAGTACACACTGGCCAGAGCTCTGACGGCTTTCACTCATTCTCCCCAGACTCTCCATCCAACATGCTTTTTATTCACTGTGGCACCAATTTCCAGTCCATTCTGTTGTCACAACACAAACGTCACCATGCTCAGAAATCTTCAGCAGCTCACCAGATCAAATGTAAAATCCCAAGAGGTACTCATGGACACACTCAGCGAACAGAACATCTGCTCAATGTGCTCCATAACAAGGAAGTGCATTTGAAGCATGTACTTAAGAGGCATCACTGTTGAATTTAAAAGCCACAACATATAAATATGCACACACAGAGACATATAAACCAGATATTTATCATAAAAGAG
The DNA here is from genome assembly GCF_011100635.1 of Trichosurus vulpecula. Lineage (NCBI taxonomy): Eukaryota > Metazoa > Chordata > Mammalia > Diprotodontia > Phalangeridae > Trichosurus > Trichosurus vulpecula. The sequence continues at coordinate 132,992,548 of NC_050578.1, read as the reverse complement.
AGAATTCATAATTTAAAAGACATAATCACAAAATATTCCACAGTAGTTACCAGAAGCACTCAGAGTTGAATGTATTCTTTTCTTTCAAACAGTTTAATTTACTTTTGGAAATAGTTTAACATACCATAAGGACCTACCATCTTTTTTCAATTCTGCCCCCTTTGAGACTTATCATGGTAGTCAACTACGTCCTTGGCCAAAGAAAACCATGGGATTCTCCACAACATTCTACAATATTAAGGACACTGGCATTTCCTTTTCTCTGTTTTTGTTTGGACCTTTTACACTGTCAGTAAATAAGATTTAAAAACTCAACTCTGTAAGTTAGTGTTCCTTGAAAAGCCAAAGGGAAATATCTTTAGAAGATTTTTTTTTTTTTTTTTTTTTTGCTTTTTGGCAGGGCAATTGGGGTTAAGTGACTTGCCCAAGGTCACACAGCTAGTACATGTGTCAAGTGTCTGAGGCCGGATTTGAACTCAGGTCCTCCTGACTCCAGGGCCGGTGCTCTACTCACTGTGCCACCTAGCTGCCCCTTTAGTAGATTTTTTAAAAAGTTATCACAGAACTTGTCCCTTAGTTACAAATACTATGAAAATAACAGAAATTCAATCTTCACCCTTAATCTTAAAACTGATTTCTATCTACACTCAAGCCATAAGGTAAGTATTGGGGAGCTAGGTTGCTCAGTGGATAGAGGTCCAGTCTAGAAGTCAGGAAGATTTGATTCAAATCCGGCCTCAGACACTAGCTGTGTGATCTTGGGCAAGTCACTTAACCCTGTTTGCCTCAGTTTCCCCATCTGTGAAATAAGTTGGACAGGGAGACTGCAAACCACTCCAGTACTTTGCCAAGAAAACTCCAAATGGGGTCACTGAAGAGTTGGACGCAACTAAAAATGACTCAACAATACGTAAAGCTAGGTACGTACCAGAGAGGCCCTGGTGGTTAACTGATGAGCCTACGTGTGACTTTTAGTTTGAAACACAAGATATTTCAATTGTTTTAGTCCAAAAAACATTGCAGTTTACCCTTTATCAGCTATTCCCCAGCCCCCAAACTATCACTTGGTGAGGATACTCAACAGAATGTGAATTTTTGGAGAGCAAAGCCTATGTTTCTTGCGGCATCATAGTTTGGGGTACACAGTAAATGATTATTTAGTGCTTACTGAAAACACCTGGTCCAATAAGCCCCTCTGAGAAAGTGATGCCCTTCAATGCAGGAGCAAGGTAGGACTGGGCAATTCCAAATCCTGTACTGGACAGGCTTGTGTCACAGCTAAGATCTAGTATAATCCTTACATTTACACTCACTGCTCTTCCTCAAGCTCCCTTGTTCTCTCCATGGCCACTTCAAGCACTAAGGGGTGGATTCTTCTTCTAGAATTAGTCACTGCCCAAGCTGGGGAAGCCTATGGCATCTGCAGCATGCCAGATGGCATGGGTGAGTGAACCCAATCGAGTGGCCCCAATGTGGTCTATCTACCTAGCTGAAGGGAGATCCTGATGTGGGAAGCACAATGGGTAGTGAAAACAGCCCCGAGTAAAGAAATCTGCAAACTAAGCCAATATTAACAACTTCACTTATCACACGAAAGAATTAGCTACGAGAAATCAAGTTGAACTCGGTACAGTTAAAGTGCAAATCATAGCATCACAACTAGCAGTAAAAACACTCAGGGCTCATAGGAGAAAACTGGCTTAGGAAAATCATTTGAAGGTTCTTTTGCACTCTGTCAATGAACCTTCATTTCCAGCACCTAGTGTTCTTCTCAAGCCCACACATGCTATTCAGATCCTTTGAAAATGGCTCTTTACTGTGGAGGTAGAAATGTTTACTTAGGTAGTGTAGCTCAGGCAGGGTAAACACAGACAGACCAATAGAATTAAGAGTCTGAACCACGAGGACTTTGCACTTCTCCCAAACGTCTCTCATCTACTAAGATTATTCTGCTCCAAATTATGATAATTATAACCTGATCACTGTTCTCTTCCCTCTGCCCCCTCCTGAGAGATGCAGGTGCTAAAACACTAACCTTCCTTCAGGTTTAAATAGAGGCTCAGAGCATTCAATCAGAGTTTTATCGTGTCAACAACTTTGTTCTCTTAAATTTCTTTTCTGTACGTGCAGATATAAGTGTATCTATACTAAGTAAATTGTTCATTAGTAATGAAAGGAAACAAATAACTTCATAAGAAATGAAATCCAACGGTATTTCTGTCTTTGCCTGGGAGTGGATTTCAATTAAGGAAGCCTTTAAAGGGACCTTGGGTCCCTGTTTACCAAATAAATTCTAGGCTCCTTGGCCTGGCAGTCACAGCCCTCTACAACTTGGTTCCAAAAAATCCTTACAGTATTCTTATTATTCTCTACAACTTGACTAGTGTATAAATTAATTCAATGCAAAGTTATACATGGTAGTTATATGAGCTTCCATGCCGTCTTGGGGAGGGAGGGGAGAGGGAGCGGAGAAAATCTGGATCTCAAAATTACGCAGAACCATGTGTGGTAAACTAAAAATAAAAAAATATTAAAAAAAAAAAAGAAAAAATTCAATTGTCTTATTTTCAGTTCTAAATTCTCTCCCTTCTCAATCTGGTCAGAAAGCAAACTCATATTCTTAATGCCGACACTCTCCTGATGCCCACTTGGGGCCCTGCTCTTCCATAAGTGCCCCCACTTCTGCCTCTGGAGCTGAAATCTGACCACTCTCCAAGTGAGCCCAAACGCCATTTCTTACATGAAGCCTTCCCTGATTCTCTGTGTCCAGAAGTGACAGGCCCTACAAGCCCTTCTTTACAGGCTCTCTTGCTGGCTTTCTCTCTATCACTTACTCTATGTGGGCCTGGTCGTCTGTGCCACCTCTCTTACTAAGAAAGAGCTTCGAGGCTGGGGTGCTCCTACCAACTGTGCCTCCCTTAGCACCTGACATAGTACTTTGCATGCTGTTGGGACTTTGAGGAAGGGCTGGGTAGATGAAAGACACACAGGTAAATCTGTAAGATGGTTTACAACATGTACTATTGGAGGCAGGGGGACAGACAGATAGTGTCTGGTGTCAGGAAGTACCAAGGAGGAAACTTCCTCTGCTAAGGCAGATGGGCACTTATTCTGCATTCGTAGTCATTCTTAACAAGGAGAGTTGTCTGGGGCACTGGAAGTTAAGAGGCCTGCCCAGAGATACACAGCCAGGATTCGCCAGAGATGGGACTTGAACCAAGGGGGTCTTGACCCAAGAGTGGCCCTACAGTATAATGTATAATACAGGCAACCAGATGGTGCCATAGTGCACAGAGAGCTGGACCTGGAGTCCAGAAGACTCATCTTCCTGAATTCAAATGTGGCCTCAAACACTTCCTGGCTGTGTGACCCCGGGCAAGTCACTTAACCCTGTTTGCCTCATTTTCCTCATCTGTTAAATGAAATGGAGAAGGAAATGGCAGACTACTCCAGTATCTCTGCCAAGAAAACCCCAAACAGGGTCAAGAAGACTTGGGCGTGACAAGAACATAATTGTTGCATACACATTTCTGAATTTCTTGTGGTATGAAAATTGGAGCTATAGCCCATCTGACTCACACTGTAATCGTCTCTGCATTTTTGTTCTCCGACATAAGCGTAAGCCTGATTCAAAGCTGATTTAGTAAAGCAGGCGCAGCTCACAATGGGAGAAAGTTGCCAAGCATGTACATATTGCTGTCTGTTCACTAGTTCAGGTGAGAGAGAACCTTTGTTTCACCTTGTACAGAGGAAGGTTATAGTCTAAAAACGGTTAGTTTGCCCTATGGTACAAAGCAAGGGGGGCAGAATTTAGCCTGTGTTTAATACATGTCACAAGACACAGAACATTGACTGAGCCTTCAGGAAAATCACCTGGTTTTCTGGAAACCAAGCTCTCACTCTCCCAGCAACCTTGAAATGGCCTGTGGTGAGGTGGTCCCATAAATCAGGTAACTCTTCACCTCAACTCTCCTAAGCTTCCTCTTGGACCCTTCCATGCCTTATAGAAAAAGCAATAAGTCTCTTATAAACTGCTCCCAAAAGCATGATAGTTAATAAAACCATCCCACAGACTAAGCTAAATGACCATCGCGGCCCTAGGTAAGTATACGTTTGGCTAACAAACACTGGTCCGAGAATCCTGGCTCCACTTCCAGAAGCTGTTAGCCAGCCCATATAGATGCCCTGGGGGGAAGAAAGAAGTTAAACACAGGTTTTAGTTTTTGTTAACAAAATAGGGAAAAAAAGCTATCAGCAGCAGAAGGCTCAATTAAAAGTCAAGTCTTCCTCCTCCTCCTCAGATCCTCTCAATTAAGTCAACGAATTCCTCCCTGCTATATTGTTTTTTTCACCCTTTGACACAGTTTAACATGGTTTACAGAGATGCCTCAGGTATACACTGGAATGAAAGACTAGCTTTATATTTAGTTCAGCAACATTACTCCAGTTTCATGAATCATTAATACTGTTTATATAAATAATATTTACTACTCACATTTTATTTGAATTCATGCAAAAATAACAGACAACAAACTCATCTTCCCAAGTTCAAATCCAGCCTCACACTTACTGTGTGATCTTGGGCAAGTCACTTAACCCTGTTTGCCTCAGTTTCTTCACCTGTCAAATGAGCTCCAGAAGGAATGGCAAACCATTCTAGTGTCTGCCAAGAAAAGCCCCAATGGGGTTACTGAGAGTCAGACACCAATGAAGAACAACAGATATGGAACCCTAGTCTCTGAGACTTGGTTGAGTGTTTGTGAAATGCCTCAGAGAGTTTGTACTGATGTTGCTCTTTAAGAAATACATAACCTTCTAGACTTTTCTTTTTTAAGAGGATAACTACTGCCCAAATTCATTATGAAATGGTATCTTAACTTTTGTCTTTAATTCCAAAATCTAGCCTATTCTTCATATACTGTCTTTTCTTTTCATAGGTGAAAAGCACATAACTATCATGCTCTCCTACATGAAAAACACTGTCTCAATTTACAAAAAAAAAGGCCAATTCATGAAGAAGCGTTTCCATCTGGTGGCCTTCTGTAGTACTGTTACTCAAAACTTTCAAGGCTTTGCTGCATTTCCACAGTCATGTGCACACACAGGTCTGTAGGGCCCAAAGCCCCTTCCTGATCAACTCTGAAGAATGACCTTTGGACGGGGAGCTTTGCTATCATTCTAGCCAGGGAAACAAGATTTTGACCTCAGAGTTTCTAGGAACATTTTGGAAAACCTCGGCATAAGATGAACTCTTACAGAAGTCTATTTTCTTGATTTAAACTGTCAAATAATCTAAGAATTTGTCAATCAGACCATTTTGAAATAATGTAGCAAAACCTGCCAGTTTTAAAAGACCTTAATTGTAGCCTCTCTGTAATTCTCTTACCTGAGGTTTTGGCCCCAAAATTTTTGAGTACAAGGTATAGGACATAACATTGCAGGCTGGATAGCCCATCCCTATTAGTATGGCAGCAACGAGGAACTGGGCCAGGTGAATCACTGGGGTAGAGAGACACCAGGACTGCTCCATTGGGCAGCCAGTTGGAGCTTCACTGGAATTTCCTGTTGATAACTTCCAAAAATAGAGAACTCTTTGTCCAGATGACTCATGAGGAATGGAGTTATTATGTAAATCTAAAAAGTAAGCACAGCACAGTTATTTTAAAACAAAAGTAGCTTAAGTACATAAAAAAAAGTTTTTATAATCAAGAGAATACCTTTCCACTGTATTTTTGGAAACTGATTTCCCCAAGGTAACAAGATAAAGAATCCGATTAAGACAATTATGAATCCTCCAAGCAGAAGCACGCGCTCTCCGGTTCTGGGAAAAAAAACAGACTCATTAATTCAAAGTTAAACGACTTGAGGGAGTTATCAACAGTGTTTGGGTCACCTAAGATTTTTGCCCATTTTTGTCATATAGGCCAGTGTTCTACAATTAATGGCTGAGAAGTGATGCCAAGTAGCCTTGGCCTGACCCCAAGTGAGGAGGGAATAACCAATGTAAGAGAGGGAACATGGGTAGCACCCCACCGTTCCCAGGACAGTAACTCACAGACTTGATGCTAACACAAACACCACCCCCGACAGCACTCTCCCCACCTTAGATCTAAGATAACTGGAACCAGGCCCCAGAAACAGCCACATAAACTTGCATTCCCCCAATTCCCTCCAAGTCACCAAGTGACTCAATCGTTCTGTATTTTTATTTTAATGGCTAGACTGGAAACAAAACACAAAAAGATGATGACTTACTTTTTGGAAAGGACTTTAATTCCCATGAAAACAATGACTGCTTCCACTCCAAGAGCAGCAAGAATTATTCCATTATACAGAACAGCTTGTTCCCTGGTCCAAGCATACATGTCCATTGTTAGTGGAGTCGCAATGCTACCAAGATCAAACGAAGACAACAAAATTATAGCAAGCAGAGAAAATAATTAAGATACTTAACATTAGTGCGATGCTGTGGATTAGGAAGTATACATTTGAAGAATTTCCGCTCTCTAAAGTGGCAACAAGCACCCCCTCGAGCATCTGTCCGGCCCTCCTCGGCCCCTTTCTCATTTCCTTACGTGTCCAACAGCATCAATGAGGAGTTTTAGTGCTTTAGAACTTGGAATAATGTCACTGCTATTAAACCAGCTTGCCTCAGACCCCAGGGAAATTCTTGGTTTCTTCTTCTCTCCCCCTTCCATTTTCCCTCTTCCTTCTTCCTCTTCTCATTTTTCTTTCTTACTTTTCCTTTAGCTGGACATAATAGGACAGAGAAATATAGTTTTCTGTCTCGATGTGAAAATTCGGGGTGGTGCCAGACCTCCTAGATTCGTCTCTCAGCAAGCCCTAAAAATTCAGTCAGTTTACAAGCAGCCCTCTCCCCCTACCTCCTTTCTACTGCCACCTTGTATTGTATTTTGGATTGCAAAGGTGGGAATAGAACCATCCCTATTAAAATCCTACCACGTGCAAGGAACTGGGACAGACCAGAGAACATCAAGACAAATAAGCCCGCAGGCCTCTCCCTTACACAGCTTCTATTCCCCTGGCCGAATCCAACGTGTGGAGCAATGCAAAGTATGATACAATGTGGGCAATAAAAAGGAGGTTGGGGGAGATGAGGTAGAGAGCTTGAGGAAACAGGAAAGAGGATGTGACAGAGGCAGGTTTCAAACAACAGGTTCCCTGACACACTTGCTGTGATTGTGAAAGGATTGGTCCCATCCTTCTGGGAAAAACTGTGGAATTTTCCAAAGACAATGACTCAAATATTCATCCCCAGAGATCCTACTGCCAAGCACACACCGGAATGGGGTAAGAGGAAAAAAAGCCCCCAATGTCACCAAACATTTGTAGCAGCAATTTTTGGAGCAGTAAAGGCTGTAAACAAATAGGTGTCCTGACAAGTTGTGGTACGTGAATGCAACAGAATTTCAGTATTGTACTCTAAGAAAACGTGAAGAGAAAGGACACGGAAAAGCCCAAGAAGAGTCACATGAAGTGACCACAGCTGGCCCCCGAGAACAGCCAGCAGAACACATCTCCCTCCCTCTCAGCAGAGCTTGGGGCTTCCCCACCCTGCCCCAGGCGGGAGGTGGTGAGAGCCTGCACCAGGCTGGGGGCGGGGGCAGAGGACAAGAGGGGGCACGTTCAGGAGATGCTGCAGAGGTCAACCTGATGGGCCTCGGCAATAGCCTGGACATGGGGGACGAGAGACTGTGACTTCCAGGACGACTTCTGGGTGGAATGTCTGAGGGACTCCGAGGGTGGTTGTGTCCTCCACAGTAATAGGGAAGGTGATGGGAGTGAGGCTTAAGGGGGAAAGAGAAAGTTCCATTTTGGACATGCTGAGCTTCAGATGTCTATTGAAGATCTAGGAAGAAATGTCTGAAAGGCAGTGGGAGATGTGAGCAATGGAGGTCAGCAGAGGTTGGGGCAGTGTAAGAACATCTGGAAATTATCAGCATTAGAGATGGTAATTCAATCATAGGCGCTGATGAGATCACCAAGTGAAGTAGTATGGAGGGAGAAGAGAAGAGGGCCCAGGAAGAACCCTGTGGGACACAACACTTAGAGGGTATGAACTGGGGAAGGATCCAGCAAAGGAGGCAGGAGAGGTCAGAGAGGGAGGAGGAAACCAGGAGACAGAAGAGCGTATCCCTGAGGAATAAGTGATCCATAGCGTCAAAGGCGGCATGCAGAGAGCTTAAGGAGAACGAGGACTGAGAAAGGGCCACTGGATCTGGCAACGGAGAGATCACTAGTAACTCTGGAGAGCCATTCTGGCGGAATGACAAGGTCAGAAGCCAGACTGAGGGAAGAGAAAGGAGGGAGAGTAGAGGCACCTACAGCCTTTTTGAGTTTCACTACAAAGGCCACAGGAGATAAAGGACCATGTTTAAAGGAGACGGAAGGATCTAGAAGGTATACTCAGGATAGGCATATGTGCAGGCAACAGAGAATGAGCCAGTAAAGACGAGAGACTGAAAATCAGCGAAAAAGTAGGATGACGGAGGGGGCCATCTGTGGAAGGAGACAGGATGGAATCAGGTTGCCTGAATGAGGGGTCGGTCTTGTTAAGAACTACGACACCTCGTCACATGAGACAGGAATGAAGACGACAATAATGGCGTAGGAGATGAGAAACAGGGGAGAAAAGGGAGGTCACGGTAAGTATCCTCGGGCTTTTCTGTACAGTAGGAGGCGACATTCTCAGCTGAGAGAGTGAGAAGAGGGAGGGCCACTGAAGATGTGAGGAGCCTCTGTGGAGGACGGGAGAGCTGATTAGGGAGGCATGGTAGGAATGCCTAGAAGCAGTGAGAGCCCAGGGGAGGTTGGGTAACATAAATCTGTACCGGGCCCAGTCAAAATGGTTGTGCGATTTTCTCCACCTTTGCTCAGTAGCACATGTGTAGGAGAGAAAGTGATGCATGGTCAAGGCCAGGGGTGGGGAACCTGTGGCCTTCTAGGTCCTTGGGTGTAGTCTTTGGACTGAGTCCAAGTTTTACAGAACAAATCCTTTTGCTAAGGGGATTTGTTCTGTGAAGTTTGGATTCAGTTGAAGGGCCGCACTTGAGGACCCAGAGGGCCACACGTGGCCTCGAGGCTGTAAGTTCCCCATATCTGGTCGAGACTAAGGCCTGGCTGGGCACAGCTGGCAATATGAGAAGGGGGCAAAGAATTCAAGAGAGGACAGAGTAGAATTGAATTGGTTCTTCAAGGAGTCAAAACAGGAAAAGAATGTCTACTGTAGGGGAGACGACCTGCAAGAGTATTGGGGGGGGGGGGGTCAAGAGATCAGACCATGGTACAGGTGAAAAGCAGGGTTTGGTAAGGCAAGGCCCAGAGCGGAAAAGCCAAGCAATTGTGGCCGGGAAGAGGATTCCAGAATTCTTGAACATGGAGGTGACGCCTCTGTGGGTGACAGCAATATCAAGGATATCTCTGGCTGCGGCTGGGTGGAGGAGGAGCTCATGGGAGGTGAGTAGGCTGAGAAGCTGAGAAATCAGCGTGCTACAGGGAGAGTCGATGCTTACTGAAGTCTGCCAAGCCACCAAATGCCCATGCTGGAAACATCCCTCCTGGTGGAAGCAATGTGAAGGCGACAGAGGGCCTAACACCTTAATGTTTCTATCTAATCACTACGAGACCTACAGCAGCCTCTGGGGAAGCTACCCCAGGAGACTCCAATGGCCTTTCCCAGTTCAGATGGAGGCCCAGATGCTCCTGGTACTGCTGGAAAATTATTCTTTGACTATACGGATACAATTACATTAGAGCTAACAACCGTGCCCTCCAAGCTGTGGCACTAAACTACAGGCCATTAATCTCAATGCTCAGTATCAAAGCATTAGACACTAAGAGAAGAATGAGTAGAGAATATCCCATGGCAGGTGCCCCTGCTCTCCTAAACGCGGCCAGAGAATAACCATGCTTTTACTCAATACCACTGTTCAGTGCCTGTATTTTTGTTTTGGTTCCATAATCAGAGAAACCTGTCTTCCACAGGTACGCAGGCACATTCATAATGCTTTGCTAATCAACAAAATGGGATAGTTCAGGTAACATGAGATAGAAGCAATAAAACTCACGTTTCAAAAAGAGCAAAGATGAACAGGATAATGAAGAAAAGAATGTTGGTGGCGACAACAGCAATCTGGTCAACGCTCTCCTGGGGGTCCTGAACTTCGTCTGTGCTTGCTGCATATGGATACAAGAATAACTCAATGACCGACAGTTCCCACATTTTCTAAGTTTATCTACACCATATATCCTGGAAACCAGAAATAGAAAATCCATACCTATCAAATTCCATCCCCAAGTATCTTTGAAAAGATCTTTGATAGCCATGTTTTGTTACGCTTTGAAATGTTATCATCACACAGGACTCCTTAAGCTCAGAAAGATCAGAATGCAAGGACTTTAAGAAGACTATAATGATTATGGAAATTCCCTATCATTAAGCTCACTAAATTTACTTTAAAATTTAATAATATCTGCAAACTAATATCCAAACTGCCATGAATACTTGAGAGATCTGTGATTCTTGACGTGTGGGTAATGACTCCATCAATGCAGACTGCAACCTGTCTTTGACTCGATGTGGCCTAAAATTCCATGCCCTTGCTGCCAGCCTGGTCGCGAAGCCCTTCAGCTTGGCCAGGCTGGTACTCCGCTGACACACACAGGCCACCACTGGGACCCAACTCGAACACTTATAGCTTTGGCTCTACCAGAGTCTTTCAAACTGCAGAGTCACAGAGATCACAGAACACGGAGAGATTCACATTTTCAAAATAATTTTTTAAAGCTTAAAGGTATTTTTTTTAAGTAAAAAGGGCATTGCAACTTTGTGGCACAGAGGTCATGGCAACATTTCTTTCATGTGACTGAGCTGGGTAGTATGTATAATTGAGAGTAACACCTTGTCCCATATAACTAATAATTTTGTACCAGGCAAGTAATAATCAAAATAACAAAGTGCTATGTAAATGTCAGTCATCATCATCAGCACCATTATTAAAGAGACTGTGGGCAAAGACAATGGAGGGAGTGAGGCAAGCCCCGCCCCCCTTCTAAGAATGAGCAAAAGAAAATGGAAAAGAAATATTCATGTACCAGTACATTTAAAAATGTTAATTCAATTAGTATTTATTAAGCAATGCTTAATTCTGTGTCATGCAATCAAAAATAAAGGATGTTGTCCTTAGCCTACATGGAGCCTGCAATTTAATCACAGGACATTGCCAAGCTGTTCTCTTGTGAATTTTTCCCCCTTCATATGGGTCTAAAAGTGACACTTTCAATCAAAAAGAACTGAATCAATTCTGAAAGTGAAAAGTTCCATAGCACACCAAACCCTCCCCTCTCGGTAGAGTAGATCTGATTCGAATCAAAATCAGTTAAAACTCCACAGGACATATTTTAATCCAGTTTTCATTTTTAAAAAATGTATTCTTGCTAACTAATGAAACTTTACTTTTCACATTAATTTTGAAAAATTAATAAAACTAAATGATGATTTAGATATTTTATATAGATATTATACCTGAAAATGATCAGGGGTGGGGTGTATATGTCAACATTTTAGCAGGTTAACCATTGATCTTTGGGGATTTTTTTTATCATTATGTACGACAGATATAACTAGCACTAAAATAAAATACTTTATTAAATGGTTTTAAATTCATGAATCAAGCTTGCATGTCTGGGATTTTAAAAACTAAAATATTCTAAAACAGAGACTTCTGTGGTTTACTGTCATGAAAAATAAAAGGAAAAGAAACCTAGTTTATAACTTCCTCAGTGAGTCTCAAATGAAACCACACTCAGAGGAAACAAATCCCCAAGCCCTCTGAAATATTTTGCCTGGAAAGTTTGTGTCTGATTCTCCTTCATATTTTTCTTAAAAGCTATTCTAACCTTTTACAATCCTTTGTGCTGCATATCCCAAGCCTTTTTCATCTCATATGCCCCCTCCCCCGCTTAGGTTGGACCTCGATTACTCTCATCTCCATGCATCTAACAGCCTAAGTTTCCTTAATTTCAGCTTCTCTACTTTCTCTAAGCCACGCTTTGCACAGGGGCCAAAATAACCTTCCTAAAATATGAAGGCCTTACCCGCCCCTATACCAGCTGGACTCACACCCTACACCAAGACCCTTCCCACTCCTTGTCTCATCCTAATTACGTTCAAGGCCTACTTTCAGGCCAGCCCTTCTATTAAGCCTACTCTAATAATCACCAATTTCTCCCCTCCTAGCGCTCCTCTACATCATCCACTATGGTACTTAACTCTATTAAGTTTTGTACTTTGCAAAATGGTAACATTTCCTATTTCAGCATCGACGAGTCTTGTTTCAACATTATGATTCTAAAGATCACACAGATTTTGATCTTAAAGATCATCAAGTCATTTTAGAGATGAGGAAAACTTAAACCTAGAGAAAATGACCAGCTCAAGGTCACACACATGGGCAGCAAGTGGCAAAGCTGGGCTTTGAACCCAAGTACCCTGCTCCACGTCCAGCAGCATTTCCACTGAGGACAGAGTTTATAACTTATACTTTTATATGCACCAAGGGACCTAGTGTACAATAGACGGTTGGAATGCAAAGAAAAGGAGAAGCTGATCTTGTGATTAAGAAAGCAAATGCCTGAAGCATGGTGACGTGAGCCTGGTTTAAAAAAAAAATATATACTAATGAAGCCATCCTGAACAGTTTTCAATGCCAATCAGGGTAACTCACTCTGTGAAAACAGGCCTAGTGGATTTGGGCAAACGAATCTAACAAAAACAAAATGAAACAGTTCCTGTTGCAAGAAGCTAACAGGGAGATCAAGGGAAACAACATTCACGTAAATGAGAAAATAGAAAAGGCACACAGAACATGAAGAAATGTCAGGAATGACAGTAGGAGCTGACAGAGGAGCACCAGGAAGGTCTCCTGTAGAAGGTGGTGCCGGCCCAGAGCTTTAAAGGGACTCGGGACTTGAGGAAGGGGGCCAGCCTGACTGCAAGGCCCTTTTCACTTGGAAACAACTACGAGGTAACATGCCATGGGAGACCATCAACCACAACTATTCCATGTCACCGTCCCAAAGGTTCTTCCCCAGGGATCCAGTGTGTTTTAAATAGAAGCAAAATCTGAATGAGTTCCAGGCAGCCAAGAGTCATCAGCAACATTTTAGCAATTGTAATTCAGTAATACCTTCATCAAAATTAACGCTTTTACACTGTCTTCCTGAATCATCCACACGATGTTCCCTTAAAAATAAAAAAATGAAGCATTTGAATGTACAGCACAATCAACTTACATTCGTTTCTTGCTGTGGCTCACATAAATTTCTTTACAATCCTAACCTATGATTTCATCAGTAAAGGAAATATAAGTAATACAAAAAAATACAATTTATTTTCTAAAGAATACCATGACAACATGAACACTTTAGTTGGGAAATGGCCCAACGTCCTGGTAGGCTTGCAGAGATAGTGAATAGAATTGTTTGTAAACCACTACCGGTTAGATCTAGTCAATGAAAGTTTCATTACTAATAACTTACAAATCTGATTTTCCCTCAACATCACATTTTTCCCCATGATAAAATAAAGCACGTTGCAGGGGTCCTTAACCTTTTTTTGTCTCATAGATCCCTTTAGCAGCCAGGCAAGCCCATAAACCTCGTGTGAAAATAATCTTTCAAAACGTGTTGAATAAAATACTAAATGATTATAAAGGAAACCAAGTATATTGAAATGTAGCTAAGAAACAAAGTTCATGGATCCCAGGTTAAGAGCCCTAGCACATTCAATTCACATAACAGCATTATCTTCTGAGTTTTTTTTTTTTTTGGTGTCTTTTAAAGTAGGCTCTAAATGATTTTAGAATTCATGAATAAATACAAAATACAGATATTTTACATGTTATGCAGAGAATCCTCACTGACCAATTTAGATTTTTACAAGGTCAATAGAGAATGTCGAAGAAAGTAGAAATAAGAAGTCAAATATAAAAATGTGTCATTGTCCTGTAAGAGTGACGTCAGGTCTGCAAAAATTCAGAATAAACTGAGGCCGGTGAGTTCTGAGACTGTTACTTTGGGCCAAGTGCTAAGAGTTGTCATTTTGAGCATCCTATTCGTTGTCGTTCATTCATTTCAGTTGTGACTGACTCTTCGTGACCCCATTTGGGGTTTTCTTGGCAAAGATATGGGAGCGGTTTGCCACTTCCTTTTCCAGCTCATTTTACAGATGAGGGTTAAGTGACTTGCCCAGCATGACACAGCTAGTAACTGAGGCTGAATTTGAACTCAAGAAGAGCCTTCCTGACCTCAGGCCCAGGGTGCCACCTAGCTGTCCTGGAGGCATCTATATTGGGGGAAAACCAAACAAGAGATAGGAATAATGCTTAGGTTGGACGGGGCGATGATACAGAACGATGGAGAGAAAGCAGAATCATTCGACTCTTATTCTCTCTGTAATCCCTGCTACAGATAATGATCACTGGACCATAGAGAACAAAAATAGCAAACGCAGGACTGAAATAAAAGATAAGTAAGGAGATAACGAGAGAACTGGGTTCCCTTTAAAGAACTGAACTTGCCAGGCCCAGAACGGAGCTGACGTGACTGTGGACGTGAGGAATCTTCAAAAGATAACAGAATTATTACTATGGCAGAGCTACTTCAGAACCAAAGGGAAAACAAAGTCTCAAATTTCAAAGCAGGAAAAGTGCAAACACTATGAGCCAGGGGCTTCATGCTGATTCTTGGCAAAATTCCACACACAACCAAAGTACAGTAGGTCAGTAGGGCTTTAGTACAGGAGCATCAGGCCGCTTACTGACCGACCACAAGGATGCTGTGGAGGCACTCTACCCAAGTTTAAGAAATCACCCAACAAATTTCTCACGCAATCTTAAATGTAGACATGTGAGTTTGGTGATTTATGTGTCCTGGGAACTGGCGACTCAAGGATGAATCATTAACTCTAGCCCAGCGCTGAAGGGCTCTGTCCTTGGCTTTGGCTGGCTACCATTTTTTTAATCAACAAATTAGCTAATGGCATACTTGCAGACGACAAAACATACTGGACATCAGCATCAGGAGCCAAGAAGATCCTGAAAGGCTAGAAGGCTGGATCAAATCTAAAAGAATGAAATTTGATGGGGGAAAAACACAGTTTTAAAGTAGGGATAAAAAAAATGTCCACTTTGTAAAAATGCACAGAAAAAAGTACAGAGAGAAATACAGATAAGTAGGATGGTTATGAAATTAATGTGTGGAATTTATCTAGATACTTTAAAAAAAAAAAAAAGGCAAGCAGTATGAGATAGATTCGTGGTTTCGTGTACAACTCTTTTTGTGAGTGTTCTCTTGTATACGTGGAAATACTGCTTTTTTATGCTGCAAATAAAAAAATTTAAATCCTTCCAACTCCAGGATAGAGGAGCACTTCATCTGAAAATGACCTGGAGGTCTCAGTGCATTGCAAGCAATGCTAGCTAAAAGGTCATGTGATCTGATGAAGCCTTGAGAAAGCCACAGAGTCCAAGAATAGCTAGGGAAGAACCATGCCATTCTCTGCTGTAGTCGGACACAGTACACTGTGTCGGCTCTGGGTGCCATATTTTAGGACAAATACAGAGAAGCAGGAAACTATTCCAGGGAGGATGACCAGGACAGTGAAGCATTTCAATCTCTTGTAACTTGTGGATGAGATTTAGGAACCTCAGACACTTAAGTTTGGAGAAGAGAAGATGAAGGGGGAACGTGACAGCCATCTTCAGGTATGTGATGTAGAAAAAAGACTAAATGCGCGCTGCTCGGCCCCAGAGGCAGAGCCAGACAATGAGTAGAAGAGGCAGAGAAAGATGTTGGGTCTTTTGGTGTCTCACAGGCTGGAACCCAGGGCCTCTGGGGTCCCCTCCAATCTGGTGACTGCACTGCTCCAAGAGAAGCTGTGAGGTCTAAGTGTGAGCCGCCTCCCTGGTAACCCCCGGCCCGGTGCAGAATCAGCAACACCAACTCTGCAGTCGTGCTAGCTGTGTGACTGAGGGCGGGTCACAGGAGCTCTCAGAACCTGTGGTCCCCATGTATAGACTTGCAGCTATTACACTCACATTTCTACAGTAGCACGGGTACGCTTGCCTTACAATGACTCTATGAGGCAGATAGGAGTTATATGGGTTAGGAAACTGAGGCTGAGAACTAAAGTGCCCTGCTCCCAGCCACACAACTAATACATGCCTGAAGCAGCACTAGTCTCAATTCCAAGCTGAGTTCATTTTCTACCATAACAAACACTACCCGACTTAACCTCACAGCACTGTCCTAAGAAGAAGCAAATGAGACAATGCGTGTAAAGTGCCCAATACACGGAAGCTGCCGCAAGTGGCACGTGTGCCAGACACAAGAGAAGAAAGGAACCGTGGCCAAGGGGGAGTTGAAAGCCACCTGAGAACAGGCCCCATCAGCAAAGCGCATCAATACCACAATCCCCAGAAAAACTGTATCTCCGTTTAATTACCTTAATAGAGCAAAGATCAAGACAATATTGAGGACTCCCAAAAGGGCGCCGAGTAGAACCGGGGCTGTGTACATGTTCAGCTGGAGATCAATGGCTTGCCACGTCACGCCCTTCTCTCCAATCAGAGCAAAACATGTCTGAAAAACTTAGCACAGTAAAAAAGATGCTAATGGATGATTCATGCATGCTAGACTGGTAACGTGAAAAGGGACAGGATCAAAATGGACAAGCCTATTTCTGTATTCTGATTTTACTCAATCAATTAAGATGAATAGCAGAAAGGAAGACTAGAGACACTTCCTAAAGTGGTAAGAAAGCAGGGTCCAAAAGGAAAGCAGTCAAGGGCTAGTTATATATAATCAAGGCATTAAAGTTCTAATGAGTGTATAAAAATAATAGAAAACGTGAAAGGCTGGGATGCTGAATGGTTGTTTTCTTTAGATGGTACATAGAACAAATCTAACTTCTTGTCAGTAAGCCACTAACAGACACTGAGGTCATCCTAAGTTAATGGCAGACAAAGACTTTGTTTCTTCTCCTCCCTCCTAATACAGAACACATGCCTACCTGGACCCAGGATAAAGCCCAAGGCCTGAGCAGCGCTGGTGTTGGCCATGGCGCCGGTTCTTTCTTGAAGGGAAGTAGCACCAGCAATGTAAGATCTAACTACTGCTACATTTCCTTTAAAAAAGAAAAAAGGAATCCAAATGAAAACAAAGTATTTTCCACTTGATAAAATCCATTTTAACTGAGCGTTCTATACAAAGGGAAGTTATGGTAAAGGGCATAACTGACGTTATCTACTTATGACCACAAAAACTGCTTACGATGCACATACTGAGGGGCTACCCCAGCAACCGGGTTAAGATTTTAAAACATTATTATTCTCAGAGCTTCCCTGTATTCCCTTTCAGTAACGTAGATGTAAAATTTTAATACGAAATTTTTTTTGAAAGCCATTATACCAACACCAAACAATCCTTATTCTGCTCATCTGATATTTACTGAGCATAGCAAAGTATGAATGGCAAGGTACTAGTTCCTAGAACCAATTTTACAACAAATGCCCAAGTACATAAACCTGACACAAATATACAAACCCAAGTCACTACTACACATCCTGTCTCTAGAAGCTTTAAGCTGAGAAACAGGAAGACAAACACAATTCCAATGAGCATCGATTGGGTGTGTGCCATAAGCGTCAACACTGGGCTAGTGAGGGAAACAAAATTAGCACAAGACCGAATCTCTAACCCCAGGAAGCTTATAAGCTAGTTGGAAGAAAAGATCTGCATATAAAACAGCAGGCACTACAGAAAGCAGTGGGAGAAGGGCTGAGAAGCCGGGTCTTGGAAGATGAAGAAAAAGTGGAGAGAAAATTCCAAGAAAAGAACAGCATGGGCCCATCCTCTATTAAGGGAACAGGGAAAGAATAGAAGGATTGCAGAAAACTGGGGAAAAAACTTTCATAGACAATCTCTCAATAGAACGTGACTGGGTTGGGATAGTGCTGTGGCATAGGAAGTGATGAGCTGGTTGATTTAAAGACTTGGTGCTCTCCACCTCCAGAGAAACGGATGACAGGAGGAAAGCAGAATAGTATGGCCTTACACATACATGTGAGTGGATAGGGGTATATATGCACATGCTCACAGATATCTATGTCTATCTCTGTATACATGTATATGTGTAAATGTATCTGTACATACGTGTATATCTATACATATCTGAACTTAACTGTAGCCTTCTGGGAGGGGCCGGGGAATAAAGTAAAAAGTGCACAGCAGAGAACAAAAGGAAACCCACAAGGAAGCAAAGAAAAGCTGGGCAGCTCTGAACACAACGTGTAGTATCTAGTACGCAGGTTTTCTTGAAATTGAAATTTACTGTTTTATAGTGAATCCTCTCTTATGTTCTGCTGTGTACATGGCAATTTTTTCCTTATTTTGTATTTAAGTTTAAAATAAATTTTGAAACAAAAAAAACGGTGGGGGAAAGTGGGGTGTGGTGTTGGGGAAACAGGGAGGTAACTGCCTTGGCTGGATGAGAAGTTCTGCGCTGAAGACTCACAGCAGTTAAGGTCTGATGGGTTAGACAGAAACAAATTATGGAGGGTCTTGAAAGTCAAAGTAAGTCTAGACTGGACAAATAGAAAGACAGACATAGGCCCAGGCCCATTACCTGCTCCAAATCCCACAAGCCCACGAGCAGCCAACATGTAGTATTTATTGTGGGAGAGAGGGAGGTGGACATAGGCGTAGAGGCAGTTGGCTGCCACTGAAATGAAGATTGAGATCACAAGAGGTTCTTTCCTTGGCCTAAAATTAGACCATATGCCAAATATAGGTGAAGCTACCATTTGGCCAAGACTGTAAGAAGCAATAATCCAACCCAAAAAACTGGCATCGGCTGTGGGATCAATCTGCAAACAGAAATACAACCCATTAAGAAGTTATTATTTTTGTAACTCAAGTCTAAAACCTAAACCGTGTCAGGGTAGTGAGCGAACTGGACTTAGGAGTCAGGAAGGCCTGGGTCCAAGTCTCGACTCGATGAATGGCCCTAAGAAAATCACTTAATCCCTCTCTGGCTGAGCGTCCCATCTATCAAATGAGGACAATATCCCCATCATACTTACCTCACAGGGTGGTGGAAAGCAAAGGGGATGATGTTCACAAATGCTTTATAAACCTTAAAGTGCTATGTAAATGTTGATTACTATTATTATTTTCTGATCATGAAATCATTTTTAAAAAATGAAAGGCCACTGTGTAACAACAGGATGCTCACTTCAGGGAGCTCTAAAATCCACAGGAGTAAAATCAGATCCACTGTTCAACATCTTACTGTGCACCAAAAAACAATGGAAGGGAAGCCTTATCTTTTAGGATACACAGAATAACGTCAAACAACATAAGCAGCTAAATAAGAGAGACATGTAATGAAAAAGACCAGGGAATTCTGGATGAATTGATGCAACTGCCGTCATTTCAGTGAAGCAGTTATCAGAAATTTATATGATTAAAAGGTAGGCTTTATAGTGAGCTACTTAAGGAATACAGAAACTTCTCACTCTACAAGCCTTACTACAGATCATACATATACAGTCTGGGTCTGTGGATAGTTTGATAAGGTAAGAGAAGAAAAGCACAGTATTGATAGAAGATTAGGAGAGACTGAGGGTTTAAATCAATGGTGATCTTCAACAACACAGTACATTATACGAAGGGGTTCTATACAAAACCAGAAGAATTAACAGAAACTTAGGGGCACAGGTCACATAATTAGGATGACCTTCCTGAGTCTTAGGGGATGTTAATCAATAGAACAATTTAAGGAATGAGATCACTGAATTTCCCTTACATAAGTGATTATACAATTTCACAAACACTGAATAATTCAACACCTTTATTAAGTGCCAACTGTGTGCAAGGCATTGAACAAGGAAGGCACTGGGGATACAAAAAGCAATTTCTTCCAGTCACTGATATGCTCATTCTAACGATCCATGGAACAACAGGAAGAGAGTTAAGACTTACAAACCTTCTGGAGGTATGGCCATATTGACATAATTACAATCGAAAATCCTGTGAAAGGTGAACAAAAGCCATGTCATTTTAGAGTTCTAGTTTCAACACTTTCCTTCAAACACAATACGCAGTACTACAGACTTGAAATATTATCATGAATCTTCTCCATTCAACTTCTGTTCTTAAGTCTGATCGGGGCATCGAGGGGAACAACAGGGGTTCGCAAAAGCTGTGCCCATGGCAAGCAAGATGACTTAAAAGAAACAAAGGGGAAAAAAGGTGTCCCCACTGGCTCCTGCTGCTAAACAATGGAGTGAAATACCTCCACTGGTATGTAGATCTTAAAAACTCAAGTGTAATGTACTGATGGAAATGCTGGTGATTTTTCTGGACCACATCTAACAGAAGTTAGACTTAAACCAACATCTTAAATTATATTTTACAACAAATTCAAAAAGGCTAGGTGACTTAATTATTAAAGATCATAGCATTAAAAAATTAGAAGAGAAGTTGATCATAAAAGTCTTCCACAGCTATGGGATGGGGGATGAATGCTTAATCAAATAGGGGATAGAAATAGTTACAAAAGATAAAAGAGATCATTTTGATAATATGAATTTGGAAAGCTTCTAGACAAAATTAACTCATCTAGGATAAGAAGGGAAGCCCTTAACTGGAAAAAACCAACAACTCTGTGTCAAATATCTTTAAAAAGGGTTTGAGTTACAAACTATCAGAAATAGAAAAGCCCTCAGGCAGTATAAAAACAAATACGAAACAATCAAAATGAACGTAAAAATAAGTTTGTTAGATTATTGGGCATTCTCTTCACTTTTAGTTTTATTTGATATCTGATTTTCACACATTACTGTTTGACACACAGAACAGAATAATGAGACAGAAGAAGGGATTCATTGTTCCTGAACAGAAAAATAGGCAGCATTGAGCTTACACTGGTGGTTCCCCAGCCCTGAGAAGCTCTTCCTTCCCACCTCACTGCTGCCTCTGGGGAACCCCAGTTTTCTCCATGACTCAAGTGCTGCCTTTGGCAGGAAGCTGCCTTTCCAGACTCTGTCTCACCCGCCCTAAGGCTTTTCTGCCAAAAGGGCCAGGCACTCATTCTGTCTATTACTGCTATACTTAGGTATGTATAAATTATCACCCTCATTAAAAGTGAGCTCCTTGAAGTCACAGACCATTTCCTTTCTGTCTTTGTAGCCCAGACCTTAGCACATAGAAAGGGCTTAACAATCACAGCTGGCACTTATACAGCATTTTAAGGTTTACAGAGCATTTTTTATGTTATCTCATTTGATTAACAAATGCTTTGTCAATTGATTCTCTAAGCCAGTCCCAAATGAAGGCATCAGAATTAAACATGTCAACTCAAAGAGGTTACAATGGGGTTAAAAAACCTCATTCCTTTAAAAGTGGTCAGTCCTGATACTGCCTTTCCATTTTCATGCACAATGTTTAATCTTATGATTATATACAGCCATTACTCCTAATTGATATTTTGGTAAGAGAAAAAAATTCAATCACCACCCAAGACATAGCGGAGAAAGGTCACAGGTCTTGATTTCTTTCCTTCCTTCCCATCCCCCAATACTCACCCACACTACTGAGAAACATAGTGAGATACAGGATGCGAATGGAACGCCACCGGCTCCTATAATGCTCTTCAGTTTCTACGATATCCCACTGGCTAGATTTGTAGAAAAATGAGAAAATAGTATTTATATAAAGTAGCCAGTATAGATCAGTATGTAAGGGGGACTTAAACATAGTAGAAACAATGGGGAAATATGTGTCTCTCAACCACGGGGAGCAGATTAAATGTTCCTGATAGCCTGCAGGCCTGAAGTCTATGAGCCCAGGAAAAGCATTCTAACTCCACAGGGAGAGAAGGAAATCACTGATTTAGATGTATCCTAGAAGTCCTTCTAGGAATAAACCTTACTTTTTGAAATTCAGATTAACAACAGCAGTATATATTTGTCTTGCTAACGGGAAACATTTGGAAAAGCACTAATATTTTACCACAGTAACTGTTACAAAAAAATGCTGACATTTATCTGTATATCAAGTATAACTAATAGAACTTGCTATTGGTGTCTTCACATAAACTAAAGAAATTTGCCTTTCTTCAAGGTGAAAAGGTTTTGTAACTATTAACATACCAAGATTCTTTGTCAAACAGAAAGAGCTAAATATTATAAAAGTGATTAAATCATAAATCGGTAGGTGGCAGAAAATTAATAGTTTGGGCTCTGAAACCTGTGGACGATTGGGAGTCACTGAGGCTATATGCCAGAGGCACCATAAGAAGCTTCCAGGGGAAGTCTGATCTTGTTCCCAGGGGTAATTTCAGAGCACAGCAAATATAACGTGAAAAATATCTGCTCTTATTCCAAAGTTAATGCCATAGACACAATTCTTTCCTGGAACATGGTAGTTAGAAGGAACTGATGGGAGGAATGTCCACATCAGGAACCATGAAATCAGACCCAAACTTAAAAGGCTGCTAAGGATATGTTTTCTATACTTTTTAGGATACCACAGTAGTGCTCGCAGCATCCTGTTTGCGCATCTTTTATACACATCTATTTGTAGTACTGCTTAAAAGTGAATCTCTCTCCTCCTTTGGGGCCACAGCTGTTCCATACTCTTATTGATGACTTGGAAGAACCCACAGATGGCATGCTTATCAAACACAAAACTGGGAGATCATAAAGTCATTACCAAACTGGGGCCCAGCTCAGAAATATCTCTAAAAGATTTTGACAAGATAGAACTATCAGTGAAATCTAGTAAGATAAAGTTAAATATGGAAAAATGTGATGTCCTCTATGTAACCACGTGAACAAAAATTCTAAGGCACAAATACAAGAACTAGGGGACACCTCTTAGGGAACAGTGAGCTCGAGGGGAAGCAGGAGTGTGGCACTTCAAGCAGCAAAGCAAAACCAAGCTTTTCAGGGGACCCAGGATTTCATCAATGTAGGCAACTGCTGATGTAAAAATTAGTTCTGCAGAGAGAGATCCATGCAGATCAGCAAATCTCAGGTAACAATGTATGGTCCCATGGTGATACCTAGGGGCCTGGGTCACAGCCAGAATGTGTCAGCAGCAGAATTTGAAGGCCTCTCTTTGAAGTTTCAAGGCTGACAACAACCAGTGTTCATTATCGAAGACAAGGGAATTTAAGAGCCACACTAAATTTATGCTCTGGTTAGACCACACCTGAATAGGATACTGGAGTTTAAGGTGCCACATTTTAGGATAATTAGTTTCCTATTTATAGGGTGGGATCAAGTTTACAAAGCCTTTTCTCCTAACAAGCCAGATGGCAAGTAGAGAGTTTATTCTTCTGGCGTGTTGGGGGGGAGGGGGGGAAGGGGGGAAGGGGTCCGGTTTCTAGTGAGGAAACTCCTTCCACCAATTGATTGAGATCAAATCATTGTTCTATAACTGAAGAGTCTCCGAGGCCAGGCAAAGCATCCTCTAGAAAAATCTGACTTGCGAGCAAATCTGAGCTGAGATTCAAAGCCAAGTCTCCTAACTGCTTCTACTACACCACAATGGAAGTCGTCATCCAGAGTAGAGCTGGTGAGGGGTTTCAGAACTGTGGCAGGAGGCATGGTCAAACAAATCAGAAAACCTGAGGAGAAAATGAGAGGAGGGAGGAAGAAGGGGAATTTGTTTGGAGCCAGAGGATGGAGTCTGAAGCAAAGGACCAACACTACAAAAATCAGCCCATTTATTAGATGACTACTATGTGTCGGGCCCTAAACTAAGCACTAGAGATACAAAGAAATAAATGAAACAATAGTTTAGATTCTGTTAAGGGAAACAATTTATTAAAAATAAGCACATACAAAATAAACACTAGATAACTTTTAGGGGAGGTACACTGCAGCATTTCTTCTCAGATATGTGATAGACTAGGTGATCTCTGAGGTCCTGACGTTCAGCAGAGTCTGAAGGAGCCCTAGATCCGGAGTCAGAAGACCTGGGTTTGAATCAGGGCTCACCTCTCCCCATCTGGCTCACCGTAATCAAGGTTACTCTTTCTGTAACGTGAGGATATTAGAAAAGCCAGATCTCAACAGGTGACCTCTGGTCTAATATCAAGCAGCTTCAAGTAAATAGCAGGTGAGAAAGAGACAAATACAATACACTAGCAGCCGAGCCTCCTGGACGCTATGTCTTCCATCTGTCCCACCACAACAATGGAGGACCTCCTGACCTCTCAGGTGGACCACTGTAGCAGCTTCCTAATGTTCTCGCTGGGTCCAGGCCTGGTGTCTCCCCTCTAATCTGGCCTCCCCATAGACAGCCAGTGAATTTCTGACTGTGACATTCTCTCTCCCAATAAATCAAGGGGCTCTCAACTACCTCTGGGATCAAGTCCAAACTCGTGCTCGGCTTTTAAAGTCTTTGACCCCATCTGCAAGCTCCCCTTCAGGCTCTGGGCAGTGCAGCCAAATTGGCCTTCTTCAGGTTCCTCACCTGTGCACTCCCATCACCGATTCTGTGCAAAGCACGGGCTCTGCCCAGTGCCTGGAGGGAGTGGCCTCCTCATCTCCATCCTGGAGAATGCCTAATTTCCCTCGGAGCTGAGCTCAGCCTAAGTGCTACCTGGTGTAGTCAATGCCTTTTCTGATCATTCAGTTTACTTGGTGAATATTTTGCGTGTATGAGCACCTTGAGCCTGGGGCTCTTTGATTTTACTCTGCACTCAGCAGGTGCTTATTAAATGCTTGTTGACTGGAGGATGAGTATTAACCATAACGTATTACCTACATGACCTTGGGCAAGTTCTTTAAACCACTTAAGGCCTGGTCTGTGGGAGGGTTGACCTATGGCACTGCTCAATCATGGCAGCTCTTCTTACTTCTTCTGGCCCACTTCTGGTGAACAGGCTTATTGATGCCCACCAATGGTCTTCATCCTCACCTCCCTGAACCCTCTTCTCCGCCCCCACCCCCCAAGTGTTTCACTTCTCTATTAGAATGAAAGCTCCTAGAAAGAAGAGCTACATTAGGGGAGGGGGACAGAGAACATCACCCCACCCCCAACCTAAGGGTGGGTATCACTGACACACCTGTGCTTTCCACCTGCCTTCCTTTCTCACTAAATGAGGGGCCCATTTTCTTTCCTGACCCACAAATCTCCTTGACAATTTCCTCTGCTCCACTTCTCACATGCAAGTCCTATCTGTGCCCAACACCTGGCTCCCACTGCCCTCGTTTAACAAGACAATCTGTGAAGAACCCAAACGGTGCCAGCAAATGAATCACAGCAGAAGTGGGAAAACACTGACCTTAGGAAGATGAGTTTCTGTTTGGAGGACAGCCTGGGAATCCTCCAGTGTAACCCAGCCTGCTATGTCTTCCCTGTGCAGCTCTGACTAGTTCACAGTCACTCACTGCAGGTGCCCGAGACACCCACTGCCCAACGGACTACATCCAGCTGCACATTCCTGTGTATGTGGTAACACAAACTCAAATGACCCTGGGAAACATCTGAAGTGAGGCTCAGTCTTCCCATCCTTGGCAAAATTTAAAAAGAAAATCAGGAAGGTGTGAAAAGTTCCTTTGGTCAAACACAGGGGCAGTGGTGAGAGCTGAAAAGGATGGAAACCAGAAAAAAACAACAACCCCAAAACAAAACAACCAGATTCAACCCAAATGCTACAGGAATCTGAAGCTATTTTGTTGAAGAGCAAATGTCTTAATAAGCCCTGAAGGCACAATTTCGTTACATAGAGCAGAGTGCAAAGACCAAGGATGGGAAGGGCCATTAGGGGAAAGGGTGAAATGGTTAGGATCTTCTATTTAAAAAGGCAGTGCAGTATAGAATGCATTAGAAATATTTTAAGGCAAAATGGTTTTAAAAATGAAAATACAGTGCTTCAAAGGGAAGCCTTCACCTATCCAGGAAACTCTTATCTAGAACTGTTCAGTTGGTTTTCAGTTGTGTGGCTCTTCCTGACCCCCTTTTGGAGATTTCTTGGTTTGTCATTTCCTTCTCCAGCTCATTTTACAGATGAGCAAACTGAGTCAAACAGGGTTAAGTCACTTGCCCAGGGTCACACAAACAGTAAGTGCCCGAGGCTGGATTTGAACTTTAGGTCTTCCTGACTTACAGGCCTAGCACTCTATCCACCGTGCCACCCATATCTGGAATAGGATTGTCCGATATTCTGGGGCCGGTCAAGTTTCAATTCAATTTAGTTACTTCACTGTATTTGTTTCATATACAAAGAGGACATGATTATGTTGACTGACCAGTATTTTTTAAGTACAGAATACCAGTTTAAGTGTGACAGGATTCAAAGTGGAATAACTGTAACCCAAGGGGAAAAAAATCATTCTCACATGAAAACAGTAAGCGGTGTAACGTGATACGCAGAACTACAAACCGATCTCTACTGAATCACTAATGCCAGGGAGATGGCCTCCCTCCAGAGATTCAGCAAAGAGCAAAAGGGGGCATTGCTATGTCAATATCAATATATGTCAATATATTGGGCCGTTTTAAATGCGCTAATTGGGATCTGATGGCCAAGACTGAAAAAACAGTGCGCTCCCTGACCGGCGGGGGCAGGGCGGGGGCAGAGCGGGGACAGCTCTCCTCTGCGCTGAAATGCTCTGAGGCTCCGAAGAACCAAACGCGGAGAGGTGCGACCGTGGGTTTGGATCTTTTAACGCGGCCCCTTTTCCCCTGGAACCCGCCGGGACTGCGCTGGGGGCGGGGCAGCTGCGCTTTCGGGGTCAGAGCGGGCAAACGAGAGCAAGGAGGCAGTTTCTAAGTATTTACTGCCCCTCTCCGGGTGGGGGCAAAGACCTGGGGAGGGAGGGGAGGGGTCCCATCCAGGGGCAGAGCTGTCATTGGCGCATGATTACGAAATGGGGGGGGGGCGGAGCCGACGGAACCAGGAGAACAACTTACACGTGATCGTAAAGACAAAAATCCTGGTCTACGCAACGACCAAGGCGCAGCACTGATATTAATGTATGTGCACATAGCACATGCTGCGTTGTCATGTAATGGACAGCACGTTTACGTTATCGTACATATGATACACAAAACTGCATACGTGCTATATACGCGATCTATGTGACACACCCCCATCGCGCTCTAAGGTCTGGAAAGCGCTGGACCAATCTCTCCTGTGCTGTCCCGGAAGAGGCTGTGATGGTTATTGCACCCCCATTTCACCGATAAGGATCGGGAGGCAGTTGCCCGTGCTCTGACCTCTTGGACGTGGTGGTCGGCGGGTGCTGAGCGCTCCGTCCTCGCTCCAACACCACCACGGGGCGGAGGGGGCCGGCTCTGCCGGAGCGCGCATGCTCGCAGTGAGAGGAGAAAACATAACTATCAACACGGGAGGCAGCGGCTTGACCTTACCCCCAGCCCTGCCGCCCTTCAGCCCCTGCCTCTGTGTCCCCGTAGTCAAAGGGGCAGAGCTCCGGACGCAAGCCTCCATGGCCCCGGATCCTCGGGCCCCCAGCTCACCTGCTCCCTGGGCCCTGCTCTCCCAGCAGAGGCTGCTGTTCCTCGGCGGTTCCGGGGGTGGCCATGACAAGCCTACCGCCGCAGCCTCGGCGCTCGGACCCTACTCTGAGGCTGGGGAGGAGGCGGTGCACGCGCAGGGGCCGGGACCGACTCCGCGACACTCTGTGGCCCTTCGCCAACCCCGGGCCGCACCGGCGCTCTTCGCTTTTTAATCTGCGGCGCCGGAGCGCGTGCGCAAGAGAGGGAAGCAAGCAGCCTGCGGCGCTTGCCCGGCCTGGGGCGTAGGGCGCGTGCGTAGGAGGGCGGGACTGGCTGGAGATCGCAGGCATCCCCGCCCCTCCCCCTCCCCGCGCCCCGTGACCCTTCCCTGGCAGCCCGCCAGATGGCGGCGCCACCTAACAGGAGATGGAGGACCGACGGGGTCCAAACGGACGCTCGCCCCTCCCCCGGCCGCGACCGCAGTCTCCTCCCCCCGCGGGGAGGGGTGCGGCAGGTGGGCCTGAGAGGAGGAGCCTCAGACTGGGAACGGGGAGGGCCTGGGCTGCGGAAGAGTTG
This sequence comes from Trichosurus vulpecula, assembly GCF_011100635.1. Taxonomy (NCBI): domain Eukaryota; kingdom Metazoa; phylum Chordata; class Mammalia; order Diprotodontia; family Phalangeridae; genus Trichosurus; species Trichosurus vulpecula. The sequence continues at coordinate 132,964,414 of NC_050578.1, read as the reverse complement.
TTTGGGGGTCCCGGGGTGGCGGCCTTGGGTGAGTGGCGCGAGGCTGGGGTGAGGGTGGGGGCGGAGCGCTCTCCCTGCCCCTCCCCCCACTCCAGGCGCGCGCGCGCCCGAGGCTGGAGGGCAGAGGGTACGTGCAGGACGGCGCGCGCAGGCCTCCGACCAGGCTGGAAACTAACCCCCCGCGGGCAAGAGGAAGGGGCTTTTGGTGCACCCCGCGGCGTCCCCCCTGGGCCCCGGGCTTCGATGCGCTCCACTTCCTGCCGCTCAGGTGACCTTGGGTAAGTCGCTTCTCTCTGGGCCTCAGTTTCCTCCTGTGTAAGGAGGGGGGAGAGGCTCGGATCCCGGGCTGGGGTCGCGGACCTTTTCCCGCCTGTTACTCTTGGGGTGCCTCTTTATTTTATTACTTGGGGGGGTAGCTCCTCAACCCCCCCCCCGCGTAGCCCGCCCTTGAGGACTCTTCCCCTCCCCCCACCGCCGTTTGTGCTCGGTCCCCCCAGCGGGGCGCTACCGGGAGCCCCACCTGTACGAGGGGAGGGGAGAGGGAGCCCCGGGCCTGTAGCCGGGAGAGACCGCGGGCACTAGCGAGTCCCAGCGGCTTCGTGAACTGGACGGGGCCCCTGGGCCGTGCACCCCGAGCTATCCTGCGGCCGCTCCGCGCTCCCCGAGCTCCGGCCGGGCCCCTCTTCCGCCCTGCATCCAGGGCCTCCGGCTCCGCGTGTGTGCGTGTGCGTGGGACCCCCGCCGGGTGAGGGCCTCGCCAGTGTTGGGGTTTTCTCCGTGAGGAGCCCAGAGTCCCCCTGGAGCTGGTTCCCGCAGGAAGCCCTCCTGAACTGGGCCGTTCAGTCTAGCACTTGCACAGCGACTAGGACTAGAAGGTGCCTTTTTATTTTCCGGCTTAGCTTTGGGAGCATCCTTTTTTTAATTTGCCCACAAGGGTTCAAGGATACGCCAGGTGCAGCCGCCTTCCTCCGGCGGAGGCTCCTCCTTGAGACCCGAAGGTTGCTGCTGCCCAGCCGGGTTGATAGTTTTCCCAGTTCTCCGAATGAGTGAACTCATAGGTCTGGTTCAAAAAAAAAAATTGAAACTAATCCGTCCCTCAGCTATTTGACTAGAAAGTTTAAGGATTGTAAATGCTTTTTCACTTTTTGTGATGTCCGATGGAAATCAGGAGAGCATAAAAGAAAGGGTTCTGTTAAATATTGAGGCCACAAACCTGTACCCTGACTTTGCTGAAAACCCAGGCTCCTCTTTGGCTTTGGCCTGCTCGTCTGTGACTGAGCAAGCTTGTTTGCCTCATTTTCCTCATCTGTAAAATGCACTGGACAAAAGAAAACAAACATAAAAAAACCCGCAGCTGAACAACTCTGCGGCTAAACTCGGGGGATACAAATGCAAAAAAGAGCTCTCTAGGGAAGACTGCTCAAAAAAGACCTGACCAGGGAGAGAATGATGTTCCTGGAGAAGAAACCTGGCCAAGCAGCTGCTGGAAAATGTAGAGGCAGAGCCCTCCCTAAAGGGGAGGTCACTGCTCCACCCTCCGGCCCCCCAATCAGAGGGGAGAGGCAACCGAGCTGTCGAATATCAGGTGATGAGTTTATCCCTGTGGAGTCCTAGGCGCAGCTGATGGGAAGAGTTCCCTCCGTAAAGGGAAGCATCGGAAGGAGTTTGTGATTGCCCTTCCCGGTTTTAAAAAGTCACTTTAAAGTTCTGATTTGTTGGGGGGTGGGGGTGGGGTCTCTACCCCTTTTGCAGCTTCCTGTAAGAAAACAACTCAAATTTCAGTAACACTTTTTAAGATTTACGTAGTGCACTCCTGGGACCGCATGGCTGTCTTGCAGCTGAAACCACCAATGTGTTATCTTCCTGTCCAAATGTGAGCTTCTTAAGAGCAGGTTTTGTTTTGCTTTTCCGTTTGTATCCTCAGTACAGTGCTTTGCACATCGTTATTGTTCAATAAAATACCTTTTCATTCATTCAAAAAAGATTTACATAGTGCTCTTTTTACAACCGCCCCATCTAATAGGTAGGTGGTCTATTACCATCCATATTTTTACATGTGAGGAAGTTGAGACTGCTGAAAGGTTTAGTGGCCTCCTTCCCTTGGTCCTAGGGGCAACTTAGAATTAAGGACTTTGGACGCCAACCCCAAACTCTTTGACTATGCCTAGTGAGGAAAAATGAAAAGTGAATAAAAATGAAGTTACAGGATTAAAAATGAGGTCTCAAAAAGCCACATAGAAACATAGCTCGGCTATACCCTGCAAATTTAAAATAATTTAAGTAATTGCTTTTGAGGATAAACGTATGAGTGAAGGATATCGGTACAAAGCAACAAAATCACAGGTCATGACACTTAAATGTCTAGAGAGCAGTGATACATGATCGTTGTATTCGATGGGCAGACACTTGCTTCACTTTAGTAACACAGCTCAGCTTAATGAAATGCAGTTCTAGGAAAAAGAGCTCATTCCTTGGCAGTGAAGCACTTTTTTTTTTTGATGGAGCTAACCTTTCTGGTATTGACTTTAAGCTGGGCACTTTGCTTTGTAGCCTATAGAGGCAGATTTCCTTAATTCGATTCCTGAGCCCTATTGTTTTGTATCCTGACAGAATTCAAACAGTCTTCTGATGATTATAGCCTTGTAGAGGATATCAGAGGATTCCTGATGGAAGAAAATTTATGCTTCAGTGAAGAATGGGAGAGATAGTTCACACTTAACGTCCTTTGAAGTTATACGATTGGTCATCACTGTTAGACTTAAGAAATCTGAAGTCTTTCTGGGTTGTTTTCCTTCATCATGTTGGTGGCAGTTGATACATGGCACAGACTTCCCAAGTTCTCTGAATTCTTCATATTCATTTCTTATTATATGGCAATATTCCATTGTATTCATGCACCATAACTTATTCGACCATTCTGCAGTCAGTGAGTACTGTTTCCTTCCAGTTTTGGGCTACCACAAAAAGTGCTGCTATAAGTATTATTGTATATGAGATTCCCTAGCCCGCCCCCCCCCCCCCCCCCCCCCCCCCGAGTATGTGCCTAGTGGTTGTATCAGGTAACCAGGCAGTCATAGGGTATATACAATTGGTTGACCTTTTTTTAATAACTCTAACTCATTTTCCAGAATAGTAGGACCATTTCATAGCTCTACAAGCAATTTATTAATGTGCCTGGGTTCCCATAGCCCACGTAAAACTTAGCATTTTAAGCTTTGCCAATTTGATGAGCATGAGGTAAAACCTCAGTTTTAAGTTGTATTTTTTTCTTAGTGTTTTGGAGCTTATTTCATGTGGTTGTTTGTAGCATGGATCTTTGGGGAAAATTTTCTATTCGTTTTTGGGAAATGGTTCTTGCTCATATTTCTATCAATTATATATTGTGTGTGTATTTACATGTATATACATATATTATATCTTTATCACTATCTCATTTAGTGAGGAATTCTTCCCCTAGTTATAGTTGTTCAAGGAAGAGTCTTGCATTCTCCTCTTGATTTTTCCAGATTCTTCCTGTTCTTCAGTGATACCAATACTAGGTATATAGTATATGCCCCAAAGAGATCAAAGACAAGGAAAGGACCCTAACGTACAAAGCTATGGATAGCAGCACTTTTTGTTGTAGGGAAGAACTGGAAGGTAACAGGTCAATTGGGGGTTGGTTAAATTATGGTAATGGAGTGTTACTGGTTATAAGAAGTAAGAAAAAGGTACAGGACAGAAACTGTGTGGGACACCTACACTTGGGGATAGGGCATGCATGAATGGTGACTGAGAAAGAATGGTCCCACAAGATAAAGTCACATGGGACGAAGCTAGGTGGCACAGTGAGTAGAACACCTGCCCTGGAGTCAGGAGGACCTGAGTTCAAATGTGGCCTCAGACACTTGACACACTTACTAGCTGTGTGACTTTGGGCAAGTCACTTAACCCCAATTGCCTTGCCTTCCCCCCTCCAAAAACCAAAAAAAGAAAGAAGTTGCATGGATGTTAAGGAAAGAGGAAGTATTTGGAAAGGGAGTTCATGAATAGTGTCAGAAACAGCTGGGAAGTTGAGAAGAAAGAGAATAGAAGAAAAGGCCTTAGGAGTTAGCAACTAAGAAATGATTGCAAGAACCAATACTGTCTGAATACAGCCTGATGCATGCCCAGTTTTTCTCTTTTCTTTCTTTTCAAGTCTTGTACAAAATGTCTAATATGAAATGTTTTACATGATTGCACATGTATAAATTATCTCAGATTGCTTACCATCTCAGGGAGGGGGGGAGGAAAGGAGAAAGAATTTGGAACTCAAAACTTAAAAAGTTCAAAAACTGGTTTTAATGTAATTGGGGGAAAACTAAATTTTTTTTTAAAAAAGACATGCTCACCTTAGGAAAAAACCAGTTTTACTAGAGTAGTGGGATTAGAAGCCAGATTGAGAAGTGGGAGCTGAGGCAGGGGAGTTGAGGGGTAGAAGTGGCTTCTGTTTATTTATATGTCACTGATTTAGTCTAAGACCAAGATGTCAGAAACACCTGGGCATGGGACTGTAAAGTCAATCACGGCAACTCACCTGAGGACTTCTGCTGAGGATAACTTTAAGGGTCTTAATAGCATAGTATAATGAATTCTCCATTCAGAACTAAACATTGTTCAATGAACTAAATCAAAACATTCATAGCAAAACATCATTCAGTAGCATTCCCCAAAATACTTGTTTACACAAGCCGAGGGTCCCAGGCCAGGGTCTTCCCTAACACAACATATCATCCTTAAGGGGTAGCAGAAAATACAAACACCATCCACCTCTAGGTTACAGTAAGTTACAATCTCCTCGGTCAATACAGAGTGTCCAAGTAAAGTCCTCTTATATCTTGATTCGAGACTGGCTTCCAATCCCCATGGTTCCTTCTCCCAGGGCTGACCACTCCTAGCTCATGCCTAGATTCACACACGAGCAGGTTTCTGCTCCTGTTCCTTGTCTCAGCTCATGGGGACTGCTCCACTTCAAGTTCTTCCTGCTCCTGTCTGAAGTTTCTGCTTCTGGGAAAGCAAAGCTTAACAGAGCTACAACAGTATTTATACTCATTACCAGCACCATAATTAACACAGACTAACAGACAGGACTTCTGTCTGAGAAATTAACATACACCAACAGACAGAGTACTGGTATTGCAAGCATTCTGTTAGGCCTTCCCACAAGCAAGTTCCCCTAACTGCTCACACATACACCTCTCTCTCTCTCTCTCTCTCTCTCTCTCTCTCTCCCTCTCCCCCTCTCCCTCTCCCCCTCCCTCTCCCCCTCCCTCTCCCTCTCCCTCTCCCTCTCTCCCTCTCCCCCCCCCCTCCCCCTCTCCAAGCAATGCAATGTATACTTTTGCCAGTCTATTCAATCAGAGGCACTTCATTGCCCTAGTGCTGAGAAGCTTGGAGGTCAGCACTTAATTAAATTAACCTTACATTAAGTACTTATTGTAATACAGACACTCAACTCCAAAAGAAAAAGCAGCAAAAAGTCCCACTTTGCTTGCTGTTGCAGGGACCTATAACACCTGTAGTGCCACTGAAACGAGATTAAAATGTAATTGGGAGGACTTCCCGGGGCGGAGCCAAGATGGCGGCTGGAAAGCAGTGAGCTCCCCGCCGAGTCCCTCCAAAAACCTATAAAAAATGGCTCTGAACCAGTTCTAGAACTGCAGAACCCACAAATCAGCAGAGGGAAGCAGAGCTCCAGCCCAGGACAGCCTGGATGGTCTCTGGGTGAGGTCTGTCCCACACGGAGCTGGGAGCAGAGCAGAGCCCACCATGAGCTGCTCGGACCAACCAGACCAGGAGCTGGGCGGAGCGGGCCCTAGCACCCTGAATCAGTGAGCTGCAACAGTTACCAGACTTCTCAACCCACAAACACCAAAGACAGCAGAGAAGGTTAGTGGGAAAAGCTGTGGGAGTGGAAGGAGTTGGAGGTGGGGCAGCTACAGCTGCTGTTGCTTCTGGCCCCAGGCCCACCTGGTGGGAGGAATTAAGTGGCAGATCAGAGCAGGAGTGCACAGCCTGCTGAAGATCTAAGCCCAGTCCAGGTTGGGGGTTCTTGGGGAAGGAGGAGTGCTGGTGTGGCAGAGCTGGCGCATCCCACCAAAGCATGGAACATAGAACTCTTTAGTCTACAAGCAGTCATACCTTGCTGAAAAACTCAAGGGTCAAGTTAGCTGGTTGGGAACATGGCCAGGCAGCAAAAACACACCCAGATTCAGTCTCAGACTTTGGATTCTTTCTTTGGTGACAAAGAAGACCAAAACATGCGGCCTAAAGAAGTCAACAAAGTGCAAGAGCCTACACCAAAAGCCTCCAAGAAAAACATGAACTGGTCCCAGGCCATGGAAGAGCTCAAAGAGGATTTGGAAAAGCAATTTAGAGAAGTAGAGGAAAAATTGGGAAGAGAAATGAGAAGGATGCGAGAAAACCATGAAAAATGTAATTGGGAAATATTTAACAAAATAAATAAAAATAAAATGTAGGTAATACTAATGTGTGGTTTTCTAAGTCAATATACAACCCACAGGAATTTTGAGTTTGACACCATTGGTCTAAGATAATTTATAAATGTACATATAAATTTACTAGTTGCCCAACAAATTAGTGATTAAGGCCTGAATTGAATGCTTAAACTTCAGGAAGAAACTTTCTAGCTAAATTAATTATCTAGCTGTTTACTTGTACATAATTATGTATTCAAAGTTACCGTGACTACCTCATTTCTCCTTTGAGTAGGATAGATGGGTTCTGTGGCTCACTCTGACTTAGTGTTCGTGAATTTATAGGGTTGGGCTGTATCTCTTTCCTCTTTTCTTCCTGTTCCCCCAAAGACATACTGTTTGTATTAAATAAGGTCCACAATTCCCAGAGCTACTAGTTTATAGGATGAAAATATATTTGTTCTGATGAAATAGGAAGATGCACAGAATTTGATGGTTGGAAGGGACCAGTTCAGATTCCATATCTTAAGAGAGGTCCCTACTATAAGTAACATACCCCACAGGAAGTCTTTCTTTTTGCTTTTTGATTGAAGACCTCTGAGGAGAGGGATACCATTGCATTTTAAGGTTGCCCCAGTCTACTCTGGGATAGCTCTAACTGTTGGAAGTTATTCTTCACTTCAAGCCCAAATTTTCCTCTTCACAACGTCCTTCCTATTGCTCCTGGTTCTGCCCTCTCTGGCCAAACAGAATTAATCTAATCCTTCAATCTGACAGCTCTTCAGATACATGGATGTAGCTCTCATGTCCAAATATGATAGTTCCTTCAATTTCTCATATGACGTGCAGTGGTCTCCACCATCCTACTCTAGACAGTCTCTCAACTTATCATTGCCCTCCTTAAAATCATGGTGCCCAGAAGTGAGCACAGTAACATTCAAGAAGAGGTCTGATGGGGTCCACGAGAAACTGTGCCTGTAGGAGAAATGATTTATTATACTGCTTACAAAAATTATTATACTGTTTAAATGCAAACCTGTGTGATTAAAGCCTGTCAGCACCCAGAATGTCTCCTGACCCCAGTAACTCTCTAGGAATGTTGGAGATGACTACAGGGTATTTTTGGGTTCCCTCAGGTCCTGGATCCATCCAGAGCATTCTTGTTTTGGAACCATCCAAGCTTGTGTTGAGTTGCCATGTGTTTGGGCTTCATTCAAATTTTATTCAATCTCCATGTCAATCTACCTTGCTTTCAAGTTTCCCTCTTGGAAAAATTGCTTAACTGAGGTTCATGTGCAGGCACATTTGTCTAAAACCCAAACATGTAAACTTCCTGGAGCCTGGATGTAAACCTACTTTCCAGCTCACTCTGTACTACTAAACAATCTAATAAATTTCTTTCTAAAACTATTTCAGATTTGGGGTTTGTTCTTGCAAATGACATGCCCAAGATCACTTTGTCTCTATAAAGATTAAGACTGTTATTGGTCTTGGCACATTATAACTGTGTAGTGGTTGGTGGGCCACAAAGGTAAGTTATTTATAGTCTGATTCTTAGCCCAGAAATTGTTTCAGTATGTCACCGTTAATTCTGCTAAATAAGATCTTGTCTTCTTCTTCTGAACTATCTTTAAAAAAAATATCTTGGGGCAGCTAGGTGGTACAGTCAGTAGAGCACCGGCCCTGGAGTCAGGAGGACCTGAGTTCAAATCCGGCCTCAGACACTTGACACATGTCCTAGCTGTGTGACCTTGGGCAAGTCACTTAACCCCAATTGCCCTGCCAAAAAGCAAAAAATAAAAATAAAAATAAATCTTATAGCACAAAATTTAATCACACCCTGGTAGACTCTCTGAGGGGAAGGATGGTGTTGTGCTCTTGTTTTTATTCTCAAGAGCAGGGGTGGGGAACCTGTGGCCTTGAGGCTGAAGACCTCCCAAGATTTGAAAGGAACCTCACTCATCATCTAGTGGAGCCCTTCCCTGAAGCATAAACTTCTAACAGTCCTCTATAACAACAGGATAGGTGATCATCCAGCCTCCGTGTTATGGCCTTCAGTGTCAGGAGATGTACTGTCCCCCTAAGGCAGCACATTCTATTAGGGCAGATGGTGTCATGGAACGACAGAGACAGCATTGTTCCTCAGCCTGCGTTCTTCCAGCTTTCCTGGCATCAGTTTTAGCTGCCTTCTTGCTCTCTAGAAGGTTCCACCCAAGGCGTGAACTGTATTTTGCTCGAAAAGTAGGGTGCAGTAAAGCATTGGTTTGAGAGACAAGGCACTAAGTATTTAGCACCTGTTTCGCAGGGAATAGACTCCCAATATTTGTTGCTCTCAGTTGACAAAGATGGAAGTAGTCACTGTAGCATTGCTCTTGGTGGAGCTGTCAGCTGTCCTTCTGGGAGGTAATTTGGAATCATGCCAAGAAAGTGACTGATATGTCCAGATTGTTTGACTCAGGGTAGGCCTATATGCCAATGAGGTCAGAGTAGAAAGGTCCCATATATATCACAATATAGTAGCACTTTTTGAAGTAGCAAAGAATTGTAAAGAAATAGGTGCCCATTAGCTGGGAAATGGCTAAACAGTCTGTGGCGTGTCAGTCTAGTATCCTATAACAGCAATGTTACTGCACTGTACAACAGTGACTGCAAAGAATGCAGAGAAACATGGGAAGAATTTATGTATATATGAAATTAGGGAGGATGAAGTAAGCAGAACCAAAAAAATAATGTACACAATTACAACAGTGTAAATGGGAAGAACAAGAAAAAGGACCAAAAACAATTAACCTCAAATGCTGTGAAATTGCAATGACCAAGCTTGGCCCCAAAGAAGAGATGACATTGCATCTTCCTTCTTTGCAGAGGTGCAGGAGACTGCATGTGGTTTGTCCAGCCTTTTTGTAAAATGTTCTTTTGTTATGAGGGAGAGGATAGGTAGGGGATATATTGGGAAATGAAACTGATGTAAAAAGAAGAGAAATTCTTTTTTCTTTTAAAGTGGAAGAATTGTCGTCTTCTCAGACAGATTTTTAAAAAGAATGCTTATGAGTGAGCAGAGCAGAGCCAGGAGAACATTGTGCACAGCCACAGATATATGGATTCCGTGAGGACCAACCCTGACATACTGCGCTCTTCTCAGCAACCTAAGGGGCAAGGACAACTCCAGGGGACTCACGATGGAGAATGCTATCTTCATCCAGAGAAAGAACTGTGAAGTTTGAATACAGATCGAGGCGCACTACATGATCGCCTTTTTTTGCTTCTCTTTTGTTTTTTTGGGTTGGTTTGTTTTTTTTTTGGTTCTGTTTCTTCTTTCTCATGATTCATTCCATTGGTCAAAATTCTTCTCCACGACTTGACTAGTGCATAAATTAATTCAATGCGAAGTTATACATGACAGTTATATGAGATTCCATGCTGTCTTGGGGAGGGAGGGGAGAAAATCTGGAACTCAAAACTATGTAGAACCGTGTGTGGTAAACTAAAAATAAATAAAGATATTTTAAAAAAATTTAAAAAAAAAAAAGAATGCTCAGCTGTAGAGCATTTTGAAATCTGGGGGTAAACCAGAGATGACCTTTCAGGGTTCCTCTATCCCCTTAAGTAAATGAACATTCCTGCCTCTGGGATCTGTGGTCCTCAAACTTCTGAAGGCACAGTATCAGGGCATTCAGAATATTTGCTTGCAACAAAGAAGGATCCAGTTTAGGGCCCTCTCCCTATTCTCTGGGTCTTGAGATTACTCTACCTTTCCTTCCTTTCTCCCATCCCTTCACTGTCTTCTTTCTTTGCTTCCTTAGGATTCACAGAGGAGCAGGTATTGGCTTTGTGCCTCTGCAGCTGTTGGTGTGACTTTCTGGATGCAAGGCTGGGAAGAACAGGTAGCAAACTGCATTTTGTTTTGTTTGATCTCTGATGGTTTATAACATTATCTGCAAGCCCAGAGGAAACTGAATTTTTGATGATAGAGGCCAATATGGGTAGTTTATAACTTCGAAAAATTTAAATATATGGAAAATAAAATTTTAAGAAACATCTATTGTTGCACCCCATGTGAAAATCAGTGAGTACCCTATAATCTAGAAGAGCAAATCTGCTTAATGTATCTCTAACTCTAGTAATTGAATCCTAGAATGAGCGTGTGAAGGAATCGTAGAAGTGACCTTATAGCTCAGCTCAGCAGCACAGTGTTACTTATCAATTCCTAAATTCTAAGTTGTACTATATTAAAATTATGGCAAATAGTTATTTCTGGGATTTTGGGGGGGTGTCCTTTTTTCTCTTAGAGAAAGACCTCCTGAATTGGGTTTATTTAGGTGTCTGTTCATTTGAATAATACATTTTTAATAATAAAGAATATATTTGGCACTAAAAAATACAAAGTAACATTAAATTTATGAGACTTGCCTCTTCCAATTAGATTTTAAATTTTACCAGGTCACAGTCTTTGTTTTCTTAGTGTCTCAGCTAACATGTATTAAGAATAAGAGGGCTGTACCTAACAGTTAAGAATGTTTTTAAAAGTCCCTGCCCTCAAGCAGCTCACATTCTAATGAGGGAAACAACATATATAAATAAGTAGGTACACATATGGTATGTCGACAGTGTAAGGAGACTGGTAGGAAGGGACCAGGTTGTAAAAAGTTTGAAATGCTAGAGAGCTGTAGGTTTGAGCCAGGAAGTAGTAGCCACTTAAATTTATTGAATGTGTGGGAGAGAGGTTAGGGGGAAAAGAGGGAGGAACAAAGGGAGAAATGGAAGGCGTTGATAGGGACATGGGGTGTCAGATTTTGGAAATTTTAGGAAAATTACTTTTGTAGCAGAATAGAGGGTAAGAGAGATGAATGAAGCAGGAGACTAATTGGAGAAGGCCTTTGAAGTAGTCCAGGGGAGGGGTGATGAGAGCCAGAATTAGGGTGACAGGTGGGTGAGTTAGGAGAAGAGGGAATATACCACAGAGAGCCACCTCCTTCCCCCCAGGTACTCTGACCCGATGATACTGACCTCCTTGCTGTTCTGTGAACAAGACCCTCCATTTCACAGCTCCAGGCATTTTCTCCAGCTGTCCTCAGGCCTGGATTATAATCCCTCATCATCTCTTCCTCCCAAGATCTCTAACTTCTTTTGTGTCCCAACTGAAATTTCATCTTCTGCTGGAAGCCTTTCCCAGTCAAACCCTCTTAATTCTAGTGCCTTTCCTTTGTTAATTGTTCCTGTTTGGCCTGTATACAGTTTGTATGTATTTGTTTGCTTGTTGTCTCTCCCATTAGATTGTATGCTCCTTGAGGCCTTTCTGTTGACCTCACAGCCTGGCACATAGTAGGCTTTTAATAAATGCTTATCAATTGAGATGTTGTAAAGGTCGAAGTGATGAGATTTGGAAATGAGCTGAATATGTAGAGTGAGTGAGAGTGAGTAGATGACACTGAGGGTAAGAGCCTGGGTGATGGGAAGATAATGTCATGGTACTCTCCATGCTAATAGAAAAGTAAGGAACAGGAGAGGGTTTGGAGGAAAGAAGTAAGTTCTGCTTTAGACATGTTGAGTTTGAAATAGCTACCAGATAGCTCCTTTGAGGTGTATAGAGGTCATTGGTGGTATGTGATTGGAGCTCAGCAAAGAAACTAAAGCTGAATATGTACATCTGGGAATGGGGTGGGGGGAGAGATGTAAAAAGGAATCAGTGTGTTATATTAAAGTGGAAAGATTGGCCTGGATGTTAGGAAATCAAGCTCCAGTTCTGGTTCTACCACTGGTGAATAGTGTGGTCTTGGACAAGCTCCTTAGCTTCTCGAAGGTTCTATAAAATGAAACTAAATTTGGTTTTTCGGGTTCCTTCCACTTTTCAGGTTCTTAGTAGTCTGAGAATTGGTGGAGTGGACACTGTTTCTGAGTTTTTGTGACAAGTGGCTGCCTCGTCCTCTTTCTGTCGTCCTTCTTAACTGCCGAAGCAGCCAGGTGGAGAGAACAGATAGCATCCAACAAACACTCTCTCACAGCTTTGTCTCTGCTTGAGGAGCTGAGCAGGGCCTGCCCTTTCTTTCCATCTCCATCAGTTACACACACATAGTTATGGAGTCAAGAGTCACCTGTATTTCAGTCCAACTACTTCTGTGACCAGGTCAAGTCATTGGAATTCTCTGGGTCTCAGTTTCTTCACTTTTAAAATGTATACAATAGCTGTAGCTACCTTTAACAGGCAGGTTGTGAGGACCAAAGCCAAATATGCCCCACTGCCTGGTTTTGTACATAAAACTTTATTTTAAAATGTAAAAACTATTCTTAGCTCTCGGGCCATACTAAAGTAGGTGACTGTTTGTCCCTCCTCTCTCTAAACGCAAGCTAATATAATTCAGATGCCTTCTTCTTTCCCATTTCTTAGTTGTGTATCTGTCTCCTTCTTAAAGTCACTACTACAAAGGCATATAATTGTCAGAAAGAAAAAAAACTAATACTGTATTTATGTACCAGTCTAACAAACAATTTTGAGATTAATTCCACTTTTAAAAAAATCTAATGGTACTTTCTCCTCCTTCACCCATGTCTCACACAATGAAATGGTTTTACTCCTTTCCAAGGCAAGCAGTCCTGTTCCATCCTGTCCGGTCCTTTCTTTCCCCCCCCCCCCCCCCACTGCCCCCTCATTGCCTCCTCTATGATCCTCACTCTTTTACTTCTTTTCTATGTCTCTCTCCCTCTGTTGGTACCCATGCCTTCTCTGTCCTGAAAAAAACCGACTCTAATCCTAACTGCATGCTGTCTCTAATAGATACCTCTACTTTATCTCCTTTTACTCTCTGTAACCTCTTCTAGTCTGGCTTCTGACCTTATCATTCCACCAGAACTTCTCTCTCCAAAGTTACCAGTGATCTCTTATTTGCCAAGGCCCATGGCCTTTTCTCAAACCTCTTCCTCCTTGATCTTTCTGCAGCCTTTGACACTGTTGATCACTCTCTTCCCCTTTGATACTTGATTCTCTTCCTGGTTTTCTCCCTGTCTGTCTCTTTTGCTGGATCCTACTCCAGATCAGCCCCCTAACTATTTTGTCCCCCAGGGACCTGTTTTGGACTTTTTTCTTCCTCTGTACCATCTCACTTGGTGATCTCCTTAGTTCCCATGGATTTAATTACCATCTCAGTGCTGGTGATTCTCAAATCTCTCTGCTGACCTCCTATCTCCTGTCTGTAACTGCCTTTCATACATCTCAAACTTTATATGCAGCAGACATCTTAAAACTCCAAATATCCAAAACAGAACTCATAATCTTGCCCTTTAAACCCTCTCTCCTACTACCCTCCCTCTTACTTTAGACTGCAATACCAGTCTTCTGGTGCCTCAGACTCACAGCCTAGGAGTCATCCTGGATTCCTTATTATCTGTCCCCTCACATAGCTAAGCTGTTGCGAAGGCTTGTCATTTCTATTTCTAGAACATCTCAAGAATATAGTCCCCAATGTCTTCTGACACTGCCCCCACCCTGGTGTAGGCCCCCATCACCTCTTGCCTGGACAATTGCAATAACTGCTGGTGGGTCTGCTGGCCTCAAGTCTCTCCCCACTCCAGTTCATCTTCTATTCAGCCACTAAAGTGATTTTCCTAAATTGCAGGTCTCATCATGTCACCCCCAGCTCAGTTAACTTTAGTGGCTCCTTGTTGCTGCCAGGGTTAGATACAAAGTACTCTGGCATTCAAAGCCATTCATAACCTAGCCCCTCCTGCCTTTCCAGTCTTCTTATACCAATCTCCCTGTAACCCATACTCCTTGATCCAGTGACACTGACCTGGCTGTTCCATGAACAGGACACTCCATCTCTGGCTCTAGGCATTCCCTCTGGCTGAATTGGGCCCCACCCCCCATGCCTGGAATGCTCTCCCTCTCTTACCCTGCCTACTGATCTCTCTGGCTTCCTTTAAGCCCCAAATAAAATCCCTTCTTTTACAGGAAGCCTCACCAACCCTTCTTAACTCTAGTGCTTTCCCTCTGTTAATTCCTTCCTATTTATCCTGCTTCTAGCTTTCGTTGTATATATTTGTTTGCATGTTGTCTCCCCCTTTAGATTGTAACCTGAGGGAAAGGACTTCTTTTGCCCCTGTTTGCACTTAGCCCAAGGCCTACCACACAGTAGGTGCTTAATAATTTTTTATTGATTGATTGATTGACAGAGAGGACCATGTGACTTTTCATCTTAGTGTTCTCAGTGTCTTACACATGTTACTTAAATCCTTGTTAAATTGAAAGGGGGGAAAAACTCTACCATTTCTATAGCACTTTAAGATTTGCAAAGTGCTTTACAATTGTCATCTCATTTCATTCCCACAACAGCCTGGAAGGGCTCATTTTTTATAGATGAGTTGAGGGAAGCTAGCTAACTTGCCCAGGGTCACGCAGCACATAAGTGTCTGAGGCTGGAATTGAACTCAAGTCTTTTCTAACTCCAGAGCAATGCTATCCACTACTCCACCTGGAGCGCTAATTATTAGAATGCTTTGTTAGAAATGCAAGTTTAGGGGCAGCTAGGTGGCACAGTAAGTGGAGCACCTGCCCTGGAGTAAGGAGAACCTGAGTTCAAACCCGGCCTCAGACACTTGACATACTTACTAGCTGTGTAACCTTGGGCAAGTCACTTAACCCCAATTGCCCTGCCTTCCCCCGGGCAAAAAAAAAAAATCGCAAGTTTAGATTCTTTTTTTGTATGTTTTAAATTCCCCTTAACTGAATGAAATAAACTTAAAATCTGAATTACCCCCAACAACTACCAAAAACTGTCTGTGGGTTGAAAGTTCAGTGGTAAAGAGTATTCAGAAGTCCATGAAAGCCACAAGGAAATATTTTAAAAACAGATGGCCTCTGTTAATTTTGCTTCCATTGCCACTTTTCCTCTTTTATTTCAACTTCTTTTCTCCTTTTCCTCATCTCATGGCATTTTGTCCAACCTTGTTCCCAAGGGAAAAATTTAAGCTTCAAAAGTTATACTTGCTAGAAAGTTCTCCTGTTCAAGAGTGGCATATTAAAATCAATTCAGAGCAGTGTGATGTGTGTGTTTGCTTTTTAGGTGTCCTAATGGGTGTGAGCAAGTTAGATGTTTTTTACCGACGGCTCCTCCTCACAAAGCTTTTCATCAGAGGATGGGGAAGGCCTGAAGATCTGAAGCGGTGAGCATTTTGCCATGCACATTTAGACTAGACTTGCGATTGTCATTTTGCATGAAGTTAGTCCATGTAAATATTTAATTTAGATCATTTAGTTCTTTCCCCTTCAGGTTGGCTGCAGAGATGATATGTTTGGCCAGGAAAGCTCTCTCTAGGATCATCTCCTAAGTGACAAAGGGTCGTGTTTTGTGGGGATGAGCGCCTACACTTGTGAATGCTTTTAAAGCTGGTACTTACCACTGTTAGGTTTGCAAAAGCACTTTATGTAGGTAATCTCATTTGATCCTCACAACCATAGTAGGAGGGAGGTGCTGTTTATTATCCCTGTTTTACTGTCCAAGACACTGAAGCAAACAAAGTTCAAGTGACTTGACTGCTGTCACACACTTTCAAGTAACATATCATTAAAATAGTATATTAATAGTTATTATCCTTCAAATCAAAAAGTTTCTTATTTATCTTTCCTAAATTTTACTATGAAATTGTAAATTATGTTTATTAGGAAGCATTTCGTACTTAAAAATTAAGAATACTTAATAGAACCATAAACTGGATTTTTTGGAATAGGTAAAAAAAATCTTAGTAATCAAGCATCTTGACCAAGTTTCAGTTATTTTGTAATGTGATTATTTTTATCATTGATGAAAAACTGAAATCATTTCTTTTTTCTTTTTTTCATAATAGACTGTTTGAATTCAGAAAGATAATTGGTAACCGAGAAAAATGCCAGAATATGGTTTCAAGAGATTATCCAGTGTACATTGACAAGGTATTCAAAATAAAAATATGTAGTTATCAGAATTTTAATGAAAACCTATGCCGAGGTTAGATTGAATGTTAAAACGTAATAAGTATTAAAACATGAATAAACTGCTTTTTATTACATGCGATAGTATTTGCATATGAAACTTATTGTTGATCAGTCTTTAGGTATTTATTATGTAATCCTTAGAGAATCAACTAAAAAGCTAGTTGAAGTAATAAACAACTTTAGCAAGTTGTGAGACAAAAAAAATAAACCCTCATAAGTCATCAACATTTCTATATATTACCAACAGAGTCCATAAAGAAGAGAGAGAGAAATTCCATTTAAAATAACTGTAGACAGTACAAAATACTTGCCTGCCAAAACAAACCCAGGAAATATATGAACATAATTACAAAACACTTTTCATACAAAGTCAGCGCTAAACAATTGGAGAGATGGTAATTGCTTGTAGGTAGGCTGAAACGATAAAAATGACCATTCCACCTAAATTAGGCTACTTAGTGCCATATTAATCAAACTACCAAAAAATTATTTTATAGAACTAGAAAAAAGTAGCAAGATTGATCTGCAGCAAGTAAGGGTCAGGAATATCATGGGAATTGATGGAAAAAACATGAAGGAAGGTGGCCTAACCATGCTAGATCTCAAACTGTGCTGTAAAGGGGTAATCATCAAAAAAATCTGGTACTGACTGAGATACAGAGTGATGGAAAGTATGACAGAAACTAGGTATAGACTAACATCTCACACCCCCATACTAACATAAGGTCAAAATAGGTACATGATTAACACATAAAGGGTGATACCATAAGCACAATAGGGGAGTGTGGAATAGTTTACCTGTCAGATCTATGGATAAGGGAAGAATTTAGGATCAAACAAGAAACAGCATTAAAAGATGTAAAATAGATAATTTTAATTATATTAAATTAAAAGTGTTTTGCTCAAACAGAACCAGTACAACCAAAATTAGAAGGAAGCAGAAATGGGGCAGGGGAAGGGTGGCGATTTTTTACCACAAGTATGTCTGATAGACTTTATTTCTCAAATATATAAAGAATGGAGTCAAATTTATAAGAATACAAGTCATGTGCTCGCTTTGGCAGCACATATACTTAAATTGGAACAATACAGAGAAGATTAGCATGGCCCCTGCACAAGGATGACATGCAAATTCATGAAGCGTTCCATATTTTTAGGGGTGATGGTTGAGGAGAAAAATTCAGATGAGAAAGAGAGTAAGGGAGTATTAAAAATGTGGAAACAAAAATTTGAATAAAAGAAGAGGGGGGAAATTGTAAGAAATGGGAGGAGGAGTTTTGTTTCCACAGAACTAAAGGCGTACTTCCCCCCACCCCAGCTTTAGCAGAAACCAGGCCTCAGGTTAAAGGTCAGAGGCTTGTACGCATGCTTAAACTAGACATTTGAGGAGGCAGTCAGGAGAACTAGAGAGGCCAAACCGGTTAAACGAGTTCAAGCTTATCAAGGGTCTTGGTCTAGAGTTCAGGCCTACTGATTTGCATAATTTGCATATGTTAAAGAGGGAAGGTAGGGGAAATAAAGAATGTAGATTACTCCTAAACTCAGACAAGGAAAATCTAATTAACTCCACTTCTGCTTCTGTATCCTTATTATCCTACCTATATAAACTGTATAACCTAGGAAAATTGTAAAAAGTAAAGAATGTAAACTAACCATAACTCAAGCAGGAGTGGAGGAGATGGTTACCCTCACTCCTGCAGCTGTATCAGTGTGAGTGTTCCCAGTGAGCACTATACTCGTTCTCTCGAGGAGTGTAATAAAAGCCTTCCTCTGCTCCCCCCCCCCAAAAAAAGAATACAAGTCATTTCCCATTTGAGAAATGGTCAAAGAATATGAACAGGCAGTTTTCAGGCAAAGAAATCAAAGCTATCTATAGTCATATGAAACATGCTCTAAATCACTCTTGAATAAAGAAATTCAAATTAAAACAACTCTGAGGTTCCACCTCAGGCCTATCAGATTGGCTAATATGACAGAAAAGGAAAATGAAAAATGTTGGAGAAACGGGAAAATTGAGAAACCAGTGCACTTTGGGGGAGTCATGACTGATAACCCATTCTGGAGAGCAATTTGGAACTAAGCCCAGAAGGTAGTCCAACTGTACATACCTTTTGACTGAGCAATGCCACCATTAGATCTATATCCCAAAGAAATTTTTTTTAAATTGTACAGATTTTTGTACAAAAATATTTATGAGAGCTATTTTTGGTCCAAGAATTGGAAATTGAGGGCATGCCCCTTAATGAGGGGGATGGCTGAACAAGTTGTGGTATATGACTTATAGATGATAATGGAATATTACTGTGCTGTTAGAAATGATGAACATGAAGATTTCAGAAAAACCTGGAAAGACCTACCTGAACTGATGCAGAGTGAAGTGAGCAGAACCAGGAGAACATTGTACATAGTAATTGCATTATAAGATGATTACCTGTGAGTGACTTAGCTGTTCTCAGCAAGACAATGATCAAAGACAATCCCAAAGGACTTATGATGAAAAATGCTATCCACCTCCAGAAAAAGGACTGATAGTGTCTATATACACACTGAAGCATACTTTTCTTTCTTCCTTTCTCTCCTTTCTTTCCTTCCTTCCTTTTATATTTTCTTCCACAAAATGACAAATATAGAAATGTGTTTTATAAGATCACATATGTATAACCTATATCATATCGCTTACTGTCTCAGGGAGTGGGGAGGGAATAAAAAAGTGTTAAAAATTGTTTTTTACCTATAATTGGAGGGAAGTTTTTTTTTAAATTTCCAGGCACTGTGCTGTGATCTGGAGATACAAAGGTAAAGGAAAAAGATGCTGCCCTTAAGGAGCTCACATAAAGGGGGAGACAACATGAATAATTACAAGTATATACAAAACATGTCTAAGGAAATGGTCAGCAGATGTAGGGCTTGGGGCAGGAACCATGGGGGGAATGAAGGAAACAGGAAAGGCCATACACAAGCAAAGCAAATCCACACACTGGAAAATGTCTGCCTCATTCTACACTTCGATTCTGTCTCAAGTCTTTTATATTTATTTTTTCTTTGCTATATTGTGGTCATCAGATACTGTGTTCTTCAGGTTCTACTCGCTTCACTCTGCATCAGTTCATACAAGTCTTTAAACCCATCCTTTTCATCGTTTTTTATAAAGCAGTAATAGTCCATTATGTTCATGCACCATGATTTGTATAGCCATTGTCCAATTGATGGGCACTCTTTTGTTTGTTGTTGTTCACTACAACAAAAAGTGAAATTAAATATTCTTCTACATGTGGATTTTTACCCTTTTTTTAGAAAAGCTGTTTGGATTATATGGCTGCCATTGAAATTAATGGGTCAAAGGCATGCTGAGTTTAGTGACTTTTTGAGTATATTGCTTTCCAGAGGGGCTGTACCAATTCAAGAGTTTCACCAGCAGTGCATTCGCGCGCCTATCTTCCGCTCCCAACAACTTTCATCTCTTTTATTTCTTTTTTAATGAGTGATTTGGAACATTTTTTCATGTGGTTATTGAGAGGTTTTTTTTTGTTTGTTTGTTTGTTTGTTTGTTTGTTTTGAGAACTGCCTGTTCATCTCCTGTCCATTTATCTATTTTGGGATCCCTCTTGTTCTTACATATTTGAATCAGTTCTCTTTTTTTAGGGGCAGTTAGATGGTGAAGTGGATAGAGCCCAGGGAGTCAGGAAGACCAGCCTCAGACACTTACTAGCTGTATGATCCTGGGCAAGGCACTTACTTAACCTTACCTCTCAGGGTTGTTGCACAGCACCTGGCACATTGTGAGTTCTATGTAAATATTGGCTATTATTATTAATCTTGGATATTAGATCCTTATTAGAGGACTTAGCTGAAACAATTTTTCCTAGTTAATAACTTCCCCTTTTGACTTTAGTTGTGTTGATTTGGGTTATGCAAAGATTCTCAATTTTTGTAATTGTCCACATTCTCTCCTGTGATCTTCTGAGTCACTGATTTGGTCAAGATGTCTTCTCCCATCCACAGTTTGAAAGATGGCACCTCTCATTCTCTTGATTTTTATTTATGATGGAATTTAGGGCTGTGCATCAGTTTGGAATTTCTTGAGATTTGTAGTGCGAGATGTTTATCTAAATCTAATTTCTGACAGACTGTTTCCAGTTTTTATCTAGTAGTGAATCCTTCCAACAGGTGTAGTCTTTGGGTATACTGAACACCATGCTCCTATGTTTCATTGCTTTTAGAGCTTACGTTCCTAATCTGTTCACCTCATCAAGTCTTCTGTTTGTTTGGTTTTTTAACCAATTACAAATAGTTTTGATGATCACTGCTTTGTATTATACATTTTGAGAGTTGGTACTATTAGGCCTTCTTATTTTCTACTTTTAAAAATTCTCTTAAGATTCTTAACCTTTTGTTCCTCCAGATTAATGCAACACTTGAGTAATTTGGGACAGCACTGTTTAGAATAGGTACTTTATTGATATAGAGTACTTTCAGGTGGTTCTGAAAGTTAGGGGATAGTGGATGGGGCCAGAGAAGACTGACAACTCAATCCAGGTACAGTGGCAGAGCTGATCTGATCAGGGTTCCTAATGGGGGGCGAGAGGGGTGGGGTGCGTGCGTCCAGCAGCAAGGCCTTTGGCAAGGAGGTTGTGAAAGGAGTGTGTCAGAGAGCAGTGAGTGAAGAGCAGTAAGGTGAGCTTTCTTGAAGTTGTATTCTAGGAAAGAAGGGGGTATGCTTGAGGTCTTCACAGAGTATGAGCTGGAAGGGACCTTGGAGGCCATCCAGTCCACCTTCCTCATTCTGCAGATAGGAAATTGAGGCCCAGGTAAGTGAAGCGATTTGTGCAAGGTCTAGGAAAGCAGGAAAAGACTCATGTAGGAAGTGGCTCCTTCAGCTGAAACCTTGAGGAGACTGGGGATTCTGATTCTAAGAGGTCAAGGTAAGGAGGGAGGGAGCTCCCAGCATGGTGCTGGGACGAAGTAGTGTGCTTATTAATGAGCACAGTGGCTGGCATATAGTCAGTGTTTGATAAGTGTCGATAGATGGTTTGAGGAACAGTCAGAAGGCTACTGTGCTGGAGAATGTCTAATGGAGCTATTTGTGATCAGGCTGAAAAAGTGGATTAAGGCCAAGTTGTGAAGAGCTTTAAATGCAATTTAAATTTGATCCTAGAATCAAGAGGGAGCCAGTGTAATTTATCAAGAAGAGAAATGACCTGGCCAGATCTGTGCTTTAGGAAAATAACTGAAACAAATGAAAAGTCCAAGAGACATGATTTCTGGGTAATTAATTTATTAATTAGGCTGGCAGATAATAAATTGAGGTCGGTGGTTCTCTGGGGAACCAAAGACCAGAGCATGGAGGCCACTGAATGTGTAAATACCACTGAGGGTGAAAATGAATTCTGATCATTTAACAATGAGAGGATGACTATTATAAAGAGAATTGGACTTATTCCAGTGAGGGGCTGGGGGACCTGACTCTGATCATGGCTGAACTCTTGGACAAAGAGATTCATCTCCACCCAGATGCTTAAATAGGTGAACAATGGGCCAAAATTCACCTAGATTAGATTTTCTTTACCCTTTAATCAGAAATAAGCTTTCCCAGTTGAGCGGGGTCCAGCCCAAGATTGAGGAGAATGTCTCATTGTCAGCCCTCTCCTTCACCAGGGCTAGGCTTTGAATCAGGAAATAAGAGAAAAAAAAATCTCACCAATAATTGGTTATTAATATGATAGGAAAATAATCATTTTCTCATTACTGTGCTAAACATGTATAGGACAGATTACAGCAAAGTAATGATAGTGGAGGTGAGGAGGTCAACTAGGAGGCTATTGTGAGTCCAGGAGAAGAGTATAAGGGCCTGCAAGAGGGTGTTGGCTATGTGAGTCAACAGGAGGGGATGGGTACAAGAGATGGTGGAGAAGCAGAAACAAAATTTGGCAACTGACCACTGGGTGAAGGGGATGAGTCAACCATGATATCAGGGTTGTGAACCTGGGTAGCTTGAAGGATGGTCCCTATTCAGAAGAGGGGTAGGTTTCAGGGGAAAGATAATGAGTTTTGTTTTGGGACATGCTGAATTTAGATGCCTAAATCCAGTGGGAAATGCCTAGGCAGCTGGTGATATAGGTCTAGAGCTCAAAAGAAAGACTGGGGCTAGATATAAAGGTCTGAAAGTCCCTGACCACCTCTCCCCTGTGTGTGTTGTTTCCTGTTAGAATGTAAGCTCATTGAAGGCAAGGACTGTCTTTGCTTTTGTATTTATCTCCCCAGTGTTTGGCACATTGTAAGTCCTTAGTCTCGTTTAATTCAGTTCACCTCTGTTGGCCTAGAG
The DNA here is from genome assembly GCF_011100635.1 of Trichosurus vulpecula. Taxonomy (NCBI): domain Eukaryota; kingdom Metazoa; phylum Chordata; class Mammalia; order Diprotodontia; family Phalangeridae; genus Trichosurus; species Trichosurus vulpecula. The sequence continues at coordinate 132,941,673 of NC_050578.1, read as the reverse complement.
AGCCATTGCTTCTGGGATGGGCATAGGGAGCATGCAGTTTGAATTGGTCAGTCTCTACTGTGGTGTGGCGGGTGATCTGGTATGCTTAGGTCACTCCTCATGGACACCTCTTCCTCTGTTAAGGCACTAATCAAGATAAACACCACAACGGGATTGTATGAACCTGCTGTGTGCCCGTTTGGGGCATGGGCTGGTACATGGTTGTAGCTGGAACACCTGTGTAACTTGTGCTTATTAGTGCCATGAAACAATTGAGATACTTCAAATAATGTGCCAGGAAGTTCCTTTCCCTAGAACCCTGAAAGAACTTAGTGAGATGGGTGGTATACCTCACTTTTCATCAAATCTGATAAACGAGAATTTATATTTGTAATGCAGAGACATCTTACAAAAGGATTCACCACCCAATTCCTTTTTTTAAACTTCTTAGTGAGATAAAACCTAGCACTTAGCTGATCGTCATGTTTCTTTTGTACCCATAGCCCTTTGCACAGCCATAGAGAGCTCCCATTGAATTGAGCTTTTTGGTCACTGCTTTCTTGTAGAAAGTCAGCATGCACATCTCAACTTCGTTCTTTCTCTGACAGATTGAAGAAGAGACTGACTGTAAGATTCTTGAAGGACATTTTGTTTCTCCAATGGCTCATTATGTTCCTGATCTCATGCCGATTGAATCTGTTATTGCCAGGTAAGAGAATATAGAATATTAAAGAAGCAGCCTAATGATGTTCACATAAGATTTTCATTTTCTTCTGGTCTGAGATAGTAGGAGTCTTCTTACTTTTAAGTACATGCATTAACTTTGAATAGGCTAACATGTTTTCAGGTAGAGGTCCTTAAGGGAACTGCTCTCACAAATGGATGAGTAATTTGTAACTAGCATAACAATTGAAGTGAGTTTTTCTAAAGGCCAGAAGTTAAAACATTTCATTCTCATCTCTCCTACCGTTCTACTTCTTTATCATTAATTTGCTTGGTTGTGTTTTTCACATAATGTAATTAGAAATTATCACTGTCTTAATGAAATACATTAATGAGGTTTTCCTGTCTCATTGCTATTTAGTCATTTCAGTAGACTCCAATTCTTTGTGACCCCATTTAGGGTTTTCTTGTCAGAGATACTGGAGTGGTTTGTCATGTCCTTATCTAGCTCCTTTTATCGATGAGGAGACTTGGGCAAACAGGGTTAAGTGACTTGCCTAGGGTGACACAGTGAGTTTCTGAGGCTAGATTTGATCTCAGGAAGATGAGTCTTCCTAATTTCAGACCCAGCATTCTATCCACTATGCCACCTAGCTGCCCCATCTCATTAAGAACTTATATTTAGATTGAAGGAAACTATCTGCTCTGTTGGTTTTTTTTTGGTTTTGTTTCTTTCTCTTGATCCACTCCATTGATCATGGTTCTTCTTTACGACTTGGCTATTGTGTAAATATGTTTGAGAAGGTATATGTGGAACATATATCTGATTTCATGCCATCTTGGTGGGGGAGGGGAGAGGAGAAGAAAATTTGGAACTCAAAAACCTGTGGAACTGAGTGTTGTAAACTAAAAATAAAAAAATTAAGTATAAAAAATTTTTTTAAAAAGAACTTATATTTCTATAGCAGTTTTAAAGTTTAAAAAGTTCTGTATTTTAGTTATCAACTGAGAACAATTTAGTTATGCCTAAGGTCAGTTGGATCTTTAACCCATAAAATCTCATCTCTCCTTTCTATAATTCCTGCTACTATTGCCATGTTATTTGTTGTTCAGTCATTTCAGTTGTGTCCGACTCTTTGTTGACCCTGTTTGGGGTTTTCTTGACAGAGATGCTGAAGTGGTTTGCCATTCCTTCTCTAGCTCATTTGACAGATGGGGAAACTTAGGCAAACAGGGTTAAGTGACTTGCCTAGGGTCACACAGCTAGTAAGTATCTGAGGCCAAATTTGAGCTCAGGAAGATGAGTCTTCCTGACCCCAGGCCTGGTGTTCCATCTACTGCATCACCCAACTGCCCCCACTGTTGCTGTACCAGGGGACAGATGTGCTGGAAAGCTGATGAGGAGCTAGAGAAAGAGAGGATGTCATTTTTTCCTTCTGATTCATAGGTTCTGCTATTGTTGGAAGCAGGGATGCAAAGGGGTAGAAAGTAAGCTGGTGGTAGCATGGAAGGTTCCAGAAGCCATAGTTCTTCACGCACTAGGATGTGTCTGATGAGGATGGTGCCTGTTGAACTATTAAAGTTGAGGTTTTTCTGTATTCTGCATCATTTTCATTCTACTACGTATGAGACTTAGGGTTTCTCTGAGCCCTAGCTTTCCTCCCTTTCCATTAGAAATTGAGAAGGGTAGCTGGCCCTTTGTCCCTCTGAGGTCTTAATTGCAGGAACTTTACAGAATGCAAAGAAGTATCTTTCACTGTCTTTCAAGTAGTGAATATTTGGCACATATTTGATAATTCACATATTATCAGCTTGGAGTAATGTAACTTCTACATGCTCCCTTGTGGGATCTTTTGACGTATAGAAGCCACCTCAGGCTCTCAGCAGCCCAGGAGAGTGTGCAGAATTTGCCAAAGAAGTGGTGTGAGATAGAAGTGGAGGCAAACTTAAGATGTTCTGCTTGTAGTACAATAATATCTCAGCACATTTTCTTGTTCTCTTATAAGTTAGTAGAACAGAACTCATTATTTTAAACACATGTGTAACCAATATCAAATTGCTTCTCAGTGGGAGGGTGGGAGAAAGGGAGAGATTTGGGAACTCAAAATTTTAAAAAATGAATGTAAAAAAATTTTTTGCATGTAATTTGGGAAACACTTAACAAATTAAAAATATATTTAAGAATTTTATATGTTATGGGTCATTAAAAAAAACTTGATTCAGTTGGGCTTGTTATTTGAAATTAATAAGTACAAAATTGGAAGTGTTACTTTTTACAGTATTTTGATTCTGGTATTACTGTTTCTTGTAAAGTGTTTTATTTGTACGATTAGCAGAATGGAGTCTTTCACACTCCAACTTGCTCTAAATAAAATACTCTTATGTTTGTTTTTTGTTTTTTTTTTTACTCTTATGTTCTTGAAGTAGCAAAATGCAAAACCATGTATTTGTGCATAGCATAGCCTCTATCCATTTAATTATGGTCAATTAGTATAAACTTTTACTTTTTTAATGCCCTTTTTAAGAAGCTTTATTTAATCTATAGCTCACTATAAAGAGGAAGAAATTAAATTGTCCAGAAATTAGGTGGCTCTCCCAAACTACAACTTTCTATCAGCACTGTCATTATAGTCTGACCTAGCCAATGACTAATATTTACTTGCTTTATCTTCTGTGACTTCTTGTTTCCTCCTCTACCTAGTTCATTGTACTGAAGTCATAATGATGGCAAGAGAGGGATTGGCATAGAGAATAGTAAGTAATAAGTACTAGAGATGTTTATAAGGTAAAAGGCATACGACCCCACTGGTTGTTTATGATACGGAGAGGATAGTACCCCGAAGTTCTGGGAAGAAATACTGTCTCCGGGTTATGAGAAAAGGGAAGGTATGAAAACAGAAGACGTGGATGGCACCAACTTTTCTCTTCCTGCTTAATACTAATTAACTCAGGCTTACATAGAGCTTTAAAGTTTGCAAAGCTAAAAAACAAAACATTCCCTGAATTCAAGGAACTTATTCTACTAGGCTGTCACATGCAAACTGATGAATTTATACGTGATAATTTAGGAGGGAGAAGTCCTAAATACTGTAGAGATCCAGGAAGGCTTCCTAGAAGAAATGACCCATGTGCGGAGCTTTGAAGGAAGCTGAGGACCAAGGCAGAGATGGCTGCATATGTGGAATAAGCCTAACAAAGCTAGTCAGGAGTCTCTGTTTAATCTTAGAGGCAGAAGGAAGCCGCTGGAGCTTTTTGTGCAGTTAAGTGACTGGCTCAAACCTGTGCTTTGGGAATATCCCTTTTACATCTGTGTGGGCTAAGATCATGGTATGAGGCAAGGACACCAGTGAGGCTGTTAACTGGTCTGTACCAAAGGTGCTGAAGACCTGAGATGGAGTGGTGGCAAGGAGGAGACAAAATGGGAAAGTATGTGGATAGAATCAACACGAAGTGGCATAGAGTTAGATACGAAGAGTGAGGGAGAAGGAGGAGTAGAAGGTCACTTAAGGTTACAGACCAGAGTAACTAGAAGGAGAGTAATGCCTTCAACTGATAGAAATGAAGAAGGCAGGTTTTGGAAGGATGGGTGAGTTCTGTTTGGGCACAGTGAGTTGGAGGTGTGTACTAGTCAGGGGGCAATTCAGGGCTAGAGGTCAAGAGAGAGTCTAGGGCTGGATATTTAGCTCTAGAGATGATAGTTGACCATGTAGGGGTTGATGAGATCAGGACTGAAGAAAAGCAATGGGCTTGAGACAGAACTCTGCTGTTAAGGTGAGAAATAGAGATGAGGAGCCAGAGACTGAGAAGGTGCAGCCAGATGCAGGGAGAGCCACGAGAGCAGCATCATAGAACACCCATGAGAAAGGTGGTCAGCGGTGTTCGTTGCTGCAGTGAGGATTGCACAAAAGGCCTTCAGTTTTGGTACTGAGGAGATCATTGGTACCTGGAATGAGCAGCTACTTTTGAATCCTAAGATTAAAAGCCAGAGTGCAAAGTGTTAAGTGAATGGAAGGTGGCAAAAAGGCAGTGGATGTAAATAGCTTTTTTAAGTTAGGATGGGAAAGGGAGGTGGGAAATCAGGCAGTAACGCATTTACAGTGTTTCTATTTAATTCATCTCGATAGATATTTTTTATCCGTATCTGCTTAGTGTCTTTTAAAACCAAAGAATGTAAAAGAAAGACTAAGCTTTTTAATTTCAAAAGACAAGCACCAATCCACTATCAATAGAGTGAAGTACCAGAAGCCGAAGAATGGGTCAATGCTCCACCCTGGAGTTGGAGGTCCGTAATTTTAATTTCAGTCTGAAATTAAGCAGGGAATAATCCCTGGTGTTTGTAGTGGAGAGCCTTTGATCACTCGTAAGGGAATGAGATTAAGAGCCTTGTATTTCACAACAGTGAGTTCACCCAGTCAGTATTACAGAAAATATGAGAGGCCTTGAGGGCATGTCAGAGAAGGGGAGGTTGAAGGAGCTGGGACTTTGTAAGGGGTAGAGGTCTCTAGTTTGGTCTCAGTCTCCAAGGGCTAGGAAGAAGGAGCTGTCTGAACGTGAAGGGGACTGCCTGCCCGCCCCCAGCATGCCCCTTGTCAGATATGACCAGATGATCTTCCAGCTCCGGCTCCCTAGGCCTGGGATTTGCTGTCAACTCTTCCCTAATCCAGCTTCATTACTTTACGTAAGAGAATAAAAGCACAGAGAGGTCATTACCAGCAAACTTCTGAGGGGTTGGGGGGAGCAGAATAAAATACTAACTCCAAAAGTAAATGTGAAAGATAATGAATGGAAAAGCAGGAGGCAGCATTTGTAAACACCGTGTGTCAGCCACTGCTGAGCCCAGCAGACCAATTGAAATAGTCTCTATCCAAGGAGTGGATATTCAGCCCTGGCTTTTGAAGAAACTAGAGTCTCTGCAGAGATCACAAGAGCCTTCCTGATGTGAAGGAAACAAGGGGTCCTAAGATGCAGAGGTACAGAAGGGGTACAATCCAGACAGAGGAGAAAACCTGAGTGAAGGCACAGAGATGAGATGTGGTGTTTATGTGGGGGACACCAAGGAGGCCCATTGGGCAGTACTGCAGCAGATGGGCAGGTGACTCCTGTTGGACAGGGACATTGGGTCTGGGTTGTGAATGGCTTGGAATGCAGTTTATGTTTGCTTCTAGAGACAATAGAGAATCACTGGAATTTGCTGAAATGGTGTGGCAATAGAATGAGACCTGCAGTTAAGGAAATTGGGAAGCTGTGTGGAGGATATATTAAAGTGGGGAGACTCTGCAGTAGCCCAGGTGAGAGATGATGAGGACGTGAACTAGGAGGGGAAGAGAGAGAAGAATGGATGTGAGATGTTGGGAAGGCAGAATGGCAAGACTTGGCCGCTGATGAGATATGTGGAGTGAGGGAAATGAGGAACTGAAGAGTGTGTGAGGGCACAAGCCTGGGTGCCCTGCACAGAATTGAGTTTACCTATTCTAACTTATTTTGTAGGTGAGGAAGCTGAGGGTGACAGTTACCTAAAGCCTAGGTCTTTTCATTCTGAGGTCAATGTTCTTTGCATTATTTTTGTTCTGTCATTTTTCAGTCATGTCTGACTCTTCCTGACCCCATTTAGGGTTTTCTTGGCAAAGATACTGGAGTGATTTGTCATTTCCTTCTCCAGCTCATTTGACAGACGAGGAAACTGAGGCAAACAGGGTTAAGTGACTTGCCTAGGGTCACACTGCTAGTAAGTGTCTGAGCCCATATTTGAATTCACAGAGATGAGTTTTCCTGACTCCAGGGCACTCTAAACACTTCGCCACTTAAATGCTCTAGGTGGGCATAAATCTTTGCAGTATACCATGTTATAAGTTAGATACAACCTATGAATATTTAATGAAAAATATATTTACATGTTTTATGCTAGTAGGAAGGAAGAAAAGGGTTGATGAATAAAGCAAGAGAAAAGACAGAAAGGAGGCCAAGTCAGAGAAGAGGGTAGGATAAACTGAGAAGGGAGAGGTGACAGTTGATGGAAAATAAGAAAAAAGAGACTAATCAGGGGTGGGGAGCCAAGGGGAGGCATCTGATAAAGGGCCATAATAACAGACGTTGGCAATGTTGTTGCCAGGAGGCAAATTTAGGGAAAACATCCTAACAATGAGAACTCTCCCAAGGGCCTAAGCCACTGGTAAATTACACTTCTCTTCATCCTCCCCCAGTCCAAACCCCCCACCCCCACCCCAGGGGAGTCTTCTAGGGGAAGCTAGTTGTTCACATGTCAGGTGATAGAGCCACTGGGTGGGCCTAATGCTCAAGCTAGAATCCTTGTTCAGGCTTGGATCCCATCTCTGTTTTTCCACCCCTGGTGCCAAGGGTGTAAATGTTTGCTGATTCATTGATTGAAAGGAACTTGGAACCAGTCTAATCCCCTTGTTCTGTAGATCCCGAGGTCCCACACATTTAGTAAGTGGCAGAGCTGGATTTGAACCCCAGTCTAATCGATATAAATTTAGTTCTCTTATTGCTGTACCTGAGTGCTCTTTTAGCAGGTTGTTAATAGTTTTACGCGTTGTGTCAAACAGGTTCACTTAACCATTTGAATGGGTGGCATGTGCAGCGAGGCAGATTTGAGCTTGATATAAGGAAAACTTGTTAATCATTAAGGCTTTCCAAGAATGAGACGGGCTGTCTCTTCATTGGGTGCTTTCCAATAGAGATTGAAGGGTAACCTGCTGCCATCACTAAGGGGATTCTTTGTCAGGTATGGTTGGACTTAGAAGACCTCTGACGCTTTGTGAAGTATCTGAGAATCCAAAGTTTGGCCTTTTACACTTACAAATTCTTATTTTAAGATATTTCAAATGTTGTTCTCCTGGGAAGCATCTTGAGAGTTTAATTATAAGTTATTTTTGAAATAGGTTTCAATTCATCGTACCTAAAGAATGGAGCAACAAATACAGACCAGTGTGTATTCATCTTGCTGGAACGGGAGATCACGTAAGGCAATAAAACCATAAGCCCTCAGTAATGTGATAATTCACCCTGCCTCATGAATGTGATATTTTTGTTCTTATATCATGTTTTCTTTCTCTAGCATTACTGGAGACGAAGAACACTAATGGCCCGCCCAATGATCAAAGAAGCACGTATGGCTTCCTTGTTGTTAGAAAACCCTTATTATATCCTTTTTCAATAACCAAGAATCTTTTGTTTCTTCAGGTTTCTCTGATGGAAAGGACATAATAACCTGTCCCTTTAAAACAAGTAAACAGTTTGATTAGTTTTCAGTTCTGAAGAGGTTTTTAAGATTAATGGAAAAACTAAAAGTATGCTTTTATAAATCTTTATTGATTCAATAGAAACTTAATATTAACTTTCAGCAGAACACATTGAAGTTGTTTTTGACACTTGTTAACGTTTTAAATAAATGAAGAGATGTCATTTCAGCACGTAAAACATCATAACTTTTTAATCATGCCTAAGTCTCCACCATGTTTCATTGCCATTCAGTTTTCTTTTTACATGATCTTGTGCCCAGTTTTTCTGGTTCTGCTTTCTTAGCTTTCCATTATGTCCTAAAAGTCCTTCCACATTTCTGAAAGTGTTACGTTATTGCAAAAGAGGTGCTTAAGTCTCACTCCTCTGGTTTTTATTAGTGTACTTATCTTAATATTTTAAAAAAAAGCTTAATGGGCATTTCATAATCTTGATGCATTTGTCATCAGCATTTATTCTAAAAATTATCTAGTTGAAGTTTGGCCAACTCTTAACTTTAATAAAATTGAGTTGAAGAAATTCAGAGCTTCTAGATAGCAACCAGGGAGTGATAACACCCAGATTGAAATGGATTCTTGGTAGTTAGTAGATAAGCCACTTTGTTTAAGGCCTATTTTTTAGAGCATTGGGTTTATTTAAGTTGTATGTGAGCTTTTTCCTTGACACACATTCTTAAATGGCTGTAGGAAACCCAAAGATCAAGTGTAAGTATAACATTGGGTTTTATTGTTTTTTGTCTATTTTCATCAGTTGTAAAGTCTATCTTTCTACAAGGTCACATGATGAAAAATACTAGCAAATTACAGTTAGTGAGGAACAGTAGAGTGGTTTGAAATCCTTATGCTTCATATAATGGAGCGACAAAGAGACATTGCAATAAATCTTTTCACTTTATAAAACTAATTAAAGCAGTAATCTACCTGTCCTGTTAAAGTGTTTTGCTTAAGATTATTTTGTGAATTTAAGGTTTAAATCTTTTTTTGGATTTCATTTTATCTGTAGTAAGAATTTATAAATGAATGAGTGAATGAAAAAGCATTTCTTAAGAGGATACTGTGTGCCAGGCACTGTTATGTGCTAGAAGCACATATATAAGCACTCAAGTAGCTTACTTATATTTTCATGAGGGAGAACAGCATAAGTAGATAGTAGTGGCCAGAAAGCATTGTTTTGGACAGATAAGTCATAGGAAGGGGTGTGATTTAATGAATTATTCTTGTAGGGATGAATTTTAAGAGCAGATTTGGGCAGATTTAAAAGTCTTCTTTATTAAAAGAGAATAGGAAATGAATACACTAGAGGTTGAAGAATTCGTATTCTGTGGAGCACAGTAGAGGATGTGAGATTTGAAACAATGTGAAAATGCAGATCGGTAAATTAGTTGAAACCTTTGTACGCTGGAATCTTAGCATGCTATAAACTTATTCGCTAGAGTGGGAATTTGGCATGGGAGTATATTGTGATTCTGTCCTAGACTTAGTCCATGAAGTTTGGGCTATAGATATGCCAGAAAGACACTTTTTTATTGTCATAGAACCAAGGATGACTTGTCAGCGCTCCAGTGTATCTCCTTTTACAAGTTTGACTTTTAAAATAAATGAGGTCAAAAGAGGACATGCGAGAGAACATTTAAAATGTAAGCTTTTGGGCCACTCTAGCCAGAACTGTTTTGTGTATAATGGTGTTTTGTCCCTGTTCTAAATAACACAAAAATTTAAGAACAACTCTTTAGTTTGATTTCTCTTATTGGAAAGGGTGAACATTTAAACAAAAAAAAAAAAGACCTTTATAATTTGACAGTCCCTCATACATGTCCATGCGACCAGAGCTGTTCTGTAAGACAAGCTAGTGTCAGAATCGGGAACTGAACCCAGGTGTTTCTGGCTGCAAGGCTAGGTCTCTACACTATACAGGCTATAGTAAGAGCAATAGCTAACATACAGCACTTGAAGGCCGGCAGAGCCTTTTACATATATTATCTCATTTGATTAAGAACATTTAATTAGTTAAATGCTATATTTAGAAGTGTAATTTTGTTAAATAAGCCCATTCTTCTCTCTTTCTCTCTCTTTTTGAGAATAGAAGGTCAAGCTTGAAAAATGTGTCTGACCTCTTTGTGATGGGAGGGGCCCTTGTTCTAGAGTCTGCAGCTCTCTTGCATTGGCTAGAGAGGGAGGGTTATGGACCTCTGGGGATGACTGGAATATCCATGGGAGGACATGTAAGCCTTTATGTTGTTTTCATTTGTTTTATTATGTTATGAACTTAATGGCCTTATTCAATTATTATTATAATTGATTAAGTAAAGCTAGGCTTATCTTTACACTAAGAAGTCCCTTTGAATTGATGTTTCTTCTTATTCCCCAAAGGAAAATCGATACTAATTTACAATACAGACATTTCTTGTATGTGTAAGTTAAAATCCTTAGGGGGACATTTACCTCATATGCTAAAGTTTGGGAGTTCAAATTTTGCCTAGAGAAGTAAGTTTTAGCATCAGGAAATGATCTTGAACTACATTGCTAAACTTAATAAAGACAATCTCTTTTTAAATGATTCTTGATACATTTGCTGATTGTTTCTACAAAGATTATTAAGTTATAGGGAGCTATGATTTGCGTGGGTAGAGGAAGTATCCACATAGATGAAATTTGAGATTACAATTTTTAAAAATTGTCTTTAAAACATGATTGAATCTTTTTAGAGCTCTAAATGGTAGCATTTAAGTGGGTATGTACTTTAAAGTCAATAGCCACATTTAAGTAGTGAAGTTAGATAGTTAGATAAATGGAAACGAACGAACACTTCAATTTTTTTCTAAGAGGCACTGCATATATTAGAGTACGTTAATAAAACCCTGGCCTAGGAATCAGAAAACCTAGCTCTTCCACGAACTAACACATCCACCTACTCTCTGAGAAAGCAGCCAGTCTTTTGGCTTCTTTCCCTTACTTCATTTCCTCTTCTATAAAAGGGGATTCCTTAGTAATACTTGTTGCACCTGTGTGACTGGGCTATTGCAGGACTCAAATGAGATAATACATGGAGAAATGCTTTGAACAAATAAAGCATTAGACAACCATGAAGAGTCAAAATAATTTACCCCAAGCATTTTCTCATTTTATGAAACTATTTTGCCAAGAACACACATTGAAAAAAATAAGCAAAGAAATTTAGAAGTAGCATATAGTATCCATTTAAATTTGATACAAAATGAAGCAACTTAAAAGTTACCTACATCCATTGTCTTTCCTCCCCTCATTCCTTTATAGCGGGGGTGAGGAGGCTGAGGGGGAGAGGTGTCTTGGCTACTGTGGTGGACATGGAATCAGGGAGGCCTCCGTTTATATCCCTCCTTAGAGACATCCTTACTATTGTAGCTGTGTGATCCGCCCCAAGTCCCTTTGTTTCTGTTTCCTCATCTGTAAAATAGAGTTAATGGCATCTAATTTACAGAGTTGTGGGGATCCAATGAGATGATATATGTAAAGCACTAAATAAATTCTGGCCTTTATGATGATTGTGTCTGAGGGATGGCGAAACAGTGCCATCTAGCACATCAAGGTATCTTTTCATCTTACTGGTGGTAGTTAGGGTTGATGTTTGTCCTTCGTTCGCTAAGAGGACTGATGACATCAGTAGGGTGATGTCTTAACTTACAAGCGAATTAGATTTAGGTGTGGTAGAGTCATCAGCCTCACTCTCCTCCAGAGTCATGGGAGCCCAGTGGCAAGACATAGGTCAGGATGACTGGAATTGGCCCCTGATGCAGAAGGGGATCTTTTTCTTAGTGGTAATTAGTATAATCTAGAATAGCAAATCCGGGTAGTGAGAGTAATGCAGTATCTTAAAAATAATACAGCAAAACTCCTTCCCCAGCCATTGTGCAGTTAGAGCAAAGCTGTAGCAGTGCCGAGGTAATTTATTAACACAGTATATGGAAATTATAAGGAAAACCTCTCTATAGCTGGAAGGATGAATATATAACTTTCTCCCAAAAAAGGAAAACAGATTCTTATAACAAGTATGCATAGTCCAGCAAAACAAACTCCTGCGTTGGGCAAGTCCAAAAAAAAACTGTCTCATTCAGCATCCTGTTTCCATTACCTCTCTGTCAAGAGGCAGGTAATGTGTTTCATTGATGCTCTGAAATAGTTTTCAGTTTCATTTCAGTCATGTCTGATTCTTTGTGACCCTGTTTGGGGTTTTCTTGGTGAAGATACTGCAGTGGTTTGTCATTTCCTTATGCAGCTCATTTTACAGATAAGGAAACTGAGGCAAACCGGGTTAAGTGATTTGCCCAGGGCCACACAACTAGTAAGTGTCTGAGGCCAGATTTGAACTCAGGAAGGTGAGTCTTCCTTGACTCCAGGCCCATTGCTCTATCCACTGCACCATGTAGCTACCCCTCTGAAATAGTAAGCTCATTTGAAAAAAAGTTAAAGGTCAAAGAGTTTCATTTTTAACTAATACTTATTTACCAGTTGATAACTCATGTCAGCAAATGAAAACTCACCGTGTATCTTTTCACTGTCATGATGGAGACGAAATAAGTGTTTATCATTTAGTACCAAAGCTATTTATGAGTATTGAAAGTATTAACTTAGAAGCAGTCGAAAGTTTATTATAAATCTCTTAAATCATTGATAAATGTTTTCTGAATTTTTACAGTCCTTGGAGCATGCCATGACATTTTTTGTATGCACTGATCCTTTGGTGTTTCTGGTTTTTGACAAGAAAACTTCTGTTGTTTGTTACCTTATATTTGCTTGTCCACTAAGACAAATGTTTGCAATTGCAGATGGATAGAACCACTCTGGACACTGATACTGCTTTCATGCTCATTGTATCATTTTATTCTCTGCTAAAATACTTGTTATTGTGTAGAAACAGTAGAATGTCAACAGCTTTCTAGTCCTGGACTTGGAAAAAGTCAAATATTGTATACTTCTATCTCTGTAATTTGAGGCATGATTATGCTTAGAGGAACAAGAAAATTGACCTTTATCACAGAATTTTAGAGCTAGCAGGGACCTTAGAAATCACCTGAACTAAGCCACTCATTTTGTAGATGAAACTTGAGATTGAGGAAAATAGAGTGATGGGCTTCAGTCACACAGTCCATGGCAGTGCAGGGACTAGGAAAAGCCAGGTCTTGTAGATACTCAGTCCATTGACCTTCTCATCATTCCTGAGATCTGTAAGCCTTATTGTTAGCGTGGTCGAAGATATCTTGAAATAGACTGTAAACTTTTTGACCTTTTCCCTTACACCATTTATTAAATAAATAGTCTGTGAATTTTTCTCCTTATATAAATTATTTTCATTGATTTGTATTTCTACTTTAACGTCTTAAGCTGAAAGTGACCTTAAAAATCAGTTATCTAAAATATAAATTCTGTATCTTCCTAGTAAGGTCAAAAATGTGTTGGAGATGTTCCCTGTAGAACAGAGGTTCTTACTGTACACAGTAACAGTAGTATTACACGATGAAGAAGTGTGAATGACTTAGCCATTCTCAGCAAGATGATGATCCAAGACAGTCCCAAAGAATTCATGGTGAAAAATGCTATCCACCTCCAGAGAGTCTAAGTGCAGACTGAAACATACTCTTTTTCTTTCTTTCTTCTTGCATAAAATGACTAATATGGAATGTTTTTCATGATTGTACACATATAGCCTATATCAGATACTGTCTCAGAGAGGGGGAGGGAGGGATGGAGGAATAGAATTTGGAACTGAGAACTTAAAAAAACACACACGTTATAAATTGTTTTTACATGTAATTGGGGGAAAATATTTTTAAAAAAACACAATAGAAGTTCCCAGCCTTTTTGGGGCCACCTCTTTGGCAGTCTGGTGAGACAACTCTGCTTTAGAATGATTGCAAACAGAACAACTCTTATATTGAAATTAGAAAGGAGAATACTATTAGGGCTAGAGAAATAATGTTTTACGTAAGCTTTGCTATTTATTTAGTCAGTGTATATACCCTGGTTTTAATTCCGTCCTTACCCTGCACCTGGACTTTTTTAAAAATTAAGTTATTTATTGTTAGATTTTAAGTTCTGAACTGTGTCCCTCCCTCCCTGCTCCGAACTAGAGAAGGCCACCATTTGACACAGGGGTGTGTGTGTGTGTGTGTGTGTGTGTGTGTGTGTGTGTGTATAAAACCATACCATGCCTACTTCTATTCATCACTTCTTTCTCTGAAGGTGGATAGCACCAGCACCTTCCTTCAGAGGTCCTCTGTAGTTGATTTGGGCGTTTATAATACTCAGAATAACTTAGTCATTTGCAGTTATTCTTCTGCCAACTCTCCTGTTACTGTATACGGTGTTCTCTCGGTTCTGTTCATTTCACTCTTCATTATTTCATGCAGGTCTTTCCATGTGTTTTCTAAAATCAACCTGCTCATTGTTTCTTAAAGCACAGCAGCATTCCATCACACAGCACAGCTTCTTTAGCCGTTTCCCAGTTGATGGGTGTCCCCTCATGTCTTCAGTTCTTTGCTACCTCAAAGAGAGCTGCTATAAGCAGCTGATCACCTTGGGAAACAGACCTAACAGTGGTATTGCTGGGTCAAAGTAATCTGATAAATGTGAGATATACCAGAAGTTTAAAATTTTTTTTACTGATTCTTTTAAAACGTAACTGTCACTTCTTAATAACTATTCCTCGCCTCTCCCAATAAAACCCTCCCTTGTAACAAATGATTACAGGCAAGCAAGATGATTCATTATATTGGCCAAATCTGCGAATATGGGACCTGCAGTCCACTGCCTCTCTGCTGAGATTTGGAATCAGTCCTTTGAGGCCATGACACATCACTTAGACTGTTGCAGGGGCCTACTAATAGGTCTCCCCCTCCCTCCTTCCATTCCAGTTTATGTACTTTTGACAGCTTTCTAAAATAGACCTCTTTCTCTGCTTTCCTTTCTCTTTGCTCAGAAATATTCAGTGATTTGGTTATCTCCTGAATTAAGCCCTCACACTTCAGCTTGGCCTTTTCACTCTGACCTCTAACCTACCTTTGTCACTTCATTGAGAGGATCAGATAAGATATAATCTATGAAAAGTATTGAGCCAGGCTCTCAGGTACTGTGACAGACTCCAGGAACCCAGGATCAGCTCCACACCTTGAAGAGGCATTTGGAAGTATAGATGCCTAGAGATTCGGACTGCACCTAGGATGTCCTGGTACAGACAGAGAACTCCCAGATGGGGAACCTCCCTTTACCAATGCAAGTTGGAA
This sequence comes from Trichosurus vulpecula, assembly GCF_011100635.1. Classification (NCBI taxonomy): domain Eukaryota; kingdom Metazoa; phylum Chordata; class Mammalia; order Diprotodontia; family Phalangeridae; genus Trichosurus; species Trichosurus vulpecula. Next base: position 132,926,519 of record NC_050578.1, on the reverse strand, counting down.
CCTTCTCTGCAGCTTGTAGTTTTAGAGCATTGCCTACACCACTGAGAGGCCAAGTGACTTGCCCTGGGTCATGTAGCCAGTATGGGTCAGTAGCAACACTTGTACCTACGTCCTCTTGGCTCTTAACACCTGCTGGTCTCTAGTCGAATTGTCTTTCAAACAGTTCCATCTAATTGAAATGTCTTTTCTACCTGTTCTGCTTTCCCTGCTCTCCCTTCACTTCTCAAAACTTTAGTCACCCTCCAGCCCCAGTCTGAGAACTACCTTCATGAAGGACCTTTGCTCTCTGTCCTTTGAAATCCAGTAACATTCTGTACTTCTTTCTGCTTCCTACTTTGTATTATTGGTGTCAGTAATTTATCCCTTCCTCAAAGTCACAATATCTTTTTGGCCTTTTATTTTTACATCTTGCCACAACAGATAACAAAGTAATGTACAATTTGTAGATGCTCATTAAATATGTGAAATGAATCAGCGAACAAAGGAACCAAGTATATAATCACTGAAAATTTTTTGGGAGAATATAGTACTAAAAGTGAACTATAAAAATGAACTGAATAGTATTTCTTGGAAACAGTACTTTTCTTTTTTCAATTCAAGATCTCCTATTTAAAGCATTGTATAACTGTGTAATTCTTATTACAGATGGCTTCATTAGCTGTAACCAACTGGCCTAAACCTTTGCCACTAATTCCTTGTCTTTCTTGGTCAACTGCTTCTGGAGTCTTTACTACGGTAATGTTACTACATTTAATATTTAATGAGCTTTAAATATGTAGAAATGATAACGAATGAAGCGGCCTTTAGTGTTAATGTTGGCTGTTCTTTTAGGGTGTGCTAAGTAAGTCAATCAATTGGAGGGAGTTGGAGAAGCAATACTATACACAGACAGTTTATGAAGAAGAGATTTTTCACATGCTTGAATATTGTGGGGTAAGTGTGTTCAGATTTCTTTGTTACAGGAGCTTATTAGATTAAATACAGATTTCTTTGTAGGATGGTTGACTGTTCTTACTGTCTAGAAATATGAAAAATACCACTAACATTAAATTCTATGATCATAATTTTTAAAGGTGAGGTAGTAGAAAATGATTGACATATATTCCTTAGATACTTGGTATTTAAGGACAAATTCAGATGTCAGGATTTTTTTTTAATTATTGTTTTGAAAACACTCCCATTAAATCTCTTTAATAAAAATCAGTACATTTAATTTTCTCTGCTCAGAGAGTAAACTATCTTCACTTTTGGCCTAGTCAAACTAGGAAGTTCTTAATGAGAAAATGCAAGTTGATTTTTACTTCTGATAGAATCAGTCACCCAGTGATCATTTATTAGGCATCTGCTCTGTGCCTAGTACCGGAATCTAGATTATGTAGAATTTTTTGGTTAGACATCAGCTCTCTGTGTTATCAGAGGGGAGAGGGGCAGTGTAATAGCAATAACCCTAAATTTGGGTTTGAATTTTGGCTTGGTTACTACTTATATGACCTTGAGTTCACACAGGTAAAGCAAGTCTCTTGACCTCTCTGGGCCTCACACCAACTGTATGAGGAATTTGAAGTAGGTAATCACCAAGGTCCCTTCCTTCTCTCAATCCTATGATCCGGCCTAAAGATAATATGTAAACAAGCAGTGAAGTGGGGGGTGGGGAGGAAGGACAAATGCCCTCTTTAGCAAGAAATTGTCTTTTCCTGATGTCTTCCCTGTTTTTCAAAATTAAGAAGCATGCTGGTGTTTTAAAACAAGACATAGAACTCTGAAAATGCATTAAACATTTTTTTTTATTCTGGGTAAGTTTTTTTACCTCCTTTTTGGATCCCTTACTTCCCTACTGCATAGTTTTGTTATTGTATTGTAAACCTAGATCTTTTGCCTTCTGGAAGATAACATTCCAAACTATTCCTTTATCCTGGTGACGGCTAGATCTTGTACGATCCTGACTTTGGCTCCTCGGTACTTGAATTCTTTCTTTTGGGCTACTTGGTATATTTTGTCTTTGAGCTGGAAGTTTACTGCTTTGGTAACAAAATGCAGTGTTTAGGTAGCTTTAGATACATAGTGTATATATAGTGCATATTAGCACAGTGCTAGGCACTTTGAGCTGTGTAATAATGGTGTTTGGCCATTTTCAGTCATGTCTATTTGGGGTTTTCTTAGCAAAGATACTAGAGGGTTTGCCATTTCCTTCTCCAGCCCATTTTACAGATGAGGAAACTGAGGGAAACAAGGTAAGTCATTTGCCCAGGGTCACAGAGCTAGTCAGCATCTCAGGCTGGAGCCCAGTGCTCTGTCTACCGTACCATGTAGCTGCGTCTATAAATATATAACAAATATGTATATTACTGATTTTTCATTGATCTTCAGGTCTCCAAATTGTGACTGTCACAGGTTTTATTTGTCAGTCTGCAATTTTGATGACATCTATATATTAGACTGAAGCCTTCTAACTTAGCAGATCATCTTCCAAAGTTTCTGTGGCTGGAAAATTCATCCCCCTGGTGCTGACTTGGTGATGAGCCTCTCCTCTGACTTTAGCTGACCTGCCATAGAGAGCTGACATAGACTTTTATCACTGATCCTGAACTTGGCAGGGCCCACCGCAGCTTGTTTTCTGCTGACAGAGGCACAGGCCTTAGAGTGGGACTTTAGGCAAGGTTTTAGAAATAGGGAAAGGTACTCTCTGAGAGCAGCTGCCACCCGAGAGCCCAGAAACTGGATTAAGAACATATCTTGGTTTGTGACTGTAGGGTGATAGGTTAAGTTAATCTCCCTAACTAATATCTTTGTAAAGATCTTTTGGAAAAATCTCTAATAATCTTTTACTCACCAAGAAGTATCACATTTTCTTGCCTAGGTTGTACAAGTAAATTTATATTTGATCCTTCTATGCTTCTTCTCACTGCCCCCACCAAGGTCTTATGAAAAAATGCCAGACAAATGCCTGTGCTCTCACTGGAGCCAGGGCAGCTCTTACTTGCCATGTCCACGTTCTCCCTTCTCGCCTAAATCGACTGTAAATAGAAATTACTCGGGTTAGAGAAAGTGCCAAACTCCACCCTTAGTTTCTCCCTCTCTTCAGGTCAGTTGCTTGGAGATAATGAATAAATTACTTCTTTTAGAGACATTGGCTGAATAAACACAGAATCCTCTGTTTTTCTTCCACAATAGTATATTCTAAAAAATACTATAAATTCCTTGGGATACATTTAGTTTCAAAATTACAGACAATCTTAAGATAGCTGTCAGACATGGTTGACATGGTAACTTGGTGTACATTTTTAATTTGAAATATAGAATTTCTTCTTTTCCACTACTGTAAATGAATATTATTTTCAATTAGTATCCTGTAAACTTACCATAACATACTCACATCACCAAGCATCTATTAAGCCATTGCTATATGCCAGGCACTGTGCCTTAGAAAACCTTCCCTGCTCTTAAGGAGTTATTAGGCTAATGAGGGAGGGAACTTGCAAAAAAGGTATATGTATACAGAATAAATTGAGGATAGTCACCAGTGAGAAGACACCAGCTTTAAGGGAGATCAGGAAAAGATTTCTTTGAGAAGGTGGGATTTTAGCTGAAATGTTAAGGAAGACAGGAGATGAGGATGAAGAAGGAGAGGTCTTGGCTTGGGGGACAGGCGGTGGACACGCCTATGGTAGGAGATGGAGTGGTTTGTGCAAGGAACAGTAATTAGGTACTAATTTCTCAGGGACAGGCTTGTATTTTTAAAAAAAAAATTTTAAATGCTCTCATTGACGAAGTCTATTAAACAAAAAATGAGACACATAAATTCCTCTTGTTGGGGAATAACCTAGCTGGGAATTGGCAGCGCAGATCCTTGGCCTCCAAATCTTATGCCTTTTCTCTTCCACCACACCCAGAGCCCTTCCTGAGCAGGGGGCAAGGACAGCAATATGATGGAACCCTTATAGTGTCTCAACCCCAAAACTATGGCCCTGTCTTCAAACTGAATAGGCTTCAAAAGAATTTGTAGCGGAAGCCCATGAATTTTGATGAACTGAAATGGGAATTTAGTTGTATCCAGCTTTTTTTAGACCTGCCTCTGTTGCATGTAACTCTTGGTAGTATTGTAAGAGTAACTCTTTGGGAGTATTAGAGAGGTTATGCCTGTAAAGTCAACTGTGGCGTACGAGGCTTATTTTTTAGTTAGAAAAACAGTTGAATACCCATCAAAAGTTTTGGAATTTTAAGACTCCATTATGAAACAGCGGATGGAGGGCTGGGCCTGGTGTCCGGAAGGCCAGAGTTCAAAGTCGGGCTCAGGCACTTCCTCACCATGTGACCCAGGGCCAGTCACTTGACCTCTGTTTGCTTCAGTTTCCCCAACTTTTTATTTATTTATTTATTATTTTTTGTTTTCAGCATTGATTTCCACAAGATTTTGAATTACAAATTTTCTCCCCATTTCTACCCTCCCCCCGCCCCACTCCAAGATGGCATATATTCTGATTGCCCCATTCCCCAGTCAGCCCTCCCATCTGTCACCCCATTTGCCCCCATCCCCTTTTCCCTTACTTTCTTATAGGGCAAGATAGATTTCTATGCCCCATTGCCTGTATATCTTATTTCCCAGGTGCATGCAAAAGCAACTTTTTTTTTTGAACATCTGCTTTTAAAACTTTGAGTTCCAAATTCTCTCCCCTCTTGCCTCCCCACTCACCCTCCCTAAGAAGGCAAGCAATTCAACATAGGCCACATATGTATCAATATGCACAACACTTCCACAATAGTCATGTTATGAAAGACTAACTATATTTTGCTCCCTCCTGTCCTGTCCCCCTTTATTCAGTTTTCTCCCTTGACCCTGTCCCTTTTTGAAAGTGTTTACTTTTGATTACCTCCTCCCCCTATCTGCCCTCCCTTCTATCATGCCCCCTTCTTTATCTCCTTCCTCCTTCTTTCCTGTGGGGTAAGATACCCAATTGAGTGTGTATGTTATTCCCTTCTCAAGTCAAATCCAATGAGAGCAAGATTCACTCATTCCCCCTCACCTGCCCCCTCTTCCCTTCCTACAGAACTGCTTTTTCTTGCCACTTTTATTTGGGATAATTTACCCCATTCTATCTCTCCCTTTCTCCCTCTCTCAATATATTCCTCTCTCATCCCTTAATTTTATTTTATTTTTTTTTAGATATCATCCCTTCATATTCAACTCACCCTATACCCTCTGTCTATATATTATATGTATATTCCCTTCAGCTACCCTAATACTGAGGTCTTGTGAATTACACACATCATCTTTCCATGTAGGAATGTAAACAAAACTGTTCAACTTTAGTAAGCCCCTTATGATTTCTCTTTCTTGTTTACCTTTTCATGCTTCTCTTGATTCTTGTGTTTGAAAGTCAGATTTTCTATTCAGCTCTGGTCTTTTCACTGAGAAAGCTTGAAAGTCCTCTATTTTATTGAAAGTCCATATTTTGCCTTGGAGCATGATACTCAGTTTTGCTGGGTAGGTGATTCTTGGTTTTAATCCTAGCTCCATTAATCTCCAGAATATCATATTCCAAGCCCTTCGGTCCGTTAATGTAGAAGCTGCTACATCTTGTGTTATCCTGATTGTGTTTCCACAATACTCAAATTGTTTCTTTCTGGCTGCTTGCAATATTTTCTCCTTGATCTGGGAGCTCTGGAATTTGGCAGCAATATTCCTAGGAGTTTTCTTCTTGGGATCTTTTTCAGGAAGTGATCAGTGTATTCTTTCAATTTCTGTTTTACCCTCTGGCTCTAGAATATCAGGGCAGTTCTCCTTGATAATTTCTTGAAAGATGATATCTAGGCTCTTTTTTTTGATCATGGCTTTCAGGTAGTCTCTCTCCTAGATCTGTTTTCCAGGTCAGTGGTTTTTCCAGTGAGCTATTTTACATTGTCTTTCATTTTTTCATTCCTTTGGTTCTGTTTTATAATATCTAGATTTCTCATAAAGTCATTAGCTTCCACTTGCTCCAACCTAATTTTTAAGGTAGTATTTTCTTCAGTGGTCTTTTGGACCTCCTTTTCCATTTGGCTAATTCTGCCTTTCAAGGCATTCTTCTCCTCATTGGCTTTTTGGATCTCTTTTGCCATTTGAGTTAGTCTGTTTTTTAAGGTGTTATTTTCTTCAGTATTTTTTTTGGGTCTCCTTTAGCAAGTCATTGACTTGTTTTTCATGGTTTTCTCGCATCACTCTCATTTCTCATCCCAGTTTTTCCTCTTCTTCTCTAACTTGCTTTTCCAAATCCTTTTTGAGCTCTTCCATGGCCTGAGACCAGTTCATGTTTTTCTTGGAGGCTTTTGATGTAGGGTCTTTGACTTTGTTGACTTCTTCTGGCTGTATGTTTTGGTCTTCTTTGTCACCAAAAAAAGATTCCAAAGTCTGAATCTGAGTCCATTTTCACTGCCAGGCCATGTTCACAGCCAACTACTTGACCCTTGAGCTTTTTGTTGGGGTATGACTGCTTGTAGAGTAGAGAGTACTTTGTCTCAAGCTTGAGGAGCTGCGCTGCTATTTTCAGAGCTATTTCTACCCAGCAAGCTCTGCTATACCAGCGCTCCTTCTCCTCCAAGAACCAGGATTGGGGCCCAGATCCAGGCAGGGCAAAGCAGGCTTTGCACTCCCCTTCTAATCTGACACTTAATTCCTCCCACCAGGTGGGCCTGGGGCCTGAGGCAACTGCAGCTGTAGGTCTGTAAGCAGCCTCAGAGCTGCACCACCTCCACGGCCCCTGGGGCGGTGGCCCACCATGAGCTCCTTTCACTCTGTCCCAGCAGCTTTTCCCACTAACCTTCTCTGTTGTCTTTGGTGTTTGTGGGTTGAGAAGTCTGGTAACTGCCACAGCTCACCGATTCAGGATGCTAGGGCCTGTTCCACCCGGCTCCAGGTCTGGTTGTTCCTGGTGCCGCCCACGCTGGGCTCTGCCGGGCTCTGCTCCACTCCCAGGAGGTTGTGATAGACCCTTCCCAGTGGCCCCCCAGGTTTTCCTGGGCTGGAGCCCTGCTTCCCTTTGCTATTTCTTGGGTTCTACAGCTCTAGAACTTGTTCAGAGCCATTTTTTACAGGTGTTTGGAGGGACCTGGGGGGAGCTTAACCGAGTCCCTGCTTTCCAGCTGCCATCTTGACTCCGCCCCCAGTTTCCCTGGCTTTAAAATGGAGATGGTAATATCACCTCCACCCAGAGTTGTTGTGTAGATTATTTGTAAAGTGCTTAGCATAGCACCTGATACACAGTAGATACTACATAAATGCTTTCATTGTTATTCTCATCGTTGTCATTATTAACATTTTTCTGATAATTTATGATGGGGAAAAATTTTTAAGTCTAAAAATACTTCAAAAGATCTATGATCTTATTGACTGGTAAATTCGCACTAACTGTGCAGGTTGCAGCCTTATCTGTGTCTAACTTTTCTGTTCATATCTTATTCAAGTCCTCTCAAAAGGTCACCACAGAGGAGCCATTCACCATGTCTCTGTAGCCATTATTGTTGTAATTTTAGTTGCCTCTTTCTTGCTGAAAATACAAATATTTTCAAACTTTGATATTTCCAGATCCATAAGTATTAATCATACTTGAAAAACTTACTTCATTTAAAAAAAACCTGTTGTCAACTCTACCTAAGGTATTTCAACTTGTGAAAGTGCCTTAAGAGTAATGTATATAGAAGTATTTGTGGCAGAAATAGCCATATAACCTGGGTTGCATTTGGGTCTAGGAGGATGATTAAGGTGTTTCTGTCTCTTTTTTTTAAACTCCAGCAGTAAGGCTAGTGTAAGTGAATGCAACTTTTTTCCTTTTTTTTTTTTAATTTATTTTTAGCTTTCACCCTTCACTTTCTATAAGATTTTGAGTTCTAAATTTTTCCCCCTCCCTCCCCTCTCCCCAAGATAGGTGAATGAAGCTTTTTTGACTAAAAATATCAATCCTTGTTCTCAGTGGCATCATTTGGAAGTTGTTTGATTTTAGTTAACTCTTACAGCCTCATAACTTTTTTTAAGCAGTTGATAAATAAGACATTTTAATAAAGGTGTCTGTCTTCCTTAAGGATATGTTCTCATTTCTCCTATTTTCTCTCCCCCTTTCAACTCTTCAGACAGATTCTTTTAAAATGGGACGAGACTTTGTGAGACATTTCCCTAAAAGTGTGGACAACTTGGCCAATTTTGATCTGGCTCCCAGAACTTTGAACCTAGACATTGGTGAATCATTATGCATGAAATCTACTCAGTGTCAAAACACTGGTAAAGCCTCTCTCAATGCCGGATCTGAAGGCCTTGTGTTGGAAGATGTCTCTAAGATTCAGTCCCTGAGTCAAACACTGTCCACCAAGAAAAACAGTGATGGGAGCTCTGTAAGTCGATCAGACCAGCAGTTCAATGAAGAAAAAAGAAGGAGCACTGTACAGAAGGAATCTTTAATGTTTATGAAAGGAGTCATGGATGAGTGTACTCATGTTGCCAATTTCTCAGGTACTCATTTTCTCAAGGAAATCTGGGTTTTTCCAGTGTGCGAGTATACTATGCATTTTAAAGGCTATATAACATACTTTACTCATCAAAACTCTCCAAACATTCTGTAATTTAGATCAAGTAGTTTGGGAAATATTTGTTTATGAAAATATTAGAATCTGGTAAGCATGTATGTAATAATACATTAAATGGTATTTAACGGGGGGGTTGGCAAGGGAAGATGAAACTCTCCAAGTATTTGAAGGCCTTCCTGAGGAAGCAGGATCCAGCTTGTTGCTGCTTTAAATATTTTGGTATATATTTAGAGCCTTTTTTCTTATACCTCCTTGGAGATGATGACAGTGAAGAAAATGGCTGTCTATAGGGCTTTAAGGTTTACAAAGTACTGCATGTATCTCATTTGTTCCTTACAACATCTCTGGGAGGTAGATGTTATCCCCATTTTATAGACGGAAAAGCTGAGACTGAGCGAGGTGGAGGGACTTGCCCAGGATCACACAGCCAACCTGGATTCACACTTGGGTCTTCTAAACTCCAAGTCCAGGCTATGACCCACTGTGCTCCTTAGACTCCTCTACATACCTGGGCACCTGGAATTTCAGGGTCGCAAGACGGACAGTTGAGTCACATTCTTCACATAATTCCAAATCGTATCCTAGAATCCAGGTCCCCTAGCATTTGTGTGCCCTTCTCTTTATACAACCCTTTGAGTGTTGACTTTTGTCTTCTTTTCTTAATCCACCAGTGAAACTTCAGGGTTTCTTTTGATTTACATTCTTCCTGTTAGTGATATGGAGCAATTTTTCATGCCATCGTGAAAAGTTTGTCATTCTTCTTTTGAGAACTGTTTCTTTTTATCAGTTGACTACATTTCTGTTGGGGAATGACTTCTGGTAGTTGCTTGTGTATCTGACTCTTAACAAAGGTATTTGAAGGAAAGATTTTTTCCCAGTTTGATTGTCTCCCTTCCCATCTTTGCATTGATTTGGCTTTTGAGGAGCTTTTCCATTTCATGGAGTTAAAATTATCTTTTTATCATTTGAATTTGAAACAGTTTCACAACATTAAGGTATTTTAATTTTTCAGACCATTCACATAGTCTTTATTAAATTCTTATGTTCACACTCTTGAATAAACATACTTTTGCATTGTTTTTATCCTATACATAGTTCCAGTCGATCCAAGTCTGATTATAGTGGTTCAAGCCAAAGAAGATGCCTATATTCCACGAACAGGAGTCCGAAGCCTTCAAGAAATTTGGCCTGGATGTGAAATTCGATACCTAGAAGGGGGGCATATTAGTGCTTACCTTTTCAAACAGGGACTCTTCAGGTGAGGTTCTTAGGCTAAATAGGTTTTTTTCCTTCCTTAACCAGTAGAAATAAAAACACTCTTTTTTTATTGTGACTTTGTGGGGCCTATTCATTCCTGTTCTTTTTGTCCCTCCTTTTCCTTTCATTTTCCTTTCACTTTTGGAAGATGAGGTTTCTAGTGGCAAACCTCTGAGACCTTGTCTTCAGACTTCATTTTTTCCCCACGGTTTTTCAGTGATTTAAATGAAGACATAAAATAGCATACTTGTCAAATATGCAAATCAGATGTCAATGGAAGAAACAGATACATTGGATGAAAAAAATAGCACTTCCTATTTCTGTGTGTCAGACACTGTGTTAAGTGCTAGAGATTGAAAGAGAAGCAAAAACACAAGACCCTACCCTCAGATGGCTCAGATTCTAATGGGGAGATGATCTGTAAAGGCCTGTGGGCACATAGACTAGACCAGAGGGAAGGCCTCTGCACTAGGGCCTGGAAAAAGCCACTTGGAGGCAGAGGGTTTGGCTCCAGGGGTCGAAAGAGGACAGGGAAACCAGAAGGTCAAGATGAAGAGGGTGGCTATCATCAGCTGTGGATGCTCTGTATCCTGAGGGAAGAGATGGACTGTCATGTTGCAGGACCAGCAGGGGTGGCCACGCTTGCAGAGTCACCCACAGGAGCCTGGGGAGAAAAGGTTGGAGAGCCAGGGAGGGGCCAGCAAGTCCAGGGCATTTCTATGTTTGGCCTTGGAAGCACTAGGGATTCACTGCTGACAAGGTCAGACCTGCACTTTAAGACTTTGGGAGACCAAGCTGAACAGCTGAAGGCTACTGCAGAGTCTTATTGGGAGCTGATGGGGGCCTGCAGCAGCAGGGGGCAGCTTAATGAGAATGATGAAGGGGCATATATATGGATAAGAGGGATCCTGGAAAGTAGGAATGACAAGACTCAAGCACAGATTGGATAAATAGGAGTGTAAGGGAGGAGGGGCCCAGGGGGTGCAAAGTTCAAGCTTGGTTGATGCCCTTAACAGTAATAAAAATAGAAAGGTGCAAGGGTTGGGGATAAAGATAATGATTCTGTATTAGACATATTGAGTTTGAGACATTTAGAAGGCATTCAGTTTAAAATGTCTAAAAGGCGAGTGGTCCTTGTCTCTGGCTGAGGGGAGAGGTTTGAGTTGTATGTGTAGATGTGAGAATGATTTGCACAGACATGACAAGGGGCCATGGAAGAGATGAAGAGATAAGTGAAAGAGCCTAGAGCAGGACCCAGGAAAGAGCCTTGGGGGTGGCAGCCACATTTGTGGGGCGTGACCTGTAGGAAGAGCAGTCAGACAGCTAGGAGAGGAACCTGGAAAGGGGAAGGGAGTGATCAGCAGTGTCAGAAACTATAGAGGGCAGCTGGAGGATTGAGGATAGAGAAGAAAGAACCAGATTTGCCAGTTAAGGAATAAGGTGTCTCTGCCAAGAGCAGCTTCAGTTGAGATGAGGAGGTCAGAAGACACATTGCAATGAGAGGAAAGCAAGTAGAAGCACCTAGTATAGAAAATCTGCAGATTTGGGCTGTAAAGGAGAGGCATAGGACAGAAGCTAGTGAGGATGAATAATAATACAAAAGATTATCAGGCTAGAAGTTTGGGTCAAAGATTATGAAATCACACATAATTAGGATTTTCTTTAATTCCTTGCACTTAGATTCAGTAATTCAGCTATAAAGGTGTGAGTATGTTTTATCATTTTACATAGTAGTTTTTATAAAAAAGACTGAGGGGGTTTAGGTGATTGAAAGTCTATTGTGATATGTAAGCTGTCCAGAACAAAGGAGGTACCAGCTCATCTATACTCCGTGCTTGCTGGTCGGACCAACCTGGTGTATGTAATCAGGTCCAGCACTCCATTGCAGTAGTTAACTTCAAGAAACTAGAGTAAGAATTATTTTTTTTAATTTATTTATTTTTTGTTTGCAACATTCAGTTCTACAAGCTTTTGAGTTTTAAATATTCTCCCTCTTCCTTCCCTCACCCCTCCCCAAGACAGCATGCAAGATGATACAGGCTCCACATATACATTCACATTAAGCATTCTCACTTTAGTCATGTTGCAAAGAAGAATTAAAACCAATGAAATGAGCCATGAGAAAGAAGAAACAGAACAAGAAAAAGAATAGATAGTTTGCTTCGATCTGCATTCAGACTCCATGTTTCTTTTTCTGAATGTGGATGGCATTTTCTTAGAACCTTGCATTGCTGATAAGAGCCAAGTATTTCAAAGTTAGTCATCGCACAATGTGGCTGTAACTGTGTACAGTGTTCTTCTGTTTCTGCTCCCCTCACTCAGCATCAGTCCATTTAAGTCTTTCCAGGTTTTTCTGAAGTTCAACTGCTCATTATTTCTTTTTCTGTTTTTTTTTTCAATAAGTTTATTTTTAGTTTTCAACATTCACTTCCATAAGTTTCAAATTTTGTCTCTCTCCACAAGACAGCATGCAGTCCAATATAGGCTCTACATATACATTCCTATTGAAAATATTTTCACATTAGTCAAATCCTATAGAAGAATTAGAATGAATGGGAGTAACCATGAGAAAGAAAAACATAAAACAAAAAGAGAAAATAGTCTGCTTCGATCAGCATTCAGACTCCATATTTCTTTTTCTAGATGTGGATGGCATTTTCCATCATGCGTGTTTTGGAATTGTTTTAGGTCCCTGCATTGCTGAGAAGAGCTAAGTCTATCAAAGTCTGACATTGTACACTGTTACAATGTACAGTCTTCTCCTGGTTCTGCTCACTTCACTTAGCATCAGTTCATATATGTCCAAGTTTTTCTGAATTCAGCCTGTTCATTATTTCTTATAGTACAATAGTATTCCATTGCGTTCATATGCCACAAATTGTTCAGCCATTCCACAATTGATGGGCATCCCCCTCAATTTCCAGTTCTTGGCCACCACAAAAAGAGCTGCTATAAGTATTTTTGTACATGTGGGTCATTTTCCCATTTGTATGATCGCTTTGGGATATAACCTTAGAAGTGATATTTCTGGGTCAAAGGGTATGCACATTTTTGTAGCCCTTTGGGCACAGTTCAAATTGCTCTCCAGAATGGTTGGATCAGCTCACAACTCCACCAACAATGAATTAGTGTTCCAATTTTCCTACATCTCCAGTGTTTATAATTTTCCTGTTTTGTCCTCTGATAGGTGTGATGTGGTACCTCATAGTTGTTTTGATTTGTATTTCTCTAATCAGTAGTGATTTAGAGCATTTTTTCATATGACCTTAGATATCTTCATTTCTTCCTCAGAAAACTGCCTGTTCATATCCTTTCATCGTTTGTCAATTAGGGAATGATTTATATTCTTATAAATTTGACTCAGGTCTCTATACATTTCAGAGATGAGGCCTTTATCAGAGACATTGGTTGTAAAAATTCTTAACCAGTTTTCTGCTCCCCTCCTAATCTTGATTGCATTGGCTTTGTACAAAAACTTTTCAATTTAATGTAATCAAAATTATCCATTTTGCATTTCATAATGTTCTCTATCTCGTTTGGTCATAAATTCCTCCATTCTCCATAAATCTAACAGATAAACTAATCTTTGCTCTCCCAGTTTGCTTCTAGCATCAGCAGGAGTAAGAATTCTTTTTTTTAATGTACTTTTGTAACTTTATGTACTTTATTTTGTTCTTTTGATAAAATTATTCCAAGAAGGGATCTATAGATTTCATCAGACATAAATTGGTGTGACATAGGTTTCACCAGACAGCAGTAGGTATGACACACACAAAAGGTTTAAGAACCATTGTTACAGGCATTATTTGAAAGTCATCTATTATCAACATCACCATCATTGTTACTTAAGAGTAATAATAAGGGAGAAGAGTGAGAGGTTTGAACAGAAGCTAGTTAGAAGCCTCAAGCAGAATTCAGATTGTAGGCAGCGTAAAGACACTATGGTAATTAGGAACATTTCAGGTACCCAATAGACAAGACTAGAATTGTCTGACCATAGATTTAGAGGCGACAGTGACCTCTGAGGTCATCAAAGTAGAGTCCCCTCACTTTACAGCAATGGAAAGTGAAGACCAGGGAAATAGTGATTTGCCCAAGTTCAAATAGCCAAGATTTGAACCCAGATTCTCAGACTCCCAGTACAGCACACTCTTACCTGTATCACTCAAGCTATTTTTACCATCCGAGTGAGTGAGTCTTATAAGGAGTACCTTTAGTAGTTACAATGAGGCTAAATCAATAAAGAATTATAGAGTTTTCCTTAGGAGGCAACTCTGAGATCAGCTAGCCCAGTGTCCTCATGTTAATGTTGAAGATTTTGAGGTCCTGATAGGGAAAGTCGCTTTCTCTATGTTGTAAGGAGTAAGAATTCTTACTATGGGATCCATGAACTTCCTTTTTCAATATTCTTTACAACTCTATTATGTAATCAGTTTCCTTTGTAATCTGCGTATTATTCTGAGAATATTATTCATAGACTTCACTGGGCTGCAGTAGGGGTCTGGGACACAGAAAAGTTTGAGTCTGTGAACTAGAAAAAAAAAAGTCTCTGAACTAGAGAATATCCAGTGGCCAGTCACTAGGAAAGGGCTGGAAATTGTCATGGGCAACATTTAAGAAAAAAGAGGGTTTGTTGGCCCAGGGAAGGGAAATCTTCACAAGACGGCACAGTCCTGCCATCAGGCACTTTACAGCCCCCTCAGAGGGATGTGGCACAGATAAATCTAATGTATGATTGTGAGCATAATGAAGGAAAAGAAGAGGAACAAGAGAAACTTGAGGAAGCGGGGTTAGCACCTGAGATTAACATTGGAGGATGGATGGGGTGTCAAGGAGGGACTAGCACCTCTGGCATGAGGGCTGCCAAGCCTTATTCAGGGCTGCTCATCTACCTTTGGTGGCCACCTTCACCCAGCTCTCACCTGGAGCTCCAAGAAGCTGTAGTAATGCAGTGGCCACACCCTAATAAAACGATCTCAGCAGATGGTATCGAATGGGCCTCAAACCCATCGGTGTAGGGGGATGTCAGCCCCAAACCTGTGAAGATTTCCCCCAGCAAAATGGGCAGGTGAGAACAGTTTGTTCCAGTGACCGTGAAGGCAGCTGAAACGGGCTGTGGAGCTGTTAGAGCTGGTCAGAGAGAGAAAATGCCAAGGTCATCCGCTGCATCCCATTCCATCACCAGTACTGACTTTTGCCTGCTACTGGACTTCAGTGACTCTGGGAGAGAGTGAAAAAGAGCAACGCCTTGTGTAGCCCTGCCTCAATTAAATCCCATTCACGTTAAGTCAAGATGCCCTGTGGTGCCGTTGGTCCTCTTCAGAAACGAAGGATGGACAGCAACGGCCTTGGAGGATGAGAATTTCCGCAGGCAGAGTTGAGGGAGTATATTTTATAAAGGGCTGAAGACATGTATGAATTCATAGAACAAGGAAGTTTGGGACAAGAGTGGAGAATAGCTTTACTGTTGGCTGGAATAGAATATTGACTTTGAAGGAGAGTAGTGATAGATGGCACTGGAAAGGTAGTTTGCAGCTAGATTGATTGTAAAGGCCCTTCAGTGCTGTGCTGGAGTTCTCAGATTTTATTTTTAATTTTAAATACTGCAAGTGGTGGTGTGGTATTTTTGTGATTCCAGAGAGCCGGGATCTGTGAACACAAGTCACAAATAAGCAGAAATTGTTCAGTCATGTCCAACTTTATGTGACCCCATAGACTTTTGTCCCTGGGGTTTTCTTGGCCAATATACTGCAGTGGTTTGCCATTTCCTTCTTCCATGTGTCCCCCATTTCACAGATGAGGAACTGAAGCAAATAAGGGTTAAGTGTTTTGTCCACTGCCTACAGACAGATCTGGTGATACCTTGTAGACCCCTCCTCAGAATCATGTCTGAATACCTAAAATAAAATGCTTAGGAATTCAAAGGAAATCAGTTATACTAAAATACAGTTAAATTATCAAAGTATTTAAAAATAAAAGTTTATCCCGGGTCTAAACAGTTATGTTGATAGCAAGTATAAGAAGGATTTAAAATGTTTCATTTTGTACCTTTGCCTGGCACATAGTAGATACTTTTCATAAATGTTTGTTGGTTGATGGTTGATGGAGATGAAACACCTGCAGAAGGACAGACAGAAAGCCAAGAGAGGAGTCATGGAAGCCCAGAGGAGATCCTGTCTGTTGGGGGGTTGGGGAGCAGGGTTAAAGAATGAAAGCCACATAGATCCCTGAAAGGAAGAAGAGATGAGAAGGCATCATTCAGAACCTTGGAAAGACCAGGGTCTAAGCCAGGTTGTAACAGATGGAGAAGTGAGTGTACTGTGAGGAAGTGAAGGTGCGTAGCAAGTGTAGACAATTCATTCTAGAAGCAGGGAAGCAGAAGGGAAGAGGGGGAAGTAAAGGGATTTTTAAGAAGGGGGTAGACTGGTTTGTAGGCAGTAGGTAACCCTGGGGATAGGAAGGAGAGGGAAGGCACAGTGACTAATGGGCTATGTTCCTGAAAGTAACAGAGTGGGTAGAATCAGGACAGATTAGGATGTGCCAGGCTGTGTGCAAGATCATCCTCATCTTCAGGGAGCTTATGTTCTCCTGGGAAAGACAGTCCACAAAAGAAAGTGGGAAAGCAGCTGGGTGGGACAGGAGTGGGAAGGGTCCCTGCTTGTGGGGCAGAGGCAGGTGGCAAAGAGATCCCTGAGAGTGGAGTTGTGAGCAGAGACGCATCCCTGAGAGTGGCAAAGGTGGCCTTGGCCAGAAATCTTTTTCAGAGGGAGAAGTCAGTCATGGAAGAAGGAGTGGAGCTGAGTCCCCCTCCCCAGGCCCATGTGCCCTGGCATGGCTCTCTGCCCAATCTAGCTCCATCTCCCTTCATCTTTGTTGTCTTTCTCTACTAAAAATGCCAGCTTTCTTATTTTTTTATCCATTGCCAGTGCCTGGAATCTCCATTTCCATCCTTGCACCAATAGATGGCAGATTTGTCCATTTGTAAACTGCTGTAGGAGTAAATTTGGCAAAAATGATGTTTATGTGACATTTAGACAGGCAACCTGGCATGAACAGAACAGGGAATTGGAGGCAGCAAAATGCCGAGGTGGTATGGACCCACTTTAGAAAGATTTGAGTACATTGTATGGATTTTCATGATTTTGCCTAAGCATTACTGGATTTTTTGCTCTTTTTTTAAAAAAACTCATAATGCCATTTGAGGATATTCACAGTGGAATGAATGGCCTAAAACCCTAAATGGCAAATGCATAATTGAAGTGTAATGGGAGATTTTGTGACACATGTTGAGAAGAGCGAAAGCAGGCACTGGGCATCGAAGGGGAATAATGGAGCAGCCCCTGCCTTAAGGAGCTTACGTTCTAGAGTAAGTGTCCCTGGAGAAGGGCAGGACATGAAAACATTGGCCTTGGAAAGAATAGCTGCCTTTTACTCAGAGACTGGAATGAAGAAGGACACAAGTCTGCTTTCCCAGGGGTATGTAGAGGGAGCTTACAGCCAATGCATTGCCGCCATGGCATGCTAAAGGTGTTGGTGAAAGAACCGGCTAAGGAGTGGTATGGAAAAGGAATTAGGTTAGCATATTTGTATTTTTTTTTTCTTAAAAAGTCAGCAAAGACAGGTAGTCAAACATATATAATCAGGAAACAAATCTTTTTTGTTCATTTGTTGTCAGTTCCGAATTCTTTCCCTCCGTTACCCATTGAAAAGACAAGAAATCCAAAACCCGTTACTATGAAGTCATGCAAAACAAATTTCCACATTAGCCATGTTCAGAGAGAGAGGAAAAGCATTTCTGTATGCACCATGAGTGACTCAGTTGTGTGAGTCCTTTGGGATTGTTGTGGGTCATCATGTTGATCAGTGTGGTATTAGATGATTATCATTACAATATTGACGTTACTGTGTAAATTGTTCTCGTGATTCTGCTCATTTTACTTGGCACTGGTTCATAAAAGTTCTCTGTGTTTCTCTGGAGCTATCCCTTTCATCTTTCTTAGAATTAACACGTAGCACAGTAGTATTTAATCATATTCAGATACCGTAACTTATTCAGAGCCATTCTCCATTGGTTGAGCATCCCCTTAGGAAACACATCTTCAGACTCTCAGCATTTAAGAGTGTAGCACACAGACACACATGCACACACGTTTATGTATGCACCACAAATAAATTTGAACATGTTTTTCCTAGAATTCTACAGAATTGAAATAATTTCCCAGTATAGATGACCTTTTGCTTTTAGGTTGCTAGGAATTTGTATTTCTAGTAACCAAGGGAGCTAACTATTTTTTAATGTATGAGATCAACTTTGATCACTTTGTAGAGGACACACAACATCACGATCATGATTGTCGTTTGGGCACAGCCTCAGAAGAGTGTTCCAAGCTAAAATAACAGAACTAATTCATCTCCTGGCATGACTTAACAGTGTTGCTGCTACATAATCTATTGCGATGCTATTTTTTTGAGTTTTCTTGCAACAGTGACTCGTTTCCAGGGTCCTACCCCTGCGCTCGTCCTGGCTCTGGAGTGACTCACTGTATAGGAGGGAGTTCTGGGTTGATGAACCTTGCCTTATTTGGGAACCAGTTGAGCTTTTTTGTTTATAAGCACAGTGCCTGTACAGCTTAATTTTGTGTTGATTGCTTGTTTTTACATTTATTTTAGGCAAGCCATCTATGATGCATTTGAACGTTTTCTCCATAAATATGCTTATTGAGTGTAACCAGGATGATTACCGTGTTGAAGGTTCTTATACCAGGCATTTTCATCCAGTATTCTTGTGTGAAGAACAAGGAAACTACAGTGTCTGGAAATTATGAACTTAGGCAGCATTTCAGTTTTGAAGATCAACCAGCTACATGTTTTTAATATATTTGAATCATTTTTAACAGGAAACTTGCTAAAATGTTAACAAATACAGATAGTTTTCTGTACTGTTTATTTAAGTTTAATTCTAATTAAATGAATTAGTTCATAGAACATCCAATAATGGTATAAAAAGAACCAATGAAATTTAATTTCTCAATTTAATACTCCTGCTTATATTGTATGAATTTTCAAAAACATTTGGATTCACCCTTTGTCCCCATGTTGAAATTAGTAACCTCATTTTTAGGATTGTTAACTTTGAACTACACCTGTGATTTGTCAAAAAACATCTTCAGATTCCATAAGAAACTGATTCAGTTAATACTGCTTTAATAATCAGAAACTTATGCCAGTGGGGGGTGGGGGGCCAGATAATGTCTACATGCATCTCAACCAAGTGTTTTTTCCCCAGATGTCACCTTGATAATAATGATGATTATTAAACCTTTCCCTAATCCAAAACTTAGGAAGATAATAGGAAATTTGGCACAGTATATGTATTTTATACTTAAGTGTTATGTTATCAGTATTTTCTTTTCCTGAGAATGATTTTTTAGTTGTTGCCAAATATTTTAACACATTTTATTTAAGAATAACTTTACATAAATTCGAATGGTATGTAATTACTGAAATGTACTTGATTTCTGTTTGTTCTATGCCTATAATTTAAGCCAAGACTTGTATTTTAACATGGTGATTTTATTTTGTTATTTCACTTTTTAATGGTCCCATGAGGTTTTATTTTGATGACTTCTTTTATAGAAAATGCCAAATTAGGAAATTTGTCAAGCTCAGAGTTTGAATTTTAGTGTAGTTTTGTACAGATCAGTGTGATCAAATTAGTAACTTTTTAAGCTGGAGGAGAAATGGCTGCTTGGTGTGCATAGTTTTGGTGGTTACACTTATCTTAAACAGAAAAAAGCTAGAATAGAGAAGCTTCCAAGAAATATTACTTAGTGTCAGGGATATTTAGGAAACTTACTAATTCCTAGGGGTTGTCTTTGTTTTGAAATATACCTAGAGCACTACTGAGTGTAAATTAAAACAGGAATTCTCAGCCTTGCGAGAATATTTGATGGACTATGTGCCTTTACAATTTAAAAATATTTTCATTTTGAATTCTGCAAAATGCCAGTAAATAAGTACCACAAAATTACTTGGAAAGCTTAATTAGCAGTCAGTTTTTAGAGAGAAAAAAAAACTGAAGAAGTTTACCCTACTACAGAGATGTGTTCTACAGAAATATCTTTTGGAGCCAATGTGACACTTACTATCCAGTGGTTAGCATTATGTATCTCATTTTCATATGTAGTGTTATTCAGTAATTGAGTTCTTTTGGAAGATTGGCTTTAGTGAAATGTGAGTTAAAGGATTTTTATTCAACAGCTTTTAAAAATGTATACTTTATGATTGGTAAAATGATTGTGCTTCATTTCCTCATTTAATTCACTTAAGATATAAAATTTATTCTCCAGCCGTAAATGTTTTTTCCTGTGCTCACTTATTTCTCTGCTAGTGGATTTTGCATGAAAAGTAAAAGTGCGTATTTTTATTACTCACATGAACAGATTTTCCATGTAATTAAATAATCTCTAAAAAAAAAAGTTCTTTCCAGGAGTTATAAAGACATTACTTTTTTAGAACGGTGTTAATGGGATTTTTTTTTTACTTGAAAAAATGTTAAACTGAAGTTACAAAAATATTCCCATATTTATAACTAGACAGATGAATGCAAAGAAACCAGTGTTAACCTTTATGTATTACTTCAGCAAGGAAGTCCCACCTTGTCTTTTTCTGCTGCCATGCCATTTTATCCCTGTCTGCCATGATGATCATCTTTGTAAATATTATAGTACTAGAAATTCACATTTAGACCTTTAGTAAAGGCTTTGGAATTTCATGATTATCTACTAGTGAATAGACCATTTTAATGTATTCAGTTTTCAATTATTTCTTATTCATGTAATTTTTAAATGTGGTGCTTTCTTATTTGGGGTATGGAATTCTGTAACTTTCAAATTGATAATGATTTTCCTGTTTATACTGTATAATAAAATCCTTTTTAAAAGTGTGGTTTTGTTTCTTTGTGGTGTTCTACTTATTAAAATCAAGTGTTGCATTGAACGCTTAGTAAAGAGGGGGCAGTAATCAGAGACTCCATCTAGGAAAACTAGAAGTGCCCCTACAGTCCCTCCCACCACCACCACCATCACCACTGCCACCCCTGAAAAACAACTTTCCCCTGTATACCTGTGCTAGGGTTTAGAAAGTTTAACAGTGCCAGTGTATACAGAGAAAACAATGAGACTTGGAAATATAAACAGATTTCCCCCTCTTCAAGGGAGTTAAAGTCAAAAGAAATTTGGTCTTTTAAAGAAAAAAACATTTAGGAAACTTTTAGAACTAATTATTAAAGGAGTAGGATGAGTTGAGGGAAGCCACTGAGTCAAGGTTTGAGCAACTAAACTGTAAGGAGAGTAGTTTGAACAAGTCAAGTCAATAAGCAGTTATATGCTAAGCACTCAGGATGCAAAGAAAGGCCACAAAACAAAAAACCAGCCTCTGCTCTCCAGAGCACCCAGGTGAATGCAATCATGTACAGAGAAGATGCAGGATAAATTGGAGGTAATCTCATGGAAGGCACTAAGATTCAGGGGAATCAGGAAGGCCTCTTGCAGGAGGTGGCAATTAGCTAAAGACGGAAATTAGGAAGCAGGAGGAGGGAGAGGGTTCCAGTGATTTGGGAGTTGTAGAATGGAACAGTAGGGAGGTCAGCGTCATTGAATTGTGTAGACTATGTGCAAAGTAGTAAGTTATAAAAAGAGCCAAACAGGATTTCATATTTAATCCTGGGTATAATTTCAAGCCACTGGTGTTTATTGAATTGGGGTGTGGGGGAGTGTGATGGCCAGAGAGGTGCTTTAGAAAGATCAGTTAGCTTGGAAGATGGGCAGTGGTGGGGAAAGATTTGCACAACCAGAAGCCTTCTCCAATAGGTGACAGAGTCCTAAGAGCAGAGTCATATACAAGAGATAATATGATGGTAGAACCAGAGGATTTGGCTGTTGATTACCATTGTGGGGGTGGTGGGAGGGGGAGGATTGTGAGCCTCGGTGACTTGGCAGAATGGTAGTACCCTCAACAGTAATAGGGAAGTGAGGAAAAGGGGAAGGTTTAAAGGAAAAAACAAGTTCAGTTTTGGGACATTTTGAGCTGAAGATGTTTATAAGACAGTTCTAAGCATCCTATAGGTGGTTCAAGATAATACTGGAGGTCAGAAGAGAGATTAGGGTTTGACAAATCAGAATCTTAATCATCTAGATGATAGTTGAATCCATGGAATCTGATGAGATCAAGTGAAATGGCATAGGAGGCCCAGAGCCAGGAAAACTGGGAGGGAAAGACTCAGTTTCTGGCCTGAACAGAAACAATTGCTATTTACACTCACTCAGAGCCATCAAAACTCAACAGTGACCAAATGAGGTTGGGGCTGGGACCCATTATTGGCCAATCAGTGAGAGCCAGAGTGATTTGGGTTTAAGGCATGGTCAAGTAACTCCATTGAATCCTAATAGGCTTTATCAAAGTCTGATTTTTCAGAGCTCTATTTCACAAAATCCTAAATCAAACTACGTGGGACAAGAGTTAAATGTCCCAGTTTTTTAGAAAATGATAGAATAGGGAAGAGAAAAAAATCTAGGCCCCAAACCTCAAGATAGCAAAGTTTCAGTGATGAAAATTTATATTCCTTTGGGCAGAGCAGCTACATGTAAGCATATAATTCCCCATGTAGTTTCATTTTTGATTTCTTGCCCATTGGGATTCAATGGAGTTACTTGACCATGCCTTAAACCCAAATCACTCTGGATCTCACTGATTGACCAATGATAGGTCCCAGCCCGAACCTTGTTTGGTCATTGTTTGGATTTTGATGGCTCAGAGTGAGTGTCCATAGCAATTGTTTTTGTTCTGGCCAGAAACCCTGAGGGTCTTTCCCTCCCAGTTTGATAAATTTTTTTTTTGAGTCTGTAAACTAGACCATCTTTTGCCTCATCTCTTACCTAGCTGAATGGGTGTTGCCTCAGACAAACAGACCGGGAAGGACCTTAGCTTAAAAAGGCCAAGGTCTGTCACTGCATCTGGGGTAATCTCCAGCTGTCCTGACCTATGTGTTGCGACTGGGCTCAGATGACCTTGGAGGAGGAGACATTCTCATGAAAAACTAAAGAGAAGAGGAAACTGTCAAAGGCTACAGAGAGATGAAGGTTTGAAAAGGTCTTTAGACTTGGCGGTTAGATCACTGGTAATTTTGGAGGGTGGTTTCTATTGAATGATGAGGCTGGAAGCCAGACTGCAGAGTTAAGAGAGGGAGAGCTAAATAGATTCAAGGATTGTAGATGGCCTTCTCAGGGAGTTCAGCCCTGAAAGGGAGGGGAGATGTAGGATGACAGGCATGGACAAATTAAGTAAGGTGTGGAGGAGGCGTATGGGAGTAACATGGGCATGCTTACAGGCAGCAAAGTAGCCAGGGACTGGGAGACAGAAGCCAAGTGAAAAAGTGGAGATGATTTAGAAGGGAAGTCTGCTGGAGAAGATGGGATGGAATGGGATCGTGTACATGGCAAGGAATAGGGTCACCTCTTCATGTGAGACTGTGAGGGAGGAAATAGTGCAGTGAGGCATCTGAGTTACATGACATGAAGCGGGGAAGGAAGCTCTGGCCAAATGGTCTCAGAAACGGGTGGTTCCTGGTCATAAATGGAGATTTCACCAGTACTGGGAGGGCTCAACCCAGAAAGTGAAATTGTAGACCATGATGTCAAACTTGGAAACGATCCCTTTGGGCTGCACGGCTGCCTTAGAAAACCACAAATCAACACGATTTGTCTTTTATTTGTTTTGTTTAACAGTTCTCAATTGCATTTTAATCTGGTTCTACTCACTCAGGGAAGTGTTGGCAAGCAACAAGGGGGACAACCTGAGCTTGTTGACAATTGTAAATTCTGTTCCGCATGTGAATGTATGTAAAACTAATGGGAGCCATTCTTCTACCCTAAGATTTCCCCATCTAGTTACAGCTTTTGAAATCTCAATGACAGCTGCTGGTATGCATGCTGTACTCCTGATGGGCTGATGGGACCTGGCCCCGTCCCCCTCCCCCAACCCAGGCCAGCCCACCTAGATACTCAATAATCCCATAACATCCCTGTCACTGTGGCTCTCAACCACTTAACTCCTTTCACTGTCTGCACACCTGGCCCACCCCAGGCCATTTACCACGCCTTAATTCATCTAGACCTTTTCATTGTTTGCCCCGGCCCCACCCAAGGCTACTTACCATTCCTTAATCCCATCCAGATCTTTTCACTGACCCTTTCTCCCTTTTTTGTATATAAGTATCAGTCCCATCCTCATCAAATTAACAAATTCCCTAAGAATTCTGCCTGCCCTACTGGTGTCATAATAAACCTCACTACTTTGACTGAAAGAAGGCTTGAATGGTTGAATTCTTTTGAGGCAGACTCACCCCGTACCCTTCGCCCTCTGATAGATGAGTGCATTTTCCTATTGGTAAAATACAGACAATACCTGTAATACATATCTCATGGAGGCAGCTAGGTGGCTCTGTGGATAGAGAGCTGGGCCTGGAGTCAGGAAGACCTGGGTTCAAATCCAGACTCAGATACCTATAAGTTATGTGATCCTGGGCAAGTCATTTAACCTCTGTTTGCCTTAATCCCCCGGAGAGGGAAATGGCAAACCGCACCGTATCTTTGCCAAGAAAACCCCATAGACAGCATTGGTATCCTAAGGTCCACTGGGTCAAAGACAGCAGAACACAACGGAATGATTGAACAACACAAACACATACTGTCACAGGGGTGTGAGGATTAAACAATATATAGCAGGCTATCATATTTCTAAGGCCCAGTTTGTTTTGTCTTTACACAAAGCCATATAAAACTTCCCAACTCTGAGCAACAACAAAAATGGAAGAATAGAAAGTGAAAGAAAAAGATCAAAAGATTTCTGGTTGTTTCCTTGCCCATCAGAAGAGGAGCCTTCTATCTATCTTTGTCCCAGAGCTGAGCAACTACTATGCTCTCTACTACTCAGAAAAGGAGAAGCAGAACTGAGGAGGTCATGCCAAAAAGTTCTCTGCCCACCCTGGAGGAAGAAGCATGAGGTCAAGAGAAAGACCCCAAAAGACCTATGTCTTGAAGCCTTCTAATCTAATCTAATCAACTTCTAATCAAGTCAATTCAAGGTGCCCCTTAAACCCTCTAAGAGTGAGTTTAATTATTTAGTTAATTAAACAATGAACAACTTCAGGAAAGTTGTAGGATATAAAATAAATCACTACTGATTAGAGAAATGCAAATCAAAACAACTCTTAGGTATCACATCTCTCCTGTCAGATTGGCTAACATGACAAAACAGGAAAATGATAAATGCTGGAGAGGATGTGGGAAAATTGGAACATTGTTACATTGCTGGTGGAGTTGTGAGATGATCCAGCCATTTTGGAGAGCAATTTGGAACTATGCCCAAAGGGCTATAAAAATGTTCATACTCTTTGACCCAGCAATACCACTTCTAGGGTTGTGTGCCAAAGAGATCACACAAGTGGGAAAAGGACCCATATGTACAAAAATATTTACAGCGGTTCTTTTTGTGGTAGCTAAGAATTGGAAATCAAAGGGATGCCCATCAATTGGGGAATGGCTGAACAAGCTGTGGTATATGAAGGTAATAGAATACTATTGTGCCATAAGAAATGGGGATGATACAGACTTCATAACAACCTGGAAAAACCTACACGACATAATGCTGAGTGAGCGGAGCAGAGCCAGGAGAACATTATACACAACCACAGATATATGGATTCCATGAGGCCCAACCCTGACATACTTTGCTCTTCTCAGCAACACAAGGTACAAAGACAACTCCAAAGGACTCACGATGGAGAACGCTATCCACATCCAGAGAAAGAACTATGGAGTGTGAATGCAGATTGAGGCACGCTTCATGCTCACCTTTTTTCCTCCCCTTTTTTTTCCCTCTCTTTTTGTTTTTGGGTTGGTTTGGTTTTTTTGGTTCTGTTTCTTCTTTCTCATGATTCATTCCATTGGTCATGGTTCCTGTCCACAATGGACTAGTGTGTAGATTAGTTCAATGCAAAGTTATACATGGAAGATATATGGGATTCCACGCTGTCTTGGGGAGGGAGGAAGGAAAATCTGGAACTCTAAATTATGTGGAACCTAGTGTTGTAAACTAAAAATTAAAAAATTAATTTAAAAAAAATCATCAGCATCTCCCTCTGTGACCAAAAAAATACAGAAGGAAGAGATAGAAAGAGAAATTCCATTTAAAATAAGTACAGAGTATATAAACCACCTGTGAGAATCTACCTGCCAAGTCACACACAGGAACTACACGAATACAACTAGAAAACACTTTTTGTATAAAGACAGATCTCAATTACAGGAGAAATATTCTTTGCTTATGAGTAAGCTGAGCCAGTATAATAAAAATGACAATACTACCTAAGTTAACTTACTTATGCAGTGCCATATCAAATTACCAAAGGACTACTCTATAAAAATTAAAAAAAAAATTAATAACAGAATTCCTCTAGAGGAACAGAAGGCAAAAAAACAACAAATCTATGAAAACAGTGTCATCTGCATTCCTAGCTCTCTTAGTTGTGGGTGTCAGTGGAGGTGAAGGGCAGTTTCCAAAGAATGAGTCATTTCAAATCAAGGGCATTATGCTCTGTGGATTCATAACAGAAGGCTGACTCCATAATTCATGACCATTTGGGGATCTCCCTGCCCTGAAGCCTTCTATCTTTGCTAGAATTCAGTGACAGTGATATGTAATTATTCTGTTCCCTTGCCCTAAGTTGGAAAGCTAGAAAGTAACATGGGTTCAATTGTTATCTCCAAGGACGGCTGAGCAGGTAGTATAGTAACAGTCCTATTTGCGGGATGGTGATATCCACCATCATGCCAACTATATCGTGATTAAAAAGGGAAGTGTACTACCTGTGTACTACCAAGCAGACTCAGCTAAGCCAGAGGGAGGCAAAACGGAGGAAGAAAACCATAGACCAATTTTCCTAATTAATACCGAGGCAAGAATTTTAAATAAAACAATAGCAAGGAGACTACAGCAATAAATAACAAGGATCACATACTATGATCTGGCTAGATTTCAACTAGAAATGCAGGACTGGTTCACTATTGGAAAAATATGAACATAATTGAGCATATTAAGAAGAAAAGCAACAGAAATCATATGATTTCAATCAATGCATAAAAATCTTTTGATAAAATACAACACTTATTTCTATTAAAAATACTAGAAAGCATAAAAATTAATGGCCCTTTCTTTAAAACGATAAGTAGTATGTACCTAAAACCAAAAGTCAACATTATCTGGACTGGGAACAAGCTAGATGTTTTTCCAAGATCAGGAATGAAACAATATCCATCATTGCCATTCAATATTGTACTAGAAATGCTTGGTAAAAGTAGTAAGATGAAAAGAAATTGAAGGAATAAGCACATGAAAAAGAGCAAACAAAACTGCCACTATTTGCCACTGATACAATAGTTTACCCACAGACTCCTCGAGAGTCAATTAAAAAACTAATCAAAACAACTAACAACTTCAGCATAGTTTCAGAACATAAAATGAACCTGCAGAAATTGTCGGCATGGGGCAGCTAGGTGGCACAGTGGGTAGAGCATCAGCCCTGGAGTCAGGAGGACCTGAGTTCAAATCCGGCCTCAGACACTTGACACACTTACTAGCTGTGTGACCTTGGGCAAGTCACTTAACCCCAATTGCCCTGCCAAACCCCCCCCCCAAAAAATTGTCAGCATTTCTGTATATGACCCACAAAATCTAGCAGGAAGATATGGAAGGAGAAATTCTATTTAAGATAACTATAGAGACCATAAAATATCTGAGAGTCTACCAAGTCACACACAGGAACCACTCTTTGTAGAAATAAAGATAGATCTAAATTACTGGACAAATATTAACTGCTTGTGGGTAGGCCAAACCAGTATAATAAAAGTGGCAATACTATCTAAATTAATTTGTTAATTTAGTGCCATATGGATCAAACTGCGAAAGGATTACTTTATAGAGGTCAAAAGAATAATAACAATTCATCTGGAGGGACAAAAGGTCAAACTATCCAGGGAATCAATGAAAAAAATGGGAAGGAGAGGGGCCTCGCAGCGCCCATCTCAAGCTATACTGCAAATCTATAGTCATTGAAACAATTTTATACAGGATAAAAAATAGAAAAGTTGATCAGCGGAACAAATTAGGCACCCAGTTGTAAGGGCAAAGTGGAACCTCTTGCTGTCTTTTCTTCTGGAGTGCTTCTCAGCACTGAGGCAATTAAGAGCCTTTGACTGAGTCTTGCCTTTGTTTGTAGGAAGGCCCACACCCTTTCGCTAATTAGGTCACAAAGAGGTGTGAAGCCCTCGGGCCCTGAAAAAGGGTATATATACTCACAGGTTAGATTTTGCTTGTGGCTCACTCTCTGGAAGAGCATCCTGTGATTTGACCAGATGAGACCCTGGGTAGCATCAAGGAGCCCTCCAGGCCTTGAAAAACCCAGATGTTGGTGTTTCTCTCTCTGGTAACTATGTATCTAATGTCTTGGACAGCTAGAAGCCTGTTTGTTGGTTAGTGTTATTTTGCTCTGTTTATATAATTTCTGTTTGTGTTTGCTCTGAAATTCAGGGTGCTGACTTTTTCCCTTGAACTAAGTGAATGATATATGTTTGTTTGATTAAAGCAAGATTATGAACCCTTCAAAGTTGCTTTCCTTAGAAAAGCAGATCAAAGAACCTGTGCTAGCAGCCTTCCTGTGTGCTGGTGTCATTGGCCTTACACAGCCACAGCAGTGGCAAGTAGCCTTGTTGTTATACCAATATATAGAAATAATATTGAAGCACGCTAACCTCATATTGGATAAACCCAAAGATCCCAGCTCTTAGGGCAAGAACTCACTATTTTGTCAAATAACGTTGGGAAAAATAGAAAGTAGTCTGGCAAGTAGACCAACGTAATCTTAAAATGGGTATGTGATTTAAACATAAAGACTGACCTCATTTCTCCTGTCGCCACTGCCATCATGGACACCGGCCTGCATGCAGCCCATCAAGCTGGCTCAGGTCACCAAGATACTGGGCAGAACCAGTTCTCAGGGCCAGTGCACCCAGATGCGTGTGGAGTTTATGGACCACATGAGCCGGTCCATCATCCACAGCGTGAAGGGCCCAGTGCGGGAGGGGGACATGCTCACCCTGCTGGAGTGGGAACATGAGGCCCGAAGGCTGAGGTGAGACAGGACTGGTGGAGGCCCCCAGGCTGCGGGTCTTGGAAAGACTGCTAAGGGATGTGAAAAATAAAGAGCTTTGTCTAAAAAAAAAAAAAAAAAAGACTGACCTCATAAGGAAAGTGCTCCTCGCTCAGTTTTGGACAAATTTATAGAAAGATAACAAAAGGGAAAATATAGAATTGAACAAGGATGCTCATTCTTCCCACTGTTATTTGATATAATTCGGGAAATGTTATCAATGGAAGTAAAATGAAAAAGAAATTAAAGGAATAAAGATGGGTAAAGATAAGATATAATTTTCCCAGTTTGCTGATAATTTGATGGTATATCCTTAGAAAATCCTAGGAAATTGGCAAAGATACTAATTGAGACAATATCATCAGCAAAACTGCAGACTTCAAAAATCAACTGCATTTCTACATAATGAATAAGTAAATAAATAGACTGATTAATAGAAAGGGAAATCAATTCCAAGTAATTACAAAATGCATAAAGTATCAATCTACCAAAGCACATAAAAGACATGTATAGATGTAATTACAACACATTCCTTAAAGAACAATTTACGTAACTGGAGGTATATTCAGTGCTTGTGACTGGGCCATAGCAATATAATAAAAATGGCTACTACCAAAGTTGGTTTGTACTTCTAAAGCTTTTCTAATGAAATTATCAGAAAGATTCCTTATAGACCTTGATACAATAATAATAAAATTCATTTGGAAAAACAAGGGCTCTAGAACATCAAGGGAAAGCATGAAAAGAGGCAGAGATGAAGGAGGAATAGTACTTCCAGATCTTAAAAGTATATTGTAAAGCAGCAGTCATCAAAACCATCTGGAACTGGTTTAAAACATAGAACAGCGAAATGGACTAAAGGGACCAGAAACAATGGTGCTCAATAATCCAAAGTTCAATGAAATAGAAAACATAAATTACTTAGGAAAGATCTCCCTAATTGACAAAAACTATGGGGAAAGCTGTAAAACAATTGGACAGAAATCAGGTTTAGACTAACACCTTAGAATGTATTCCACAATACTTTCTAAATAAACATGTGACCTTAACATAAAAGGTAAATATATTACATAAAAATATAAAATGTGAATATAAAAAAATTAAAAGAGAATCAGATGGTTTACTTCTTACAGCCATAGGTAGATTTATTCTTTTTTTTTTCCCATAGTATTTTTTTTTTATTTTTAGTTTACAACACATGGTTCTACATAATTTTGAGTTCCAGATTTTCTCCCCTCCCTCCCCCCTCCCTCCCCAAGACGGCATGGAATCTCATGTAACTACCACGTATAACTTCACATTAAATTAATTTATACGCTAGTCAAGTTGTGGAAAAGAATTATGACCAATGGAATGAATCATGAGAAAGAAGAGACAGAACCAAAAAAAAAACAAACCCAAAAACAAAAATAAAAGAGAAGAAAAAAAGGCGAACATGAAGTGTGCCTCAATCTGCATTCAAACTTCATGGTTCTTTCTCTGGATGTAGATAGCATTCTCCATCGTGAGTCCCTTGGAGTTGTCCTTGCACCTTGTGTTGCTGAGAAGAGCGAAGTATGTCAGGGTTGGGCCTCATGGAATCCATATATCTGTGGTTGTGTATAATGTTCTCCTGGCTCTGCTCCGCTCACTCAGCATTATGTCGTGTAGGTTTTTCCAGGTTGTTACGAAGTCCGTATCATCCCCATTTCTTATGGCACAATAGCATTCCATTACCTTCATATGCCACAGCTTGTTCAGCCATTCCCCAATTGATGGGCGTCCCTTTGATTTCCAATTCTTAGCTACCACAAAAAGAGCTGCTATAAATATTTTTGTACATATGGGTCCCTTTCCCTCTTGTGTGATTTCTTTGGGATACAACCCTAGAAGTGGTATTGCTGGGTCAAAGGGTATGAACATTCCTGTGATCCTTTGGGCGTAGTTCCAAATTACTCTCCAAAACGGCTGGATCATCTCACAACTCCACCAGCAATGTAACAATGTTCCAGTTTTCCCACATCCTTTCCAGCATTTATCATCCTCCTGTTTTGTTATTTTAGCCAATCTGACAGGAGAGATGTGGTAAATAAGGGTTGTTTTGATTTGCATTTCTCTAATCAGCAGTGATCCAGAGCATTTTTTCATATGCCTACAGATAGCTTTAATTTCTTCCTCTGAAAACTGCCTGTTCATATCCTTTGACCATTTCTCAATTGGGGAATGGCTTGTATTCCTATATATTTGGCTCAGTTCCCTGTATATTTCAGAAATGAGGACTTTATCAGAGATACTAGTTGCAAAGATTTTCTCCCAATTTTCTGCTTCCCTCCTAATTTTTGTTGCATTGGCTTTTTTTGTACAAAAACATTTCAATTTAACATAATCAAAATTATCCATTTTTCATTTTGTAATGCTCTCTATCTCTTTTTGGGTCATGAATTCTTTTCTTTTCCATAAATCTGATAAGTAAACTATTCCTTGCTCTCCCAAATTACTTATAGAATCAGCCTTTACTCCTAAATCATGAACCATTTTGACTTTATTTTGGTATATGGTGTAAGATATTGGTCTATGCCCAGTTTCTGCCCTACCATTTTCCAATTTTCCCAACAGTTTTTGTGAAATAGTGAATTATTAGCCCAGAAGCTGGCCTCTTTGGGTTTATCAAAGAGTACATTGCTATAGTTGTTGACTTCTCCATCTTGTATTCCTATCCTATTCCACTGATCCACACCTCTGTTTCTTAGCCAGTACCAGGTAGTTTTGATGACTGCTGCTCTGTAGTACAGTTTAATATCTGGTATGGCTAGGCCACCTTCTCTAGCATTTCTTTTCATTAATACCCTAGATATTCTAGACCTCTTGTTTTTCCAGATGAATTTTGTTATTATTCTGTCCAGCTCAGTGAAACAATTTTTTGATAGTTCGATTGGTATGGCACTGAATAGATAGATTAATTGAGGTAAAATTGTCGTTTTTATTATATTAGCTCAGCCTAACCATGAGCAACTGATATTTTTCCATTTATTTAGATCTGACTTTATTTGCATGAAAAGTGTTTCATAGTTATGTTCATATAGGCCCTGGGTTTGTCTTGGCAAGTAGACTCCCAAATATTTTATAGTGTCTACAGTAACTTTGAATGGAATTTCTCTTTCTATCTCTTGCTGTTGGGCTTTGTCAGTAATGTATAGGAATGCTGAGGATTTATGTGGGTTTATTTTATATCCTGCCACTTTGCTAAAGTTGTTTATTATTTCAAGTAGCTTTTTACTTGATTCTCTAGGATTCTCTAAATAAATCATCATATCATCTACAAAAAGTGATAATTTAGTTTCTTCTTTTCCTATTCTAATTCCTTCAATTTCTTTTTCTTCTCTTATTGCTACAGCTAACATTTCTGGTACCAAATCAGAGAAACAATTAATAACTTCATTCAAGAGAATGACAATAATGAAACAACATATCAAAACTTATGGGATGCAGCAAAAGCAGTTCTTAGGGGAAGTTTTATATCCCTAAATGCTTACATGAATAAATTAGGGAAAAAGGAGATCAATGATCTGGGCATACAGCTGAAAAAACTAGAAAAAGAGCAAATTGAAAATCCCCAATTAAATACCAAATTAGAAATACTGAAAATCAAAGGAGAGATTAATAAAATTGAAACCAAGAAAACTATCGAATTAATAAATAAAACAAAGAGCTGGTTTTGTGAAAAAACCAATAAAATTGATAAACCTTTGGTCAATTTGATTAAAAAAAAGAAAGAAGAAAATCAAATTACCAGTGTCAAAAATAAAAAGGGTGAGTTCACCTCTAATGAAGAGGAAATCAAAACAATAATTAGGAATTATTTTGCCCAATTGTATGCCCATAAATTTGACAACCTTAGAGACATGGATGAATATCTACAAAAACATAAACTGCCCAGGTTAACAGAAAAGGAAGTAAAATTTCTAAATAACCCCATCTCAGAAAAAGAAATTGAGCATGCCATCAATGAACTCCCTAGGAAAAAATCTCCAGGGCCAGATGGTTTTACATGTGAATTCTATCAAACATTTAAAGAACAACGAATTCCAATACTTTGCAGACTATTTGGGAAAATAGGTGAAGAAGGAGTCCTACCAAATTCTTTTTATGACACAAATATAGTACTAATACCCAAGCCAGGTAGAGTCAAAACAGAGAAAGAAAATTATAGACCAATTTCTCTAATGAATATTGATGCAAAAATTTTAAATAAAATATTAGCAAAAAGATTGCAGCAACTTATCACGAGAATAATACACTATGACCAGGTAGGATTTATTCCAGGAATGCAAGGCTGGTTCAATATTAGGAAAACTATTAGCATAATTGACCATATCAACAACAAAACTAGCAGAAACCATATGATCATCTCAATAGATGCAGAAAAAGCCTTTGACAAAATACAACACTCATTCCTATTAAAAACACTAGAAAGCATAGAAATAAAAGGAACCTTCCTTAAAATTATAAATAGCATCTACCTAAAACCATCAACAAGCATTATTTGTAATGGGGATAAGCTAGATGCATTCCCAGTAAGATCAGGGGTGAAACAAGATGTCCGTTATCACCCCTACTATTCAATTTGGTAGATTTATTCTTAACCAAACGAGGGAACAGAGGCAACGTTTGTTGTTCTTCGGTTGTTTTAGTCGTGTCCAACTCTTTGTGACCCCATTTGGGGTTTTCTTGGCAAAGATACTGCAGTGGCTTGCTATTTCCTTTTCCAGTTTGTTTTACAGATAAGGAAACTGAGGCAAACAGGGTTAAGTGACTTCCCAGGGTCACACAGTTAGACTGAGGCTAGATTTGAACTCAGGAAGGAGAGACTCCCTGACTCCAGGCCTGGTACTCTATTCACTATGACACCTTGCTTCCCACATAGAGGCAATTGCAATGGATAAAATAAATAACTTTGACTATTTGAAACTGAAGTTTCTGCACGGACAATATTAGTACATCTAGGATAAGAAGGGAAGCAGTCAAATGGGAAAAAAAATCTTTGCATCAAATTTTTGTAAGTGTTTGGCACCCAGACTATATAAACAATTGACAAATACACATATACACTCATGCTCCCAATAAATAAGTGGTCAAAGAATATGAACAGATGGTTCTCAAATGAAGAATTGCAAAGTATTCACAACCACATGAAAGAATGCTCCAAATCACTAGTGAGAGGAATAAAAAACACAACAATACTGTTTTACCCCATACCCAAATTGGCAAAAATGATAAAAAAAAATTACAATAGTCAGTGTTGGTGGGGTTGTGGAATGATAGGCATACGAATACATTGTTTGTGGAGCTGCAAAATGGTACAGCCATTTTGGAAAGTAGTTTGGAATGAAATGAAGGGACGAAAATGTACATACCCTTTCAAGATTCAGTTACTGGACTTATATTGTAAGATGGCCATTGATAATGTAAGAAATGGGAGGAGGAGTTTTGTTTCCACAGAACTAAAGGTGTGCTTCCCCGCCCTCCCCCACCCCAGCTTTAGCAGAGACCAGGCCCTCAACGTAGGTCAGGTGAGAGGTCAGAGGCTTGTACACATGTGCATACTTTTTGAGAAGGCAGTCTAGGGAATTAGAGAGGCCAAACCCACTTGAACCTGTTCAAGCTTATCTAGGGTCTGGTCCTGGTCAAGAATCCAGGCCTACTGATTTGCATAATTTTCATATGTTAAAGAGGGAAAGTAGGGGAAGTTAAAGAATTATAGTTTAATCCTAAACTAAGACAAGGAAAATCTAATTAACTTCACTTTTGCTTCTGTATCCTTATTATCCTATTTATATAAACTGTATAACCTAGGAAAACTATGTAAAAAAACAAAGACTGTAAACTAACCATGACTCTAGCAGGAGTGGAGGGAATGGTTACCCCTGCTCCTGAAGCTGTATGAGTGTGAGTGTTCCCTTGAACACTACACCTGCTCTCTTGAGGAGCATAATAAAATGCTTTCCTCTGCCCACTCTGGTCTTGAGTTCTCTTGGGTGAGAATGGGCAAATCACATGGATTTTCCTATGGTCAAGTGAAGGGAAGCAACAGGCAGTGGAAGCTCGCTGGGCTTACTCCTGGATCTTGTCTTGGGGTGTCCTGTGATCCCCACAGATTAAGGGATGGCTACCACTTGGTCTTCCTCTGGGAGTCCTGTGGTCTGTACAGCCTTCCCTAAGGGTTCATAGGGTTCTTCCTCAGGGCTTTGGCCCTGACTAGGAAGTCCAGTGATCCCCAAAACCATGTTTCTCACAATAAGAAGAAAGTCTCCATATACGCCAAAATATTTAGAGCAATACTTTTTGTGAACAAAGAACTGGAAACTAAGTGGATGCCCACCAATTGGAGAATAGCTAAACAAGTTGTAGTAGTAGTAGTAGTACATGAGTGTAATGGAATGTTACTGTGCAATAAGAAATGATGAACTTGGCACATACAGAGCATGGAAAGATCTACATGAACTGATGTAGAATGAAGGTGGCAGAGGCGAGAAAACAATGCACACAGTTGTTTATAACAATGGAAAGAACCACACAAACCCACAAATAAAAAACAAATGTCATGAAATTATCAAGAACAAGCGTGTCTCAAAAGAAGACATCTGAGTAGACCCTTGGAGGAGGCAGGAGGTCCACAGGTGGTGTACATCGTGCATGTTCTCAGACTGTCAATGTAACGTGCTGATCAGTTGTGATGATTTTTTTCCTCTTTTTGTTTTTCTGGATCTTTGAAGAAACAAGCTTTGTCTACATTGTTGCTGTACAAGAATGGTTACAGCTGTTATTTAGCCAAATCTTAAGATGAACAGAAAAAGTAAATACATTGTCAGAGATAATTCTCACGGCAAAAGGGTCATAAACATCAAACGTTCATTAAATTTACCACCCCGTTGAAATACAAAGTAAACAAAGCACGTTTACAATTTGGTTCAAGACTCTATGAAAAGAAGATAACTGACCAGGCTTAGGAAAATAGGAGGACAAGATGGAGTAAATCAAAAAGCCAATAAATTACTCCAGTTAGCTAGGACTGCATTAAAGCATTTAAAAGCTCATTCCACGTTATTGCAGCAGAATGTACAGCAAAGGAAGCAACAGAAAAAAAGAAATGTGTCTAGGTCATCTGGAGGCTCCCTTCGCATGCTAAAATCTAGACCCAACTCAGCAATTCCATCATGATAGCATTTCTGATCCCAAATCTTGGTAACATGATGGCTAAACGCTGCCATCCACTACTTCACAGTTTCTTCGTCCTTTACCTCGGCTTAATTTAGCTTGCTCTATGTAGCTTCTAGCAAAATATTCAACTACAAAATGAATTTTTCTCTGAGCTGTGAGGTGTTTTTCATGGCTTGTAAATGACCTACTGTATGTATTTGTGGGTTCTGTATTAAGAAGCTCAGTAATGAACTACTCTAAATACAGGAAAAAGTTAAAAACAAAAAACAAAACCCAATCCCTTTGGGGATGTGGTGGTGTTCAGGGGAAGACAGGACAGGAACAAGAGAAATCCTAGACTCTAGATGTTTGACTATAATGTTACATGTCCCCTTAGAGAACTAATACTATGTTTGAATCACCAAAGTTGGCTGAGGCCAGAACATTGAAAGAGGGAAAGCACTCACCCATTTTTTTTTGGAGGGGGGAAGGCAGGGCAATTGGGGTTAAGTGACTTGTCCAAGCTCACACAGCTAGTAAGAGCACTCACTCATTTTGTGAGGTTCCTCTTTACATTCAGGAAAGATCCTCTATACCCTGATCCAAAATGATTCCGATGATTCAAGTAGTGAGAGTTGAAGTCACTTCTCAAACCCTGGGGCTTTAGGGATTTTGCTGTGGTAAGCTGGGTAAAGAAAGCTGCTAAAGCCCCGAAACACTCCAGCTATGGCAAGCTCAAACTCTGAGTGGCTATAAAAGGAGCTGGATCAAAAATATTTGTCCCAGACACATCCTCCATGACATCTCCTCCCCAGAGATCTCCATGGAATAAGACAGGTACAATATCCAGGCCTTGGAACATGCTGGGTTATCTTCAATTGCAGCTAAGACCAAAGTTCTCTCACTTCTCTGTCCCTGGACTCCACCACAATGTCTATCTGGAATTGAATTCAGTGCCTGGCACAGAATGTTACTGTCCTTCTGGCCAATCATTCACCTGAGGGAGGTATCCACAGCAGGTTACCACATCAAACCCAGATTAGTTCACAAACTGAGGTGCTGCCTGCTCTCCGCCTTTCCCAACAGTTTTCGACTCCTTTCCAAGAGTCTCGCCAAAGCTTCCTGTGATGAAGGTAACTGTGATCCACGCTTTGCAGCACGACTGTTTAAATATCTCATGTGCAAATGCTCCATCACCAGTAGATTCACACCCCCTGGCACATCTATCACTTTGGTGGACTTCGGTACTTTCACTGTGTTCATTTGCAGGAGAGCAAATAAAATTGCAATCTCACCTTCAAACATTTCTTTGGCCTCTGACTTGTGGTTCACTTTCACAAATACCCAGCTTCTGGAGGTGTCATAACTCTGGCTCTGGCTTTGGCTATGGAGCTCTACAGCTCCTGCTTCAGCAGCATATCCATTTTTCTCTGTTTTTTTTTTTTGTATTTAAAAAAATATTTTTTGCTATATGAGATGGCTCTCTGCGAAGGAAAGAATTCTGGGAAAAACCATGATGACGGGAAAAAACCAAAGACCTCAATAAAAATTTATTTAACAAACAACATAACTTGGGCCATGTACAGAGTTTCAAACAGACTTTGTATCCCTCATAGTACACAGTTTTGGTTTTTAGAAATATTTGTTCAATGAGTAAATGTTGAATGACTTTCTATGGTAATGCATATGTCAAATTAATTCTGTCTTAAGATAACCAAATAATTAAATTTTAAAACGAATCAACCTATCAGAATATATTTCTGAAGCATTCAAGTCCTGAGAATTCATTTTATTGATAATTTGATTTATTTTCCTTAGCTTAACCTCCCTAGAGAAGAGATTTAAGTATGCACCTCCTTTCCTTCCTTGCAGAGGCTGAGAGACTATGGGTGTGGTACAGGTATTGTGTGGTTAGATTCAGTTGATGGGTTGATTAATCTGGCTGAACTGATTTCTCTCTCTTTGTCTTAGTTATTAGGGATGGCCCACTGGGTGGGAGAGGTAGGAGGGATATACTGGAAAATGTAGATGATGTTAAAAGAGTTCAATAAACTTTTAGAAAAATAAATGAGGAAAGGCAGGGACTCAGCTGAGCTCTCAAATTCCTCTACAAA
This sequence comes from Trichosurus vulpecula, assembly GCF_011100635.1. Taxonomy (NCBI): domain Eukaryota; kingdom Metazoa; phylum Chordata; class Mammalia; order Diprotodontia; family Phalangeridae; genus Trichosurus; species Trichosurus vulpecula. The sequence continues at coordinate 132,888,158 of NC_050578.1, read as the reverse complement.
CTTTAAAATAATCCCTCAAAATGAATTCCAGAGTGGCAGAACCAACAAAAGGATGGGCTGAAACACTTTTCCAGTCCAAGACGACTTAGAAGGTTGGCAGGAAAGGTCTCATTAAGGTGCTCCCTATGGCACAGGTCATACCCCAGCCAGCCAGCAGCAGGCCTTGGGGGTGACTGAATCAGCAGCAGAGGTTTCCAGAACTCTCATCTGGGGTGATGGGAGGAGGGGTTTAGGCAGGATCTTGATGGGACTGGGATGACTGGGGTACTGGGGTGAGGTCCTACTCCAGGGTAGGAAATAGTTGAAGGCTACCTTGAGATGACAGACAATAGAGGGCTGGAGTAACAGACTTGGGTATAGATATTTTGATAGGATCAAGGGTGGGAACTGGCTAGAAGGTAATCAGACAAAGGAAGGCTAGGCTAGGCCATTTGGGCATGAAAAGCCAGATTAAGTAGGAAGATTCAGGGTGGAGTTCAAGGGGGTTCCCACAATCTAAACCCCATCAGTTCCACGACACAGTTGCAGGGCAAGAAAGAGGAGCATCTGCAAACTAGAGAGTGGAGCTGCAGGAGGACAGGGGCTCTAATCACACTTCTGGGATGAAGAGCGCTTGCGGTCACTTACAGACCAGAGCACAGGCCAGAAGAGCAGTGACCACACCTCTCCTTAGATCCTACCACCTTGGAAGCATCAAAAATCCAAGAACTAGCTCTGAAAACAGCAGCAAGAAAAACTTAGGGCTTGGGACAGTGTGCCCTCCATCCCGGGAACAGAGCTCAACTTCAACTTAAAGTTAAAAGTCAAGGAAACAGGCTAGAAAAATGAGCAAACAACAACAGTAACAAAACCAAAAAAAATTTTTATGGCGACAGGGAAGATCAAAACACAATAGCTACAACCAGAACCTCAAAGAAAACTGTGAATGTTTTAAAAAAAAAGGATTCCTAGAAGAGTTCAGAAAAGGATTTTAAAAATCAAATAAGAGAGGCAGAGGAAAAATTGGGAAAAGAAATGACAGAGATGCAAGAAAATCATGAAAAGAGAGTCAACAGCTTAGTAAAGGAGGCACAAAAAAAAACACTGAAGAAAATAACACCTTAAAAAACAGAATAAGCAAAATGGTAGAAGAGGCACAAAAATCCACTGAAGAATTCCTTAAAAAGCAGAATTGGCCACAAAAAGATGAACAAAAATTCACTGAAGAAAAGAACTCTTCAAAAAGCAGAACTGGCCAAATGGAAATGGAGGTACAAAAAAAGCTCACTGAATAAATTCCTTAAAAATTAGAATTGGGCAAGTGGAAGCTAATTACTCTATGAGACATCAAGAAACAATAAAACAAAATAAAAAGAATGAAAAAATAGAAGAAAATGTGAGAAATCTCATTGGGAAAACAACTGACATGGAAAATAGGTCAAGGAGAGATAATTTAATAATTATTGGATTACCTGAAATCCATGATCATAAAAAGAGCCTCGACATCATCTTTCAAGAAATTATCGAAGAAAACTGCTCTGGTAGTCTAATACCAGAGGGAAAAATAGAAACTGAAAGAATCCACTGACCACCTCCCCAAAAGAGATCCCCAAATGAAAATTCCCAGGAATACTATAGCCAAATTTCAGAGCTCTCATGTCAAGGAGAAAATATTGCAAGTAGCCAAAAAGAAGCAATTCAAATATCACTGAGCCATATTCAGGATAACACAAGATTTAGTAGCTTTGACATTAATTGATAAATGGTCAAAGGATAAGAAGAGGCAGTTTTCAGATAAAGAAATCAAAGTTATCTATGGTCATATGAAAAAAAATACCTTAAGTCACTACTGATTAGAGAAACTCAAAACAACTTTGAGGTACTACTTTAAAACGATCAGATTAGGTAATGTGACAGAAAGGGAAATGACAAATATTGGAGAGGTTGTGGGAAAATTGGAACACTAAAGCACCACTGGTAGAGTTGTAAACTGATTTAAGCTCTCTGGAGACAAGTTTGGAACTATGCCTATGGGGCTTTAAAACTGTTCATACCGTTTGACCCAGAAACACCACTACTAGCTATGCATCCCAAAGAGATTTAAAAAAAAGATTTTAGATGTACAAAAATATCTATAGCAGCTCTTTTTGTGATGACAAAGAATTAGAAACTGAGGGGATACCCATCAACTGGGGAATGGCTGAACATGTTGAGGTACACGATTATGATAGAATATTATTGTGCTATAAGAAATGGTGAGCAGGATACTTTCAGAAAAACCTGGAAAGGCTTCTATGAGCTGATGCAAAGTGAAGTGAGCAGAGAACCATGAGAAGTGTGGAGATAGTAACAGCAATATCACCCAATGATCAACTGTGAATAACTTAGTTATTCTCAGCAATACAGTGATCCATGAAAATTCTGAAGGATTTGTGATGAAAAATGCTATCCATGTTCCAGAGAAAAATTGATGGAGTCTCAATGCAGATCAAAGCAAACTTCTTTTAAACTTTATTTTCTTGGGGATTTTTTTCGGTCTGTTTTCTTTCACAACGTAACTAATAAGGAAATACGTTTTACATGAGTCCATATGTATAACCTATATGAAATTTCTTCCCTTCTCAATAAGGGGGGGGGGGGCGGGGAGGGAGAGAGAAAGAGAATTTGGAACTCAAAATTTTAGAAAATGAATGTTAAAATTTGCTTTTACATGTAATTGGGACAAATATAAAAAAAAATAAAGAAACGAGGTTATAAAATCAGTTTATCCCTCTTCTGGTATTTGGCAAGATGGATTTAATATCCTAGAACACTAATTACACATCAAAACTCGTATAATTAGATAACTAGTAATGATAACTAGTATTATTATTACTGTCAGAGGGTTGGGACAAATGGTCCAGCAGCAGTTCGGCTTCTCCTGGGACAAAACCTTTTCTTTGATTCACTTCGATTCTTCCGTTCAAGTGATGAATAACACTTTTGGTCACAGGGGTTTGGGAATGGACTCAGATGGAAACATTGGGAACATCTGGGAAAATTCATACAAACATACATCAATGTTTACATTTTGAAAATATAATTGTATATTTGTAACAAAATATAGTTATTCTAGGCGGTGCAGTAGATAGAGTTCAAGGAAGGCCTGGAGTTAGGAAGACCTGACTTCAAATCTGACCTCAGACACTCAGTAGCTGTGTGACCCTGGGTGAGTCACGCAACCCTGTTTGCCTCAGTTTCCTAAAGCACGGCAGTATCCCTGCCAAGAAAACCCCAAATGGGGTCACGAAGAGTCGGACAGGACTAAGATGACACAACAACAACAAATATTCTACTTTCTCTACTTAAATAGAGGAACCAAGCAATACAAAGAACAGAAAAGGGGGTGAATAAAGTGTAATCCTCAGTGTGAAGCCCCAGACGGTTAATCTCATCTTTAAAATGAAAGAGTCGGCCTAGACGGCCTCTGAGGACCCTTCCAGGTTTAGGTCTATGAGATTTTTTTTTCTTATTTCAGCTATTTTAAGCAGTCATGATCCCAATGCTTCATTACACTGTAAAATAAAAAAAAAAGTTTATTCTAAGTACTTCTCCCCTATACTGAAGAAAAAGGATTATGAATTATTTTAAATTATAATAGCTGAACTTTGCTTTAAGATTTGTAAATGCTTACATTTGTTATCTCATTTGAACTTCTCAGCAACTCAGAGATTAAAGTTTTCTTTTTTATCTCTCATGTTTCCATTACCTTGCATTTGATATGGGTTATACTCCTGCTTTGGAATAGGCAATTTCTTTTCTAGGAGGTCACTAAGCCAATGACATCACAGGTCTGATCGAAATATCCCCCCTTATAGGTAATGTTGACAAGGTCCTTTCCAAATATAATTCCAAGTGCTTGGTTCTGGGAAAGCAGCCTGGGACTTGGTCAAACCTGGCACTCTTGCAACAAAGCGGGCTAAGGCTTTGTAAGAGAAAGCTTCTGGTGCAGTTTGTGAAACTGAAATGTGTTTGGAAATAGCTTTCATTGGTGTAGGTAACTTCTGGTAAGAACACTTTCTCTACCAGGGTGATGTACAACTACTCTGCAATTTATTATTTTTGTTCATCCCCACATCCATTCCTGGAGATCATAGAAGCTAGTTTATGTAGAAAGAAGGCTTTTCCTTAATCCAGATGGTCTTACTCTCAAATAGTCTGCACCGATGAATGTTTGCCACATTTGTTGTCTCTTTATGAACTTCACTCTGAGGGTGATAGAGAGGTATGTCTGTGGTGGGAGTGAGCAGGCTGCCATGTCAACAAACCAACTGTGAAGAGCTATAGTGGTGAAATCAGCAAAGAAACCAGTCAGTGCAAGATAGGGTCTGTTCATGTACAAGAACAAGGGATACCTGATGGACTCTATGTGTGTTCCACTGGTAAGCTTGTACGGTCAGGAAAAACAAGGAAGGCTCCCAGTGTCAGTGATCCTCTTATGGTGAATCTATGAGAGGACATGGACAAGAGCTGGCCAGGACAAGCTGATGCGGATGGGTTGTTTTCTGCATCCCTGAAGGCATCCTCCACATTGACAAAGCCACAGACACATTTGGGTACCCTGGCAGCACTCCTGGGTGGCAACTGCTACTTTTTGGGTGTTTCTGTTAAGGAAGGCCCAGTTACCTAAGTACTTTAGGAATATGGTGCTACAGAGCTCTCTCTGAAGTTTTTCTTTCTCTCAGATGACAATGATTAAAGCTGTATTTGAGTAAACTGAGTAAACATACTCGGTAACTAACGCAATTACTATGAAGGAAAGGAAGGGGAACAGGAGAGAAATCACTATCACTTAACAGAGATGAGAGATATGCAGTCCTCATGAGGAAAGTGAGGCTGAGAGTGGCTAAGTGACATGTTCAGGGTCATCCAGTTAGCAAGTGTCTGAACTCAGGCTTTCTTGACTCTTGGTTCAGCCCTCCATCCAGCAATCCATCTAGCTGCACAACAGCATTATGTGACATAAGAACTCTGATCAAGGCAATGACAAACGGCTAGTTTCCAGAGGGCCAACAATGAAGCATGCTACTCACCTCTTCTCAGAGAGGGAGTGGGCTTAAAATGTAGAAAAAGACATACATTTTTGGACACAGACAACCTGGGAATTTGTTTTTTTTTTTTTGACTATGCATATTTGTTATGAGCATTTTCTTTTGCTTTTTTTTTGCTGCTCAATTTCAAGGGAGAACAAAAATAGGAATTTTATTTTATTTTTAAATAGGAATTTTAAAAAATTCAAATTCAAAAACAAAAAACCAAAGCAAGTAATTCAGTGTCTGCCAGACTTCACGATACATTAAAATGAAACCTGGATGAATAAGTAAAGTTCAATGGGCCTAATGCTCCCCAAACTCCATTCATACGGAGAAGAAGGTAGCAAAATGGATAGAGTATTGGGCCTTATACTCGGAAAGGCCTGAGTTCAGATCTACCCTCAGACACTTACTATCTGTGTCAAAGCTTACCCTCTGTCTGCCTCAGTTTCTTTACCTATAAAATGTGAGTAACAATAGTTCCCACCTCCCTGCATGATGAAGATCAAATGAGATCATAATTGTAAAGACGATATAAATGTTATAAATGTTATTATTACGTTTAAAAGCCCCTCCCCTTGAAGAAGAATTGGTTGAGGTCTGTATTCATGAGCACAGAGCACGTGATTAAAACATTCAAAACTAAACAGTCCTCAAAGAAACGAATTCATAATTGTTGTCATCTAAGTGTTTTGTTTTACTATGATCCTTAGGCCAGCTTTTAGTTCTTTCAGATTAAGAATTTAAATTTTTCTATGCACACTGTCTTCTTTTAAAAACAAAACAAAATCCAAAATCAAAAAACCTTTGGACGGCAATGAGTAATTAATACAATCTTGGAAGTTCTGTTAGATTGTCAGCATTAAGCTCTGTTTAATACTTGTTTCTGAACTGAACTGTTGCTATGCTCATCCTTTTTTCTGTAGGAAAACAACTTATAATCTACCTTGGAAGGCATATGGAACTTTAGAGTATCTTAGTTGGGGTTTCGGGGTATTTAATCACATGGTAAAACTATATCTAGCACATTCTAATCTGGAAAAACAGGATTCATTTAAAAATACATGCATACCACATCTGAACAATATGATCATTAAGTTTATGTAAGGAGACAACCTGGAAACTTTTCGAGATCCTTTTTCTACTGAAATGTTATAGGGTTTTCCTTTTCTCATCTTCCCTGGAAAATATTTTTCCTTTTTTCCAAATGTCAAGCCCTTCAGCTCCTTCTCCAGAGACCTTAAATCTCCAAACTCTGATTTTTTCATGCTCACTACTCCAAATCTGCTCTTAAGTTATTAATGAGCTTATTTTGTTATTTTGTAGACTCATTATTTCCTAAACACAGCCACTCCCTCCATTGGTATAGATTGAAACCCATCCACACTTTCTCATTCTCATTCTGTTATTCTTGTTCATGTTTTCCATAGAAGAGTTTATTGTTGTTGTTGTTAATAGATAGTATTTTAAAGTTTACTATCATTTTGGTTTTTTAAAATTCTTTTTCAATTGTCAAACATTTAGTTTTCTTTCCCTCCTACTTCTCAACTAGGCACTCAAAAAAAAAAACCAAAACAAAAAGGAAAACAAACCCTTGAATCAGATAAGCACAGTTAAGCAAAATAAATTCCTATACTTGCCACGCCCCACAAAATATGTGTCACATTAAACATATTAGTCTATTGCCTATCTGTCAAGATATAGGTAGCATTCTTTATCTTAGGTCTTTTGGAATCATGGCTGGTCATTGTATTAATCAGAGTTCTTAAGTCTTTAAAAATTGTTCACTTTTACAATACAATTATTATAGTATAATACAGTTGAAGAGGTTTTAGGTTGAGAGGTGCTCAACACCCCAAAATATTGACGCACCCACCGGGTCCTGCCGAAAGAATTCGACTCAAGCCTTCTCAGCCAAGGGAAAAGACAAAGTTTATTAGGGATTCACCATAATCGGCTGTCTTAAGAAATGCCCCCCTTTGTGACGCCTGTTTCCACAAGCGGGCCAGATTCAACCTACTGAATTAGATTGAATCTGAGCACCTTCATGGAGGCAAGATGGAGACTATATACACAAAGATTGTAGGAGGGATTGAGGGGTAGTCTGGGGTGACTAGAGGAGGGGTTTAGGGAGGGTCTTGAGGGGAAGTCTAAGGAGGATAAGGTGGGGTCAGAGTCCAGGAATCTAGAGAATGGAATTAAGGATGGGAAGTAGCTGAAGGCATGGATACTGATATATCAAGGGTGGGGAAGTAGCTGGACAATAAAGGGTGAGGCTAGGTAGAGATTTGGGCCTAATGATAATGTGAGGCTTGTGGCCTTAGGGGAAGGCCAGATCCAGTTGGAAGATTCAAGGACAGTTCAAGGGGGCTCCCAGAGACTGTATTCCAGATTCAAGGGGGTTCCCAGAGACTGTGCCCTCATCACTCCCCCCTCAAACAAACAGGACCCAAACTCTTTTGGGGTCAGGGACAAAGATCTCAGCTTCTGAAACTGCTTCCTGCTGGCAAGGGGTGTAGAGCTGGCTTGATGGGTCCAGTTCAAGGGGTACACAGTCATCTGGAAGTTGATGGCTTGGAGCCTGGAAGAGACAAACCTGGCAAGGAGGTTAAGCAAACAACAAAACAGACAGTACAGGAGTACAGAGAAAGGACAATATCCCTGGTGGGAATTAAAGATGACTATTTCATACCTAGCTCCCCTAATCACTTGTGCTTCAGGGTTCACGAGTGTGTAGCACATCCAAATTAGGTCGGGGGTGTCTAAGAGCAAGGTTTGATATTTGGTGAGCCTGTGGTTAGCCAGGCACTGGTGGCCCTCTGCTTCCAGGGTGCTCTGGCAAGTCAGAGCTTCTAGGGGCTGGTCTGCTAGAGGCTTAGAAGCTTCCTCAATTGGAATGGCTGTAGCAGCCAGAGAATCTAATTGTTTTGGAAAACAGGGGTCAGATCCTAAGGACTGGGTTAGGATTCCCAAAGCCTGTACTCTCCTTTCATCAGCAGAGTGAGTGAAAGGTTTTTCTAGATTAGGTAGAGCTAATGCTGGAGTGGTGGTCAGTTTAGTTTTCAAAGTCCCAAAAGTTTGTGCTGGGTAAGGGCCCCACTCTAGAGGGAGTGAGTCAGGGCCTTGAGTGCCAAGTAATGGTTGCAGTCCCTCCCAAGCCTTGGGCTTAATTGGATACTGAAGGCTATGGAGGGGAACTATGGCTGGGGTGGCAGAAGTAGCTTGCCCAGGAATTCCCTGATCCCAAACAATTGGCTCAACCCTCTCCCACACCTCTGGGGGAACATGGGGAGGTCTGGTAAACAGAGGGAAAAGGGAGTTATGAGGTTTAACTAGAGAAAATTAGCTTCCCAATTTCACCATCAGGTCCCTTCCCAACAAGGGGGCAGGGCCAGAGAAGGAGTGTTCAGACAACAGATCCTTGATGCCCATGACCTGATGGGTCGAGGGGCATGTGGAGCCAGAGCAATTAGTTAAAACAAGAGAACATAGCCGTGATAAAGTGGGTAACCTTACCTTCTGCCGCGATTTTGCCCAGGGCTCCGTGAGGAGGTGGAGAAAGTGGGAGCACTGCCAAGCCCCAGGCTTTCCCCTCCTTTCAAGTCTTGAGAAGACTGGAGGACAAGGTACCAGGAGGAGGCTCTACCACTTTTCCAACCTTGGGGACAATCCTTCCTCCAATGTCCCTCCTGGTTACATGCCGGACACGGTCCTGGAGGCATGGATCCTGGGGGCTTCCTCCAGGGGGGCGCCCTAGAGGGGCACTCCTTGGACCAGTGACCCTCCTTGTGGCATCGAAAGCAGGTTTCCCCACTGCCCAAGCCAATGGGCTTCCAAGGGGGCTCCCTGGAGGGGCACTCCTTGGGTCTTTTCCTGGCCATGGCAGCAGCCAAGAATTGAGCGTGTTCTCTGTCTCTAGCTCTTTCCCTGCGTTTTCTTTCCTCTACTGCAACCAGGTCTCTGTTGTTATACACTCCAAAGGCCAAGCCCAGTAATTGGGCCTGAGGTGTTTGGGGTCCCATTGCCAATTTCTGCAGTTTCCTCCTAATATCTGGGGCAGACTGATTAATGAAATACATGTTAAGTATTGCCGCCCCTTCAGTAGAATCAGGATCCAAATTTGTATACTTCTTAATGGCTTCTACTAGCCGGGCTTGGAAAAGAGCAGGGTTTTCCTTTTCTCCCTGAGTAACTTCCCTGATTTTTTGAAAATTTATTTGCTTTTGAAATGCAGTTCTTAGGCCTTCTAACAGGCAAATTACCATATGGTCTCTCCTTCCCCTATCTTCACTCTTTTGGTAATTCCATCCTGGGTCACTAGTGGGAATGGCAGCTGTACCTGGGTGATATTTTATTGGGTTATTGCTAGCCAAACGATCCCCAAAGTTTTGGGCTTGTTCCCATATTCTCCTCTTCTCCTCAATGGTACAACAGGTAGAGAAAAGGATATGCAAATCACACCAAGAAAATTCAAATTGCAGGGACAGATCCCTAAAACCCTCAATAAACTTAGTGGGATCTTCTGAGTTTCTCCCCAGTTCTTCTTTAATTTGGATGAGATCTGAAATGGAGAATGGAACATGCACTCTCCCTTGTCCCAGCAGGGAAGGCAGGCATTTCCCTCAGGGGAAAAAGCCTTGAAGGCACTGTGGGACCTGGAGCTTGGGGAGGGATATAGGAAGTCCCGCTTCTGGTGAGTGAGGGGCTGGGAGCTGCCGGCTGACCTAGAGACTGCAAGGCCAGGGCAACTGGCTGGCAAGAGAGATCAGCTGGTACCTGAAGTGGGGTAGGGGTCAGAGAGGGAGATACCAAAGAGACCTGAGTGGGAGCCACCTCAGAGAGAGGGGCCAGGGGAGGAGGTACTGCCATTCGGGCAGGGCCCGAGGCTATAATCTGAGTAGGGGTTGCCTCGGGGGTAGGGCCCATGGTGGTCGATACTGCAGGGCCTGAAATAGGGGCAGGCTGTGAAGCCAGAACCTGAGTAGGGGTCCCTTCAGGGGAAGGGGCCACAGAGGGAGGCACCGCAACAAGACCCTTGGCTGGGACCTGAGCAGGGGTCGACAAGGGGGCAGGGGCCATGGGAGGAGATGCAGGGCAGGAGACTTGGACCGTGAAGGAGGCAGGAAAAGAGAAAGGTTGCACTACAGGAAACCAAGAGAAAGAGGGGATGGCCATGGAAGGGGGAGCACAGGAAACAAGGGTGCTCCGGGGAGGTTGGGGAGCATGAGGAGGGACTGGGGCTGAAGCCCTGGGGGCCATAAGGAGGGGGCTATCCAAAATGTCCTGTTGACCCCCATTGCCCCTTTGTGGGGGGGCTCTAGCTATGAGCATCTTACAATCTTTTCTGAGAACGGGGTTCTGAGAGAGCTCCACGAAGGTCATTATGTAAGGAATTTCTGTCCATTTTCTTTCTCGCTAACAATATCATTTTAACTGTAAAAGAGTATTATATTGTAAAGTCCCAAAATAAGGCCACTCTTCATGGTCTTCGAGGTGGTATTGTGGCCAAGCAGTATTGCAAAGGTATACCAGCTTTTTCCTTTTAAGTTCTTTAGAGAACTTAAATTTTTTCCAATTTTGTAAAAGACAGCCTGAGGGCGAATTTTTGGGAATCGAGGAGAATTGACCCATTGTGAGCCCAGGGGGCCTGGAAGTCCCTTCCTCTGCAAGGCGGATCTGGGAGTAAGCCTCAAAAAGGAACAAAGCAAGACAGGAAAAAACAAACACAAAAAGGTACCTGGGATTTTCCCATTCCCTCGCGCTGAGAGAATTGGGAAAATTGGGGGCGCACTTCCAGATAGGGCATCTGTCCTTGTCCTCTATGCTTCAAAAGGTGTGCCCAGGTCCATGGCCTCGAACATAAACCACTGGACCGAGAACCTGAGAGTGTCAGGCTGAGTCCAAGACAGCGAGCAGCTGTCTGACCTACTGCGGACCTGGGGAGTCAGGCCCGAAAACACCTCCAAAATGCTTGGAGAGTGAGAAAGGTTTGGGAGAGGCTTACCTTCCAGTCTTGGCTGGAGAAGAACTTGAGATTAGCAGTTGTTCCCGGCCAACGCACCATATATGAAGAGGTTTTAGGTTGAGAGGTGCTCGAAACCCCAAAATATTGACGCACCCACCGGGTCCTGCCGAAAGAATTCGACTCAAGCCTTCTCAGCCAAGGGAAAAGACAAAGTTTATTAGGGATTCACCATGATCGGCTGTCTTAAGAAATCCCCCCCACTTTGTGATGCCTGTTTCCACAAGCAGGCCAGATTCAACCTACTGAATTAGATTGAATCTGAGCACCTTCATGGAGGCAAGATGGAGATTATATACACAAAGATTGTAGGAGGGATTGAGGGGTGGTCTGGGGTGACTAGAGGAGGGGTTTAGGGAGGGTCTTGAGGGGAAGTCTAAGGAGGATAAGGTGGGGTCAGAGTCCAGGAACCTAGAGAATGGAATTAAGGATGGGAAGTAGCTGAAGGCATGGATACTGATATATCAAGGGTGGGGAAGTAGCTGGACAAAAAAGGGTGAGGCTAGGTAGAGATTTGGGCCTAATGATAATGTGAGGCTTGTGGCCTTAGGGGAAGGCCAGATCCAGTTGGAAGATTCAAGGACAGTTCAAGGGGGCTCCCAGAGACTGTATTCCAGATTCAAGGGGGTTCCCAGAGACTGTGCCCTCATCACAGTGTTCTCCTGGTCCTGCTCATTTCACTCTGTATCAGTTCATACAAGTCTTCCTATGTTTTTCTGAAAGTGTTTCTTCATTTAGTATAGCACAATAGTATTGTATACATTATATACTATAATTTGTTTAGCAATTCTCCAATTGATGGGCACCTCCTTAGTTTCCAAAAAGATGTACTGTGATTTTTTTTGTGTGTGTGTAAATATACAAAACGTCCTTTTCCTCTTTCTTTGCTCTCTTTGGGGAATATTCTCATTAGAGGGGTATAGGCCTGGAAGTAGTATTGCTGGGATAAAGGTTATACAGAGTTTAGTGACTTTGGGTACATGATTTCAAATTGCTTTCCAGAATGACTAGACTAATTTGAAGTTCCACCAACAGTGTTCTTTTCCCTCCACAGCCTCTCAAATGAGATATTTGTAAAGTTCTTAGTGTAATGGCACTTAAAAATGTTCTTTTCTTTCCCTTCCTCTCCAATATTTGTCATTTTTCTTTTTTGTCCATTTTGCAAATCTGATGGGTATGAGGTGAAACCTCTGAGTTACTTTAATTTATATTTCTCTAATTATTAGTTATTTGAAGAATTTTTCATGATTATAGATAGCTTAGATTTCTTCTCAAGAGAATTGCTTGTTCAAATCTTTTGATAATTTATCAATTGGCAAATGGTACTTATTCTTATAATTTGCATCAGTCCCTTATGCAGCTTAGAAATGAGACCTTTATAAGCAGAATGATTCAAGGATTTCCCCCCAGTTTCCCTTCTAATCTTGGTTGAATTGGATCTTTTTATACAAAAATGTTTAAATTTTATATAATAAAAATTCTCCAGTTTATCTTTTCTGTTCCCCTATATTCCTTGTTTGGTGATGAAATTCTTCCCCTGTCCATGGGTCTGAAAGGTGATTTCTTCTTTGCTCCTATAATTGGTTTGTGATTTGACCCTTTATATGTAGGTCATATATCCATTTAGAGCTTATCTTGGCATATGGTGTGAGATGTTGGTCTAAACCTAACTGCTGCCAAACTGCTGTGAAGTTTTCCTATATGTTTTGTCAAATTGTGATTACTTACCTTACTACATTGGGTCAGTCAATAAACATTTATTAAGCACCTCCTGTGTGCTAGGAATAGTGCTAAGCAAAGGGAATATAAATATGAAAAAGAAACAGTTTTTGTCCTCAAGGACCTTAGAATCTAACAGGAGAAGACAGCACACAAAAGGAAGTTTAAAAGGAACCAGGTGTTACGGGGAAGGAAGGACTTCATCTGGGGGAGGCATGATGAAGAAGTCAAAAGAGGTCAGCCAGTTAAAAATGAATGAATGGGGTCCTTGGTTTTCTCTAAATCTGTTCCACCGATCAAATCAGTGGATTACAATCAGTACCAGATTGTTGTGTGCAAAGCATTTTATATATTTATCTTATTTCGTCCTAACAACAGTTCTGTGAGTCAGGCGCTATTACTAAATCCTTTTTACAGATGAAGAAAATGAGGCTGAAAAGGTAAATGAATTGCCCAGGGTCACACAGTTAGTAGGTATTTGAGGCTTGATTCACATATAGACCTTCCTGACTCTTATGTTCCAACAAACTATGCAGTAAATCATTCGATTGCCTCCAGTGCCGTGGAGGCTCTCCTTTGGTTATTACTGTTATTATTATGTTTTAATAATTCTGGCATTCCAGTGTAGACCTTGGGCTGTCTGTTATCCCTCATTCCTTCTGTTTGACTATACTGCTTCCTTTTTGGGTTTTAAATATCCCTGAGAACATGTGTTTGTGGCTCCTCTTGTGCCAAAGTCATTGTTAGTAATATCCTGAAACTTGAGTACATCTGCTATGCATCTTTCCATTGCCTATTGTATCACCTACAATTCTGAATTTTCTGGAAGTGTAATATTGCATAATCTGCAACTGTTACTGGGAGAAAATTGAGGTTAAGAAAATGTGCTTTCACACTAAGGGAGTTGTTATGTTTGTCCTTTGTTCTTAAAGAGGACCATGACATCAGGGAAATGATAACATGACTTGCAGTTGACTTTGATTTGAGTGAGGGAGGGCTGTGCAAGGTCACCAGTCCCACTTTCTCCTCCAGGGCCATCTCAGTTCAATGGCCTGATATTCACCAGGATGACTGGAGATGGCCCAGAACCCTGGCCCTTTTAGGCTAAAGAGTTTTCTTTTCAGGTGCTCATTGTGAGGGAGGTAGCACCCATTCAGGGAATAGGCCTCTTTAAGAAGTTAATCAAATGATGGCCCTTTTAATCAAAAACTCAAAAAAAAACAACAACCCAAAAAACAAACTGGGAGGGGAAGACCCTTAGGGATCCTGGCCAGAAGAGAAACAGTTTTAAGTATTTACATTCACTCTGTGGGTAGGAGGGCAGAGACCTATTGTCCAATCTATGAGTTCCAGAGTGAGGTGGGTTTAAAGCTTGGTTTTTGAGAAAGAAATCTAGCCAGTAAGCCCAAAGTAAGGAGGCAGACTTTGGCCATTGAAATGTAGGAGGCGAGGGGCGGGGAGGGGAGGACAGGGGAGGAGAGACTTTTCACAGGTTTGGTTTGTGTTTGTCCTTTCTTCTCGAAGAGGACCAAGGCATCAGGGAAATGATGACATGACTTGCAGTTTGCACAAAGGGAGTGGCTTGGGATTGTTGAAAGCACCACACAATTCTCAAAATGAGAGCCACACATGTTGGTTTTTCATATTTAAATCTTTCCCTTGGTCCTGTTTGTGTGTGTGTGTGTGTGTGTGTGTGTGTGTGTGTTTGTGTGTTTGTATGAAAATCTAGGTAATAAACATTCTTCATCCACTTTGTTTTTCCAATGTGAAGGGATAGGCCAATTTTTTCTGAGTGACTGTGGAGTAATTGAGAAGACCTTGTCATGTTTTGGGACATGTTGAATGGATTTGATGCTATCTGTAAGTGGGATTATTTGGAAATCTATTCATGGCTAAATCTAATGGCTTTTTCTCAGTTCTCATATTTCTTGATGTCTCAGCTATATTTTACTTTTCCATTTTTTAGCTTATATGATATTGGTCTTCTTGGTTCTCCTGATTTTTTTTTGGTCTCCTTTCTAGCTTCTTTTATTTTCCCCGTCATTAGCTACAGAAAATTCATGAGATTTACTACTGAATACTCAGCTTTCTCTATTCTCATTTCCTCTTGAAACTCATCTTCTTCTATTAATGAAGATTCATTCCATCAACATACTTTGTCGTTAGAAAAAAAAATTTAGCCAGAAGTTGGAGATATACAGAAGGCAGTAGGATGCTTTCCAAGATTATTAGATTGTAGATTTAAAGCTGGAAGGGACCTGAGAGGCCATAATTTTAAACATGAAGAAACTGACGATGCCCAGAGTGGGTCTTACTCCTAGGTTACTGCAACAGCCTTTTCATTGGTTCTTCTAATTCAGGTATCTGATCCATTCTCAAAAAAAAGTAGCAAAATAATCTTCCTAAAGCAGGGCTGTCCACATTATTTCCTGAGTTCCAGAAGCTTCAGTAGCTCCTGATTGTCTATGAGATAAAATGAAAATTCCTCAGCCTGGCATTTAAAGCCCTTCAGGGTGTAGTTTGAGTTTAACTTTCTGTAGTCATTTTATATGACTTCCAATGACCCACTCTGTTCTAGTGAAGCTGGCCAGCTTGCTCTTCTCTGATGCCATCTTTCCACTCCAGCCGCCATGTCTTCAAGCAGGTGACATGTCCTATGTGGAATGCACACCTGGCTTCCTTCAATTCTCACTCATGTTAATTATTAGTACTCTGTTCCTCCTTAAACAACCTCACCTATTGTATCCTTTCAGTCAAATGCAAACTCCTTGAAGGTAGGAACTGTTCTTTGTTTTGTCTACATACACAAGGCAGTCAATCAGTTAATGAACATTAAGCTCCTACTATGTACCAAGCACCGGGCTAAGGAGAAAGCATGTGAGTCCCTACCCTTGAGAAGCTCTCGATCTAATGGGAGAAATAATAAGCAATCAAAAAAGTACAAATAAGATAAATATTTATACAGAATAAGTGGGAAATAATTAACAGAGGGAAGGCACTTAGGTTTGGGGGAGCCTTCCTGTGGAAGGTGTGATTTTAATTGGGACTTCGAGGAAGCCGGGGAGGTCAGCAGTTGGAGTAGAAGAGGGAGAGCATTCCAGACTTGGGGGGACAGCCCGAGAAAATGCGCATAAGTGTGGGATATAGTATGTTGTTGATGGAAAAGCCAGAAAGCCAGTGTCACTGTATGGAAGAATATGAGTTGGGGACTAAGGTGTAGAAAGACTGGAAAGGTAGGAGGGGCCAGCTTTTGATCACCAGACGATTTTGTATTTGATTCTGAAAAGGAGCCAACAGAGTTTGAGAAGGGAGGTGTGTTGGTAAGCAAAATGGGCTCCTTAGCACTTAGTTCAACAAGTGATTGAAGAGTTTGGCTTTTGTTTTGAGTAATTCAGTGTATTTCATTGAGCCTCACTAGGTGCTAAGCCCCAGGCCCAAACCCCTATTAGGTGTGGAACCTATGTGGGTGTGGATTGGTGACTGGGGTGAGGCCCAAGGTGGGGCTGGCTAAGGGGAGGTGCTAACTCCACAGCCATGCCCTATTAGGTGTTAACCTAATCTATGTTGATGTGAACCTCCCATGGTCCTATGGGGAGGGGCCAACTCAAGAACCAATCACCAGAGCTCTGGTCATTCAGACGTTTGATGACGTCTGAAGCCCTATAAGAAGGGAGGACAGAGCCATTTGTGCAGGGCTCTTGAGATGGTGTTGATAAGGAGACTCTGGGCAGCTGTAGCTGAGGAGCCTTCCAGCTTGTAAACCTGGATGCTGAGACTTTGTTGAACTCTGGTAACTATGTATTAGGATTTGAATCAGACAAGGTCTGTCTGTTGATGTTTGTAATTTGTTTGTATTTTGTTCTGAAGTTCAGGGTGCTGGATTTTTCCCCTGAACTAAGTGAATGATATTTGTATGCTGAATTAAAGTAAGCTTGTCAACCCCTTCACTTTGCTTTCCTAAGTTAAGCAGATCAAAAGAACCTGTGCTGTTGGCAGCTTTCTGGGTGCTGGCTGTGGGTGGATCTTACACCCCCACAGAAGCTGCTAGCCGGATTGTTGAAACAGGAGGTGACATGATTGGATCTGCCTTTTAGGAAAATCATTTTGGTGACTGAACGGAGGATGAACTGGACTGAGCAGAGAGTTGAAGTAAGCAGACTACTGCAAAAATCCAGGCACCAGGGTGGTGGCTGTATCAGAGGAGAGAAGGGGGCATACTGAAGGGTTTTCAAAGCTGAAATCAAAAGCCCAGAACCTTGCACTGTGCCTTGAAATTTAGTCCAAGAAGCACTGATTAACCAATAAACCTTAACTATTATTTATCAAGTACCCACTAATGAGTGGTCTTGGCACTAGCTAAGCACTAGAGATACAAAGACAAAAATGAAACTGGTGCCCTCAAGGAGCTTATATTCTACCAGGGGAATCAATATGTACAGAAATGTTACGGATGTTCTAAAAGTCTTAGTGTAGCCCAAAGCTTTAATAAGCTTCAACAAGCTTTGAATGGCACTAAGACTTTCTATATCAAATGCCAGCCTCTCCCAAAGTCTATAGAAACTGTTCCTGTATCTTTCAGAGGTCATAAAACATTAAAAGAGCAGCAGTTTATCTATCATTCTGGGCAGATAATCAACAGTGATGGCTTCAGAGAAAGAATGAGAAGACAGAGAGGATGAGGATGACAAAGGCTTCTTTCCTGATGCAGCCAAGGAGTGTCACAGACCCCAACTCTTACTCTCTGAACTGGCCTGCTTACCTGATCTGTACTCATGTAGGTATGAGTGGGGTTCCCATAAGGAGACACATCCCAGCCACAGGCTATTACTCAAAACTCTCGCTCCTAGGGAAACTCTGATATGTATATATCAACTGATCCCAACCTTTGCATACCTGATCAGCTTTAACTTTGTTACAGCTCAGAACCCAAAGTAAAGCAATCTACTAGCCTTAGCTAATGTTTGAGTTAAGAGGGAGGAACAGCCAGCCTGTGTCAACAGACTCCTATAACTCACTGGTATCTCCTGAGCCCCCACTGGTGTTCTTCCCATTTACTATAAGATGTAAGCAGTAATGATCAAGTCATTTACTCAATTTAAGGCAAGAGCAGGAATAATCACAACTTTTACCCAAAAAAAGACTAGAGTAGTATTAATTATAATATTTAGTCAATCAATTGGAATTTATTAAAGCATATGCTAGGCACTGTGTTAAGTTCTAAGGATACAAAGAAAGGTAAAAAACAGTCCCTACTCTCAAAGAATTCAGTCTAATGGGGAAGACAACGTGCAAACAACTATGTACGAACAAGATATGGACTGGACAAATGGGGGGGGGGGGTTGTCTCAGAAGAAAGACACTAAAATTAAGAGGACTGGGAAAGGCTTCTTGCAGCAGATGGAACTTTAGCTGAAGGAATCCAGGGGATCCAGAAGGCAGAGAAGAAAAGAAAGATTATTTCAGGGATGAGTGACAACCAGTGACAATGCTCAGAGTCTAGAGATAGAAGATAGGGTATAAAGAACAAAAAGAAGGTCAGTGTTACTGGATTGCAGAGCATGTGGGGTCGAGAAAGATGTAAAAATACTGTAAAGGCAGAAAAGCACCAGGTTATAAAGGGCTTTGAAAGCAAAAGAGGATTTTATATTTGTTCCCAGAGGTCATAGAGAGCCATCAGAATTTACTGAACAGGGGGTAATATCAGACCTGCATTTTAGGAAGGTCAACTTGAAGTAGTAGAGGATGGATTGAAACGAAAAGATTCTTGCGGCAGGACGACCAACTAGCAGGCTATTCTATTGCAATAGTCCAGGCATGAGGTGATTAGGGCCTGTACCAGAGTGGTGTTAGGGTCAGAGGAAAGAAGGGTATATACATGAGAAAAGTTATGACAAGTCTTGTCAACAAAATGGGAAGCTCAGGATGATACTCAGGTTATAAAACTGAGTGACTGAGCTGCCCTCAACAGTAATCACAAAATCAGAAAGAAGAGAGTTTTTAGGGAAAGATAACGAGTTTAGTTTTGGCATATTGAGTTTAAGATGCTTCCAGGACATTCAGTTTGAAATGTCTAATAGCCAGTTGTAAATGTCTCAGCATAGAGATGATAATTGAAACCAAAGTAGCTAAAGAAATAATTTGAAATAGTATAGAGAAGAGGGTCCAAGACAGAGCCTTGGGGGGATACCTTAATGGGCATGGTATGGATGAAAATCCAGGAAAGGAGTTTGGGGAGAAGCAGCCAGGTAGGAGGACAGTCACGAAAGAGCAATATCAAAAGAATCTACAGAAAGAGATACTATCAAGGAAAAGAGGTTGTGTCAAAGGCTGCAGAGAAGTCAAGGAGGATGAGGATTGAAAAAGAAATCATTAGACTTGGAAATAAGAGATACTTGGTAACTTTGAAAAGCACAGTTTCAGTTGACTCATGAGGTAGGCAGTCAGACTGCAGGGAATAGAGAGAAAAGAAATGGAGGCATCTGTCGTAGACAGCTTTCTCAAGGAGTTTAAGCACTAATGGGAGGAGAGAGGTAGGAAAATACTGAGCAGGGGTGGATGGGGGAGTCCATGGGAATGTTTGTAGGCAGTAGGGAAGAAGCCAATAGAAAGGCAGCAGTTAGGTGGCACAGTGGATAGAGTGCTGGCACTGGAGTCAGGACCTGAGTGCAAATCTGGCCTCAGTCAGTGTAACCCTGGACAAATCATTTAACCCTGATTGCCTCAAAAAAAAGAAGAAAAAGAAGGGAGCAATTGAAGATGGCTGATGCTAGCGGGGCAATCTGCTGGAGTGGATTTGATGGAAGGGAAGCACTTGTGCAGAGAGGGGCCAGCTCCTACAACCAGACTCACAATTTCCCACCAAAGCACCCATTGCCCATGTGGACATACCTAGACATTTAGCAGGGATACACATAAGTGGCAGAATTCGTGTGCCTGGGGCAGATCAGAACTCTGGATTTCAGGCCTTATCTTTGGCACCTTCAGGGAAAAACTGTGCCCCCAAAGCTTCTTCTCTTCTGGTCCTCACCACCTGGTAGTATGCTCTCAGGCAAACAGAGCAGTGGGAGCTCAATGCCCTTAACATGGTACTGAAAAAAGGGTTAAGATCTTTCCCAGATGAGAACTGCCAATGTCCACAGATAAGCAAAGAGTGGGCAACTCTCTTTGGTAGTACTAAAGAATAGCCCCCCAATAGTTCACACCTTCATCAGCGAGTCAGCAAGGTCAGCTATCTCAACTGGAAACTTTCTGTCTTCCGTCCCAGATACTTGTGACTCCCGTGCTTTTCTTAATCTTCTGTCTCTTTGCCTCATTTTAAAGCTTCTTTTCAAAACTTCACTGGTCCTGGTTTAACTGCCACTAATCAGTGACTCATTGTTACTTCATCAGGTTTAATTTTCCCATAGTTATACCTCCACACTTTG
Source organism: Trichosurus vulpecula (assembly GCF_011100635.1). Taxonomy (NCBI): domain Eukaryota; kingdom Metazoa; phylum Chordata; class Mammalia; order Diprotodontia; family Phalangeridae; genus Trichosurus; species Trichosurus vulpecula. The sequence goes on along the minus strand of NC_050578.1, from coordinate 132,867,942 downwards.
AAGCAGAGACCCTTGGACTTGATCTTTTTGAAGTATTTTTAAAAATGTAGTTCAACATAATTGGTTTCTTTGTAGTTAAATCCTGCCTGATTCCTTATGACTCCATTTGGGGTTTTCTTAGCAAAGACAGTGGAGTGGTTTTCCATTTCCTTCTTCGGCTCATTTTAAAGCTAAGCAAACAGGTATACTGGGTTAAGTGACTTGCCCAGGGTCACACGGTAGCATCTGAAGCTAGATTTGAAACTGAATTTAGGAATGAATATTCCTGGGGAGTGGGGTTGAGAGAGATCTAGTTAAGAGTTAGTCAGTGCTTATAGGAAATGTTTTCTCCAGTTTATTGCTATTAATGGAGGGATAAAACACTTATTAAGAATTCACTGTCAGGCATTTGGAATGTGAACAGGAACAGACAAACCAAAGCCAGAGATGGTACACACAGGAGTTCAGTGGCAGGGTGGCAGGCAGGCTCCAGAGCCGCTTCCACGTGCACTAAGGCAGGAAGATCAGGGCGGGATGCTGGGAGGTGAGCAGAAGGCCAAAGGGGCCCCTCTTTGGGTAGTTTACTTCAGAGGCCGGGAGAGCCCTGCTCTGCCCCAGCACCGACGCCAGGTCCCGCCGCACTGCCCCGGTCCGGTGCACGGAACGCCGGCCACTGGAGCTCCTCCCGGGGCAGCCGACGCGTGGTGTGGGGAGCGCCCGCACCCGGGACCCCGCGGGAGAGTGGGGGGCACCCACACGCAGTCCGGAACCGGGGGGAACCCACACGCCGTCCCGAAGAGCGGCTCCGCGTGGCGTACTGCCCCGCAGCCTTCGCCCGCGGCACTGGTCACGCTTCCTTCTTCGGAGAAGAGCCTCGGCGTCCCAAGGGATGGCCCGGGCCTTGGCGGCTCCGAGCGTCAACATTCGCTTGGCCTCGGGCAAGGGCGGAGGCTGGGTCGGCAGAGGGAGGTTGGGAGGGACAGAGGGCGGAGGACGGGTCGCCACTCCCAGGCCAGGGGGCGGGCCGCCGACCACGCATGCGCGCAGGGGATGAAAGGCGGGGCTTGGCCTCGAGGGGAGGAGCCAACGAGCGCGGCCCCGCCCCACTCCTCCCTTCCGGGGTGTGGGGGGCCTCCAGAGTGGCAGGAGCCTATGTGGTCACAGTGGTCTGTTTCTAAGGGGGCGCGGGGCGTGCGCCGTAGCCGGAGTCCCCTCCCTCTCCTCCCCCCCAACCCTCCGCAGGGCCAGGGGCGACCTTCGTCCAGGGGAAAGGCGGGTACTCGCGGCGTTCGTTCTCTTCTCCCTCTACTGGGGCGCGTGGGGGCCGGTGGGGGTGGAGTGTGTGTGTGTGTGTGTGTGTGTGTGTGTGTGTGTGTGTGTGTGTGTGTGTGTGTGTGTGTGTGTGGTGTGTGTGTGTGTGTGTGTGTGTGTGTGTGTGTGTGTGTGTGTGTGTGTGTGTGTGTGTGTGTGTGTGTGTGTGTGTGTGTGTGTGTGTGTGTGTGTGTGTGTGTGTGTGTGTGTGTGTGTGTGCGTTTGTAAGTAAATAGCTGCGGGCGGTGGCTGGGCTGTGGGTGTGGGGTACCGGAAGGAGCGAGCCGCCGGCCACGTCATTCCCCCCGGGGGGAGGGGCAAGGGGATATCCTTACCTTCCGCCCTCCCAGCCCTCGGACCCCGCCCCTCGCGCTTACCGGCTCCCCGCCGTGCGCGTGCGCGGCTCCGCCCCGTTCCGCCAGGCTCTTTAGCGGCCTCCGACCCCGGCAGCCTCACGCTCGGTGTGAGGTGGGTTCGCGCTCCTCGCTGTGCGTGTGCGAGGGGAGGAAGGCGCTAGGGAGGAAGAGAAGGAAGGAGGGAGATAGACGGAGAAGAGGAGAGCTAGAGGGGCCGGGCGCGCGAGGGTGTAAGTGTGCGCGGTGGTGCGCGTGTGCGCGCGCGCGGCCCGGAGGGGCGGGGCCGCGGCCGCGGGCGGTTAGCGCTCGGCCCGGCGCGTGGGGCAGAGGGCGCTCTCCCCAAGCCGGCGCACACGCACACGCCCGGGTCGCGCGCACGCGCGCACTCACGCGCAGAGCGCTCCGCGGGAGAGAGGCCGAGTGGGCGGCGGCGGGCCGTGCCGGGGTGTATCCGGTTCTCTGGTCGAGGCCGGGGCCGTTTGAGACCCAGGAGGGGCGAGGAAGGCGGGCGGGTGGGCCTGGGCCCCGGCGGGGCGGGGCGGGACCATGTCTGTTGAGGGCTCCGTCCCCCCGACCGACGGGCCGGCCGCGGCGGCCGATCTGGGCCTGCCCCCTCTGCGGGAGCGGGAGCCCGAGCGAGCCGGAGCCGCCGGCCCCGGCGCCCGAGGAGAGCCTCCGCCGCCGCCCGCTCCCCTGGGCCACAGCGTGCCTCAGGCGGCTGTGGCTGTGAAGCCCCTCGGACTCCCCCTGGCCCACAAGCCTCCGGAGCCGGGGAGCCCCCCGGGGCCCGGAGACGACGACGACGACGCTGACGGCGACGAGGGCTACGAGGACGACGGCTACGGGGCGGCCGCGAAGGAGCGGCCCCGGGCCCCGCTGCCCAAGGAGAACCCCTGGACCAAGAAGCCCCCGCCGCCGTCCGCGCTGCTGCCTCCGGCTGTGGTGGCCGCTGCGCCCGGTCCGGTCCCGGGCCAGCCCCCAGCCGCCTCTGCCGCTCCTCAGCCGCTGCTGCTGCTGGCCGAGTCCGCCGAGCCAGGTGTGTGTGGGTGCGGGGGGAGGGGGTCCCCGCGTGGGGCCGGGCGGCTCTCGGAGGGTCCCGGGGGTGGAGGTGAGGGGGGGCCGGTCGGCCCATGCTTTGCCGACTGCTGTTTTATTTCGTTGCAGCGAGGAGGGCTTTAAGGTGGGCCTGGCTATGCCGAAATAAAAATCAATGGAAAGGGAGAGGATCCTCTTCAAATCTAAAGCCTTTTTCTTTTCCTGACCGAGGGCATGGCCAGTTGGTTATTTTAGACATTGTCTTTATAAGTTGTGTTTAATGATTGAGCGAAAGAACGGAGTTTTGTGTATCTGAAGAAGTTGTGCAAAGAGAGTATTAAAGAGAGCTATTTTCCCGTTAAAAATCTTTCTAGAAGGAAATTCAGAGTCAGAGAAGTCAAGTTCACTTTTTTCATACTAGCCTTGAAATGCACTCTGCCTGTGCTGTCACACACTTGCAGAAAGCTTCAAGGGCTCCAGACACACATGCATTTTCATCATAGCTGTCATAGTTAAGTTGTACCTTCTGCAACATGAGGTTGCATTTCTGTCCAAATGAAGAACTCTAGATTGCCATAAAAACTTACCTGGAAAATTATAAAGAAGTAGATCAGATTAAATTGATTGGCTTTTGATCTTGTGGATTCTTTATCTTTCACCGCTATTGCATATTTGTAACTGCAGTAGCAAGACACCTTTATCAGTCATTAAGATACTTTTAACGTTTAAAATTATGACTATTTTTGGAAATTTTCCTTTAAGAATTCAAAATTTGGATCAAATTAGGTAGAGCTGAATCGATTTCTCTTCTAAGGAAGTGTTTATTAAGAAGTATTTAAAATCCCAAATCTTTCAACTATAGATGTTTTAAAAAACGTTGGTGGGGGGAGGAGATTTATAATAGAATGGTTCATGAACATTCTTCGATGGACCTACAGCCCTATGAAACTTTTTTTTTTAATCCTTCATCTTGGCTTTCTGAACTTTTTTGGTTGACTTGGATTAATGTGGTACAATAGAAATAGCACTTGGCCCAGAGATTTGGGTTCTAGTCTCAGTAAACAGTGTGAGCTTAGGTAAGCCAACCTTTTTAGATCTTTAGTTCTGTCATTTGTCAAATAAAGGGGTTTGTGTTATGCTATTACTTTTAGTTTTTCTTTTTTTCCCAGCATTGAAGGCATCATTCACATATAACTCAGGTTTCATGGTCTTCCCATTTTGCTTGATCAATCTTTTCAGTATAAAGAAATAAGAGGGAGCAGACTTGATATCCAAATATTGACTGGAAATTTCCGTGGAGCTCCAGAAATAGCATAAGTGAGCTGAGTGAGGGGCCACAAGTACAGTGGAATCTGCAGCACAGGAAGAAGTAGTAAGGTGGAGAAGGCACATGATAGTTTTGTTAATGAAGGAATCTCTACCCTCAACCTACCTTGTTGGGAGAGTAGGAATTGTTTCTTTTTATTTGCATATCCTGCTACTACTGCAGTGCCTGGCATGTCTTAGGTACTTAGACATATTGATTGACTGCAGGGATGAGTTTTAAGAGGTATATTTTTCCCCCCACTGTGCCTTGGTAGCCTTTCTCCTTCTCTCCCATCTAGGCCAGTCAACTTTTAAAAAGTTCTTTAGTTGTCCTCTTTGGGAGGTTGTGAACATGCCTATAGGATGACCTTTCCCCTTCTTAGGTAATTTAGAGACTGAGCAGGGCCACCACCTAGGCAGTCTTATTCAAACTTCTGCCCAGAAAGAGGCTTGGAAAGCTAGTCCTTTGCTTTAGCCAAGCCCAAACCTTCCCTGTTCCTGGCCTACCCTCAGGAAAGGCCTCTGCCTGAAATAGGACTACTTGGCTGCTGCTGCTGCTGCTGCTAAATTGAAGAGATCAGAACTTTGTCTAATTTTCTGTCACTGGGAAGTGTTAAAAAGGGATCTTTGGTAGGGGTTTTAGTTGAAGGACCACTTTACCTGGAGTCTTCTGGTTGTGTTATCCTGCCTGGGACAGGAATATGCCGTCTTGTTTGGTTGCAAAGTCCATGCTTGTTGAAAGTCAAACATAGTGGTCCTGTGTATGTGGAGATCAATGGATGGGTTGGAAAAGGTCCACAGGATTAAACACATCCTGAATATAGACCTGCCTGCCATAAAATAGATAGAATTTAGCCTCCCTCACAAAAGAAACACCTCTTTCATGAAACTGAGGAATGCTGTTATAGAGGATTTTCTTCTGATTCATTTGTCTGCTTTATACAGGACAGGAAAATCTTGTAATTACAATGGGCACCAAATGGGTTTTGGTGCTTTTTCTTTCTTAGAATCCATGTCCCCTCACCATTGCAGTCCTTCCGCTTTCCCCAAAGCCTGACAAGCCTACCACCATGCTCAATGGTCAGGGCTCTGGCTTCTCTCCTCTCCATGTATTGTGTTCATCAGCTCCTATGGGATCAACCTGCTTTCTGTGAGGCTGACTTCCATTTCTATATATACAACCTCACTCTACTGAACTCCAATACCACATCTTCAACTGGACAGCCTCCACCTGGCTCTCTCAGGCATCTCAAATACAGCATGTTTAAATCTGAGCTTGTCTTTCTCGTCCAAACCTTCCCCTCTTTCCAATGTTCCTATTTCTGACATTTCCTATTTCACCACCATCTTTGTAGTAACCCGGCTTTGCAACTGGGGGGCCAGCCTCACTTCTTTCTCTCCCTCACCCCTTATATCTAGTCAGTTGCCAAATCTTGTGAATCATTCCTCCATAAGGTTTCATGTATCCCCTTCTATGACCACCATTCTGATCACCCCTGCCAGGACTATTGCTATAGCTTCCTAATTAGCCTCAATCCCCTCCCACCCCCTCTCCAGTTCGTACTCCACAGCTGCCAAACTGATCTTTGTAATGCACAGGTTTGACCCTCTCCTCTGCTCAAGAATTTCCAGTGGTTCCCTGTTTTCCTCTACAATAACATAAACACTCCTTTTTGTCCAGCTGTTTGAGGCCTACCTTTCTAGGCTATTTGCTTATTCTCCTCTAAATCATTCTTTATTCCAGCCCAACTGGCTCACTGTCTCTTCTCAGACATATTGCATCTGTTAGGTCCTGTAGCTTTCTTAAAGACTCAGCTGTAGTGCCAGCTCCTAGTGTTCATTTCAGTCCTGACTCTTATGTGACCCCATTTGGGGTTTTCTTGGCAGAGAACCTGGAGGGGTTTGCCATTCCTTCTTCAGTTCATTTTACAGATGAGGAAACTGAGGCAAACAGGGTGAAGTGACTTGCCCAGGCTCACACAGCTAGTGTCTGAGGCCGGATTTGAAGTCATGAAGATGGGTCTTCCTGACTCCAGGCCTGGCCCTTCCATCCACTATGCCACCTAGCTACCTACCTACAGGAAGTCTGCAATCCCATGTGGCTAGCATATTCTCCACTCAAAGTACTTTGTAATCATCATCATCCATTTCTCCAGCTCTTATTATCATTCTGCTAAGCCCTGGAGAGAAAAAGAAAAATTGAATGCCTAACTCTCAAGGAGTTTACTATCAAATAGGGGAGACCTCCGATTCATAAACAGCTGGAAAGTGGGTATGAGGTAGGTGCAGTTGGAGGGGTTGGGAAAGGAGGAGGTAGTGTGGTGGCTTTTAGGTTAGCCTTGAAGGGAGCATCTAACAGCTCCAGGTAAGGAGAGGAGGTGGTGGTGGCAGTGGCATGTGATGGGCAGCTGGTGTGCTGGTGAGGTTTGACTTGGGAGACTGAGGAATGGCACAGGTTGTGAAGAACTTGAAAGGCCAAAAAAAAGAATTTGTTTGATCCTAGAGGTAGCAGGGAGCTTCTCTGTATGGATTTAGTATTTACTTTTTCTGTGTATACATTGTTTTCCCTCTAATAGAATGCAGTACAGAGAACTTTCATTTCGTCTTTGTATTCTGACAACAGGCTTAAATGCCTGGCTATTAGCGAATGAATGAATAAATGAAAATGCATTTATTAAGCACTTAGCTTACGCTCTAATGGAGGCCTTAATACAAGGGAGTGGTGGCTAAAGGAGGGGCACCTCTGTCCAGAGAGTTCCTGGGATGGTATGTGGGGCCTTTGGGGACTGGGCTGATAACACCCCATCCAGGAACAATGGCAGCTGATGTGATCTTTGTTCTTGGTTCCAGAATTGGAGTGGGGCCTGGCATTAGGGGCTGGAGTGGAGGGGATGAAGAATGGGTAGGGCTTTCCTGAAATTGGAGAGCAGGGCCCCAGGGCAGATTTAGGTTAATAATAAATGATTATTGAATTGGATCAGACATTTTGGGAATTTCACAGGCACAAGTGCCTTAGTGTGTGGGCATGAGCCTGGTGTTAGCCCATAGTATTTCCCTTTACTCTTCATCTCCTTTCCTTTTCCCTTCATCCTTACTCCAATTTGAGGATTTGATTTCAAATAGGTAGTGGAAAATTGTTAGTATTTGGTAGAAGAAGAAAGCTCTGATTTAAAGTGAGAAATTGAAACTAGGTATACTACTGAGGCAATTGTTAGGATAACAGGCAAAAAACCTTTGAAATAATGAGCTTGAATAAAGGCTTGTCTCAGTCAGTGTGGACACAGTCTTAGAATGGACACCATGGGGCTCTTGTGGGCATTTTGGACTTCATAGCTTTGTGAATAATTAGGACATTTTCTCCCTCACATGTTATCTACCCTTTAAGCATAGTGTAACTTCTCCTATTCTTAATGTTATTTATTATTATTTTAACATGGTCATCAATGACTCTTTTTCTTTTACATTTGAGTGCTTCATTGATCAATAAATCTGTGTAGTATTTCAGTTTTAGTTTGAAAACTGAGCATATATTTTCTGGGAATTAAGATATCAAATAATGTAGGAAATTGTTATTCCTTATCCTGGAGGTTGGAAGGCAAAGTCAATGTGAAAGTGAGGGCTGAACCTTCATGTAGATTTCAGAGTTTTGTGAATTCAAGTACAGTATATGTAATAAGAACAAACATATCTATGGTGACAGCCTTGAATTCTGTTAAGTAAAAGTTGGAGATTTGCAAGAGCAGAGTTGTCAAACTTAAGCCTGCAAAAAACTTTGAGTTAAAATGTAATTGGAAAATGTTTAACAAAGCAAAAATCCAATGCAGTGTAGATAATGCTAATTTGTCATTTTCTAAGTCAATATGTGGGTTGCAGGAATCTGTTTCTGAGTTTGATACTACTGACTGGTATTTTGTTTACTTTGTTTCTATGTTTAACGTCTAGGATGTTCAAGGTGAGTAGATGGATGGGTTCAGTGGGCCGAACGATGGTTTTGGGGTATTTCTTATCTTATTAGCACTTAGGCTTATGTGAAAAGCATCACTAAGAGCACATATTTCAATGGCTTTTCCATGACTTCCTCAAAGTTTTAAGATGATAAGATTTTGACCAATAAATAATAATCTTTCACAAAAGTTTTAAGCACCTGTTTTATTTAGAGCACTTCAATTTGACAAGTTAGTGTTTCAGGCCTTGGTCTAGGCACTGGGGATACAACCCTCCCCACCCTCTACCCCCCAAATCAAACCTCTTATCCTTGAGGAACTCACAATTTATTTGGGAGAAATATGTATAGAGAGAACATAAAAGATGTACAAAGTAATTTTGGACTGGTGGGGAAGATACTCTGAGTTTGGGGAGGATCAAGAAAGGCCTCATGCTAGTCATCAGCCAGCATTTATTAAGCTCTTACTGTGTGCAAGGCACTGTGTTAAGCACCTGGATACAGTCCCTGCCCTCAGCTTACAATCTAAGGGGAGAGACAACATACTGAGAAGTATACACAATCATTATGTACAGGATAAGTTAAGGGTGATCTCGGAGGGAAGGCACTAAGATTTTTTTGTTTTGTTTTGTTTGGGCAATTGGGGTTAAGTGACTTGCCCAAGGTCATACAGCTAGTACATGTGTCAAGTGTCTAGAGGCCTCATTTGAATTCAGGTCCGGTGCTCTATTCACTGCGCCTCCTAGCTGCCCCAGGGGCTAAGATTAAGAACTGGAAAAGGCTTCCTGAGAGTTAAATAATGCCAAGGAGGCTAAAAGCCTGAGAGGAGGGAGAACATTCCAGGTAGTGAGGGCAGTCAGTGAAAACTCAGAGGCAGGAGTTGGGAGATGGAATGTCCAGTAGGAGAAACAGCCAGGAGAGGTCACTGGATCATACATAGTGTATGGGGAGTGAGGGAAGTAGAAGACTGGAAAGGTAAGAAGGAGCAAGGTTATGGAGGACTTGGTAGGCCCAACAAGAGTTTATGTTCGATCCTAGAGGCAGGAGGGGGCCAATGGAGTTGATTGAATGGGGGGGTGACATGGGTGACATGATCAGTTTGACAGTTGAGTGGCAGGGAGATTCCACCAGTAGGCTATTGTTCAGGTGAAGGGCTTAACGAGGGTGGTGGCAGTGTCAGAAGAGAAGGGGGTTGCATGTTAGAGAAGGTAGAAATGGCAGAATTTGTCAGTTGGTTGGGTATGGGGGTGCACATTCCAGGACAACACCTAGGTTGGCAGCCAGGAGGGCTGAGAGGATAGTGGTACCTTGATAGTTAACAGGGACTCTAGGAAAACTGTATGGTTTAGGGGTAAGATGAATTCACTTTGGGACATGTTGAGATGAAGATGTCTATGACACATTCAGTTTGAAATGTCCAGACTTGAGGTCTGGACAAATAAATTTGAGAATCCTCTGACTAGAGATGATAGTTGAATCCATGGAAGCTGATGAAATTACCAACTGAAATGATATAAATGGAGAAGAGAAGAGAGCCCAAGGCAGAGCCTTGGGGGACCCCTGCGTTAAACAGGTGTGACCTTGATGAAGATCTATCAAGGGAGACAGAAAAGATGGTCAGAAATGTGGCATGTGTGCTGTGACTTGAGTTTGCTAATGAGCTGATAGAACTGTCAGGCATCACTCTTAAGCAGAGAAATTTTTAGTTTCCTGGACATTCCTGAGAAAGTTAGAAGGAAGAAGCAATAAGAAATGTCTGTGTTTATTCATGGTTATATGTATATGTGTATGTATATGTGTGTATATGTGTGTGTGTGTATGTTATATGCTTAAAAAAAAAGAGCCAGAAGTGAGGAAGGGAAGAGCATTTCAGGAAATGTGATCCAGTTTCCAAAGCCCCCAAGGTGGGATGTACATTACGGTGCGTGGGCAGCTATAGATAAACTACTTGGGCTAGAAGACATAAGTGGCTAATGTTAAATTATTCTAGAAAGCAAGGTTTTTTTTTTGAAGTGTCAGCACAGAGAATTTACTTTTTATATAATCACTTCTAGATGTTAGCCAGTTGAATCATTAGCAATGACATCTGGTTCTCCCACTTCCTTGATTGCTCCTCTTTTTTCTTTGAGGTCAGATTTTATAGAGCTTTAAAAGCCATAAATGCTTGTGTTTTATTCCCCAACTTTATTCCTAACTTTCTGCTTCAGAAAATCTATCATAAGGCCCTACTACATTAAACTTGGCTTTGTGTTATTTATGTAACAGATGTTTAAATGGATCAAGTATACATTGTGAGAGAAAGCTTACTGAAAATTTTTAGTATATACCACTTTTGATGCATTTATTCTCTCCTTTAAATAATATAAAACTTAAAAAATTTAAAAAATACTTAAGTGGGTTATGAGAGCTTTCACAGTCAACATTTTTAAAAAGCAATACTTTGACTTATCTGCCTTAGGGAACTGTCATCACACACCTTGGACTAATACTTGATTTTTAATTTTACTTGGCTCTATATGTTTTTCCACATTACAAATGAAGATTATCTTTATTATTGTTTTGTTATTAAGTAAAGTCATCTTTCTGATTACTGTGTCATAAACTGCCTCCAATTTTTTCTAAAAGTGAGCTGTTCAAAAGAGTAAGTCTTGTGTTGAGAGGTGTGGGTAAGAAGGCTTAGAAAGTAAATAGTAGAACTGTGAAATCTTTTGGGGGGGGAGTATGCTTATCTTAAAACATTTACATTTTTAAGAAAATTAGTTCTAAATTCTCTCACTCCCCCAGCCATTGAGAAAGAAAAAATGATACTCATTATCCATATGCAAAATATATTTCCCCTTTAGCCATGTTGCCAGGGTGGGAAACTTCATTTGGCACTTAGAGTTTATCAGAAGTGTGAGGAATCTTGAAGCAGATAGGTTATCAATTTTCCTTTATCCTTTTGTGACAGTTATTGTCCTTGAATTTGGAGTCTGGGTTAAAAAGATCCCTTATACAAATATGAGATGGGGGAAACTTGGCCATGGGATAGCAGTTCAGAAAAAAAAAATCGAAAGCTTAGGGTTAGTGGACTGGCCTGCAAGGTCAGTGGGAGTCCACAGTGTCATCTGGTAGCCAAGAATACTGATGTCAGTTTAGGTTTAGGTTGCCTTAAGAGAGACAGAGGGCCCAGGACCACAGCTGGAATTTTGTGTTCAATTCTAGTTGCTATATATTAGGAACAATATTGATAAACCAGAGCATCCTGAGGAGAGGAACCAGAATGTCTTAAGTTTATGGCAAGAGAGAACTTTAGAGAAGACTCTTGGAGCATGATAGAACTGTCTTCAGATATTTCAGGATTGTCATGTGAACTGAAGACATTAAAGTCTTCTGGTGGAGCCCCAGAGAATACAGCTAGGACTGATAGATGGAAATTGGGTAGGCAAATTTAGGCTTGAATTAGGGAAGAAAACCTAGCAGGATGACCAGTCTTAAAAGTTCAGTAGGCTGCCTTTGGAGGTAAGTTGGTGGGTCTCCCCCTCTACAGAGGTTTTCAAACACAGGCAGTTCTTATGATCGCTTGTTATGTTATGGAAGGGATTCAGTCTTGTTTATTCATTTAGGTTTTACTAGAGAGTCGTTGAAATTCACCATTCCAACATGGAAATTCTATTAATCTGTGAGAATGAATGTAAATTTAGATGATGGTAGTAGTAGCAGTAGTAGTAGGAATTGCTGGAATGATGGAAAGTAAACATTTTTATTTCCTTGCAAGTTCTTTATTTCACTGATACATGATATCAGCAAAAAAAAATTGCTTTGCTTTTTGCATGATGTTATTTTTCAGTCCTCCTAGTCTCCTAGAAAGAAAATATAAATATACTTATAGCTGCTAAATGCTGAAAAAAAGTGATTACCTTTTTTTTTTTTGGAAAATCTTTTCCATTTTTGTCTACATGAAAACTGTACACGCTTTAACATTTCTTTACAGATAAGCAGTATTTTCATAACATTACTTAGCAAGATATTTTCTACCTAACTTTGTTGTCACTCTGTTCCCTTTTTTACAGAGCAAGAAATTGAGTTTTTTAGAGGTGACAATGCTATTTGTTTTTAAAGAAGGCAGAGTTAAGTTTCTTCACTATGAGCGTGAGATACCCTTTCTTTTGTAATAAGAGTTAAAAAAATACGTATTGTCAATTGCACAATACTTTATTTGCCCTTGGTACTGTTATTGGCTACATTTGGCCTTCCTGTTTTAATTTCTTTTCACTGTGCACCCAGTATTTAGCACAAGATAAATTTGCATATCATCACTAGAACCCACACTAAACCATTGTCCTGTTTTGCAGAATCTATATACATAATTTGTCCCATTTTGCAATTCATTTATGTCATGTATAGTAAGGGACTCTTACCATCATTACACATCTTGCTGTGTAATGAATCAAATTAAAAAGGAATGTAAAAGCTTATTCCACTAGATAGTATGTATGTTGGCTCTCTGGGTTACTTACTGTTACCTTTATTCAAGAGATGGGTGAATGATCCGAGGGCTTATTTTTGCCTTGGACCTCAATGACTTGCTTAATTCTAAGGATAACCCATGACACTCAACTTTCAAATCTTGCATCTACTGCTTTCCAGCTGTTTGTGTCTATAAAAGATAGCTGTGGAAGTTTATCCTTAGTAAGGCCATTTGATTTCATGAAAATGTAGAAACAAGTTACATTTCAATATTTTAAAAACAAAAACCAGATTTTTATTGATCTTTTTATCAGTTATGTCTTCCCCTACATCTTTCCCTCTTCTTCCTAGAGAGCTAATTCATAACAAAGATCTCTCTTTTTAGAAAAGAAGAGGAAAAAGTTAAGCACAACCAATCACCAAGTTGAAAACACATCTAATGTTAGAGTCAGTGTTTTGTACCAGTGGACTCCAACCTCTGCAAAGGAGGAAGGAGAAAGGTGAAAATGTTTGCTTACATCTCTTCTATGAGGCCTCACTTGGTCTTTATAATTTTGCAACATTGAGTTTCTATTTCTTGTGGCTCCTTATTTGCCTTGTTGTAGTTGTGTATGTTGTTTTCCTGGCCCTCCTTAATTCATTTTAGCCTTTTTGTGTGACTCTATATTCATCACCTTTGTATTTTTCCTTTTAATAGCATAAGAATATTCCATCATATTCATGTAACACAACTTTTTCAATCTTTCCCTACTAGATAGGCATCTACTTGTTTCTAGTACTTTGCTACCCCCCAAAACACTGCTACAAATATTTTGGTGTATATGGAGGCTCATTGGCTCTACCTATAAGTGGGGTCTCTGGATTCAAATGGCATAGGTTTTTTAGTCACTTTGTTAACTTTTGTTAAATAGTTGTATCAAATTGTAGCAGTGCCTATCTTTCTACAACAAACTCCATCTTTTGTCATCTTTGCCAAGTGTGTATGAGTGAAATTTCAGGGTTGTTTAGATTTTCTCTCAGTAATTTGGAATGTTCTTTCCTATGGTTGTGATTTTTGACTACTTTAGGGACTTGGTAGGAAATTGTTTCCCAGTCAGTTGCTTCACTTATTCCAGATATACATTAATTTTATTTTAGCAAAAGCTTTCAATTACATGTAACCAAAATTATATGTTTTTTCTTTTGTAATTGCTTCTATCCCTTTTTTTGCATAAGCATTCATCCCTTACCCATAGCTGCGAGAGATGTAGGTATGGGCTGCTTTTCTTATCGTTTTTTGTTGGCATGATCTTTAATGTTTAGTGTGTCGAGCCATTTTGATCTTTTGTTTTTACATCCTCTTCTTTTCCCGGTGTGCCCCTCCCCCATCCTTTTTAACCAAGAACGAAGAAAAAGGGGAAAAAACAGTTAATCAGCACAGCAGTAAATGCATGGCATTATATGCAGTGTTCCAAATTCATAGCCCCTCCACCTCTGCAAAGATGGGAGAAAGTACAATTTCTTGGTCATTATGACATGACATTTTTTTTTTTTGAGGTTGGAAAAGGCTGTTTTTATTTTTTATTTTTTATAAATTTCTTTATTTATTTTTAGTTTACCACACATGGTTCTACATAGTTTTGAGTTCCAGTTTTTCTCCCCTCCCTCCCCCCTCCCTCCCCAAGACGGCATGGAGTCTCATATAACTGTCATGTATGACTTTGCATTGAATTAATTTATGCACTAGTCAAGTCGTGGAGAAGAATTTTGACCAATGGAATGAATCATGAGAAAGAAGAAACAGAACCAAAAAGAAAAACCCAAAAACAAGAACAAAAGAGAAGCAGAAAAGGCAAGCATTTAGTGTGCCTCAGTCTGTATTCAAACTTCGCGGTTCTTTGTCTGGATGAAGATAGCATTCTCCATCGTGAGTCCCCTGGAGTTGTCCTTGCCCCTTAGGTTGCTGAGAAGAGCGCAGTATGTCAGGGTTGGTCCTCACGGAGTCCATATATATGTGGTTGTGCACAACGTTCTCCTGGCTCTGCTCCGCTCACTCAGCATTATGTCGTGTAGGTTTTTCCAGGTTGTTATGAAGTCTGCATCATCCCCATTTCTTATGGCACAATAGTATTCCATCACCTTCATATACCACAGCTTGTTCAGCCATTCCCCAATTGGTGGGCATCCCTTTGCTTTCCAATTCTTGGCTACCACAAAGAGAGCTGCTATAAATATTCTTGTACATATGGGTCCTTTTCCCGCTTGCGTGATTTCTTTGGGATACAACCCTAGAAGTGGTATTGCTGGGTCAAAGGGTATGAACATTTCTATAGCCCTTTGGGCATAGTTCCGCACCGCCCTCCAAAATGGCTGGATCAGCTCACAACTCCACCAGCAAAGCAACAATGTTCCAATTTCCCCACATCCTTTCCAGCATTTATCATTCTCCTGATTTGTTATTTTAGCCAATCTGACAGGAGAGATGTGGTATCTAAGAGTTGTTTTGATTTGCATTTCTCTAATCAGCAGCGATCCAGAGCATTTTTCCATATGCCTGTAGATAGCTTTAATTTCTTCCTCTGAAAACTGCCTGTTCATATCCTTTGACCATTTCTCAATTGGGGAATGGCTTGTATTCCTATATATTTGGCTCAGCTCCCTGTATATTTTAGAAATGAGGCCTTTATCAGAGATACTAGTTGCAAAGATTTTCTCCCAATTTTCTGCTTCCCTCCTAATTCTTGTTGCATTGGCTTTTTTTGTACAAAAACATTTCAATTTGACATAATCAAAATTATCCATTTTGCATTTTGTAATGCTCTCTATCTCTTGTTGGGTCATGAATTCTTTACTTTTCCACACATCTGATAAGTAAACTATTCCTTGCTTTCCCAAATTACTTAGAGTATCAACTTTTACTCCTAAATCATGAACCCATTTTGACTTTATTTTGGTATATGGTGTAAGATATTGGTCTATGCCCAGTTTTTACCCTACCATTTTCCATTTTTACCATTTACCATTTTTAAAAAATTGTTCTTTACTTTTACATTGTCTTAGGCATGGTATATACCGCTTTCTTGGTTCTCCTCATTTCACTTTCCGTCAGTATACATCTTTTCCCATGTTTGTGTTATCCTTCGTTTTCATCTGTTCGTAATGCACAGTACTATTAGGTCATGTCCACGTCCCTTGACAATTTGCTTAGCCTTTGTCTAACTGATACACATTTACTTGCCTTCCAGTTTTTTCCTTCTACCGCAAGTGTGACTATAAATACTTAGGTGTATATGGGCCCTTTATTTTTATTTTTTACTTCCTTGGGGTGGGGGGTATGAACGCTTGAGTCTCTCTTTAGGCTAATAACATTACTTTCCAAAATGATTGGACCACTTTGAAGTTCTGCCAATTTTTACAATCCTTAAAATGTTACTTTTTAAATTTTTCTTTCGAAGTGGTTTGTTCTTTTGAACAAATTATCCTGTACTTTGAGTTCGTTTGTGGTTTGTGAATCTGTTTGAAAAGTTATAATAGGCTGAGGGGAGGGATGCCCCACTTGTCAGTCCTTCCTGTGGAGTTTGAGGCTGGTGGATGGATGGCTTGCTTGAGCTCTGGAATTCTGAATTGCAGTCATGCTAAGCCAATTTATTGTCTGCCCCTGAGTCTAGAACCAATCTGGTGAGCCCTTGGGAGTGGGGTTGGGGTGGAGTGGGGAGAGGGGCAGACTGCCTTGGGAGGGGTGAACCAGCCCAAGTAGGAAATGGAGAGATTCAAAGCTGCTGTACCAGTGAACAGTGGGGTCAGCCTATCAGTAGCTCCCGTACTTTGTAGCCTTCCAGGGTGAGAAAGAGAACTATTGGAAATTATTTGTTAGGAATACTTGGTTATATATTATAGCTATATGGTCTATCAAGGTATTATTGGTTTTGATGCTGTAGATAACTATAATTATAGTTGGCCTGTTGCCAGAAGATTATATTGCCAAATTGTGGGCATTTATTTATTTATTTATTTTTGGAGGGGGGAAGGCAGGGCAATTGGGGTTAAGTGACTTGCCCAAGGTCACACAGCCAGTAAGTGTCAAGTTCCTGAGGCCTGATATGAACTCAGGTCCTCCTGACTCCAGGGCTAGTGCTCTACTCACTGTGCCACCTAGCTGCCCCCAACCTTGTGATTTCTTAATGGGAGAAGTGAGTATGATGAGTGTATATGTCATAGACTGTGAAGCTGAGTAGTTTAATTGAACTTGGTATAGCTGCAGTTTTTTGGTTTTTTTTTGCTTCTGAAAAAAAGGATCTTCAAAGTCACAAAAGCAAATAACCTGATTATTTTTTCCTTAGAACTAAATTCGGCAAAAATTATAAAAGCAGGAAAACCCAAGACAAAGAAAACCAGCAAGGTATGTCTTTTTTCAAGAAATAAATTGAAATTGAATACATTAAGAGTTTCTGGATCTAGTTACTTTTGTGATTAGCGTAGAATTTTTTTCCACTCATGTCATTTGGGTAAGCTCAGTTGGGATAGAAGTATAAAATGTGTGTTAATGGATTAATGGATTTATGGAGAGAGAGACAGAGATGAAATTTTTCAGCATCCCTTCTATCTGCCTCCTAGTGTGGTTACAGCTGGATTAAATTATTCTAGAGAACTAAAATGTTAACACTCAGTAATTATTTTGAAAGGTGTTTTTTGATCTTTGACAGTTTTTTCCCTGTTATAAATTAACTGCATGTATGATTAAAATTTGCTTGATTTATTTCTCTTATATCTCTACCAGTAGATACAACTTTCTTCAGAGATTTTTCTATATATGTGTTACATGGCAGTATCTTTTATTACATTTCAGAGTTAAATATTTTGTTGCTTTGCAGGCTAGTGATTTCAGTGACATCACAAATTGGCCAACACCAAGTGAATTAGTGAACAATGAAGTAAGTATTCTACGTTTGGAACTTTTTTAGATAAGAAAACGGCTGTATTTCAACTTAGGTATGCCAAAGCAGCATGCATTTCATATAATTTAGGTAATTGTCAGCTTGCAAAGTCTACCATCATAGAATTTAGAGCTAGAAGGTATTGTAGAAACCAAGTGATCTTCATGTCTTCATTTTACTGTCAACATGGGCTCACATGGTATTAATAGCTAGCATTTATATAGCTTTTAATGTGCTTTACAGATGCTTTTTCATTTGTTTCTCATAAAGTTCATATGGATAGTAACCTAGGAAGAGGATCAGAACCTAGGTCATTAATAAAGTTGATTTTTTTTTTTTACAGCATCAGAAGTTTTACATTACTCATCATATTTGCCAACATCACAGTAACTTGATCTGTGTGTACCTGATGCCACAGTTTTAGTAACATGAAGACATACAGTTCCTTTATATTAAAAGGAATCAAAGTATAAGAATGTTTGAATTTTAGTCCAGTTTCTTTCAAACAGTATATGTAGGATTGGGAACAAAGAATAAAAAACAGACTTTCCCTTAAAGAGATTAAATTCTCTGATGGGATGCAGACTCATGCAGACTTAAAGGATCTGTGATTTTTGTTAGCGTTGAGGGACTCTTCCCCCAAACTAAGTCTGCTTGAGACACTAAGAGTAACTTGATGAGGGTTACACGTCTAGTAAATATCAGAGGAATATTTTAACCCCCAAGTCTTTTTGACTCCAAACCCAGCATTGTTGTATGTGTGTGCATATGTATATGTATATGTGTGTGTGTGTGTATATATACACACACACACACATTTAATTTGTGGAAGGTGAGAATACTAACAACTTGGGAAATGAGGAAAGGCTTCCTTCTAGGAGTACCTGAGCTGATGTACTTGGAGGAAGCTAAGATTTTCAAGGGAATGAGGGAAAGAAGGAAATAGAATCTACAAGTAGAGGAAAGTCTATACAGTGGTATGGAGGTGGGAAGTAGAATGTGCTGTTAGAGGAATGGCAATTTAGAGGTCTGTTTGGCTAAAATAGAGTTGTTGGAGAGGAATAATTTGAAATAAATCTGGAAGGGTGGGCTGGGAGTAGGCTATGAAAAGCTTTAGGTAACAAACCAAGGAGTTGGTAGTTAATTTTAGGAGGACTAGTTGCTATAAATGCTCTTTGAAAAACAGATTTTTTTCTTTTGTATTTCTGTCATTTTCCAACATGCTCCTTTTTCTTCCTTGTATTGTATCTGACAGTGACCATACCTGACACTATAGACCTCATTCTCTGTATATAGACCACTACCTTTCTACCACAAAGAGATTGGTATGTTTCACTAGCAGTCCTTTTGACTATTGAAGATGTTTTTTAAAGTTTTAATGATGGCCTGTTGTGTTTACATCAATAATTTCTGGGAGTAAAGACCCTTCACTATTCTAGTGACAAACAGATAAGCAAAAACATCTGATCCAGTGACTGCATTGGACAATTTATCCAACATTCTGTCCTCATAGACCTCTACCTCCCCCACTCCCTCTGAGGAGAGGAGGCTTGTTACGTTATTGCTTTGCAAGGACTATCATGGATGTTTAAACTTACTCAGTTTCCTTCTAGTGGTCTTTTTGTTTTCATTGTTCCACCACTCGAGGTTATTGGTCAAAACTAACAGTTCACTGTTGGTGTTAATTAGTGATTTTAGCAACTTGTGATGATTGTCTTACCCGATGTCCCAGTGTTTTTTGCTAACTTAAAGAGTTTTGTGGTGTATTTGTAATTTCTAAGTATTAGGTGTTTACTGCTTACTAAATGAAACACACTGTTCTTTGCATTAGGCAGAAATCCAAAAAAATTTATGGAGATTCTAGTGGCTTAACCCTAGGTATGGACCCTGGTGGGCTGGCATGCAGCATTGTTGGGGAGGGTTGCTGTCTTAATGAAGCTGTGCTTGACAAAGTAGAAGCTTGTTGACTTGAATCTATAGATTCTATTTACTTTCCTAATTATTTGCCTGAAAATCAGGACAATTCTGTGGTAGGAAAGCTTTCTTTCCTTTTTTTTGGGGGGGGGGGTCGAAACCTGTGATTTCATCAGTGTGGGGAACCCCTGATGTAGAACTCCCTTCACTGATAGCAGATCAGCAATTTATATGTGATTTAGAGTCTGGCGTGAGTTTCCTACATCACTTAGAGGTCACATCACTTGCTCAGGTCACACAAAGCTCTATGCCTTTGGAGGTACGACTTGAACCCAGACTTTCACGATTCTATCCCATACTCTGTCCTCTATGTCATGTAGATAGATTAATCTCCATATAGACTTATCTCCTCAGAAAAACTGACCATCATAAAAAGCTTAGATTTCTCGGTCGTGTAGCAGATGTTTCATGTTAACGGGATCATCGATAACGTAAAATCCTTAGATTTTACAAAAGCTGAAATTACTTCAGGCAGTATCATTGTCATCTGTAGGAACTAGTATGATCTTATCTCTCAATGGTACTTTTTGGTTGGTTTATTGATTTTAATTTTAGCATTAGATATATTCTCAGATGTTTTAATATCATAATGGTCAAAGTGTTATGATAATTCACTCATCACAATTTTATGCAGTGCCAGAATGTCACCAGTCAACCAAATAAGAAGCCACAGAACAGAAAAGAAAAGGAAGAGAAGATTGAAAAGAGAACCAACAGTGAAAGTAAAGAAAACCGTGAAGCAAAGCTCGATGGTCCTGGAGAAAATGTCAGTGAGGACGAGGCCCAGTCAAATAATCAAAGAAAAAGAGGTTGGTCTAGATTATTTTGTTAATTTACTGAAGAAGAGCCTGTGCAATACCTGCTTAGGATTAAAAATACTTAGTATTTTTATTTCCATGACTTTTCACCATAATATCTATCTGTGAAAAGGAAGTTACTAACTAAAGGGAGAATTGAAATAAAATGGAAGGAACCTCCTTCCTTTCTAGTCATAGTCTAGGCAGGGTCGAAGGGACCCTGAGGAAAATCTAGACCTGGGTTCTTAACCTGGAGTCTGTGAACTTATTTTTTAAATATTTTGATAACTATTTCAATAAAATTGGTTTCTTTTGTAATCATGTATTTTATTTTACACATTTAAAAACATGCTAAGAAATGGGCCATAATCTTTCTTTACTAGGCTGCCAAAGGGTTCCATGAGTCAAAAAAAGGTAAGGAATACCTGATCTAGTCTAGCCTGTACCTTAACAAGAATCCCTTCTACAATCTAGCCTTTCTTTGAAAATCTTAGGAGGGGAAAATCTGTTATCTCCTCCATTTCATTTTGGGAGTAGCCATAATTAATTGTCATAAAGTTTTATTACATCAAATGCAAATTTTATGTTCCTCTCTATTCCTCTTTAACCCGTGTTCCTAGGTCTACCTTATAGTGCCTGGCAGAGAGGAAGGCTAATCCCTTTTCCACATTAGGTCCTTTCAAATACTTGATGACAGCTATCACATTGTACCCCAAGTCTTCTTTTCTGCATGCTAATTTTCCCAGTATCTTCAGCTAACTCCCTTACGGTATGATTTTGAGGCACTTTACTGGCGTAGTAGTATTTCTGTGGTTATTTTCTAGCTACCAAAAATGTGATGCCTCTAACTGAATGAAGCACTGCTGATAGGGTCTGACAGGAGAAAGAAAAACCAGGTTAATGCTTGACTCATTCTGCCTCTTCTCGGTGGTGACAAAACTTAGGATTGATTGCAGTGTTGATTCATTTTGAGCTTACCCCCAAATACTGAAATCTCTTCAAATGAACTGCCCTCTAGCCATGCCTCCTCCATCCTGTACTTGTGAAATTGGTTTTTCTTCAGTGTAAAATCTTGTCCCTATTACAGTTCATCTCATTTGATTCGAGCCCAGCATTCCAGTCTCTAGACTTTTTGGATACCTCCCAGTTTTTCTCAGTTGCACACTGGATAAGCTTGCTCTCTAGACTTTCATCCAGGTCATCTGTCAGCAGGGGACAAGCACAGATCCTGGGGTCACACCACTACAGACTATCTCCAAAGTTGTGGAACCATTAAATGACTATCCTTTGGGTCTGTACTTTCAACCTGGTTTGAGCTATTATTGGCCAGCCCATATTCCTCCTTAAATACAAGGAGAGATGTGAAACTTTGTCACATACTTTCCTATAATCTAGTTAAAGTATATTTATGTATCTCCTCTGAATCCGCCTTACTGACCCTGTAAAAAAAGGAAGTGTTCATTAAGTCTGTGATCTGTTCTTAATGAAAGTCCTGTTGGCATTTGATGATCACAACTGTCCTATTTTACAGGGTGCCCCTAAAGTCTGGACACAGGCAAAAATGCATATTTTGAAATATTTGGAATATTGACAGACCCTAGCCCCCTTGACTTCTTTTTCTGGGGCATGCTAAAGGAGAAGGCATACTCCCTGAAAATCACAGATGCAACACACTTGATTAAACACACAGAGTGAATGTGCTAAAATTGACGGCAGTGTGGAGTTAGTGCATCGAGTTCATATGAATCTTGAAAAGCGCATCAATCTTTGCATCACAAATGATGGAAATCATATTGAAGACATTATTGGTTAATATTCCAATTAAATAAAATGTTGTGGAAAATTTCATTCATTTCATTTTTTGAAAATACGCATTTCTGCCTATGTGTCCAGACTTTAGGAACATGTAGATGTTTAAACTTTCAAATATATATTCTGTTATTTTTTTCTAGGAATCAGATTGAGCTTATAGTTTGCAGATTTCATTTTCTTCCTTTTCCGAAAATTAAGACAGTTGGAAAATCAGGGCATTCTGCATGGTCTATCAGTGATCGCTGACAGTGGGTCTGACAATTGGGTTAGTTAGTTTTGTATGGAAAATAAGAATTCATTAGCAAAACTGAAATTGAAAATGGAGTCTAGCATTCGCAGGTAATCTGGAGAAGTTATCTCAGAGCCTATCTAGTCCAATTCCTAAAGGAGCAAGTAATTCTCAACTACATCCTTAGCAAGTGAACCTGTTTTTGAAGACTTCTGGTAAGGGGGAGGTGTCACTATTTCCTAAAGATAACCCTTCCTAGTTTTGGATAACTGTAATTGTTAGCCAATTCTTTAAGTCTAAATTTGACTTAGTAATTTTTGTCTCTTTTTCCCAGTTCTGCCCTTTGGGGCCAAGCAGAATCATTCTGACCCTTCCACATGCTGGTCATTCAAATACCAGGGTAGCTTTTAAGGTGTCTCAACCCCCTTTCCTCCCCACCCCCTGGTCTTCTCTTCTCCAGATTAAATTTGTCTGCCTCTCCAGCTGACCAGGAATGGTCTTCTTGTGGTGGATCATCCAGAATGGAGATACTTTAGACTTGATCTGACCAGGACAGAAAACAAGAATTAGTAAAGGACTGTCACCTCTCTCGCTGGAGACACTAACTTGCTTCCAAAGCAGTCTCAGCTCACATTCAGCTTTTTTGGGGGGCTTCCATGGCACACTGCTAAGGCACAAATTGTGGACTACTTAGTACCCTAGATTTTTTTTTCCTTCAGAAAAAACCATGGCAGGAGTTTTAAAGTTTAAAATCACCAATAATGTAATAGTTGCTATGTGATATCAAAAGGTAATGTCCCAGCATCGTGTGGCACATAGTCTAATAGACATCAAGGGCTCTCTGTGGTATTAAGTAAAATCTGGACATCTTTTTACAGTCTAGGAAATTGTCGTCCGTAGAAGTGCAGGAATTTGTCTGAGATCACAAAGGTCATTATTGGTAGAGTCAGGAGCAGACCCAGAGCCTGGTTCTGTATCCCTATGTCTTGTCTCTGAATGGCGCTCACCTCACTCTTTGAAAGGGGTTAGGTAAACTTGGCTCTTTAAGGGGAACCAATGGAGATGAAAGCCTAAACAAAGAAGAAAAACCTCAGAAACATTTTCTTTTCCTTTTCCTGGAACTCCTTCTACCTGAGGTACAAAAACTGGGATACAGTTTTACTAAAAAACCCCGATACACTGAGGATTGTCATTGATCCAATTAGCGTGTCTAAATAATGGAAAGGGAAGGCATGTAACTACACAAATGAAAGGTTGGGATGAAATTGATGGTAGCTGGTAAAGCTGGGGTGTAGCTCCCAAAGCTTTTTATGTTATACACTCTTTCTAGTTTAAGAAAGTCCTATAAACATTTGTATGGGCTTTTACAATTTTTTGAAAACTTCTTAGAAGAATAAAAATTGAGCATATTCTAGAAAGATGCAGAAGTATAGTTATAGGAATAAAAGGAAAATAAATATAGGAATATAGGATAATTTAGGAAAATAAATGTAGGAATTAAAAGGAAAATAAAAGTCCTCTGCTTCCTCCCATTGCTCCTCATTAAAAAGAAAAAAGTGTTAGTAATGCCTTTATCTAATAGTCATTTCTAGGAAGAAGAATGCAACCACTCCTTCCCCCAAATTGAACCCTTGTGACAAAACAAAAATCTAAAACCCACAAAAACAGCTGACGTTGTAGCAATGTTGTAAAAATATTGTGCCCCATTAGGGTCATCTTCTTTTCCCCCTTTCACCCCCAATCTGTTCTACATGGAGAAAGGAGATTCTGTTCTTGGGGACCTTTTAATCTATCAGTGATCACTGAGGTATCTTCCTCAAATTGTATGGCTAGGAGTTTGGGGTTGGGTAGGTCCTGTTTAAACCTTTCCTTCTGCAAAAAACCAAATCTAGTTTTATGAGTAAACCAGGTTGTGAGTAATTTATTAGTCCTTTAAAGGACACTGAATAATTATCATACATTGCATTACATTTTCCCTCCCATTTAGAATTTTAAGTTAAGTTAATATTAAGTTAAGTATCTGAAACTCCCAGAGATTACAGGTGTTTGGTTCGTCTTTAGTTTTGGCCCGTATCAAATAATAAACAGCATCTCCCAAGAACCTTCCTATCATTTAAGATATTACAGTTGTTTTTCCTATGTCAAAATTGTTCCATTGTAGGACTGGAAAAGATCTTGGAAAATATTTAGTCTAAAGTCCTTTTTTAAAAAAATCATTAGGAAATTGAGAAATCTTCAGTAACTGTATCAGAGACATGTTAATGGTAGTGCTGAAACTAGAAATCAATGACTCCCTTTCTAATGCTATTTATATTATGCCACTCTTTATCCTTGATAAATGTCCTGTAAAGTAGGCACACAGGCAATATTCAATCTGATTATTTATGGGATCTCACTTTACTGTAAAATATTTCTCTTTAGTACTTAGAAGCTATAGTGCTACTAAAATGTAAAATTTGTCTCTAAAACAAATAATGCCAGCTATAATGTGGTTATTGAACACTTTGATTAATCAGGGTTTTTGAAAGGTTTTTTGGAGATGATTTGGGGCTTCAAGCTGTCTAGGAAAGTTGTAACAGATACGTTATTATTTTTTATAAGATCCTTACAGTGACATGCATTTGTTTAAAAATAAAGAACTTTGTAGCATCTAGTTCTACTTGACAGTATCCCAAGGAGTTGTATTCTGAGGATGTGCAGAATCTAGGCCTTCTGACTACTTTTATTTTCTTTGTTCCCATCCCCCATGGTAGCCTTAAAGGAGGAAAAAATGATGGGAAATACATACATACATACATATATAAATGCACGTAAATTGTGGAAGGAAGGGTAGCCATCTGTAGTTACTACTGATGGGTACTTATTTGAAATTTGCCTAATCAGCCTGAGAGTTTTTTTTAAAAAATTAAATGCTAAGTGGCAGGAACCACTTCCTTCTTAGATTCCTTTAGGGGCCACTCTCTATTTGGGGCCATGCTATAGAAATAGATGTGAGTGACTGAAGATTTTGCAATAAATTCATTGTTGTCATCGAATGAATAATGATTAATGCCCTGTGAAAAATGTGATCACCTGAATTTGGGCTGCAAGTCAGGAACTTGGAGGATAGGACCAAGTTAAGAGCTTCAGTTCAATTAGTATCAGCAGCCAGTTTGGAAGGTAAAGGATGGAGCTGATGTGTTCTTGGTGGCTTGCTCCACCCTACAGGAAACCTGCCATATTCTGTATCCAGTATGAGGACTTCTTTGTCAATTTCAGGTAAATCCATTATGGCTTTGTTATAAAAGTATAATAAAACTACATATTCTGAGGCAACCTTCCTGATGTAGAAAGAAATTGAAAAGCCTCCAAGCATCTCATTTCAGAGCTCTGCTCCTTTCTCTGTAGGGGAAGTCTGGAAGGATCACCATCAGTCTTTCCCCTGACTTCTTAAGACTGCAGCAGGATAGAAGTAATGGGAACCTTCAGGAGGCAGGAATATTGAAAAGGAGAAATGACAGTTAACATCCTGAATGGCAAGGAAAGGAAAATAACTGAAGACTTCAGGATTCCTCTGGGGATGTACTTTAAAGCATCCTGGACAGTAATGACTAACACAGAGAAGAGGAGCAGGTGGGCAAGGGCAAGGGCCCATCACTGCCACCTCCTTTCTTCATCCTTGTCTCCCAGTGTGTGAAGGGTGAAGATTTAATGAGGCATCATCAAACTCAGGGAACCTGCATCCTCAGAGTCACATGTGGCCCTCTAGGTCCTCAAGTGCAGCCCTTAATAAGACGATTTGTTCTGTACAACTTGGACTCAGTCAGGGGGCCTCACCTCCGGACCTAGGGGGCCATATGTGGCTTCCAGTATGCAGGTTCCCCACCCCGATCAAACTGAATCGAACTTGCTCATGCTGGGGGGACTGGATGGCAATGGAGTAATTTGGTTTGGTTCCAAATAGGTCTTCCGTTTCCCATCAGCATTGGTAACCTTCGATAATACTAGAGTCCAGCCATGTCTAGGTTATTTGGTAGAATTGAAAAGAAGGCATATTTTGTTGTGGTTTCTTATTGCATGTCCCTTCCTGGACCCTTTTCCTACCTAATGCTTTTTTTTTTCTTTACGGTTCCGATACTACTCAGCGTCTTCCTGGGGCCTTGAGGCTATTTCAGATTCCTTAGCACTGGCTAAGTGCTGATCTGAGATGTCTCTTCTCTTCCAAAATGTACCATTTGAAATTCATCTGCACTCTGTTAGCTTTGATTTGATTAAACTGATTGGCATTGAGGTTCCTAACAACTATCTAGAAAGAGGGCAGTTTGCTTTATTTTTAGGAAGAGCTTGTTAGATCTGCTGAGTTGTGTAGTTATTCTTTGCTGCCTTCACTTCTGCTCCACACCTGCTTTGTCAAGGAGTAGAAGGTGAGGACATAGTGGTGCGTCTCACATTTTTAATTCAACTTTTCCCACCCTCACTCTGCCTATTGCTTTAGTGGAAGTGTGGCATGGCACAGAAAGACACCGATTTTGAACCCTTATCTCAGTTCAGTAGCGTACCACAAGATAGTTGTTGATCATCCAGAAGAAGTTAAATGATGCTGAAGTTTCTGTTCAAGAAAGTAGGGAATGGTTTATATGCATGTTGATTCAGTCCACCAGCGCACACTGAGAATACAAAGAGGGGCAAAGGTAGGCCTGCTCTCCAGGAACTCCCAGTCTGGTAGGCACTGGGACTACTTGGAAACTACTGTGAACAGACAAGATAGAGATTTATCTATGGATAAAAATTTAGATACAGAGTAAATTGGAGATCACCAACAAAGGGAAGAGCCTACACACACAAACAGACGCATATATGCAATATAGACAGTGAGAATGAGGAAGATCCGTCTGATCTAATCGTGCATTCATGTGTGTGAATATACTTTTTATACACAAAGCACATGCAGTTTTTGTCACCATGCCTACTGATGAGACTTTTTTATCTTTTGAATATATCATAGTAGTCTTTCTCTACTTGTTACTTGTCATGACAATATGCTCCATTTCATTTCTTTTTTTTTCCTTTTTTTATTTAATATTTTTAGTTTTCAGCATTAGTTTTCACAAGAGTTTGAATTACAAATTTTCTCCCTATTTCTAACCTCACCCCCCACTCCAAGATGGCATATATTCTGATTGCCCCATTCCCTAGTCAGCCCTCCCTTCTGTCACCCCACTCCCCCCCATCCCCTTTTCTATCACTTTCTTATAGGGCAAGATAGATTTTTATGCCCCATTGCCTGTATATCTTATTTCCCAGGTGCATGCAAAAACTTCTTTTGAACATCCGTTTTTAAAACTTTGAGTTCCTAATTCTCTCCCCTCTTCCTTCCCCATCCACCCTGCCTAAGAAGGCAAGCTATTCAACATAGGCCACTCGTGTTGTGAAGGACTATATTTTGATTTTGCTCCTTCCCATCCTATCCCCCTTTATTCCATTTTATCCCTTGACCCTGTCCCTTTTTAAAAGTGTTTGCTTTTGATTGCCTCCTCCCCCTATCTGCCCTCCCTTCTATCGTACCCCTTTTTTTATCTCCTTCCTCCTTCTTTCCTGGGGGTAAGATACCCAGTTGAGTGTGTATGTTATTCCCTCCTCAAGTCAAATCCGATGAGAGCAAGATTCACTCATTCCCTCTCACCTGCCCCCTCTTCCCTCCGAACAGAACTGCTTTTTCTTGCCACTTTTATGTGAGATAATTTACCCCATTCTATCTCTCCCTTTCTCCTCCCCCTCAATATATTCCCCATTTCGTTTCTATCCCACAATTCTGCCATTTCCCAAACATGGGGCATTAACAGTTTTTCAGTTTTTGTATAATAGTTTTAGAAATATTCCTATCAAATTGTTAAGATGATAAATCTTTTAATGCATTTATATGAGACAGCTCATTCTCCAATAATTCCCAGGTACATATGAGGTATTAGTGTTACATTATGATAAGGTGGCATAAAACCAGACAAAGCATTTTGGATTTCTAAGGATGTTTCTTAACTGCATTTAGGATTATCAAGTATGGTGACACTGAAGATGGCAGACCGCTTCAGTACCTTGGGGTATCATTGTTTCTGATCTCTCATAACAGTTATGTCTTTAGATGCTATTTTTCTCAGGTCCACTCAGTACAAAAGGTTGGAGTAATTTTATGGATCCAAAAGAAAAAGGTTCTATGTGTGCTAACACTGATTGCCACCCTCCTTTCCAAACACCTACCCTTGTTGTAAAGATGCAAAATGTTTATTTGTATTATTAATAGAGGCACCTGAAGTAAATTGGGTGCTTCATAAATGCAGAGAAAAAATAATTAGGTATCCCATAACTGTCCCCTTAAGAATACATAAGCATAGTTACCTTTTATTTTGTGTTTATCCTTTTTCATATTTAATTTCATTTGTAAATAGATTTTTTGGAAATTGCTTGTTTAGTTTTTACTTGTTTTATTTTTTTAAATTGTTCAAATTCAATACTGATTTTAGGTGATAAGTTTATTGACTCCAGTTTCCAAAAGTTAAGATATTTGCTTTTTAAAATACTAGCCATATTAGAAAAACTGTAGTAATTATTATTCAAAAAGATTCTATTTTGTATTCTTTAAGCTAATAAGCACAAGTGGGTACCACTTCATTTAGATGATGTAAGACCCGATAGCCAAGAAAGACCTGGATCACGGAACAGCTCAAGATCCCAACCAGAAGCAAACAAGTCAGCGCATAACAACCGACGAAATGATTCACGAAGTAAGTAACTTTCTCGTGGTTAAAACAGGCTAAAGATAGACTCTCAATGCCAGACTCACTGGGCATAGGTAAGGTTTTTGTTAATGTTATGCTTCAAATAGGGTGACATAATAGCTGGTGACTCAGCATCCCTCAATGGATGGAGAGGGAAGAAGATCTGGGTTGGCTTCCTTGGAAATACTGGCCATGGACTAGCTGGGGAAGGGAGACTCTCAGGCTTCTGACCTTTCCATGTTCTAGACAGCTCGCTCTAAGGTGTGGCCTGGCCCTGAGAGATGAGGTTTCTTCACTTCACTTCATTTGGAATTGCCTGTGCCAGAGAAATCACGGCTCTAGTCCACGTAGTTGAACTTCAGTATGTAAACCTTAAAGTTTGCAAAAAGATTTACGTAGATGATGGCATGTAAGCCTCACAGTGTGGCTGTTGTGCTGTGGCTAGGATAAGTCTCTCATGGATGAGGAAACAAGGCCCACAGTGAGTTGTTATCGGAGGCAGGATTGGGTCCCTTATCAGACTCTTGCCACTGTTTAGTGTTCAGTAAGCCTTAGCAATGAAAGAATGATTTCAAGAACTCTCAGCGGTCAAAGATGACAGGAATCAGCATTAACTATCTTACTGTTAGGAAATCTGATGAACTGTGTGGTATAATGTCAGATTTTGGAAATGAATGCATTCTACCCTTTAACTTATGTGACCCAAAAACAGCTCTCACCTCAGCTTGGTGGTTTTAGATGGCTCTTGGTAATTCAGAAATGTGGAGATTTGGTAGAAGGTATCTCTAGTGTGGCTTCTACTGTAAAACAGCTTCTAGTAAATGTGAGAGAAGAGGCGAGGTGTAGGAGGCTTTGGGTTGGAGGCAGATGTAAGGGAGAAATTTGCCTGAGAAAACACTACAGACAATTTGTAGTTTAGGGTTCACAAAAATAAACTGATGGAAAACTTAAATAACTTTTAAAATGTTTTTTGCCTTTCCATTGCAATTATTTCTGGAAAATGTAACAAAGAGAAGTAGCTGAGTGAGGTATGACAGCCATTCTATGAGACAGCACTAGGTTTTGGGCTCAAAGAATCAGGAGGTGTGCTTTATCTGTTCTTTGGATTTTCATTTACTTCCCTTTAGTGATCTTTGCATTTCTATTTAAATTTTTTTTTATTTTTTATTTTATTTTTTTTATTTTTTAAAATTTATTTTTAATTTTTAACATTCACTTTTATAAGATTTTGAGTTCCTAACTTTTGTCCCTCCCTCCATTCCTTCCTTCCCCAAGACGGTATGCAATTGAATATAGGCTATGCTTGTACAATCATATTAAACATATTTCTGCATTAGTCAAGAAGAATCAGAACCAAAGGGAAAAACCACAAGAAAGAGGAAGAAGAGAGAAAATAGTATGCTTTGATCTCTGTTCAGACTCCATAGCTCCTCCTCTGGATGTGGATAATAGCATTTTCTGTCATGAGTCCCTTGGAATTGTCTAGGTCACTGTGTTGCTGAAAAGAGCTCAGTGTTGTTGCTGCTGTGTGCAATGTTTTGTTTCTGCTCACTTCAGTCAGTGTCACATTTATATCGTTGTAGCTGTTTGTGTTCTTGAGCTTGGCTTGTTTTCATTCTAAGTCATTTCATACAAATCTTGCCAAGTTGCTCATTTTTTATTGCAAAGTAATTGATTCCTATACCGTAGGTTTTTCAGCTCTTCCTCAATTCATAGGCACCTGCTGTGTTTTTGTCTTTTATTTGGGGTACATGCGTAATAGTGAGGTACCACTGGCAGTGGGTTTCTTGCATAATTTCAGATTGTCTTTGTCTCCCAGTAGGGGTCTGATTGTGGTGCAGTGGAAGGGTAACAGTACCAAATTAGAGGTTATCTAGATTTTAATCCCTTTGGATTATGTTTAGTTCTGTTCAAATCTATCAAGAATTGCATTTTATGTTGAAAAATGAGTTTAAAAAAATGTTTAAGTTTTTGGTTTATGTTTCCACTCATAGCCCCTTTGTTACCAAAAAAAAGCAACCCCAAGCAACTAACACAATCGATCAACACAATGACCACATTTGATTTATTTTATTTTATTTTTTTGGAAAGGTTGGAGACGAGATAGAGAGAAGAGAGATGATCAGGATGAAGTTTCCAGTGTGAGAAGTGAAGGTGGTAACATTCGAGGTTGCTTTAGAGGTCGGGGAAGAGGACGTGGTCGGGGAAGAGGACGAGGCAGAGGAAACCCTCGAAGTATGACGGAAGTGTTTTTTGTTTTCTTTAGTGTGGATGAAAATTATTATTGCCTTTCATTACGCTGTTTGTTTCCCCCTGCTGTCTCTGTCCAAAATATTTAAATATTGGTGTGTTTTACTGGTTGTTGGAGTGTCATCATAGTGTAAAAGCAGGCATTTTTGTGTTACTTTATGAGTATTTAGCCATGGACTTTTGAGTAACCTTTTCCCTCCATGTTTTTTGAAGTGAACTTTGAATATTCATATGGTTATCGAGAACAACATGGTGAAAGAACTGATCAGCCATTTCAACCAGAACTTAACACTAGCATGATGTATTACTACGATGATGGTACAGGAGTTCAGATGTATTCTGTGGATGAAACATTGCTCAAGGAATACATCAAGCGGCAAATGTAAGTAGATGAACTCATAAACGTCTATGATTTAAATGTTAGCATGTTTTTTGTTTTTCAAAAAGTAGGTTGGTAAAGTTGGGAAACACAGGAACTCTGTTCATATTTTATTTGTTGAGATTTTCATTGTAATGAAATAGACCGCAGCTGACTCAACCTTCTTTGTAAAATGGATGGCCTTTTTTTCTCCCAATATTTTAATATTTTTCCATCTGGTGAAATAGACATATGCAAGTCAGAATGCCATGGGAGGATGTTCTACTTAGATTACTAAGAAGAGTTGATGGAAACATCAAAGGAACCTACTTGTGATTAAATTGAGAGTGCAAGTTGTGTTTGCAACTTAGTCAAAACTAGTGTTAGCTCCTCCTCTGTAGATGGGTGCTTGAATGAAAAGTAAAAGGATTTGTTTGTGATGATCTTATGCATCTGTCTGTTGAGTAAATTCTGAATCTGTTTGACCTTGTGTACTTGTTTTCTGCTTTATTTTGGCCTCTGGAGGATAGCTGTCAGGCTCCTGTTGCCAGCAGTGTTTGGGTTGGCTTTGAGGCATTGTCGCTAGAGGGAGTTCAGTAGCTCCTTTCCTTGTTATGTTTCAACTTAGAGGCTTTCTACTCTGCTCTTTTGTCCCTTGAAAGAAAAAAGGTCCTTCTAGACATTAGTAGTTGTACAGTGTTTTGCTGCTTTATTTTAGTGAAGAGAGAGATGGGGGATGTTCACGAAAGATGTGTGTTTAATTTTTAGAAATGTGAAATACTTGTTTTCATGTAAAAAGTAGTTAGGAAAGCTGTTTTTGAAGGGGTTAGTAAAAAGAATCCTTGAATATTCATCTTACTATTTAAAAAGCAAATGAACTCTGCCTGTCATTGGCAAATGTTTCTTTCTTCATCAGCAGCAGCTGGACACTCTCCTGGGATGCCATCATGGTGGATTTAATTTCCTTGATAATACATGAAGCAACTTGTTCATTTTGTTCTTGCTTCTTTGTTACAGTGGTCACACAGCAATAATGGAAGAAAAAGGCCTTTTTTTGGGCAGAAAGTGTCTGGCATATGGCTGTCGACCTCAGACCACTTATTCTGTTTTGGTTTTTTGTAACTCTTGCTGCCAGGCCCCTTCTGAGGCCTTACAGCAGACATGTAGCTCCCTGTCAGGATAATCGGCCTCCACCGTCCTTAGACAAGTGAGGGTGGAGCAGAGCCACTCCAGGG
The DNA here is from genome assembly GCF_011100635.1 of Trichosurus vulpecula. Lineage (NCBI taxonomy): Eukaryota > Metazoa > Chordata > Mammalia > Diprotodontia > Phalangeridae > Trichosurus > Trichosurus vulpecula. The sequence goes on along the minus strand of NC_050578.1, from coordinate 132,835,244 downwards.
TTGGCAAAATTTGTGGTCATGCAGTGTAGAATCCAGAGTTTCTAAGGTAGGACATGATGATGGTCCCCTGTGACACTCAGCACAACGTCAGACAGAGTGTTGCTCATGAGGATCTCTTGAACTTGCTTGTATTTGGAGGAGGAATATCATAAAACCAAGTAAGGGAAAAATCCAGAAATAGTGCAGAATAGCGAGGGAGGAAAAAAGTGCCTTTCAATTAAACTTACTATATCCTTGATCATTTCTAGCCATGACTGGTGCCTTCAAAATGATCAGAGCTTTATAGCAGTGACAGTGGCTGTACCAGCGTCACCCGAGAACTATTGGCATCATTTCGTGATAGCAGCACTTTTAAGGGAGGATGGAGATTTTCAATGGAGAAATCTGAAGCATGAATTGCATTCTTCTAGATGAGAAATCCTAAAGATCATGATCATTTGATTCATTGAAAATTCAAAATGTTATTTTCCCTTCAGTTCACTAATTCTTAAAAATAAGAATTAAGTGAATTTTTTTTTTACCTTTTGAATTCTGTTAAAACATTATTTTTGAGATGTTAATGGTATTTCACTGTAATTTTAACTTTCAGAATACATAATGTAGTGCTTTTTACTTTTAACTTTTGTTTTTGGTAGGTGAGTTGGGAGATAACAGAATATAAACTTCCACCAAGTTGTTTTATTGGTTAAAACTTGCAAAACTGCTTTTCATTAAAAACTTTAAACATTAAACATTAAAAACAGTAAACTGTGCCTCCTAAACCGCTGTTCTCAGGAACAGGAATCATTGTTTCTTTTTTTCTGTGTATGTAGAATAACTTTTCAAGAAATACCTTTTGAAACAAAGTGTTTTCAAATACATGTGTATATTTTGTATGTATATATAAATATATGTGAAAACTTCAGGCTATGTGCTTTGCCTGTAGCATGTAAGTCTTGGAAAATCATAATTTGTGGAATTCCACCTTATTGATTGTTTCTCCCATTGGGGAAACATGCTGTAGAAGCTGATTATTAATTCCAAGTCTTTGAAGGATAGTCCTTGCTTTCTTGGTGTTCTTAAGTATCTTCTTGGCTTTTTTTGTTTTCTCTCTCCTGTGCTTCCCTAATAATACATCTCTTTGAGAAATTTTAATCTTGCTTTTGAGAATTTCCTTTCATATGAGGCTTTTGCTGTCTTGAAAGATTTCATTCTCAAATGCTATTGCAAATTTGTCTTAATGTCTTGGCATTTGCTATTTATTATTTTGGATATGACTGAGTCTTCATCAAGCATTTGTTATTTGGTGAAAGTCCTCCCAGTTCAGAGATATTTCCAGAAGGTCTAAAACCTTAAAGCCATGCCTGGTTTCTTCACACTTAGATGGTTCCTTGAAGACCTTTGTTCTTAGCTGTCCCACTCAGTTCTTCAGGCTTCTGCCCTTCTCTGTACGGAGGACAGAGAGCGTTAGTCAGCAAATAATTTTTACTGTCTCATTCAGACCTATATAGTAGTTTTCCCTTTTGCTATTTAGATAAAAAAGCAGCCTGAGTCGTGCACCTTGCTCTTAGGCGGTGGAACAATAAAGCTCAATCTGTGCTTTGATGACCTAAGGAGGGTACTTCCTATTTTTATTTTGAAATCACTCGGAAACGCTACCTGCTGACTCATAAATATAGTCTATATTCTCTACCAAGTGTACTTGGGGAAATGCCTAAAAAGGAAAAATACTTTTGCAGCTTCTCTTAGTACTTGAGATAACCGTGCAGATTTAGCTCTAGTAATACGTAATATTTAATTAAATACTAATTTAATTTAATTTGAATACTTCCTTTGAAATGGCTCAAATCAAACGAGAGATTGGCTTGAAGTAGACGAGCCTTGGCAGATCTACCTATTTCCTTCTAACTGAATGACGGGCAGAATGAAAGAGCAATCATGTTCATTGCAAAAGACCGTTGTTACATTGTCAGATTTAGGGGAGGCATGGTGATTTTTGTGAGATTTCATAGCCAGACTGGGTAACTTTTGTGCCAGCCGTCTTCTCCTAATGTTGTTAACGATAATTTTTGTTGCTAAGCACAGCTAAGACTTGTTTTGTGGCAGATGAGACGCGGGAAAGAACAAACACTCATTGCTTTTTTGTAATAAAAGAATTAAACTCATGTTTCCCTCTTTATTTCTTTCTTCAGTGAATATTACTTCAGTATAGAAAATTTGGAACGGGACTTCTTTCTTAGGAGGAAGATGGATGAACAAGGTTTCTTGCCTATTTCTCTGATTGCCAGTTTCCACCGTGTTCAGGCCTTGACTACAAACGTTAATCTCATTTTAGAGGTAATCAAATTGTATTTAAAAACCTTTTCCTGGACTTACTCATTTTGTATCTCATTTCTGTTTTTTTTTGTGGGAGAAGCTTGTATCCTTTTTACATGATCAAATGGCAGTACTTTGAAATCCTTGATAGACTGCTGCAGAATTCCCAGTACAGGCCCTCCCCATGTTCAGCCTCATATTTAAATTGGACTTTCTGAGCTGTCTCAGGCTACGAGAACTTTAGTTTTTTTCAAGTTACTCCTATGCTACAGATGAAGCCTCAAAAGATGTACAGTAGCTTGGAAGACGGCCCCCTGGGTTTCCTTATTTCACTCATTTCATTCCTTGAGCCTCTTGCCTTTGGTAGCAAGATTTCCGATAGCTCTCAGAGTCTGGCAAGCTGAAGATCTCACCATGGAACGAATTTTTCCCTCATAGGCACTTCCTGTGGCAACCCATATAATATAGCATGTGACATTGACCGAGGGGCATATCTGCTTACAATAAGAACAAGAAGGGAAGAACACAGTAAATTAGTATTGAAGAGGAGGAACATGTATGTAGTAAGAAATTAACAAAGGTGGACAGGTAACAAATTTAAGTGGAGGGGAGGGCAGGTAGAGAACTGGAATTTGGGAGCTGTACTTGAGAAAGATAGTGGGTACTAGATCAGAAGAGAGCATAACATTTTAATTCTTACCAAGTTTATTTTTATATATTTTTGGAATAAAAAATTTGTAAGTTCTATTTTAAAAATAGAATTATATTTAGATGTAACCTTGGAGTCCAGTGATGGAATAAACATGTTGTGCATTTTTCCTATAAAATGTATTTTTATTTAAATATTCAATTAATACTAAATATTTAAAATGTATTTTTGAGAAAGGGAAATAACCTAAAGCCTTAATGTAACATTAAACTTTGCATAATGAGGTTATATGTCAGGCATGCTGCCATCACCCTCCTTGCTCAATCTTCGGTGGCTACTCAGTTAGCATCAAGATTCTGGAAGTCCTTGTGACCTTTTTAAAAAACAATTAACATTTTTATTATAAATTTTTTTATTATAAATTTTAACTAACAACTTTAAATATTTTTAATGTATGAAAAAGGGATTGCATATGAAATAGTGAACTTGGCATTATCTGTCTTTTAAAGTGTAAATTTAACATGATAGTTGGAATAAATAAAAATTGCGTCCCCTTCTCAACTTATGTTTCGTTTTTGTATATATTTACATTCTTTATTGATGGAGAGGATATTCTGAGACTTTATTATTATCATTGTACTCTTTAGGTCTAATTCAGTTTGTAGCAAGAATTCTAAGGATCTTATTACCAGTAGGGTTTAATCTTCAGATATATAGAACCAGTGATGGAATATGTTTACCTGTGGACACTTCATCAACCCTTTTCTCCCTTCTCTGCCCTCCCCCTCCTGAATTGATTCAAATTTTAATTTTTTTTTGAGGAGGGAGTAGTCATATTTCATCACTTAATATTGAAGTATTTTGTTCCAAGAGTGTTTATTTAGCAAGCAACAAAACTTTGCCTGTTGAGCATTTACTGTGTTCAAGGTGCCTATACTAGGCTCTCTATAGGGGAATACTAAATGCTAATTACTTCTTGTTCTCATCTTATAATTTGGGCAATACAGAAGCAGTTATGTGCAGTGCATGGAGTGCTGGAGGGCAGCTAGGTGGCACAGTGGATAGGGGGCTGGGCCTGGAGGCAGGAAAACTAGCTGTGGGGCCCCGGGTAAGTCACTTAGCCTTGTTTGCCTCTGTTTCCTCATCTGTGAAATGAGCTGGAGAAGGAAATGGCAAAGCAGTCCATTATCTCTGCCAAGAAAACCTCCCAAATGGAGTCACAAAGGGTTGGACACCACCGAAAATGACTTGGCGACAGTGGAAGGTGCTAGGCTTCCCCCTTCTCCACCCAAGTTAGGGTGGGTAGATTCATGCTACTAGTGAGGAGGCTGTAGCACGTTACCAACTTGGAGCTGTGCAGAAGTGCTCAGATGTTATTTATGAAATGGATGGCAAGGAAAGAAGGGGAGTCAGTCACGGAATGAGAACGAGGTAGAACTAATGGGAAGGTCGTGGGTCATGGGTCATGGGTCACAGGGGAGGCCTGAAGAGGGGAGGGTATGGATGGGGGTTGCAGTCAGCATCACTAGAGGGAAGAGACATTGTTGCGGACTCACTATCACTTGAAGTTTTGGAGAGGTGTATAGATTGGGAAAGGAGAGAGCAGGGGTATTCTGGGTGAATAAAGTCAGAGAGGGACATACAGTTTTTAATATTTGCCGGAAGTTGTTTTTCCTTTGCATCTTCTTCTAATGAGAACTAGAAGATTGATGAAGAAGATTAGATTTGGAAGTCTAATTCCAGCTTTATTAGTCACTTGTTCTAAGGCCATCCATGATCATTTAGTTTCTAGGTTCCTCTTAATTTTTCTTTTGCAAAACAGAAATAGATGATGGCATTTATGTGCCTCAGAGAAAATAAGCATATTTAATAAGTTATGATCTTTGGCTTTTGGGACTGTAGGTTGTTGTGGGGGGATGTTGACATAATATACATAAAAGCTTCCTTAACCTTGGTGGTTCTGAATGTACTCTGTTTTAAGAGAATTTGTATTTCAAAGTCCTGCCTCAGTAAAAGATAAATTATTGATTTGTCACGTGGTCACTAACTATACAAGATATCCTCTAGCTGATTGAGGGCAGGGGCCACAGCTTAGTGAATCTTGCCATCTTTGTCCTGGAGTGCCTTGTGCCGTGTTCTGTGCTCATGGGCCTGTTTTACATGGCTAGAAAATTAGAAGCACTGGGTTGGGGGGGGTATGAGGAGGGAGGGACGGGCTCATTTCCAGGTCTGGTGATGTCAGGACCGACAATTAAGTTTTAAATGCCTTTGTCAGGGAGGAAATAGAACTAAATTTGTAAAAACTCCATTTAGTAATTCATTCAATTCAACACATGTTTACTAAGTACCAGTGTGCAGGTTGCTGTGTCACGTGATAGGAATACCAAAGCAAAATACTCATTTCCATCAAGGAGTTTTCATAATTGTGGAGAAGGGTGAGGATGGGTGGATGCAGGGGGAGAGTGGCTTATGACATGTACACACATAAATTTATTAAAAGACCCAGGAGCAAAAGGAACAAAGGCAAAACCCAGACCAAAACTCTGAGAAACGTTTGCAAGAACAGTATTAGTTAGGACCTAGAAGGTGACATGGAAGATCAGGTAGCTGAGCTGAGCCGCGAAGGTAAAGATAGGTTTTGAGGGGCAGAGATAATGACGGTGTCTCTTCTAGGCTTGGGTGAAAATATGTTCAGCCTTGGGTGATGGCTTGTCAACTTAGTCATTTGGGTGTTGTGAAGTAGAGAAAAACACAAAGTCCAAATTTTTTGTGGTAGCTCCATCCTTACATCATGGGCCTGTAGCTGAGAAGTGAAAGAGTTAGAGGGCTGCTGTGCCCTCAGAAGCAGGTATCACAACATCTGTCCATCAAAGCTCATTTATTTCTCATGTGGGCAAGGGCCCCCTCGGAGGCATCGTACAAAATGTGTTAGGGCATGTTTTATTTTTTGGGATACTATCAAAATTGCAGATGTCCTGTTACACTGCTTCACTGTGCCATGGAAGTAAATGCTGGTTTTCAAAGTGTGTGCCAGGTGAAGGTGAGCGTTGGCTCTGGCTGATCCTGTGAAGCCAAAAGGGCCTCAAGGCCTGAGTGGAAAAGTAAGAGACCATACCGTGGGTGATGGAATAATGATGACCAATTGATAGTTTTGTGATGTTAAAGTGACAATATACAATTTATTTTTTATCTAGGCTTTGAAAGACAGTACAGAAGTGGAAATAGTGGACCAGAAGATGAGGAAAAAGGTGGAACCAGAAAAATGGCCAATTCCTGGCCCTCCTCCACGTAATGTGCCACAAACTGACTTCTCTCAACTCATCGACTGCCCAGAGTTCATACCAGGCAAAGCCTTTGGCTCACATACTGGTAACGGCTTTTCTTTTTCCAGAACAGACAGTTTAGCAGTAGGAAAGGCTATGTGGCCCAATCTTCCTGTCCCTTTTTTAGTTTCTTTTTTTGGATTCAATAGAAAGAATAAAGTTCACACTATGACTTTCGATGCCCTGAATTTTATTCATGTAATTCCTGTAGAGAGCTACAAACTACCAAAAGCAGGGATCTGAGAGTTAAAGTTGAAACTGTATTCTTTACTCACCTCTCATTCTTTTAGATTGTTTTCATACTTTTGGTAGGCATGAAGTTTCTGCCTAACTGCTTTTGATTTTGATGATTATTTAATCATATTTTTGTAAATGAATAAGGAAAACAACTAGAGGATTTTCAGATACAATATTCCACCTTTTTTCCCCCCAAGTAAATTTAATATTGGAATATTCCAGGTGTTTATCCTTGGAAAGTATTCTTTTATCCACCATACAGGTATAGTAGAGCACACGCAATTACAATGCAAGCTTCCCTTAATTTCCCTGCCAATGTGCTTCAACCTTGACTTGAAGGGACACAGACCTTGTCTACACTCTGGTTAAAGCAGAATTAGGGCCTATCTATAAGGTTATTCTCACTTTGTGGATTAAAAACTGGTTGTGACTTCCACTTCACAAACTGCTTTGTGTTAGATGGTTTCCTGGAGCATCCTTAAGGCATGCCGCCTCGGGAAAAATGTGTACTAGAACTTTTTTCAGTCAGTGGGATGATCTTCTGATGTACTTGGATGTCATGTGAACGGAATATGCAGTGGAATGGGTGACTCATTGAAAAGTCAATCTTATCACTTTTGGAGCTATGTGGTCCAGCAGATCTGAAACTGAGACTGTCCTCATCTGCACAAGAAAGCCTGCTTTCTGACTCATATTGCAGGAGCGTGGTTCGACACTACAATGGAGAGTCTGCCTGTGAGATGATGTTAAGGTGGACTAGAGGACTGCTGTTGTCTTAGAGACTCTGCCCATCAACATGGGAGTGGGCTGCATGGGCTCCTCTTTCCAGCTATCATTCTGGAAACCTAGTGTGCGTGCGTGCGTGCGTGTGTGTGTGTGTGTGCTGCCAGGCTTGTGTGCATCAGCAGTGTTACAGAAATAGGTTTGAATGTGAAGGCATTTTCCAAACTGTGAGGCTGTTTGATCATTGGTCTGCCCTTCATCACCTGCTCACTACGGACAGAAGTTATGTATGTAATTAAATGTAGAGGACTCTCGCATCTGTTCGTGAGTGTTGATTCTCTAAAGAATTTCTGAATGTCTTATAATTTAATTTTTAAAATACCGAAAAGGAAAAAGAAGGCCCCTTTTCCACTCATGAATTGTATTATCGATGGTGTTTCAAGGTACTTGAAATGCCGGTGCGGTCAGCAGTGATGTTGGGCAGTCTCAAGAGTTATTTTGACTTTTCTGATCTACCTTTGATTGTTCTAGCTGTTGATTTTCACCTCTGTGCCTCTCTGATCTGAGCAAACACCCATTGTAACATTATTTTCTAGGAGTTAAAATGGCCAGGTGATTTTTCAAAAATTGAAGGAAAGATGACACTGCCTCATGACAAGTGATTAATGTATGTTGTTTGTGCATGTCAGAGATTACTCTCCCTTACTCTGTAAAACATCATGGGATTTAAGATGAAAGTTTTAACCTGACCTAAGAACAGGAATTTCAGAGTTAATAGTCCAATAATGTTGCCATGGAAAATACCATTTGCAGGGCAGACGGGAAACAGGTCAGCCAGATTGGAGATGCCATTAGTCTATTAATCATCTTTGCATTATTAATAAAAAATAAGATAATAAAATCAGAATGCCTTGTATATTTTTTGTGTGTGTTTTTATAACTAGCACTCAGACACATGCACATGTTAACTTAGTGCCTCTGAAACAGTCCAAGTGTGTTCCAACACATTTTTACCATTTTCAGGTTATTTCTAAAATTCAAAATTTAATTTGGTCCTACCTTAATGAAAGAATAATGAAAGTAGAGAAGGGGGCAGTCATCGAATTCTGAATTTTCTGAAGCTGCTCAGTTTCCTTGAAATTTGAGTATTAAGCCCTTGATAAATAATATATGATATATAGCTGTTTTCATTTAAACTTTTGTAAAGTTATTTACTGCCCGATTTGGAAGGCTCTAAAGGGAATATCACTGATCGACTTCCTCAGTATGTCTTAAACTTGATGTACTAAGGTGGTAAAAGTACACCTTAAGTATTGGAACTCTGCATCCCTGACTCTGTTTACATCCTGGTAGGGTGGGAAAGTGGTCTGGGCAGTCCCATTTTTTAGATCAAATGATATGATCCAGACTTAAAGAGCATAAAGCCAAGCCCTTATTTGGCTTTTTCTGAAGAATCTGGGGGAGGGAGGGGGAGACATTTATTGCTCAACATTTTTGCTCCTCTCTTCATTACAGAAAAAAGTCTTTTCTTTTTCCTTCAGGGAAAACCCTGATCTTTTTTTGTAGAATCTTTCTTAAATCAGGTTGACTTGTCTAATGTTGATTGGCCTTTGCAATGAGCAGAGGACTTTATTGCATCAGGAAAGTTTAAAGAGCAACTTCATTAGAAGAGGAATGGTAAGATGTTAAAAATCTTTTTCAAAAACACATACATGCTCACCCAGGCGGAGAAAAATGTACTACTATGTATACTTATATTTGTTAACTACTTGGCAAGTAATGTTAGCAGTACCTGAATATCTTCTAGTCAGGGACACCTTTATTCATAAGAAGTTACACATTTTGAAAATGGAGGAGGGCATGTCTGCTAGAATTTGCCCTTGGACTCTTATTGCTAGCATTCTTACTTCTGGTAGCTTACCCTTTTGATAAACTTTTTACTTCATGTCCATTGCGAAGCTGTTGACATGTCTAAAAACATACCAATTTTGACAGGTGAATTTTGGTTAAGTGTCATGTCAAAGGTTAGGTTTTGAATTGTATTCAAGCTTATTCATGCCCTGAAGGCTGTGGTTCTGCTAACATGGATAAAGTCATGTCAGCAGTGTAAGGGGGGGTGACATGATGTACTTTGGAGAACCAAATGTATTGGTAAGTAATTTTGCTTTATAGATACCTCTTTTCTTTTCCCTAAAAATGTAGTGTGGAAAATCTCCATTAAAGTCATATTGTGACGCCCCGTCATATCATGAAAGTAGGTTTTCACCGGCTATGCTGCTCCCTGGAGAATATGTTCTGGTAGGACCTACCTCATGCATCTGACTAACCTAGCCATCTACAGTCTCATCACCAGGGTGGTGAGCAGCCTTTCTGAGGCATCTCCTGATACCTTCTAGTTAAGCATGGAGTGGAGGGATTGGTATCTGCATTGGTGGATGAAGGACCTCATACACTTAGGGAAATCTCAGCTATTTTGGTACACTGAATGAAGGACAGAAAAACCTTCACTGGAGTAAGGCTGAATGATGGCACTTGCTAGCAAAATTTTAACTGGAATTAATATGAGTTAGTGCTAATGAAATCTTTAAAGGAAAGAGACAGTAGCCATTTTAAAAAAAAATTTGTCTCCATAGGTTTAAATTTTTTTTTCTTATTTGAAAGGAAGCTTTGTTTTCAGTTTAAGAAACTTAGCAGTATATAGAAGCTTACCTGAAATTGATTGGCCAAGTCTGTAGGTTTTCAACCATTGAATTTCTAAAAATATAGTTATCTAGTTTCAGGGGGACGAAATTTTTGGGAATTATTTTTCTTATGATTGGAACCATGGGAAAACATCCCTGCGAAGGAAATTTTTAAGACATTTTTGGAGATGATGCCTTTTAAATACTCTAAGTGTACTGTCCAGTTTCAGAATTTGAAAGGTTTTAAAATAAAGATACCAGTGTATGTTGTAAAAGATCCAGTTTGTAATGACACCAGTGTTAACCCAAGAATGTGTTTCTCAGTTTTGCATTAACATGATCTTCAGTAAATATACACACATCAGTTTGTTCAGTCTTGGTATTGAGATGAGACTATTATTAGAATCCTTCACTTTAGCGGTTCAAAAATGCAGTAATCTGCAGGAGTTTTCTTTTAGATTTTCTGCTATGTCAGTGTATGTCTTGTCCAAAAGTATTTCATAATTGCTTTTTCAGACTTTTTGGTGTTTCTATTTTGTGAAATACTTCTTTAATCTAGAAGAATATTTGTTTGATAAAACATTGAATTTGGCATGGTCCAAAAAATCACATATAGAACTTATAGGAATATATAGGAATAGTTTACATCCCACAATCTGTTTTTCCTTCTTCAATTTTAAACTTCCATGTTGATTTGCATTAATGGTTTAAACAGTGCTTTCATATCCATAAACTTGCTTGATACAGTAAAACTGTCTGGCAGATAGGATATGTAACCTGTTTTACAAATGAGGAAACCAAAGCCAGAAGGATTAGAAACTTGCTTATAACTAGTTAGTAGTAGAATCGAAACTAGAACTTGGGCCTCCTGATTGCCTATAGCAGTCCATTATGATTTTGCTATTTTATCTTTTTTACTTTATCCCCTGCTAGAGAATGTAGAGAAAATAGAAGCATTAGTTTTTTCTTAGGTCTTTTATGGCTTAGGATTCTGTTTTTTAAAATCAACTTGCTTGTGCAATTTTATTTTTGTCTGTGTAAAGTCCTATATATTGTTTCTTTATAAAGCCGTATTTCTCATTTTAAAGTGTGTGGTAGTTTCTCCCCTCCCCCTGCCATTTTCCTTTCAGCCCTAGTATCCCCAAGTGCTTAGGTCACTTTCTAGAGTGTTACATAACATTGTTTATTTTCTAAACAAATAGCTAGATGAAGTCAAAATAGGTGATTATACCCTTCTAAACCTAGTACATATGCTTGAACATTTTCAGTGAAATATTAATTCAGGAAAATGTAGTTATCTGGAGCAAAGGTGTTAAACTCAAATATCATTATGACTTGTACATGTTTGCCAGTACACTTCCATAGAACTGAAGTTGCCTGCTCTACAGACTTGCATAGGACGTGCATAGGAACCTAGCATCGCACCAGAGTTAACCTTACCCTTTGAAAGTGCCTATTTCTAAAGGAAAGATCATTTAAAGTAAAAACTACCTGGGGGGATAGAAAAACAATGAATATAGATTTTGGTGAATTAATTTTGTTAGGCTTCACAAATGATAGCATGTTATAATTATAGAAATTGTAACATGACCGAAGAACTAATATAGTACATTTAGTGCTAAGCACTTTTTAAGTGCCTGATACAATATTGAATTGTGTAGGTAATGTATACTTGGAATGTTCATTTAAATTACTTAGATAGTTTCCCTTCATATCTGAGGGCAATAGTCACAATAGGATTATTTACTTCTTGCATAATGGTAAGTTAATGAGCATTGGCAAGTAACCTTTCACAAACTTCTTTAGAATATGGGCCAGGAAAAGTTCCTTCTTAACTTAAAATTTCATAAGAAACAACTTTTAGATATCAGTCCAGTTTTTCCTGGACAAGTGTCCTTAAATCTCTCTACTATGCTGATGTTTAGTAAGTGGCCCACTTCTTGGACAGGCTTGTCGAAGAGGTTAAATGATAAATGTGTGGGGGTCCTTCCAAAGCAAGATTGAAGCACATTCACAGGTCTGCACAAGGATTTGACTGTCCTTTCTGTATCTTTCCTGTGTTTAATGAAGGCTTCATTCTTTAAGGCTTAATACCTAGCAGTTAAACAACACTTTGAGTTGTAAAAACTATAAAAAGGAAACAAGCAGTTCCAAGTATTACCTTAGGGTTGATTTATCATCATTATATGGATTAATATTTTCAACACCCAAGTTCAAAGAAAATTTAAGATGTGTAATAGAAAAAGTAAGAACAGTTGTTTTAACTGTAGAACTAATTTAAAATTTTAGAGTCTGCCCCAAGTTCTCCAAGAATGGGAAGTCCATTGAGTCCAAAGAAAAATATTGAAACAAGTAACCTTCAAACAATGTCTAGAGGGTTGTCTACCAGTTTGCCTGATCTGGACTCGGAGCCTTGGATAGAAGTAAAAAAGAGGCATCGTCCGTCCCCAGTTAAATTAAAGGTAAGCTATTACCATCTCCCGGATAAGAGACAGAGTATCCATTAGGGTAGGCTTAGGATGAGTAAGAGAATGTTAGACTAAGTAAAGTCTAAGTAAGTTAGAATGTTAGACTAAGTAAAATATGTATGCAAAGCTTGAAGGCCACAATCGAAAATTTTTCTTTGATGGGCAACATTGCATTGCTCAGATCACATTGTGTCATCTAAACAACCTTAAAATTTGTACTGTTCAAATGTACACTTCTCACTTAGAAAAGCCATGAAATTTTCTTGTCACATTTTTTTGAAAGCAAAATGAGAAATTGCTTCTCTTTGTGCTTGGAAGTTGAATAGTTGAGAAATTGCCTAGTTCTTTGGTGTTGCTGAGCACAGACAACATATGTGATGACTTTGTAAAAATGAAACTATATTATTATTTTTTCAAACAAATATCCTCTTTCTCTCCCGCTTGTCCCCTCTGCTCTTGCCCTCAGTTGAGAGAGCAAGAGAAACAGAATCTCTTATTATAAACATGTATAGTCAAGGAAAATAAATTGCCACATTGCCCATTGTGATACTCCTTCCTCCACTCTTCCCTAACCACAATGTGTCAGTTTGTAGTCATGAGTCTATTACTTCTGTCAGAAGGTAGGCAGACTGTTTCATCACGTGTCCTCTGAAGTCACGGTTGGTCATTGTTTTCATCAGAGTTTGTTGTTATAGCATAAAATGTTCTCCAGGTACTGCATCATTCAGTTCATGCAAGTCTTCCAGGTTTCTCTGAAACCATTTCTGTTTCTTACTGCACAGTAGCATTCTATAACATTCATATACCATAACTTGTTCAGCCATTCCTCAGTTGATGTGTACCCCTTCAGTTTCCAGTCCTCTACTATTGTGGTAGATGAACATATTTATGTATATAATGATTTCACTGGTTAGGGGTGTAGGAGTGCGTGTGTGTGTGTGAGTGTGGTTTAATCTAAGTTTCAGCATCTTTTTAAAAAGTTGTGATACACTTTATATTTTTCTCTTAGGACTATACAAAATAAGTTTCAAGAATTAAAGAACTTTTAAATTTTGGCATGCTGATAAGTAATTTTATTTCCCTCTCTCAGAATGTGAAGTCTGAGCAAATAGCTAAATTATATAAAAAAAAAATCCTGACTTATAATTCTATAATGAAAGTAATCTCAGACTTAACTAGTCTTTTGTGATAGATTTTTCAGGCTCATAATCCTAGGGAAAGCAGGCGATTCACATTGTTTTGACTTTAGGATTTAGACTTTAATTACCAGGAAATGTTAAAGACAATTATTATTAAATGAAGGCCCATACTGAAATGTTACCAATGCCCATTTTCAGACTGGGAAGATTTAAAATAAATATATTTCTTGGTCTTTTCCTTAGTGGTTTTTAAATGACTCAGTTGATGGAGAAATTGTTTATTAAATTTGTCAATGGAATATAAAACAGGAATTGGAAGAATTTGGTAGAAATAGTGTCCAGTGAAATATGTGGAATATTGAATTGGAAATTTAAGTTGATGGAGTTCGAGAGTTGACTTAAAACTTCCATTTTAAGTTAGAGTTATCAAAACCAGAATGAATTTTTGTAAATTTGACTTCAGGTCTTCAAAGATGGCTTTCAAAAATGGGGCTGGCAAATGTCAGGAGGACCATCAGAGTAATTAAAGGATAATGGTGACTGTCAGGGAAACTGAAAATAATAGGCCTGGAGCAGAGAAAATGAGGACAATTTATTAATACTTGAGTTCTATTTAGATTTACTAGACAGAGAATGATAACCAGCTGCTGATGTCTGCTGAGAACAAAGCATGAGTAAATAAATGGAGGATAGAGAGACTCAGGTTTGGAAAGTAATTCTTCTAACTGTTGCAAACTTTGAGCCGTGTTAGGAAAATAGGTTGTGGAACCTCTTTCTCTGGAGGTCTTAAAAATGCAGAATGATTTTTTTATCCTTATGGTAGTAACTTACTTGGGATCCTTGATGAGACAATAGAATGGTCCAGATTGTTATATTCCAAGCGCCAGTTCTGCTCCTACATTTACAAATTTTGATGTTTTCTATACCAGATATAACAGATGTCAAGTATCCAAAGCCACTGACGAAAATGCTTTGCAGGAGGTGAACAACAAGTTGTTAGTTGCTAACAATAGCCTAAGTGCTTTTTTAGAAGAGTGAGGGGGACTTTCATTCAGATTAAGCAAAGAATGTCTGTAACAGAACTGAGCAGTGTTTGATTTGAGACAGAAGACCATAGGGGCTTGAATGGCCCTTGCATTAGTTGTCCACATAGGACCGATGGGGAGTTATTAGGTAATCTCAATCTGCCACCAAGGTCTGCACCTCTTGTAAAACATTGCACCTTGCTGACCATGTTAGGCCTTACAGTTTTAGAGAAGCACTTAGTTGTTTGTGTTTGCCAAGCATCTCTCTTTCCTTGAGTTGGAGGTCTATTTATATTTTTTAAATGTTGGAGAATAATGGTTGATATTTCCATCTTAAAATTGTTTTAAGTGATTTGTCCAAGGTCTCACAGCTAACATGTACAGTAGAGTTGGCTCCAGAACCCCAGCGCTCTTGATTCCAAGATGTGGTATCTGCCTCCTCAACTGTACCATCCTGTGCGCTCGTGAATTTTAAATAATAGTCTCAGTAACTCCGAGGAAATGCAGTTAATATGGAGCCTAATTTTCCTGTAAAGTCTAATATGAGATCTATTTCTAAAGCTTCATAGAAGGAACCATAGACATGGTCTAGTAGAACTAGCCCATGGCCACGCAGTCATTCAGCCAATGTTTGTGTCCCTTGTAAGCCTCATGCTGTGCTGGGAGATGGGTATACGAAGACAAACTAAACAGTTCTTCTCCTCAAGGAGAAGGCAGTGTGTGCATGTAAGTATATACAAAATAAATACCAGGCCATTCATTTGTGAGGAAGGCCCTGGTAGACAGGGTGGTGGCAGGGGATCAGGAAGAGCTTACTAGGTGACATGAGCTATACTCAATGGAAACTGTAAAGTTGTCAGTGATAAAGCCAACAAGCACTTACTAAGCCCTTGCTATGCGCAGGACACTGTAGATTCAAAGACCAATTGAATATATTACCTGAATTCAAAGACCTTATATTTCTTTTGGGAAAATGAAAGGTAAATATGTATATGATTATTTGAGGATGAAGATAACTCGCAAGTAGGTATATCATGAAAACCTTCCTGTCAAGAGGTGATAACAGGAGCTTAACCTTTTAAGGAAGCCCAGGCTTTTAAGAGGCAGAGGTAATGCAAGACTTTCCAGGCATGGGGGATGAAACTGTACAGAGGCAAGCTGAATTTGGACAGTATCAGGTATCCTTGGAACATACATAGGTTGATGGAGTAGCTTGACATAAGCTTAGAAAGGTAGGTAGCTTGGAGCCCGATCATAAAGAGCTTAAAATGCTGCGTGGGGCTATCCAAAAATGGAATGGTTTGCCTTGGGGAAGTAATGGGTTTTTCTCATGAGAGGTCTTCAAGCAAAGACTGGATTGTAGTAGAAAGGATTCCTTTTGGAGAAAGGATTTGACTAGATGGCAGTTGAGGTACATTGTTCTCACTATCCTCAAGGCAATAGGAGGCCATTCAGTTTTCTTAAATGCAGATATAGGAGGTGATTCAGGCTTGTGTTTTAGAAGGACTTAGTTTTACAGTGATTTGAAGGATGGGCAGAAGAAAGGACGCAATGAAAGTGAGGGGGCTTTTGCAGTAGTGAAGGTTGGAGGTGACAAAGCCTCCAACAAAGTTGGAGGTGGCCTTGTGAGTGAGACAAGGGAACGGAATGGAGGAGTTCTGTAGAGGTAAAATTAGGAAGACCTGGCAGCTTACTGGGAAAGGGGGGTAGGACAAAGGAGAGTGCAGAGGATGAGCAAGTTAGGAAGAGGCCTAGGAAAGATGATGAGTTCTATTTGGAGCATGAGTTTGAGATACCTGTGGAAATATCTCATTGGAAATGTTGAGTGTGATGCAAGATTGGAACTCCAGACAGAGCCTGGGCTAGATCTGTAGACTGGGCAGCCATCTGCATAGAGATAATTGAACCCACGGAAGCTAATCACCGTGCGAGTATATAGCTAGAGAAGAGAAGAGAGCCTTGTACACAAGGCTTTGGGATATACCCACAGCAAGACCAGACACAGATGATGAACTGGCAAAGGAGACTCAGAAGCAGTGGTCACACAGGTAGGAGAGCCAGGGTTATGAAAGCCCAGAGAGGAGAGATTATTCAGGAGGAGCTGGTTAACCTTGTCGGTTGTGGGAGGCAGGGCACAAAGCATGAGGCCTGGGAAAAGGCCTCTGCTCTTGCCCTTGAAAAATTGTTGGTAAGTCTTGAGGGGATCAATTGTAGTTGGTGAGTTTGGAAGCTAGGGGTTGAGGAATGAGCAGCAGGAAAAGTAGGAGCAGCGGATATAATATTTATAATAACTTTACAAAGCACTTTATGCATATTACGTCTTTTGATTCAGTAACCCTTTGAGGCAGGTGTTATGATTATCCTCATTTTACAGATGAGGAAAGGTTAGGGGACTCACCAAGACTCATACAGCTGTTTCCTAGATGAGATTTAAACCCAGGCTTGCTGGTTCTGAGTCCTTTGCTCTAGTTACTGCTTTGGGGGGTGGGTGCGGCGTGCGGTGTGGCAGGATAGAATTTGGCAGTGAAAGGAAAAAAGATATAGAATGAAAGCTTGAGGGCACCGATGTGGGAGATTAAAGTCAAGAGAACTTAATAGAAGGGACCAAAACTCCCCAAGTCCAACAGGAGAGGATGGGGGGTAAGGATTTCGCCTTGACAGAGAAGTATGACTAACCACATGAGCGGCTTGGAATGTGATAGGGGGATGTACTGCTGCAGAAGGACAGTCTCTGAGCCTGACTGGAGGCGAGACAAGGGCAGGGATAGGTGGGAGCGTTGGAGGCTTGAGGAGGGAGGGAGGGAGGGCATGGACCAGGCACTGTGGTGAGGAGGAGAGGGGGCAGGAGATTTTTCCTTCTTAGAATCCTGTTTCAGAAACTTAGGCTAAGGGCTTATTTTTGGTATAATTATGGAAGTTTTCACTACTCATGGTAGAGTTATGGAATATTTATTATAAAACAAGAAAACTAAATGCCTCAGGTTATTATATCTTTTCACCTTTGTTTCACCAGTACTCTAAGTGTACTGCTTTGTGATTTTGGCAGGAATACTTATGTGTAGCTATTAAATAAATACTAAAGTGTACCTCTTTCAAACTCTATTTTGAAGGAAAGCCCAATGGCTGCCAGAGTTCTCATTCATGAGGTATGTCCATTTCCTTTTTCTTTTTTCTTTTTTTTTTTTTTTTGCTTTTTGGGCAGGGCAATTGGGGTTAAGTGATTTGCCCAAGGTCACACAGCTAGTACATGTGTCAAGTGTCTGAGGACGGATTTGAACTCAGGTCCTCCTGACTCCAGGGCCGGTGCTCTACTCACTGCGCCATCTAGCTGCCCTGTCCATTTTCTTAAACAAAGAAAAAGAAATAAAATTAAAAAACCCAATAAATGCTTCTCTGTGATAATGGAAGGGATCAATGATAGATTTGAGACTTCATCACTCAAGCAACAGTTTAGCACAACAAATCTGTAGCTAGGCCAAGTCCAGCATTGCATTCAGACTGCCCCACCTGTAGTCTGCCCTTGCCCCAAGCTCCTGCTAAGAAATGGTACCTTCTTAATTGTCTTCTTTGGGACTAAATCTCATCATTGTCATTATACAGCATTTATTTTCAATCTTAGTCATTGTATATGTGGTTTCCTTGGTTGTTCTTACTTCCCTTTATCAGTCTACGTACGGTCTTTCCAAGCTTCTCTGTATTCATCATTTTAGTATGCACAAATAGTACAGTCATTTACCACATTGAGCCATTCCATGGACTCATTTATTTCCAACTGTTACTCCAAGAACTGCTGCCATAAATGCTTTGATATTATACATGTGGAAGCTTTCTTTGCTTTGACCTCCTCGGCAACGTGATATCTCAGAGGATGGGTATGGACATTTTAGTCACTTTCTATAACAGTTCTAAATTGCTTTCAAGAATGGTTGGACCAATCGAAGTATCCACCAGTTGCTGTATTCTATTACTGTACCTCACTTGTCACCCTAGACTGCTCCTAATTGGTCTTGGCCAGTTTACTGGGTGTGAGGTGAAACCTGATTGTTTAGATGAGTATTTCTCTTAGTGCTTTGGAATGATTTCATAGGATTATTAGTGGTTCTTACCCTGTGACAGTGAGCCTGTTGTAAGGGCTCTCGATGTGCTCTATTTGTTAGTTTCTTGTAGACTTTGGATGTCAGACCCTTACCTAAGGAGGATTTTATGTCAGTTAGCCCTATACATAGAATGACCAAATCCCAGAGATTATAGGATCATAGATTTAAAGCTGGCAGGCTCCTGAGATGGCATCTGATCAAGCTCACGTTTTATGAAGCCTAAACAGATTAAGTGACTCATCACCCAAGGGTATCACATAGCAAGTGGCAGAAGTGTGATCCAAGCTTGTCTTACACATACACATAAACTGTTTAATCAGTAAACATTGGTAATGTACCAGCTATGTGCCAGGCACTGTGCTAAATGGTAGGGATACAAGTTAAAAAAAATAGTCCTTGCCCTCAAAAATAGTCCCTTATAGGGGCAGCTGGGTAGTGCAGTGAGAGCTCCGGCACTGGAGTCAGGAGGACCTGAGTTCAAATTCGGCTTCAGACACTTAACACGTTTACTAGCTGTGTGACCTTGGGCAAGTCACGTAAGCCCACTTGCCCTCCCCCTGCCCCCCAATAGTCTATTACACTTTAATGGCAGGAGGGGCAGGACAGTACACTAAGCTGAAAAATCTGGGTGGAGTGGAGGAGGAGGGGGGTTAAGGAGGTGAAGATACCTGGCCTGGGGTATGATGGAGGCCTTCAGAGAAGTTTAAAAGCCACATGGCTGGTGAGGCTGTGCTGAGCCCCTTCCTTAAATAGAGGACCTGGAGCCTGTGGTCATGCCCCCCACTACAGCTCAACACCTAGGAAGAGCCTTCTACAAACAAATCCTATGTGGCCATCTAATCTCTGCCCTTGAGGGGAGAACTCTACCTTGAGAGACACCCCTTACGCTTTGAATTGTTTTAACTGTTGGCAGTTTATTCTTTAATCAGTCCTAGCTTAGCCTCTGTGACTTTTACCCATTGTCTCCAACTGAGAGCAGCCTTCTCCTCCATGTTCTGAGCAGGTCTGCCACTGTAGAAGGGCCTAGCTGGATTGCTTGGAAATGAGACCCAAGAAGTGGAGGGGAATCTGGACTATCTTAAGAACATCCCTTCCTCCTGCTTTCATCCTGTTCCCTGGCCTCCCTTCTCCGTATTCCCACTCTACTGCTGTCTTACCACTCCCTCTTCTGTTGGCTGAATTCGTCTAGCCCACTATTGGATCACCATACCCACAGCCAGGAAACAACAGTGCTTTTAAATAAAGTTTTAATTTCTTATTAAAAAATGTTTCCTTTTGCCTGTATCAGTCATTTCAGCCCCTCCAGTCCCCAAAGAAAAGCTGGTGATAAAGAAAAACAAGAACTTCGGATATTGACTATGTCTCACAGTGTACGTGAAAGAAGTCCTTAGATTTAGACTTGGGAAGGGACCATAGAACCCACCTCATCCAATCCCCCTCCATTTTCCAGATGAGGATTGTATTACTTGTCTTGGGTTACACAGCTAATGCATGTCTTGAGGCTGCATTTGAACTTGGGTCTTCTAACTCCACATCCTACCGCCTTTTGTGAGTAATCCATGACTCCTTGCTCTGAGTCAGGAAGTATTTGTCATCCACAGTCTTCGTTAATTTCTTAATTATTCAATTTGACTTAATTTACCTTAATTTGTATTTTGTTAAAACAAAAGTGATTAAAGAATTGAAAAATTGAACCAGTGAAAGAAAAAGATTTGTGGCTAATTATTACCTTCAAGTGTTTTATAAGATATTCTACAAAGGATGTATGGGCATTTCTTTTTCTTGACTCCTTGGGGAACACAGCACAGTTAATTGGACCCATTTATACCCAGAGTTTCTGAGGTATTACTTTATAAAACTTATTTTAAATGGGCATAAAAAGAAAGTTCTTGAATGTGTTTACATAAGCTTTAATACATTAATGTATTTTTTTGTTATTTTGTACATGATAATTTTTCAGGCTGCAAGTTATTTAAAAAGATTGTTAATTATTTTGGTCTTTAAAAAGTTTTATTGCTGCCTTTTGCTTTTACATCCCATTCATTTATGATTGTATTCCTCTCTGAGCTGCTATTAAGCATTTTGTAAAAAGGAGGGCATTCTTGTCATAAAGAACAACATATCGCTGCTTATTGCAACTTAGCAATAGCTTACTCCTACTTATCCCTAAACGGTAATTTTTAGAGAATTTAGGATTTGCAAGTACTTTGCTTATTAACCGCACTAGAGTTTAGACATTTTTCTCCCACACCTAAAGGGTGCTGACCTGTCCTTATTTCCACCACAAGGAAGTGCAGGCCCAAGCCCATATCCCTTGTTTCTCAGTCTGGTGTCTTTTATGTTGTACTACACTGTTCTATGGGCCTGGGCTTTGTCACAGAGAGGGTGTGTGCTCATTTTAGGGACATACAGGGACAGTGCTCATCGTAGTAAGCTCCAAACTTTGGCCATCCCGTTGTTGTAGTTCAGTTGTGTTCTATTCTTTGTGTCTCCATGGACCATACTGTCCATGAGTTTTTCTTGGCAAAGATACAGGAGTGGTTTGCCGTTTCTTTCTACAGTGGATTAAGGCAAACAGAGGTTCAAGTGACTTGCCCAGGGCCACCCAGCCTGGTAAGTGTTTGAACTCAGGATGATGAATCTTCCTGCCTCCACTGCAGCTCCCCCTAGTTGCCTCTTACTGGTCCTGTGCCTCATTAGTGGAACAGTTCTGAGCACCACATGGTATGTGTACATAGGAGTTGCACGTGCTTAAAAGTATATACATATGGTTTTGTCATGTATATGTCCTGCTGTGTTGTTATGTTGTATTATAAATACCACAATAGAAATTAAAAAGGATAAAAATAAGACAAAAGAAATTTTCAAAAAAATTTAAACCTTATTAATACCAAGAACCTTTGCTCTTGCAAAAAGTATTAATAGCAGCTGTTAATGAGAAGTTACTGAATACGCTTCATTATTTTTGAAATCTTGTTGCTGCACACTTGGTGAAACAGTTTGAAAGTCTGTTCTAAATTTAGTTTATTTTCATGCTTGGTTTTTAATAGCTGTTGTAGCTGAAAGAAACATCTCACAAAGACATACATCCAAAGGGAAGAAATTGTTGGGTGCCTTCACTAAATCATGATATTTTCTCTGTCATCTGTGAGTGGGTTAAAAACCTACTGAAACACTTTGTTGGGAAGATTTTTAAACAAATTAGAAAATTTTAAGTGTATTTTTGGCACAAAATTTAGCTTTTAAATGTCTTTCTGATTATGATAGTTTTAGCCACTATATACACTTAAGGTAAAATTAATCATTAACAAATGTTGGATATAGATAGATTTTTCAAACAACCTAGTGTATTTATAACTTTTTGGGATTTGTTGTCAGATACAAGATGATCATTGGTTCTTCCTTTTAATGTGGCTGAAGGCCTCTTTCACAATTAGAAGTGTTTGTTATCTTTGACGACTTCTTGTTCGTGAATGCTCACATCATTAGTATTGTCTTCGTGCTTGCTTGTAGAATTTCTCTAAAGCCACTTGTCCATTATGCAATATCTATAAATCTACTTAACCAGATACACCCATAATGGAATAAGTCCTAGGAGTCCTCCAAGGGAGCACCATGCTTGTCTCCTTCTTCCGTTAGGATAGTCTATGTGACTCCCTGAGCTATGTCTCAAGTATGGGCACCAGTGCCAAGCTATATATTAAATGTTAGTAAAGTTTAACTTATTTAAGACAAAAAATGAATAGAATAAATGTTGGGCTGCCTGAATGGATCATTGTATCTGGTTCACACTGTTGGGGGCCCACAGGTCACATTGTACCCCTGCCAGTCTAACTGGGTAAGTTAGACACCCTCCCCATATCTGTGTATTTGTGGTACTACTCTAAGTTGTAAAATATACTCAGAAGTAGATATTAAAAGGAGATGGAGATGAAATGAGCATTCAGAATTTTGATAACAGTAAAAAATGCTTATCTCACTAGAATATGAGTACTTATTTGTAGGTAATTTTTTTGTGAATAGTTTTGCTTTCTTAAGAGTTATCAGTCATAATGATGAACATATTTATTTTGCAAAATGTTGCTTTAACACTGTGACACAGTAATTCAAAGTTCTCATCTTGTGGGTTGCATATTTTGGGACTTTTAATGATTCTTATATCTAAAAAAATACCCTTAGAAAAGAGATAGCACAGCAATAGGAATGTGGGGAAGATCGATTCAATTACACCGCCCATTTTTTAGTCCTGTTTAGTTGGAATTTGGCTAAATTGTAAATGCTGTTAAAGAAGAGCTTTCATTTGCATCTCATCACATTGAGGTAGATGCATTAATACCTATTTCACAGATGATGAAACCGAAGCCCAGAGGTTCTAGTGCAGAGGTTCTACTGCCTTTGTGAGCTTGTGTAAGCCATCCTAGATCCGTAAAATGGGAATAATACATTTATGCTACCTACTCACAGCATTGTTGTGAGCAAAGTACAATTAGTTCTTACAAATTTATTAGAGGCTGTTGCATTTTTATGGTTTTTTTTTAACCTCATAATATGGCAGAAGACCTTTCTTAGGAATGGAAGTGTTAACTCCTACATTTTTTTGTTTGCTTGTGGTAGAATTATTAGGATAATTTTCAGTCTGCAGTTTCTTTATAAGAAGCTTATTTTATGAGAGTTAGTGTAGCTCATACTTAGATGCCTTCGCTAAATACTGAGGCACATCAGAGCTCAAATACACATTAGTACAGTGAGGTCTGCAGGGAGCCTGGCCAAATTTGGGATGTGCCACTCTGTCACCATCTGACAAGAAAGACTTGGGGAGGGGGCCAGTGTCAGCCTGCATTTCAGACATCAGTGGTGATCTGGAGAAAGTTTTGGAAAGGCAGTAACATTGTAAAGAAGATGACTGTTACTCCTTTGTGGGCACCACTTTGGAGACTGCTCTGCTATGGAGTAGTGATAGGATCATTTAGGGCTAAAGAGTATTTTGACAGTCGGTATCCTGACATCTCTCCTCAAGATGAGCTTCTGCCTTTAGCTCCCAATCTTTTGTAGCAAAGAAGAGGGTTTTTAATTTTTTTCTTGTCTCTTAGGTGAAGACCTTATATTGTCATGAAAATTCCACTGGGTGGTGGTCTATGCAGTTTCACCCAACATAAATAAAAACATTTATTGATGCATTTTAAAAAAAATTCAATCATTTGCTGCTATCCTCCCCATGAACATTTCTTCTTCCTGCCTCTCTCCTTTGGAAAACATTCCAAACTTAACACACCAGATACCTTCACTGACCACCAGACTGGAGATCTCATGTCCAGCTTGCTTTTCTTTTTCAGTCTACACTAGTTTTACATACAGTTTTCAGAGTGGCATTGCTTGGCTGGGCTTTCTTCTGTTCTTTTTTGTGAGTCTCAAACAGCTAAGGAAAACCATTGGACAGTGGCTCTGTCTGACAGTGAGGTATTGGACATTCCTATCTGAAAGGAGGAAGTGTGCTTCATCATCTCTTGACCAGGAATAGGACTGGATTATGGTCTTTGTAGTTTTTAGTTCTTTATTCTGTTAGAGCAAAGCCTTTTGCTTTTTTCTGCAGATTTAAGGTCACTTAAAACTCTTTTGTTTTGGGGTGGCGGGGAGGGAGGAGATGGGGAGAAAATTTGGAACTCAATCTTGCAGAAGTGAATGTTGAAAACTAAAAATAAATTGATTATTAAAAAAAGTTACTGGCCTAAAAATATTTTGATAACTGTATTTCAATAAAAATGGTTTCCTTTATAATCCTAAAAATAACCCCAAACCCACCTCTTTTGACCCAGTAGATTTTTTTTGATTGTAATTTACTAAAGGCACTATTGTTTAAACATCATGAATAGATCGTAGGTAGTTAAACCGTTCTTAAATCCACAGCCTCCCTAATTAATTAGATCATGCCCCCCAAAGTTCAGCCAATCTAGGATTTAATGCAGTGATGCCGTATTTTACCCAGTCACCTTGGAGGGGAGCTTGTGCACACAATTGGTCCAGGAAATCTCTATTATTAGTAGGATCACATCAAGCTCCAGCTTTATGAAGTGAGCTAGTATCAGTAACAAAATATTTGCAGTTAAACATAATTATATGTGGTGGTGAGTTACTGTTTTCATTATAGAGCATACTTTTTGTTGTCCTCAAAGTTCATTCCTAACCCCTTCCCCCCCAGACTTTTTAACCCAGAAGGAGGAACTAGCTTTCTGTTCACCAGTCTGCTACTGAGGTGGTGGCAGCTTGTTTAAGCGTGAGAGACGACAAACCTCTCCCACGTCCTAGGAGATTTTTAATAAATTTGGCACTGGAGGTAGATTTTTAAAGAGGTATGCACTGTCATTCAGCCAGGATCTGATCAGCTGCTTTGGATGTTGTGCTACGTTCACATTGTGGGAGATCCAAAAGAATTTTAGGATGTGTCCCTTCCTTAAAATTTGCATTGTAATTGGGAAGACAAAACAATTAAAAATTAAATGTTAAGTCATATTATGCTGAATATAATGAAATTAGTTGTTGAGCAAAAGCATGAATTCTAGATACTCGAGGAGGGTTTATGGAAGGTTGTGTCTGGAACAGAGAGCTCTGCTGGATAAGCAGAGTTGAGGTAAGTGGATTGGAGGAAGGGAAGCAGCATGGATGTGGCATGGTCAGGACACTAAAGACACCGCCATGCTGGCTGGAGGGGAGACAGGAAGGGTGGGTTGTGAATGCTTATATAGTGTGACATGATGGAGTAGAAACAAGCTCTGGCTTTAGAGCGCTTGAATAAGAACCCTCTGCTGCCTTCTCCTACCCACCGCTTGGATAAGTTATTGACCTTTATGACCCCCCGTTTTCTTGTCTGTAAAGATGGTCAGGGTCTGTATCTAAGACCCTGTGAGCTTAGGTTGCTCACAGCAAACCCTATAAAGTATAAAAATTCTCTCTTTTTCACAGGTGAGAACACTGAGAAATAGAGATGCTCCAACTTGCCCGATAGCTAGTTGTCAGAGCCCTACTGCTGTGTAGGGCTTTAAAAGGCAGAGCCTTAGGCCTTCATGCTGCCCTTAATAGGAATGATGTAAAAAGTCACAGAAAGATTTTTGACAGCGACATGTGAGTTGATTTCAGACTCATAAGCAAGACTCGGGGAGTAGAGCTTGATAGCTAATAGCAATGAGGAAATGAAGTTGTAAT
This sequence comes from Trichosurus vulpecula, assembly GCF_011100635.1. Lineage (NCBI taxonomy): Eukaryota > Metazoa > Chordata > Mammalia > Diprotodontia > Phalangeridae > Trichosurus > Trichosurus vulpecula. Next base: position 132,809,410 of record NC_050578.1, on the reverse strand, counting down.
GTGGGAACTAGGAAAGATCATTAGAGAATCTTGTTGACTGGAGCCCTTCTGCTGGCTGTGCACTCCAACTTGCTCAGCCTCCATTGAGCTGTATCGAGGCTCCTATGACTAGGTGCAGAGATTGAAAAACTTTTAAGGAAGAAAATCCATATTTTGTCCTATTAGAATAGAGCTTTTGAAAATTTCAGTATTAAGGGTTTTTCTTGCAGTTGGACTTCAATGTTGACATCACTAGGATCAGAGAAGTAGCCTTTGTGTTGAAGGAGGCCCTTCTTCTGGAGGGTGGGCAGGGGCCTAATGCCTCCAATGTGAGGTCCAACACTGTTTCCATACATTTGAGTTTAGTTTAGTGAGCTAATATTATTGTAATGACCAAATAGTGATCTGTCTGCAGAAAGTCTTCCTTGGAATGTGACTTAGGAATTTAAAGGAACGCCCTCATGAATTCTAGCATGGACATAATGGGTTAGGAGGGAGCTGAAGTATGAGCAGGAGAACTTCCGCATGGCACACGGTGCTGTGGAGTATGGGAAGAGACTAAAGGTTAGGCCTGAGCTGGAAAGGCTTAGGATTTACCGGCTGGGCTGGGAAAGACCATGTAAATCTTAAGACTTGAGCTGAAAGGGAAGGTTTCATCTATGAAGTACATCAGCATTCTTAACCTTGTCGACATGCCAGACCCCTGTGTCAGTCTGGTGATAAATGCATGAAATCAAAGATACAGGATTGCCATTTATATTGACATAGTTACCAAAATGCATAAAGGTTCACAGACCCCAGGTTGAGAACTGAACCCAGAAATCGGACAAGTTGGCAGCCTCTCTATCTTTAGTTCTTAAGTTAATGTGTCTGGATCGTGTTTGAAGGTGGGCATTTAGTATGGAAGTAAATGGATTAGAGGTAGGTAGACACTTTTTAAAACCTTGTTGCAGTGAACACTAGGCAGAATATAGTGGTACTAAGTGAGTTTTAATCCATGGGGAAAAATTGGGTGAATAAATAAATTTGTGTACCTGTCTTTTAGGCAAGCTAGGTGATACAGTGGATAAAGTGCCAGGACTGGAGTCAGGAAGACCTGAGTTCAAATACAGCCTCAGACACTTACTAGCAATGTGACCCTGGGCAAGTTACTTAACTCTGCCACAGTGTCCTCATCTGTAAAATGAGCTGGAGAAGGAAATGGCAAGCCCCTCCACCATCTTTGCCAAGAAAACCCCAAATGAGCCCATGAACAGTCGAACATGATTGAACACCAACCATCTTTTAGGCTCTAAAATGGAAACGGGATAAAATAAACTTGTAAATGACTTCTGTTTTCTCTCTCTAAATATTCAGGCATGCATGTGGCATGTAGCTTCCATGGCATGATTGGCCTTAATGGTAGTCCATCACTTTGGGGGGAGCAGCAGGGAGAATAGGGTCTAGTATAAGTGATTTTGAAGTGGTCTTCAAACATAACTTAAGTGGAAATGTTTTAAGGGAATTTGTGGTAAACAAGGCATTTCATTGACTTTATTTCAAACCATGGCACTCCATGGCAACCAACTTGTAGATAGTTTTTCTTCCATACTCGCAGTAGATGTAGGTGTTGTTGGGTGAATGCTCCTGCACTTTCAGTTGAAATAGCTCTCTGATTTTATTCAATCAGTTACCTAGAACAAGTTAGTGGTAGAACTCAGCTTTGTGTAATAGCTGCATGAGTTTCTGCCAATGATCAGTGGGGGTGCCCCCAGCCTACCTTTCCAGGCTCATTTTGTTTGTTTATTGCCTTTTCCCTTCCACCTCATAGCATCCATAACCTAGTAGCTGAAAGGTGTAGTACCCTCTTCTCCTAGAAATTACTTGTATTTTTGTGTTTACTTTGCTGTGGTCACATTCTTCCCCGCCGCTAGTCTATAAGGTCCCCAAGGACAGGGACTGCTTTATTTTTGTCTTTATTGGCCAGGAGTCAGCACAGTACCTGAAACACAGTAAGTTTTTGTGGCATCTGTATTTTATGCATACTTACATAGCTACATGGACTTGTTTTCCTTGATGGAATGTAAGTGCCCCGAGGGCTTTGTTTCCATGGCACTGTTCCTGGCATACTGTAGGCACTTAATTAATGCATGTTGATGGAGTGATTTACTTACTAGATAGAGATTCCAGTCAGCATTAGGATGCTGCCCTAGTTTTGGTTCAAGTTCCAATTCTGACGCACACTGTGTTTGTGCAAGCCTTCAGCCTTACCAGCTTTAATATAGTGTATGTTTCAGAGCAGTTGATATGTATTGGTCACTGGAGCTGTGTCCTGTATCAGTGAAGCCACAATTCTGGACCAACCCTTCCCCTTCTTCTACCTGTCCCCCTATCTCCCAGTAGGTGCTCTCTAAACTTTCTTAGAGGAGACCTTGAATGCTCTTCCACTGAACTTAGTTTGCAGTTGGTAGATCAGCTTTGCATGGCAGATGACCTACACTTATTCTCTGTGTGATCTTGGGTGAGTTAGTCTGGCTCTTTAGAGGACATCAGTCTCCCCATCGCTAAAGTGAGGAGGTTTGATTAGGTGATTCCCAAAGTAATTCTGGACCCAAAATCGTGTGTGTGTGTGTGTGTGTGTGTGTGTGTGAGAGAGAGAGAGAGAGAGAGAGAGAGAGAGAGAGAAAGAAAGAAAGAGAGATCTGTGAAGTCTGAAAGTAACCTTTTTGTAGCCACTTGGTGTTTGCTGAATATTTATTCATCTGATCAGTTATTGGGAAATGACATGACATGGACAGATTTATTGTATTTCCTAGTAGCACTGTTAGTAGTTTAACTTTAAAGAACTAAACTACAGTTTAGTTATTTCGAATGTTCTTAAATGTGAAGGGCAACTAATTTCTCTTCAGGAATCGATGGCCACACCTGAAGAAGCATCAAATCAACCCCAGCAACCTTCAGAGGAACAAGAGCAAGAGGAGCTTGATTTTTTGTTTGACGAAGAAATGGAACAAATAGAGGGACGAAAAAACACATTTACTGATTGGTCTGATAATGATTCAGATTATGAAATTGATGACCAGGATTTAAACAAGATCTTGATTGTGACTCAGACACCACCTTATATGCGAAAACATCCTGGTGGAGATCGTACAGGCAACCATGTGTCCCGGGCAAAAATTACATCAGAACTTGCTAAAGTCATCAATGATGGCTTATATTATTATGAACAAGATTTGTGGATGGAGGAGGATGAAAACGAACATGCAACAATGAAGGTAATTATTTTGAACGTGAAATCTAGTGTATACTTTTTTTTTGTGAAAGTTTAAGAGATACCTTATTTTCTTATACCATCTTTATGTATTCTTCTTCCAAAGAGCAGCATTATTGTTAAAAAGCAGTTTCCTTCCTTTATCATCAGGCTTTCTGTTGTGATTTTGGTGGTTATCAAGAGATAGTTTTTGTCAAGAGAAAATTTAACACAGTTTCTTCAAGACAAATATTGATCTGGCAAAGGAAGTAATAGCTTTTTGTTACAAAAAGTATTGTAATGAGTATTATGGGTTTAAGTTGAAAGAATTGCTTCTTTTCATATAAGAATTCTTCAAACAAGCTGTTTAAAATGGAAAGACACTTTTTCCTTCAAAAGAAGTCATTTATTTCATATTAAAAAACAATATATTGAAATGCTTCAAACAGTATATTGGGAATTTATGAAATTTATAAGCTTTAGAAAATTATGTTCTTTGGCCCAATCCTAGATTTGGCTAGACAATGCAGTGTGGTGGAAAGAATGCTGAATTTGGGATTACAGAAATTGAATTTGAATCCTGGTTACACATGTGACCTTGGGCAAGTCACTTAAAATTTCTGGGCCTCAGTTTATTTATCTATAAATTAGGTGGTTTGGGTAGGTGACTAACCCCTAAGATTCTCTCTATCTTCTGAATTTAGTATCCTGACCTAAATCCCAGGTATTAAGGAATGAGTGAACTGATGTATCAATGTAGCATAGTACTATAATGGAATTAACAACTAACAGGAGTAATATAAAGAGAGATGGAAAGACCTGGATGTATTAATGCAAAGTGAAGAAAGCAGAATGAGGGTGGTATGCTCATTGACTGCATGTAAAAGGAAAATGAACATTTCAGCAGCTAAAAGGATAAAGATTTAGGGAAAATGCGAGGGAATAACTGAATTGTGTAGATAGCTGTGTGTTGAAAGTCATTAAGCAAAGTTTGCTTGTAAATGTAATTTTAATTGGTTTTGTTTAAAGTTAAGTTCATAATAAATAATTTTTCAGCAAAAAATAATGTTTTTACGCTTTTTATACATAAAACTTTTTTTTAAAGTTATTAACCTCAAGGCATAGCTCAGAGTGCCTTTTTCTGAGAAGACTGCCTTAATTCTCTTATCCAAAGTATCACTCCTCTGAAACCTCATAGCACTTTGCTTTTTACATAGGTATATTTGTCTCTCTCTCTCTATTCCTTAAATATATATATACTTTTATGTCTGTGTAGCTTATGTATTTATCACATTAGATTTATTTGTATACATGTTTTATCTACCCTGTGAGAATGTAAGTTTTTCATGGGCACACTGTGGCTTTGTATTTCCTCATCACAAAGCACATCTTGTATATAGCTGGAACTCAATAAGCATTTTTTGAATGAAGTAATTGGCTGAACTCACTTTATTGGAGAGTAATTTCAGGAGTATAGTAAGTTTAAAAGTAGAATTCTCTTTGCCCCAGTAAGAATTAGCTCATGGGTTATTTTGGTGCAACTCGGAAATTAAAAAAACCTTAAGGTACTAACATTTCAGAAAATTATACTTGTTGCTACATGTTTCTAAGTCATTCAGTAACTAATGAATGTGAGCCCAACATTGCTAGGTTATGCAGGTGGCACAAAAAAGCATAAAACTTAGCTTATAGCTGGGTTGAAAAGCTAAGACACCAGACATACACAGAAGAAATAAAGAACAGCTATAACAATATAAGGACTAAATGATATGATAGGAGAATAAAGTGCTCTGGAGAAGGTCTGGAGAATAGGAGGGTTTGCATGGACCTGGAAAGGGAAGACTTTGAAAGATGAAACTTGACTGTATCCCACTAAAGTATATATTGTGGGCAGTGAGCAAAAAGTCTGCAGTAGACTTGGAGGTTTGATTTGGAAAGTAGGGTATGTATGGTAGAGGAAGATTAAGAAGAGTCTTGAAGACTAGACGTGACTTGATGCTTTTAGAAAGATTATTATGTAAACATGACTGTCCTGAGGGAGGAATGGAAATCAGCTAGGAGGCTATGGCAGGAATTCAGCTCTGAAGGGAGGAGTTAAATAGACAGAAGAATAGGAAGGAGAGGAAGAAGTGATTTGAGAGACATTTTGAGGTTAAGACTTTACAATATTTATTGAATAGAGAAGATAAAAGAGAGGAAGATTACGAAGGCCATCCCAAAGTTTCTAGCTTAAAAAAGAAGAATGGTGATATGGTAATTTATTAAAATAAGAGAATTTGGAAGAGAAGCCCTGGAGGAAATAATACTAAATTCAGTTTTGAAAATGCTGAAGGTGAGTGCACAGTTTAGCTCTGTCGAATGGCCCCTATCCTTTCAAAATTGCATTGGAAGCAGATGTAGAGAATAGAGATCTGTGCTCGCAATGCACCATGGGGCTTCTGCAGCCTGTGGTGAGAGCCGAGGCCATGCAGGTGAAGACGGTGCCCACAAGAGTGACTGCGAAGAGTCATCAAGAGCTCAGAGCAGAGCCCTGATGAAAGGCCTGCAGCAGTGCTTATGAAGGAGAGTGAGGGGATAGGTACAGTAAGTAGCTGATGGACTTATCTAGAAGTCACTGGGGACCTTTAGTCTAGGAGAGCAGCTTTGTGGGGACAGTGTCCTTGTTACTCTCTGCTAATGGCACTGTGGAAAGAGTGTTTGTGGTCTGTGGGCTTGAGTTGTGGGCTTTGTTAATTAACACTTGTGTGACCTTGGGCAAGATACCTACCTCCCTGGCCCGAGTTTCCTACTCTATTAAATCAGGGACTGGATTTGTTGACCCCTTAAGGCTTTGTCTGCCCTCCCACTATACGTTATTCTGTCTCCCAGGAACATTAATTCAAGGTGACAAAGTTAAAATAAAATTTTGTAATGTTAATTTTTTGCATCACTTTCACTTTTAAATGTATTCTTTTTCCCTCTCCTACTTTTACACTTCAGACATTTATTAAGTACCTGTTATGTACAAAGAGCACTGTGCTAGGCGTTATAGATTTATGATGCAACTTGTAAACAGTTAACTAAGTGCATGGTCATTGGAAGGGAGAGTTCTAATAACTGGGAGTGATCAGGAAAGGCTTCCCATAGGAGATGGCAGGATCCAGAGAGGGGTAAGAAAGGTAGTGGTGGGGGGGGACATTGTATGCAAAATCAAAGTCTGGAAATGGAATGTCAGATTCATAGAACAGCTAACTTGTTAACTTGGCTGCGTGAAAGAAAGTGCTATGCTATAAAATGAGTCTGTAAAGGTATGTGAGAGCCAGATCGGAGAGGGCTTTAAATACCTTTCTCAGGAGTTTTATTTTGTCCTAGATGCAATAGGAAGCTAGTGGAGATTTTTATTTAGCAGAACAGTGATGTAACATTAATTTTAGACAGTTACAGGAAGGACAGAGTGGAGAGGAAAGAGACTGGTGGCAGGGACACTAGTCCAAGGAAGAGGTAATGAGGACCTGTACTAGGCAGTTCGTTGCTTGAAACTAAGGAGAGAGAGAGAGGAGAAGTATTGTGGTAATGCAGTGGCAAATACCTGAAGAATAAGTTACAGTTAGGGAGGGGGAAGACTAGAAGACTAGAAGATGTCTCTGAGGTTGTGGGTAACCAGAGCGATGCTGGTCCTCAATGGAAACAGGTAATTTTGGAGAATGATTTGGGAGGGGAGAGAAGAGTGAGTTTTAGTGAGCTCTATTTTGAACATGCTGAGTTTGAGAGGTTGGGTAGCATCCAGGGGGATATACCCAGCAGGCAGTTGGTGACCCAAGATTAGAGTTTAGGAAAGGGATTAGGACACAATATATGGATTGGGAGTCATCTTTGTGAACTTCTGAGAGGTTCCCCCCCCCCAGCACCCCCCCCTCAGTTAATGAATTAATTTTGGTAATTTTAAACATAAATACAAAATCAGAAAAGGAACAAAATAAAAGCACTGCCATGTATACAGCTGACCATAAGAGAGGGTTCAATATGAAACAATAAATTTCCAGTTCAAGAAAACCTATATAATAAATACTAGACATTATTTTCAAATCTGCCCAGCTTTTCTTTGCTTCCTTGTTGGTTTTCTTTTGTTCTGTGCTGTGTACTTTTTACTTTATTTTTTCCCTCTCCCTCCTCCCACCACTCTAAAGAAGGCTACAGTTAAGCATGGATATATACTCAAATCCTCATACATGTCTATGAAAGACTGTACTGTGCCTATTTCCACCTGTCATCTCTTTCTCCTGAGGTGGAGAGCATCTTCCGTCATGAGTCCACATCATGTTTTTCTAAATCCACCAGCTCATTTCGTGATTACACCACGGCAGTATTCCAACTCAATCACATCCTGTCTGAGAAATTGTCTAGGAAAGTTTTTTTTCCGATATTTTCCGCATTCCTTATATTCTTGGCTACATAGCTTTTATTTATATAAGAAAGTTTTAATTTAAAATAACTAAAATTATCCCTTTTACACTTAAACAGTACTGCAGTACTGTCACTTTATTATTAGTTTAAGGTCTGTCTGATACTGCTGATACTACTTCCTATGTATCTTTTTTCCCTGGTTTCTTTGAAGTTTCCCACCTTTGTTTTTCCAAGTTAACTTTGTTATTTTTTCCTAATTCACTAAAATAATTTTTTAAAACAATTTAATTGGGATGACATTGAATAAATAGATTAGTTAGGTAAAATTGTCATTTAAAAATTTTTATTGGCCTTACCTACCTATGAACAATAAATATTGCTTCAGTTGTCTAGATCTGAGTTTATTTGTATAAAAAGTGTTTTATTTTTATGTTCATATAATTCCTGTGTCTGTTTTGGCAGGTATACAGTAGCATTTTATATTGTCTAGTTATTTTAAATGGTCTAATATAGTATTGAATAATATTGCTGACACAGTCACAGTCTCTATTTTTCACTTTTGATTAAATTTATTTTTAACTTTGAGATCATATTACTATCCCTCTTTTTTTACATAATAAATTCCTGCCCTTTATTTTATCCTTGTGTATATCTTTCATTTTTATGTTTCCTGAAAACATTGTATTATTGAATTCAAATTTTTAATCTGCTGTTTCCATTTTATGAGTAAATCTGTCCCTTTCACATTCTAAGCTACAATTACTTGTGTATTTTCCTCCTTCCTATTTTTCCTTACTATGCTTCTCACCGTACTTAGCCTATCCCATTCTCATTCTCCCTACTGCCTTGCCCCTCCTGTTCCTTAACCTATTTACCCCTCAGAGTCCCTCCCTTATCCTCTCCTCCCACCCTATCCCCTTGCCCTCTTATTTCTTCCTGAATTTAGAAGACTTTTATACCCTTCCAGATGTATATATATGCTGTTCCCCCATTCCCCATGAGAGTAAGATTCCAGTAGTACCTGCCACCTTCCCCATACTAGCTTCTTCTGTATCAGTTTTTCCTTTTATGCCTCATTTGTATGAGGTAATTGCTCTTTTATCTCTCCCTACAGTTTTATTTTTTTTAGAATCATCCCATCATACTCTGCTCAGCCTATGCCTTTCTTTCCAATAACCCAAATAATGATGACAGCCATAAGAGAATTGCTAATATTTTCACATATGAAGTGTTGGTCTTTAATGTTTTCCTTATATTTCCCCTGGATCTTATATGTTGAATTTTCCCTTAAGTTCTGGTCAAGATCAAGAGTATAGAGAGGAAAGAGAAGAGCACCCAGGACGAAGTCCTCAGTGGCGTACAGCTCGTTGATGGACCAGGGAAGGACGCTGAGATAGAGCAGCAGTGGAGGATGATTCTGGGAGGAAGAGTTAGCAGAGAGGTCGAGTAGGCTGAGGATGGAGGGAAGGCCACTAGGTTTATCCATTAAGAAGCTGTAACCTTGGAGGGAGCAACTTCAGTAGAGCTATGGAGCTGGAAGACATGCTGCAGGAGATTGGGAAGGAAGTGGCAGATGAGAAAATGAAGTAACAAGTGTAGACAACTTTTTGGGAATTTCTCTGGGAAAGGGAAAAGAACTTGAGAGGAGTAGGAAAGCCAAGCAAGTGCTGTAAGAATGGGCCAGTTGGCCTGTTAGAGAGAGTAAGGAAGGAGCCAGTGATGAGGGAGAATGGATGATGAAGAGGACGGATCCATCATTGAAGGGGCAGCCTCCCAGAAAGGATGGCCTTGGCTGGGAGGAAGAGGGAAGAGAGAATGGACTACAGTAGAAGGGTTTTTCAAAGGTGAGGAGGATAGAAGAGGCGGATGACCTCTTGTTTTGTCAATGAAGCAGATTAGGGCTTCTGCTGAGGGGAGGAATGGATTGGGGGACGCAGGGTTGGTTGAGGGAAGAGGAGATTTGAGGAGTCAGGGAAAGTGAAAAGGCTCCTGTGCAGCAGAGAAAGCAAGCTTAGGCTGAGAAGACCACCACCTTTTTGTGACCATGAGGACTCCTTTATGGTGTTCAGCCATGCCAAAGCAGAGTCAGAGAGTGTGGACAGTGGAGGTAACCCAGGCTTCAGTATCAGTGATAGGATAAGGTCTAAAGCATTCAGAGGCAGGAAACTCTGCTGAAATACTCACCTGTGCAGTCAAGACTGGAGGGACTTGGCTTGGTCTTGACTGAGACCGGAGCAGTGCTGATGGACTGGAAGAGCTGGGAGGGCCCTTAGTGAGGACGAAGGCTGGTCCTGCAATCAGTAAGCATTGACAGGAAGGAGCTGTCTAAGATGTAGCCATCCTTGAGACTGGTGAGGTGGGAGACCAGACCGTCCCTAAGCAAGGGAGCTGTGGTTAGGACGAAGACACTGTGAGCCAAGTGGGCTCTGGGAAGTAGAATGATGGAATTAAATTGCTGACTGATTGCAGCAGAGGGAGGGGCCCCCAGTCAATCCTGCAGAAGGTAGCTAGAGATTCAGTGTCTTCTAGAGGGGGCTGGGTTTTCTTGAGTGCCAGAAGATGGAAAGACTGTGACGTGAAGAAATTTAGGCTAGATAGGTTGGTTAACAACAGAGCAGGGGTTCCAGTAGGCACAAAGCAATGTGAAGAGACACACCTTGGACAAGGCACTTCGCCTCTGGGCTTCCTTTAGCTGTAAAAGCAGCATTGGACCAGAAAGCCTCTAAGGTCTTTTTCAGCTCCAGTGATCTGTTCTGTGGAAGGATAGGGGAGCTCTGGACTATGGAGAAGGGGCAGGCATGGGCCACATAAGGCTGACCCTGTCACTGAATTACAGTGAGAAGGGGAGCGGTGATTGGTGGAAGAAGAATCAGAGGGGCCTCCTCCACCCTTCAGGAATATCCTTTCTTCTTTGCCCAATTTTGTCCATCTTTCCAGACTGCCTCTGTGTGTAATATCTGTACTTCTGCTCAGCACTTAGCATGTCCAGCCTTTTCTTGTGAGCTTCTCCTGTGTGTGTGTATTTCCATGCTGGGAAGGGGTCCCGGCTTTCCTGCTTCATCTTTCCCAGTCCCCAGGCTGGCCTTGTTCTCAGTAAGTGCTGCCATCTGGCTAGCATCTGCTCTTTTTTAAAGTGCAGGTAAGGTGTGCGCCCATGCATGTAACCATTTGAGATAACTATTGCAGGTTACGTGCAGTGTTATTCAAAGTACAGTCATTTTAATGGCCAGTTCTGTTGAATTTGTTGTGAATATTGTTGACCATGTATTGTCCATGTTAACACGTAGTTTTGTTTTTTGAAGTTGGTATACAAATTGTCTTTTAGGAGTTTATCATCCAATTTAGTAGTAATGTAGCTTCCTTATTCTAATTCAGCAAGAAGTTGAAAACTTTAAGAAGCTAAATCTAATTAGTAAAGAGCAATTTGAGAATCTAGCACCTGAGCCTCCCTTTGAGCCAAATCTAGACGTTCCTGTAGGACCTGCGCAGTCTCAGCAAGGTATGTACATTTGTTTTTTCTTCACACTTTAAATCACTTTAACGAGATGTTTCTTCTTCTGTTTGTTTTCCTTGGTTTTAGATCAACGTTTTACTATCCAGAAATAGTTTAAACCAAAGTTTTATTTTATAATGTAGAACGTAAATTAACAGAACAAAAGAGACTTCAGCGGGAGTTTGTAAATCATAAGTCATATAAATGCAGAGTGTCTCTCCCGTAAACCCATTGTACAGATAGGATTCATGAACAGAGGTGTATCTGAATGTCCAGGCTTTCCCGGGCAAGTGATCACTAAATTGGAGTACCTGGTGGGACTTACTGTAGACCTCATGAAGGGGAAAGGGAGGGCAGGGCCTAAGCATTGATTTAGCACTTACTGTGTGCCAGGTACCTGTGCTAAGCTGTCATTTGGTCCTCACAACAACCCTGCAAGGTGGGTGCCACTCTGACCCCTATTTTACAGATGAGGAAACTGGGGTGGACAGAGTCAGGGATGCGCAGGGGCACACAGCTGTAAGTGTCTGAGGTTGGATTTGAATTCAGGTCTTCCTGACTCCAGATCATCACGTCTTTTTTTTTTTTTGTGCTCACTACCAAGGCTAGACCCTCCAAGTCAGTAAAGGATATGGTTGCCTACATAGTGTGACTTAGAGGGTGCAGGAAAAGTATTTCTGCTCTAAATGAATGAAGGAATCTCTTATACTGGCTAGGAGGTTTGAGATCTTAGTCATTCCTCTTGTTTGAGGCACAGGTCCCTGGGCAAGGTAACATGTAAGCCCTCCCATTTATTGCTGTTGTAGTGTTGATAAGAGGATTTTTTGGTGGAGAAGATGGGGACGCCCGGAATGGATAGGTAGAGATCAGACTGCTGGAGGCAGGCAGTGTGGGGCAGTAAGAATCAGAGGCCCTGGCTACGGTTCTCAGCTTGACCTCTGACTGTTGATCTTGGTCAAGTCACTGAACCCCATAGCTTCCATTTTCCTTGTGTATTAAACGACTGCTACTAGTCTTTGTGACCCCCGAGTTCTTTTCCAGCTTTAGAGCAGTGGCTTTATGGTCTTGTACTTGTGTTACTCTGGGGCAGTGATGGGGAAGGGCCCCAAAAAGAGGAGGCTCTGGAAATTGGGACAGACTTTATGGTCTCTTGTCATAATTCTTTTGCCCTTCCTCGGTGTACCAGTAGCTCTTTATGTAGAAAAGCAATTTTCTGACCTGTCTGTCACTCCATTGTGGCTTCTTAATTGCGGCACTGCTGTCTTGACCACAGTGGAATGCAAAGGCAGCCCAGACTCTTGGCCAGATGGACAGACCAGGAGGTGTGAGGTGCCTGCCATTTGGAGTCTGTCTAGGGAGCTTGGTACAAGCCTTTTCATCTCCCTGAGACTCCATTTCTTGTGGGTCTGAGGTGATTGGACCTAAGGGGTCTCTGACCTTTCTTCATTTTCTAAAGGTCACGTTCCTGGCTTAGTTTCATTCACGTTTGAGAATTTGCAGGCCCCAGACGTGTGCAGGAAGCTGGGAGGGAAGAGGTGAGGAGGAGACCAGTAGAGGGTATTCTCAGGTCTGAAAACACAGGCATCCTAGTTGGCCAGAGAGAGTATTTGTTGTTAAAATAATTCATTCACCCCACCCACTGTAGAAGGTTGGTCTAGGCACCCACAATCCATAGGTGAATGGGATGAAGAGCCTCTTCTTGAGGACCTCAGCAGTCCAGTGGAGCAGTGGAACGAGGAGAGCCCTGGCGAATCTCACTGCCCTCCTTCCTTTCTTGTAGGCTTCATTCTTTTGGAAAATGTTGGCTTATATTTGTTATGCAGTGATTTGAAGACCTGGTTCTAAGTTCCATTTTTTTCACAACTTGTTCTGAATGATTGCCACAGCTGGAAAAGTAGATCCCTGTTTCAACAATCCGGCTAGCTGCTGCTGTGGGGGTGTAAGATCCACCAACAGCCAGCACCCAGAAAGCTGCCAGCATGCTGCAAAAGCACAGGTTCTTTTGATCTGCTTCAATAAGGAAAGCAAGGTTAAAGGGGTTGACAAGCTTACTGTAATTCAGCATACAAATATCATTCACTTAGTTCAGGGGAAAAAGCCAGCACCCCGAACTTCAGAACAAAATACAAATAAAGTACAAACATCAACAGACAGACCTTGTCTGATTCAAATCCCAATACATAGTTACCAGAGTTCAACAAAGTCTCAGCATCCGGGTTTACGAGCTGGAGGGCTCCTTAACTACAGGTACCTGGAGTCTGCATCAGCACCATCACGAATGAGAGCTTTCCGCAAATGGCTCTGTCCTCTCTTCTTATAGGGCTTCAGACGTCATCAAGTGTCATCTGAATGACCAGAACTTAGGCTGCTATGATTGGCTCTTGAGTTAGCCCCTCCCCTTAGGACCTTGGGAGGTTCACATCCACATAGGTTAGGTTAACACCTAATGGGGTTAGAGCCTGGGGCTTAGCACTTAGTAAGACTCAATGAAATACACTGAATTACTCAAAAGAAACAAAGGGAGTTAGCACCTCCCCTTAGCCAGCCCCACCCTGGGCCCACCCCAGTCACCAATCCCACACAGGTTCCACATCTAATAGGGGTTTGGGCCTAGGGCTTAGCACCTAGTAAGGCTCAATGAAATACACTGAATTATACTGCTAAGAGCCCATTTTGCTTACCAACACAATCCCTCACAAAGATTCTGAGATCCCAGTGGGAGGAATGTGCTGTTGATTGCACTTGCTGAATCACAATAGGCCGGTTAGGGACTGGGGAAGAGATGAGAACTCGCTCAGAGCTCCAGGAAGTTACAGAAGAGACATAGCCAGGATGTGCCAGAAGAAGAATTCGAACACAGGTCTTTTCTAGCTCCAAAGTTTATCCTTTATCTCTTGTGCTCCATTGCTCCACAGTGAAACAATAGTCATTTTTAATCTCAAACCAGATAGGTAGAGGGTTTTTTTTTAAATTCAGCTAATGGATTTCTACTTTTTCTAATGTCGTTTGTTCTTGAAAACTATAATCTTCAGCCGTTCCATTTTTATGTTTTTAGCAAATTGGCGGGGGTGGGAAGAGGAGTTTCTTTCCTCATACCAGCTGCTGGTGTGTGCTCGGGTCATGGTCCTTCCTAAGGACAGAAAGGGAGAAACTGGGAGCTTGCCACAGCCTTGAGAGGTGTGTTGTGGGAGGGGGTGGGAGGAGAAGGGAGTAAAGCTAGAGGGGGTGGCACAGTGCTGGAGACAAGTCCCATGACTCACTGTTCCAGGGATGGTGGAATACAAGCCCTCTCCCCTTACTCTTCTGGTCAGTTTACCCTGGGGGTTTATGGACCCCGCTTTGAACCCTGGGATCTGTGACACTAATAGTGTGTGAGCACGATGCATCGAAAGTCAGTGGCAAACTACATGGACAGTAGTCTTTGTCTTCTGACGTCAGCTCCAGAGTTATGACACCGTGCTGTCTCATCATGTTAAGAGGATTTACAGAACTGTCCATGGCCATTAAAGAAAGAATGGCCATCAAAGTTGAAATTTTGGAATTTCGCTAACGTTTTGATTGTGTCTCCCTATTTTACAGATTTGACTGATGAACTGGCTCACAAATTATTTGGTATTTCAGAAGTGTCTTCAACAACAATGGCTCGATCCTTGCCCACAGCAGTCCCAGAATCTCCAAGAGTTCATCCTGCAAGAACGCCCAAAACACCCCGTACACCCAGATTACAAGATCCAAATAAAACGCCGAGATTCTATCCTGTTGTGAAGGAACCAAAAGCCATCGATGTGAAGGTAAACAGAAACACTGAATAGGAAATGAGTGGCAGTTTTAATTGTTTCTACACATTTTTCTGACCTACTTTAGATCCTAAGTTCATACTTCAATGCATCTTCTGTGACTTCACTGATGCAGATCTTAACCCATGGATCCCTTCAGGTCTTGTGAGGTTCTTGTGAGGTTCTTGTCCATGACCTTCTTCCCAGAAATCATGGGATCATCAGTGAACCACAAAGGATTTGCCCACTGAACTAAAACAGTTAGTTGCCCTGAGTTTGTTTTTTTAAACGTTTTTGGGTATTAGGGCAGCACTTGGAGAGTGCCTGGTTATGCCTCATTTTCACATGGATGTGGTTGAACTCACCACTTTTCCTGATCAAACATTTCCTTGACTCTCTTTCGTGGTCTTGATTTGTCAAATCTTGATTGGTAATATACTATCTATTTAAATTTGCCATCTAAGCTCTCCATTATGATTTAGATCATAATTTGTATTTTTCAAAGATTGTGGTGTTTGATTTGCTGCTGTTGAGAAGAGAGTTCTTTTAAAAGATTTTTTTTTGTTTCTTGTTTTAGATTGAGACTACTGAACACATTGTATAATTTTCCAAATGGTCTTCAGGCCACTGGTCTCTAACCCTGCGCTGAACTTATTCTCTGTCTGCAGTATCTGTCTAGTATATTTGTTACTGATCACCTATTCAGCACATCCACCCCACTGCATATTGTAGTCTGAGTCCCTTTGTCCATTTGTTTGTGTTTACATATGTTGATTAGTAGAAGAATCTCTCCCTAGTGGTTCCTGTTGATTTCTGGGACTTGATTCCATCAAGACATCATCATCTTTGAGTATGTTTGTCTTCCCATTGGACTTTGTGCAGGATATGATCTGAGACAGCTGCAAATGCTTTTGAGCTCACAACTCTGTTTGTCTCGATGTTACTGATTTTAAGATTGTTAAAAAGAGTTACCTCTGTGGTTGCAGAGGGTCCTCTCTGGTTGCATATGTTAAAGAACCTTACGGGAAATGCCTTGTTGGAGGAGCCTTAATTCCTCAGTTTGCCCTACAAAGACATGCTTTTCTATAATGAGAAAATTAAACACATACTGCAGTCTTACCTTCTTTACCTTTCAGTCAGTTTTGTAACCCCAAAAGTGTGTTGTGCTTTAGGAAGTCATTTGCAAACATCTCTCTTCTCCTGATTTCCATCAAGGATATCCCTGTCACAGGAAGATAGGCATAGACATAGGTGGTGTCTCCTCTTCCCTCAAGATATCTTGAAAAATCTATCCTTCAGTGCTTTCAAAATTGCCATCTTCAAAGCATCTTCAAGCTATAGTAGTTCATAAACAAAATTACCTTAGTAATGACTCTTTTGATGATAAGGAAATTTCTTCTTTGAATGTGGGTAGTGAAGACGAAGGGGATATAACAGAGTTATGAAGCATCCTACCCCCTTCCATCCCATAGGCAGTTTAGCTACTAGCAAAATCACTTGTTTAAGTTATGAGACTTGTAATGTGTGTGTGTGAGAGAGATGTTTGAGTTTTGTGACTTCATATGATTTCACAATGTGTTATCCATAGTATGAAAATGTTTTAGCTGGTTTACTCTCAGAGGGTTTTAATTTACTTGTTAAGTCCACACTACTGAAAAGTAATTGCAATGTTTGACTTCTTTTCTTTTAGATTCCAAGAAAGAGAAAAACACGGCATAGTACAAACCCCCCTCTAGAGTGTCATGTTGGCTGGGTAATGGACTCCAGAGATCACAGGCCAAGGACGTCCTCTGTCAGGTAGCTACTCTAAGCGATAGGATCTTTTGTTGTTTTTGATTCCCAGTTGTTAATGGGAAAAAAAAGCTATTGAGATTTTTAGTGGCATTTGAAGATTGATGTGTCAGCTGCCCCAAGAAGGAAGAGACAGTTTCCTATTTCTTATTACAGCTTCCCTTCCCTCCCTCCCTCCCTGTCCTCCCCCTCCCCAGCTTCCAACATGGCACCTTGCACTTAGGAGGCATTCAGTGAGTATTTGAATGAATGTGAAATGTTTCTAGGATACAGAATGGAAAAAAAAAAGAACCATGAGAAGGGGGGAACAAAGGACAAAAAGTAGAAGTGGATAGTAATTATGACATAATAGGATAGTATTTGAATTTTGAAACTTAAAATCTTTCTTGCCTCTTAAGTGAAATCAGATGTTTCTAAAAATGACATTAATCCTTAGTCTTAATTTGCATGTTTGTTGTGGCCATTGTCATAGCATGTATAATTTTACTTGGTAGGTGTATAGAATTAAGAAAGTTCATTAGCTTTAATGTAAAAAGGACTGAGTACCTTCTATAGATTATGTGGATTTTTGTAGTGTTTGATGGTAAGGCCTTCTAGTCCTTTTCTTTCTTATTTTTGTTGTTGTTACTAGTTTTTATTGATGTCTTCATTTCTTACATCCCATCGGACCCTGTGTATCCCCCTGTTTGTTTAACTCTGTGATTTCATGTTGCTTTCCTGGCTTACAGACTGGCCTCTTAGAGCTTTCCCAGTTTTCAGCAGCGACTTTGAGGCATGTGCATGTTGGAGACATCAGAGCATCCCTGTTGAGTTCAGCTGAGCATTGTTCAGTGTGTCCTGAGAACTTCTCTGTGTGGTTTGAGGGTCACCTCATCAACAAGCATTTACTGAGTGCCAGGCACTGTCAGGGGTCCAGATATAGGGACAGCCAGAGAAAGAAACTATCCCTGCTCTCAAGGAGGAGCTTGGATAGACAGCACGCAGGTCTAGAATTCATGGAACTCAGAGGAGGGCAAAGGGGCAGGCACCAGCCATGCCCGAGTGTGGAAGTGGTAAGGAGGCAGCCTACTCCAGGGATGGGCCCCATGCAAAGCTACGGAGGCTGGAGATAGATTGGTATGTGTGTGGGAGAGGGAAGCCATTTTGGCTAGATTGTAGAAGGGAAGCAGTTTTAAGGAGTTTATATTCAAAAGCCAAAGAGCAGTTTATGTTCTCTTTTAGAGGCAAGAAAGACCTCTGGCAGTTTGTTGAAAAGGCTTGTTTGGTAGCTGTGTGGAAGATGATTTGGAACGGGGAGACCTCACAAAAGTACAGTATGTGAGAGTTTGAAAGGACCTCAGCAGCCCACCAGTTCAGTGCACACAAAAAAAACGGGAATCCCCATATAATAGCTCCTAAAGCCATCATCCAACCTTTGCTTGAAGACTTCCCAGGAGAGGGAAGCCTACTCTGCGGATTTTTTATTGCCGACTTCTGCTAGGTGCCATCACAGCTTCTCCACCCACACATGCTCGCTCCCCCCATCCCTGTCTCTAGGCTCTTTCCTTGCTCCCTTTAAATGTGCCTCCATCGTTAAAAAGCAATAATGAAAAAATATACTTCTCTTTCCTGGCTTCCAGTTCTCTATCTCCAGCTCCCTATTTGGATATTTCAAACTGGATTCCCCTTGACCTCTCAGACTCACCAGGTCCTAAACAGAACTCTTTATCTCTGCCTCCCAAATGGTGCCTTTTCTCAACTGTCCTATTGTTAGTGAAGGGGCCAGGGATGCCAGCACCTTGATTCTCTTGGTGCCCCTCATTTCCTTTGAGGTTCACATCTAATCCAGAGTCTTTGCTAATCCTGGTAGGTTCTTAAGGCCAGCAATATGCATGCACACACACCCCAGTGAGCTCTTCCCCGCCCCCGCCTGCCCCCCCACCCCCACCCCCTCGGTCGTTTCTGCTGACTCTGCAGACTGAACACCATCCTTGTACTTTACAATGTTAACAAGCCTGTCCTCTGGCTGCTTCTCATCCCATGACACTCTCCCTCCTAGCCTATGCTGCTGACTCTTCTAATCTCATTGCTGCTGTGACAGCTCCCCTTCCCCCACACAACCACCTCCTCTTTCCTTTGTACACAGATCCTATTCACACAGGTGTGCACGTGGGGATTCTCCTCACAGTGCAAATGCATTGAAGGCAGGGGCTGTTTCATTTTGTCTTTGTTTTCTTGACACCTACTTCGTCGTGGGGCAGAGCTTCATAGTGCTTGCTGACCAACAGATTGGTTCCGGGTAACTGTCAGATACTGACAAGAATGCCTTTAGCAGTTTTGGGAAGATACATCTTTGTATTCTTTTGGAAAAATTTTTTTTTGGAGGGGGAAAGGCAGGGAAATTGGGGTTAAGTGACTAGCCCAAGGTCACACAGCTAGTAAGAGTGTCAAGTTTCTGAGGCTGAATTTGAATTCGGGTCCTCCTGACTCCAGGGCTGGTGCTCTACTCACTGTACCATGCCACTTAGCTGCCTCCATCTTTGTATTCTTTTGGAGAACTAAGTGCTTTTGGCGCTCTGGATGAGTCCAAGAATCTGAATATTTTCCTAAAATATTTGGGAATATGCTAGTAAAAACTTCAATTTATAGTCTTTAAAACATGATCTGATTAATTAACAAGTTTTCATGGTTTTTTTTTTAATTTTTTCTCAATTACATATCAACAGATTTTTAACATTCATTTTTAAGAATTTTGTGTTCCAAATTCTCTCCCTCCTTCTCCACTTCCTTTATTAGTATGGCAAGCAATTTTGATATAGATTATACATGTGCAGTCATGCAAAACATTTATGTATTTGCCATATTGCAAAAGAAAATGCTGACAAAAAAAGCCAAAGATAATAAAGAAAGCTAAAAAAAAATGTGTGTTTCAATCTGCATTCTAACTCCATCAGGTCTTTCTCTGGAGGTGGTAGATAGCATTTTTCATCCTAAATCCTTGGGAATTTTCTTGGATCGTTGTATTGCTGAGAATAACTAAATCATTCACAGTTGATAATAGTACAGTATTACTGTTACTGTGTAAAATGTTCTCGTGGGTCTGCCCATTTCACTGCATCAGTTCATGTAAGTCTTTCAGATTTTTCGGAAGCTATCCTGTGTGTCATTTCTTACAGCACAATAATATTCCACAATCATATACCACAACTTGATGAGCCATTCCCCAATTGAAGGGAATACCCTTGATTTCCAATTCTTTGTCTCCAGAAAAAGCTGCTTATAAGTATTTTTGTGCGTTTAGGTCCTTTTTCCTTGATCTCTTTAGGCTATAGACCTAATAGTATTATTTCACATTTTAAAAAGACATTTTTATTGCTGTCTCTTGCTTTTCTGTTATCTATATTTCTCTCATGCCTACCTATCCCTCTCCTGGAGAGCCATCCTGTATAACCATATTCTCATGTTTAAAGAGAAAAGATAATTCCTAACATTTATATCTCAGTGATCGTGTGTGTGTGTGTGTGTGTGTGTGTCTGTACATACACACACATATATGGACACATGTACGCACATGTGTATGTATATATTTAATTGGTAGTGCATTCATATTGCAGTTTCTCAAAGCATATTGAGCACAGCATCTTAGAATTGTAGACTTTGCTTGTTGGATGATGAGAAATCATTGAGATCGGGGCTTCTGTGCCTTGTTTGTGTCCTGAACCCCCTTTGCTGTCTGTTGAGGTTTGTCTCTGAACAATATTTTTAATTTGTCCAGTAAAACACTTAGGATTACAAATACATTTATTGAAGCTTTTTTGAAAACACCTTCACAGAATCCAGGTTCAGACCTTCCTCTTCCCACTTTTTGCATGTGAAGAACAACCCAGGGTGGGCTATGTCAGGAGACATCCAAGATGTCACTGTGAGTTGGTTACTTGGAGAGGGATTTTCTCTGTTGTTTTTGGGATGCTTAGTGACCAACTGAGGCCTACCTGCTGCTTACTGTAATAGTAATGAGTTAAGATATTTCTACGGCCCTTTAAGTAATCTTTATGTAATTTCTGGTGCCATGCGCCACTGGACATGAAGACATAATCATAAAGAATTCAATCGTTTGTGACGAGTTACTTAATGGCTTTTTTCCTAAATCCACTGTGCTTATATTATATCAACTTTTACTTTGATCTCAAATGCAGGGTGGTGTCCCAAAAGTCTTAGTGCCATTGGGAGCTTAAAATGGCACTAAGACTTTTGGGGCACTCTATGCCTGAGCCAGGGACGTGCTTGGGGTAATGAATGTCATCTGTCCTTTGCAAGAGACCTGGACTTGCCAGTCTCTGAGTTGGGCTTTACCTCTAAAACAGGTGATGGGAAGAATGGACCTGTGGGCTAGATACACTCAGGCTGTGCCTGAGTTTTCCTGTGCAGCTCAAGCACGTTACTCTAGACATTCTAATAGGACAGTCCCACGATCATGTATTCGAGTTAACCACAATACCAGTACTTGCCCCGTTGAGCACTCTCCAATTTATAATATAAGTGGATTGTTTGTAAATGGGGAGAGGCACCTTGGGGTACTGATCCTACAGCCAGCAAGACTTGGGTTCAAGTCCTGCCTTTGACACATTAGCTGTTGACTCTTTGGGCAAGTCCATCTCTCAGGGCTCGTGTAACTTTCTAGTACTGTGAATTTCAAAGAAGGTGCCCATATTTGGGCAGAGGATGTAGCCTCACTTGAAGCTGCAGATGCCAGTGCAGTTCCACATTCTGTCTCTCTGTCTCTCTTTCCCTCTTCCCTCCCCCTCTCCCTCTAGATTTCCTGTTGTTTGGGGGTAAAGGGGTGGATAGAGGGAGTTTTGGGGAAGGATGGTTAGTGGTGATCTCAAAGAAGGTACTTCAGCCTGCTTGACTCGGGTTTATTTTTTGCCCCTTTGGCTCTTTTAGGAAAGGAACTTTAGGCATTATGACAGTGTGTAATATAAACTCTCATAATAGTTCCATCAATTATGACTGTCGGTTGAACTTTTCCATCTGTCCATGTTATGTTTTAACAGAAGGATGAGCAGTTTATATATGGTGCTTTACTGTACTTGAATTCTTTGGAAATTGATGATCCATAGGGATTATAATGGAGATAGGCTGCTGGAAGAGCTGTGTTTGAATCCTGCTCAGACATTGCTACTTACTGTGTGACCCAGGCGAGGGACATCCCCTCTGTCTGCATTTCCTTATCTGCCTGTACTGTGGGAATGGTCATGCCAAGGGCATCTGCCCTTCGGACTTGTTGTGAAGGGCCCTTGAGCGGTGGCTAATACATTTGACTCTGTTTGGGGAGTTGAAGTAGGATGAGATGTCCACATTTCCTGGAGTGGAATTTGTAAAAGGAAAAGTCTTGCTGAGAGTCTTCCTTGGCAGGAAGTGAAATAGGTCTGTTCTGGAGACCTCAAAGGAATTCAGCAGGAAAACTGAGTGAACATTGAGTTGGGATCTCATGATTTTAGAGCTCTCCTTGAGTCAGCATAACAATATACTGTAATAACAATTTTCAAATGTAGGTAAGTGGTCTCCTGGGAATTTGATCCCTTGCTTCAGTGACCAGTGGGCTTTCATTTCACTTTTTTCTCTCAAGCTGCCGGGTTCTGTATTTTTACATGCCTCCTAAATCCAAAGTAAACTATTACAATTCACAGCAAATTGTTAGAACCATTGGCCTTCTTCTTTGCCTCCCACACTGCCTCATCTCCTTTTTCTGTCCCTTTCTGCACAGTCTGTTGTCTGCATTTGGATGCTCCCCTCTTGTCCTCAGCTTCTTACAATCCCTGCGGCTTCTGGCCCCTCTCCCTCCCACTTATTGACCTTGCCTTTATTTTTTATTTGTTGTGTAGTGTGCATGTGGTTGCCCTTGGTTGAATGCATGCACCATGAGAGTGAGGATGCTTTGAGCTTTGTCTTTCCAGGACCTGCATAGTGTCTGACCATAAAAGCTTAGGTGCTTAACAAATGCTTATTGGTTGATTAATAATCTTAATGTCCCTGGGATTTTCATAAGCCTTGCCTTAATAATTTAGTTTGTGCTTTAAAATGGAATTTGTGTTGATGCTTTATATGTGAGGCCACCAAAAGCCTGCAGATGTGAGATTTGGTTAGTCTCTTGTAGCTACTGTGGCTACTCTCCACATAGCTCGCTGGTGCCGATTGCTTCCAATTTCTGTTATAGAGATTTAACCTGGAAAGGAATCATTTTTATTAACATGCTTTGCTATTAATAAAACGTATTAGTTGTATGAAAAGCTGTTTGCAGCAATTATGAATAGTTATGCGTAACTGATAAAGAACTACAGCCACAATATTTTCAGCCAGGTCACAGTCCTCAGGCAAGGCTCCTGTCACTTATGAGTGATGTCATCTTGGGAAGCAAGAGCAGGGAATAAAGATGAGAGCATCTTCATTTAGTGACAAGACATACCATTGCATGTGTTAATTATAGGAGGATGCAGATTAGGGAAGCCCCATGGAGCTGTATTTTGGGGGGCTGCTGCTTGCTCATCCCAGACTCCTCTCAGAGATGATGATGTCTTTTCTATTCTTAAATACTAACCCCTCTATCTATGCCTTGGACGGACCCTGTAACCTTGTTCTTCCCACTTATTATTTTCTTTGGTGTCATTAACTCCTCTCTTAGAGATAAGCAATACAAATCCAAGTTTCTTTGTTTTAAAAAAAATTGGAACTGAAAGTGGAATAGGACCATTTACTTATAATTATTTTGATCATCACTTTAATTTTTGATTTATAACTTTTACTTTTTGGTTTTATATATGTTTTGATTTTATGTAACACAGGTTTCAACTGTTGCAAATTTTAATAGTAAATTAATTTAAAAAAATAAGGCCAATTTAAAAGAATTCCAATAGTGATGAAACAGTGCACATTGGTTTTGGCTGTTTGCTTCCTTGTGTGGCGTGTGGTGGGGGAGAGGTGTAACCAAATCCTCCCCCTTTTACACTGGTATTCCAATTTGAAGTTTTTTTGTTTTTATTTTCAAACAGTAGTTCAAATGCTTCACCTTCAGAAGGTGCACCACTGGTAGGAAGCTATGGATGTACCCCTCACTCTCTCCCAAAATTCCAGCATCCTTCTCATGAACTTTTGAAGGAAAACGGCTTTACTCAACAAGTATATCATAAATATCGTCGAAGGTGCCTAAATGGTAAGGTTCCCATCAGTTACCTGTAGTTAGATTTAAGATTGTTAAAATAAAATGTTTTTTTTCCTATTAACACAGTATTTAAAACTATTTTAAAAAGCTCTGTCAAGTTAGAGTTCTTTTTCTTTCGTTTTCATAAATTTGTAGTAATTTAGCACTTAGATCGTGGAGGTTAGCTACTAATATTTATAGCTAATAACTGTTGTACTTCTATGTAAAAAATCTTAAACTGTTTATTTGAGGCAGTAAAAAATTAATTTTACGTATCTTAAAAGTTTTATCATCTCCATATATTTTATAGGACTTGAAAGTTAAAACCATTTTTAATGAAATGAGCCTTTTCCCCACTAAGCTTTTAAATTCTAGCAGTGATTTTTTTTAAGCACATTGGAAAATTTTTTCCAGATTTCTTCAATATTTTGAAATATATCCTTTAAAAATTGATTAAGGTTTATGATTTAGCCCTTTTGGTTTAACTAATTTAAAACATTAATTTTCTTAATTTAAGTTAGTAGAGTGTATACCTATATCTATATTTATATGAACTTATTTTATCATTTAAATTTTTCCAGAGAGAAAACGCTTGGGAATTGGCCAGTCCCAAGAAATGAACACCCTCTTTCGTTTCTGGTCCTTTTTTCTCAGAGACCACTTCAATAAGAAAATGTACGAGGAATTTAGACAGCTTGCTTGGGATGATGCAAAAGAAAACTACAGGTCAGATGGGTTCCACAAGTTGTTGTTTGGAAATTTTCTTTTCGTGTGCAAGATGACTTTTCAAATAATGCTGCCATGTCCTGAATAAACTAACATCATTCTTAAAGAGGCTTTATGGAGGCATCTTCATTCTCAGATGCCTTCTTATAACAGTAGCTAGCGTTTTATTATGACCTGTTAGAGAAACTCAAGTAGATCCACATGTAGTTGGATGAAATTATGTCTGGTGAATAGTTGTGTGTTGTTTTCTTTGTCCCCCCACAGCCACAGGGAGAAGCTTAGGCCCCCAGACCTTTATGTTTCCGTAGCAGACATTTATCTAGCGTCTGCCCGCTGTGTGCCTGGCACGGTGCTCAGTGCTGCCCACATAGTGTCTCAGTGGCTTCTCTCCATCTTCTGGGGGGCAGGTGCTGGAATGATCCTCACTTCACAGGTGGCGGTGACGCACCTTGTCATGGAAGGTCTTTGCTCTTCCGCTCTTTGCCTTCTCTGCACCTCAGACTTTGCTTCCTATAGTAGGGTTTAGCCTGAGATGGAAGGAGAACAGTACCTTAATTCATGCCAGCATAGATCTCCTACCAGTTTTGTCATTCCTGGATCCAGGCTTCTTACAGAGGATACATGCATAGGGATAAACCAGAATCCAGCCTGCCTGCCATTCTCCTGGGACCCAGCTGAGGTTGGGAACCGTTTTCTGGCCACAATGGCCCATCCCATCTAATCCTTGGGCTGTGGTCCACCGAAGCCCGCTAGCTGACCTGCAGCAAAGTGAGAGAGGGGAGAAACTAGATGAGCCTTCATGTGCCCAGCGCTGTGGGGAGTGATGTTGGGGCTTTGTGTGCTCCTGCATACACACAAACAGAATGATCATTTCACCTTGTTTCATTCATCTTCACACCTCACTTCCTAAATGGTGCTACAATGGGTGTCTGTGCTGTAGCTCAGAGGGGATCCACGGTACTTAGAGCTGACGGGATGCATTCATTGATACTACTCAAATGTCACTCCCTGTAAGTAATTTGGTCAGTCAGCCTCTGTGGGGGACAAAACCCAAATAAAAATTGTGCTTGAGTCCGGAAGCTTTAACCAACATCTAATGTGAGGAATTTAGCTTTGTAATTATAGAAAGTAAACTAGCATACAAAGGCCTAGTTCATCCAGCTCCTCAGTGTTCCTAGACACCTGCATCATGAGGATATGGACGTTTCTTGCGGCTTTCCTCCCATCTTCCTAGGAAAGAAGCATGACTTACTCATTTCCTTTCCTTTCAGGAAGGAGCAGCTAGTGAGAGCTCAGTGACTTCATGCAGGGTAGCACATGCAAGAGTGGTGTAGGCAGGTACATGGATCTGAGTCTCGGCAGAACTTTGCTTCTAGTCCCCAGAGGAAAAAGAGGCTCCCTTCTCAAAGAGACAGCTGTCCACAAACCTTTTGTTTTAGTGCAAACTCAGTTACAAATTAAATATAAAACTAAGTAGAAACTAACTTTAGATTGCCTAATGGTTAGTAGCCTCAAATCCTCTTATGTATTCCTTTCGATATTAGTGATGAAAACCCAGCCCTGCCTACCCATTCTTGAGGACTCTTGTCCTTGTCCTCCCACCAGTTCACCTGGCATCTGGAGGAGTACAGGGGAGCACTTGAGCTGTCCCATGGCTTCTGCAAAACCATATGATAAGATTTAGCTACAGGGACCAAATACAAAGGAAAATCTTGTACAGAAATTACATTTCAAAATCAGCTGTGCTAATCCTTTTACTTGATTGTCGTTGCTACTTTCCATTTGTTGTAGTTAATGAATTGATTATATTATCATCGGAAAAAAATAGATTGAACAACTGAATGTTTATCTCCCCTCCCTCATCCCCTTTCAGATACGGTTTAGAATGTCTGTTCAGGTTTTATAGTTATGGACTGGAAAAAAAATTCAGGCAAGAGATCTTCAAGGATTTCCAAGAAGAAACCAAAAAAGATTATGAATCAGGTATGAAAGTTAATTTTATCATGTTTAAAAATTGGGTCCTGATCCTAGTAATGAATAGGGAGAATAAGAAATAGCTAAATTTTTAGAGGTATGTAAACCCTAGGACTTGTTGGGTTGAGCTTGATGAAGGATAGGGATGCCATGTAAAGGTCTTTCTCTTGGGTTCACCTCTTGATATGCTGGGAGATGACAGCTGCTGCTGGGAAAAAGGTGGGGCAGCGTTGGTTGGGTTGCTATGGGCCACACCTTGAGTGAAGTACAGAGATGCTTTTGAAGTCCTGTTATCAATAGTTCACTAAGTTAATCACTGGATATGACCCAGCACCATAAATGTAATTTTTGTGTATTTTGTTCTGTTACCAGGTCAACTATATGGACTAGAAAAGTTTTGGGCTTATCTAAAATACTCCCAATCTAAGAGTCAGTCTATTGACCCAAAACTTCAGGAATACCTCTGTAGTTTTAAGAGGTTAGAAGACTTCCGAGTTGATGTAAGTTTTAAAATCCTTGTCTGACATTTTTTATTACGTTTGTGTTTTGGTCTGATGTGGGTTGTCAGCACTTCCTCATTTCCTGAATGAAGTTGTGAGGGGCTGTCCTTTTATACATGAAGGTGGGTGGCTGCTGTACGCTGGGCCCTGCTTGAAAGCAGAAGCCATTAAGGCAGGGGATCCTAAAACAAAATATTTTAAAACTAATTTGTCATGTTTTCTATTTTTACTTAACATTAATTAGTAATGTTTAACATGTTTGAACAGGATGTCTTTTTATGATTATCTTGAGCACCAATTGGAAAACATGTTTTAAATTTTAATCTTGTTGAGTCTTCTTCCAGTTACTGTGTAGGTAGTGGTTCTCAAACTTAATGGTGGCACCTTTGTGGGTTTCCATAATATCCTGTGCTTCTCTTTGTATCCTTCCAAAAGCCCACAGTCTCATCTTATAGGCACCAAAACCCATCTAACAGTTGTGCATAAACTGACAGCTATGGTGCCATTACCCCTTTGGAACTCTCTCTCAACATCCCTCAAGATATTTGGGCTCCAGGTCTGAAACACTTGTATGATGATGCATGCCATGATATGGGAGCAAGGCTCCTTATCCAAAGCTTTGTGGGCATGCTGGAGGGATAGGTGTGGCTCCAGGGTATTGGGGAGGGATGTGGAAGGATTATTGGATAAGCCAAGAGAGGAAAGGGGGAAGGGAGAGAGAAGAGTCTGGGGCACCCTGTGTGCCAAGAGATTTGGAAAGAAGGGGAGAGAGGTGGTAGACCTTTGGATCTCCTTTTTGCAGGCCTGGATTTAATGTCCCTGAGCTGGAATTGTCTGACAGGTCTGTGGCTGTTCCATGGAAGGTGGTAAAGCCATTTCTCTCTCTCTTTTTTTTGGCAGGGCAATTGGAGTTAAGTGGCTTGCCTAAGGTCACACAGCTAGTACATGTATCAAGTGTCTGAGGTCAGATTTGAACTCAGGTCCTCCTGACTCCAGGGCTGGTGCTCTACTCACTGCCCCAGCCATTTCTCTCAAATGGCATGGCCAGCTGGCATTTTTGCAAGGCTGTAGGCCTGGCAACTCCTGTTGTATTTGAGCCAGGAGCCCTGGCCTTCTCTTAAATGTTATCATTAGAGAAGAGGGATGCAGGGTGCCTTAGGACAAAATTAAATGTAGCCTCATGGTCCAAATTCTAGGGTCTTTAAAGAAAAATGTTAGCCAGAATCATTGGTTTTTTGGATCATCTAATTTTTTGATAGGTCAGAAGCCCTGAGAAGGCAAAGCGACTTGTTAGGACCATAAACATGTCACCAGTATGTAGCAGAGCCTGGTTTTGAAATCGGATTCCTCCTGCCCCTAGACCATGGTTCTTTGACCTTTTATGTTGCCAAAATCCACATCTCTGGTTATTTAAACCATATCCCCTTTGTTCATACACAGCCTCCTATTAGTGAGGAATTTGGGAGGAAAAGACATTCTTCAGCTTCTACTGGTGAGGAAAGTAGTCGCCGTAGACCTCCATCTAATTCTTCTTCAAAGCCACTCAATGCTGCCAAACCTCCTGCTACCCACCAGCCTCAGGTCCCAATAAACTCTCCCCGAAGGAATGCTTCACAGGAGTCCATTGACAATTTACCCCAGAACGGCGCTGCCTCAGAATCAGCAGACGGCGAGATGCCCGAGAAATAGACTCTTGTGAAAGCTGTTTGCCCTTGAAATCAGCATTTACATCAGTATTTTATTTCAAGGATCTTTGGGGAAAATGTTTTCATGCTTGATTGTGGGGGTTGGAACAAAGAAAGGGAAGACAAAGGGTAGTGTCTCCTAACACGAGAGAAATTCCAAACGTTTTCCCCTAATTTCTAGTGAAGTAGGTTAGGTTTGGGGACCTTCAATAGAGATCCTCTAGTAATGTCTTTTGGTTTCAGTATTTCTGTCTTAGAGCTATTGTTTACAAAAACTGCATTCCCTTATTCCATGCACCAACAAGAATGGGAATGCCTTACATTTCAGCTCATGCTTCTTAAAGAAGAGAGAGTTTGTTTTATTCACCTCAGCCACAGAGCTTTCTTCACCCATTTTCCCCATTATCAACTAATATTTGTACTTGTCAGAGACAAAGGAAGATTACGTGTGTATATTTTAAATTCTGAAAGAGGATCTGAAGCAATATGTTCACTCCCAGATATATAAATATTAAAGGAAACCTTTTTTACACAAGTGATAGTACATGGGAGGACCTGCAGTTACATTGAAGTGTACGCACTTTGGGTGCTGGGCTTTGTTTTTTGGTGTGTATGTTTTTGGGGGTGGGGTGGGAAACTCATATTCAGGATCTCCATAGTTAGTGTTGTGTTGGGTATGAAGTTGACATCTATCTGCTGGTTAAGTTTAGGAGAGATTTGCTTTTTAAATTGATTCTTATGTACGAACTTGAGCAAGTAATTGAAAACTGGGTTAGGGCTGATTTGAGTATTGTCCTAAATTCATCAAATCTTGCACTACTTTAAATACATCTGCTGTTTATACATCTGCAGGTGGGTAATACGACAGTCAGATTATCCTCAATTTAAGAGGTATTTCGTTTTTCCATTTTGTTTCTTTTAATCCTTATTTTGTGCTCATAAAGTGTTTACAAGAGAGTTATAGCAGATTGATTTCTAATTTTTTTTTGCCATTTCAACTGATGTAAATGATAGTTTGTTTATTTTGTGGGAAATTAAAAAATAAAGCACTCATTCTGAATTGATTCTGAATTGATTTTTAATTTTTTTCTGTTAAGAGTATATATTTATTTGAAAAGCTGGAATTTAAAATTTTTGTTAAGGGGATAACTTTTCATTCTGTGAAAGTTAAGTCTTAATGGCAACCTTGTGATAAATCCATTTTTACATTTAACAGTTTGATTCAAATACATTTGGTGTTTTACAAGCAACTGGATGTCTAACACTGAATTCTTTATCGTCTTATGGGGTGTGGATTTTGTCTTTTTCTCGTCAGACGACACTAAGACATGTCGCTCCCTTTGGGTGGTAGGTGAATAAGGGGGTGAATGTTCGTTAGCTTAGTGTCTTCAGTGTGCTGCTTGTGGGCTAGTTTTTGTAATCCGATACCTTTAAATAGTGGGAGGTTGTCTTCAACTTGTTTTTTTTAGCCATTCAGAAAACAAATTCTGTGGGGACAGTGGATAGATGATACCATACAGTTTTAGTGGATTAGAATAATTCCCTCTTCCCCCTGCCACCCAGTAGTATGTGAGCTCCTTGAGGGCAGGGACTGCCATTTTAAAATCTTTGTACCCCGAGCTCCTAGCACATAGCTGGCACTTAATAAATGTTGGTTGAATCACATTGATAGATTTATGAATGTATTTTTACTTTGAAATAGATATGCAGTTCTGGCTGTTAAAAAAAAAACTTTGAAAAAAATTGTATGTGATTAATTTGAGAAGTGGCCTGTTTTTAATAGGAAAAATGAACTGACATTTAAAAGAATCATTACCATCCATCTTGTGATAAGTAGACATTTAAAACCCACATAAAATTCAAGATTATGCATGGAAATAACAGTTAAAAATGTTTGTACACGTATAGACATGTTTATGCATGCACACTAAACATTTTAAGTACTGATTATTTTTTAAAATTCAGGGAACTGTGTCCATATTTACCTTATATAACTTTGGGTGTAACTTGCCAGAATTTTATAAAATTCACATTATGTAAGGAACAATGATTAGGCACTTTTGAACCCATCCAAAGAGGTTTTAAAAAATTATGGTTCATATCAATATTTACTGTATAAAAAATAAAAAATGTCTATTATTATGAAGATAGCTTTGACCTCGGGAACACCCTAGAAAGGTCCACAGCCATGAGAGGTGTCTGCTAGGTGATACAATACATAACCCACTCCTTGTGGTTTCAGATTTGCTCTAAGTTATCTAGGAAGTTTGCCAGAATGGCCCACATCCCCCAGATGTGTAGCCAACCCTGATATTGACCTGACTCAATCCAGGTGGTCAGGATATGCTTGGGGACAAATAATAAAACAAATTTTTAAAAAACACCGTGAAGCCCCCCGGTGCCTCTTGCAAATTAGCCGATTATATCCAAAAAGGAATAATTTTGTGAGACTGGGGTACTCTGGCAGCTACCTATAAACCACCTGCTAAATCTCAATATTAAAAAGCAGTGGCCATATTGTTTGCCTCACTAACGAACCCGGCACGTTGGGCAATTAAAATAATTTACCATATTGTTGTAATAGGTTTAAACTGTAGCTTGGCTACAGATTTTGGCTAGAGCTTTAGCTCTAAACCTCTTGAGAGACTTGTGCACAATGGGGACTTGTAGAATCCCGTTCTTTGGATACCTTTAAAGGTAAGGTTACTCATTTAATTTCAGAAAAATAAATTGAAATACCTATAAAGGAACTACCAAAGGCAAGAGTTGGGGAGGGAACAAAACAAAAACCTTGATGGAGATGGATTTATAGGTGAATTTCCCTCAAGCTTTTAAAGAACAATTAGTACCCATACTCTACAAATTAGTCTCAAAAATTGGAAAGGAGAACATTCCTTACCCAGCGCCTTTTATGAAGCAGATAAAGTTCTGCTACCTAAATCAGCACAGCCCGAAGCAAAGCAAAGATAATTGTGGGGCAATATTTGTGAAGGGCAAGTCAGCATTTTAAATCCTAGCATAAGACCACAGCGACACATCTAAAACATTACTGTAGTCAGTTGGATTTACATCAGGGATGACAAGTGGATGGTTCACCATTAAGCAAACAATTATATTCAAAAGAAAAACATGCAAAGCCACACGAACAGGTGTAGGAGAATCCTTTGACAAAGTGCACAATGCTCATCTAGAGTAAAATCCTTCAAAGTTTAGTTTATAGAAG
Source organism: Trichosurus vulpecula (assembly GCF_011100635.1). Classification (NCBI taxonomy): domain Eukaryota; kingdom Metazoa; phylum Chordata; class Mammalia; order Diprotodontia; family Phalangeridae; genus Trichosurus; species Trichosurus vulpecula. The sequence goes on along the minus strand of NC_050578.1, from coordinate 132,777,471 downwards.
GACTTTTTAAAAGGGTAAACTCCATATTTAAAACCAAATGCAATTGGGGGCAGGGGTGTGTTGGGAAATGAAGGTGATGTAAAGACGAAAGACTTTACAAGGGGAGAACAAGGAAGGTTCATTGTATTAAAGTCTGTCTTATAGTCAAAGTTGTTTGATTTTGTATTTTAAAACTACGTTTTCACATTTTAAAGCAGTCTGTAGGTTTGTAGTAGGCCAGATAGGAACTAGAAACCTAACAAGTCCATACGAGATCTGTGCGATACTAGGTATTCTGAATACACTACCCTTCATTTGTTTCCATTTACCCTGTACTTCAATTTTGAAAAAAAGTGTTCACCTCCTAAAAGTCCAGTTTTCTTGACTTTTTTGCACAAATACATATACATGGTGTCCCAGAAGTCTTAGTGTGGTTTTAAACTAAAGCTTGTAACTTGAGATTTTTCAAACATCTTATATTTTGAAATCTGAATATTAAAAAAGAGATATTAACTTTTAATGAAAACATCTATCCACCTGCTAATTCTGAGGTAAACTAGTAGTATCAGTCCCTGCTGGGGCCCTTCGGCTTCCTGTTTGTGGCCAGGTTTGTGCCCAGGTGACCCGAGTGCTTCTGGAAAGCATCATATGGGGTTGGAATGGAAGGATTCTTTTGGATTGCTGTGGCCACAGTGCACAGGAACTTGGGAGAGGGTGCTGAGCCAGGAGGGCTGCAGGAAGCATTCAGTTCCAGTTTGGACAGGAGCTGAGCAGTGGTGTTGATGTTCTCCTCCAGCTGAGAAGAGGGGTAGGAGTGGAGCGAGTAGGAAACAGAAATAAAGGCTGGCCTATTACTGGGCTTTAAGAAACAAGGAGCGTGAGCAGTTGAGAAGTATGGCAGAGCTGCACGGGCTGTTTGCTGCAGCAGGAAGTAAGGAAGCAAAGCCAAGCAAACATTATACACAGTCAGTGACTGTGACATTGGACATGGGAAGAACAAGCACATGCCAGAGAATCAAGGTCAGTGTTGCAAAAAGTACCCAGAACTAGCATGGCTCCATGAGAAGACATCCACACCCCTTGGCAGAAGTCCATCCACTCATGAGGCACACTGCACATATTTTCACTTTTTTTTCTTTTGAAATATTTGTTATACGGAATGCCTCTAGGAAGGAAATTTTAGTGATGCTAAAAAAAAACACCAGCAAAATAAGTAAAACTTTATTATAAAATAAGCGACACCAAGCATGGCAGGCTGGTCCCAGAAGCAGGTCACTTGTTTTTGGAACTTAGACTGAACCTGTTGGATGAGATTGCACCTCTAAGACTTGAGGAGAGTTGTAGAAAGGTTTTACTGCTACCTCTTCCCCCTCCTCTCTACCTGACCTACACCGTACATGACTCTGGCCCTTGGAGGTACCAGTGGCTGGCACTAGAATACTTAGAGTTTAACTAGAGTTTAAATTGGTCAGAAGACTATCTTAGGGATCAGTCTTTGAATTTAGTCTGGAGTTCCGAGCTGTGCTGATTCTTAACTATAAATTCCCTGAAATGGAAAAGAAAGGGATTCAAGTGGACATGAGGGCTGGTGGCCCTAAATTAGAACCCTCATCTCATTGTTTGCTGTACTCATGTCCATTTAAGTTCATTAGGTAAAAAGGAAAAACAAATTCTGCCTTCTAGGGGAAATGGGTAGAGAGAGTAGTGGAAGGAAGACTAACCTTGGAGCTGTGCGGCAGCAGGAGAGAGGCCTGATCTGACCATCTCCCCTGCTGCCCTGCGCTTGGAAGGTGTGATGACATCCTCTCATGACGTCCTCACCTGCCACTTAGGTCAAGGGCCATCTCCCACATGAGGCTTCTGGTGCTCCCTCACTCAAAATTACCTAGTACATATTTTATACCTGCTTTTCTGTGTATGAAGCTTGTGGCTTCAGGGGAGTGGGAACCCTGGTCACAGTTCCAAAAATGAGTGCTCGTGGTCACTCACAGGCCAGGAGAGAAGTAAACATACCTCTCCTTAGCTCATACTGCTCTGGAAAAACTGCAAGCTTACAGACCCCCAGAACTAGCTCTGAAAGTAGCTGCACAAAAAACCCCTCCACCCAGGGAGCAGAGCCCAACTTTAACATGAAACTAATAGAAATAGGCAGGAAAAATGAGTAAGCACTACCATTAACAAAAAGAACCTGACCATAGAAAGTTACTATGGTGACAGGAGATCAAAACAAGTTCAGAAGAAGCCAACAAAATCAAAATAGCTGCATTCAAAGCCTCAAAGAAGAATGTGAATTGATCTCAGGCCAAAAAAGAATTCCTGGGAAAACCTCAACAAGGATTTTAAAAATAAGAGAAGTAGAGGAAAAATTGGGAAAAGAAATGACAGTGATGCAAGAAAAGCATGAAAAAAGAGTCAACAGCTTGGTAAAGGGAGTCACAAAAAATACCGAAGAAAATGACACCTTAAAAGACACTATAGGCCAAATGGCAAAAGAAGCACAAAAACCCAAATGAAGGGAAGAACTCCTTAAAAAGTAGAACTGGTCACATGGAAAAAGATGTACAAAAATTCACTGAAGAAAATAAATCCTTAAAAATTAGAATTGAGCAAATGAAAGCTAATGACTCTATGAGAAGTAACAAGCAATAAAACAAAATCAAAAGAATGGAAAAATAGGAGAAAATGTGAAATATCTCATTGGAAAAACAACCGACCTGGAAAATAGATCAAGGAGAGATAATTTAAGACACTGAAAGCCATGGTCAAAAAAAAAGAAAAGCTTAGACATCATCTTTCAAGAAATTATCGTGTGTGTGTGTGTGTGTGTGTATGTGTGTGTGTGTGCGCGTGTGCGAGCGTGCGCGCAAATATATCTGCTTAATTGTAGCCTTGGAGGAGGAGGGAAAGAAGGGGGGAAAAGAACAAAGTAAAAAGTGCACAGCAGGGAACAAAAGAAAACATACAAAGAAGCAAAGATGTATAGCTCTGAACACAGGGATAGTCTTTATCATATAGGCTTTCTTGAAATGGAAATTTATTGCTGTTATATTTTGAATCTTCCCATGTTCTATTGTGTACATGGCAAAGCTTTTTTATTTTTTATTTAAATTTTAATATCTAAGTTTACAAAGTGTTTCTTTTTCTTATTGTGTATCTAAGTTTTAGTATTTTAGGCTTAAAATAAATTAATTTTTAAAAAATTGTCAAGGAAAACTGCCCTGATATTCCAGAACCAGACGGTAAAACAGAAATTGAAAGAATCCTTTGGTCACCTCCTGAAAGAAATCCCAAAATGAAAACTCCCAGAAATATTATAGCCAAATCTCAGAGCTCCTAGGTCAAGAAAAATACTGTAGTAAGCAGTCAGAAAGAAACAATTCACATATCATGGAGCCACAGTTAGAGTAACACAAGATTTAACGGCTTCCACATTAAAGGATCAGAGGGCTTGGAATATGATATTATGGACAATTACAACCAAGAATCCCCTACCCAGCAAAACTGAATATAATCCGTCAGGGAAAAAAATGGACAGTCAGTGAAATAGAAGACTTTCAAGCCTTCCTGATGAAAAGATCAGAGCTGAATAGAAAATTTGGCCTTTAAGTACAAGACTCAAGCATAAAAAGGTAAATGGGAAAGAGAAATTTTAAGGGAATCAATAAGGTTAAAGAGTTTACATTCCTACATAGGAAAATGATACTTGCAACTTCTAAAAACTTTCTCATTATTAGGGCAGTTAGGAGTTTATATAGACTGAGGGCGTGGTTGTGAATTGAAAATGATGAGGTGATATGTAGGGGAAAAAAAGGAGAAAGAAGACTGTACTGGGAGAAGGAGAAAGGGAGAGGCTGGAATATGGGGTAAATTATCTGACATAAAGGAGGCATGAATTGGCTTTTACAATGGAGGGGAGGAGGGGGGGAAGTGAAAGAGAGCACGTGTATCTTCCTCTCATCAGAACTGGCTCAAAGAGGGAGTAACATACACAGTCAGTTGGGTATAGAAGTCTATCTTACCCTATAGGAAAGCAGGAGGGGAAAGGCATAATGGAAGCGGGGGAGAGGGCTGATAGATGAGGAGGAGGATTGGGGGAGGCAATAGTCATTCAGACACAAAACATTTTTGAGGATGGACAAGGTGAAAGGAGAGAGTAGGATAAATAGGAAAACAGGATGGATAACAGTAATCCTAGAAATCATAACCGAAAAAAAATTTTATAAGAAGTTTCTCTGATAAAGGCCTCATTTCTGAAATATATAGAGAATTGAGTCAAATTTATGGAAATAAGAGCCACTCCTTAATTGATAAATAATCAAAGGTAGTTTTCAGATGAAGTAATCAAAGCTATGTATAGTCATACAAAAAAATGCTCTAAATCACTATTGATTAGAGAAATGCAAATTAAAACAACTCTGACGTACCACCTGTCACCTCTCAGATTTATTGGGATGTGGGAAAATTGAAACACTAATGCACTGTTGGAATTGTGAAAGGATCCAACCACTTTGGAGAGCAATTTGTAACTATGCCCAAAGGGCTATAAAATAGTGCATATTCTTTGACCCAGCAATACCACTACTAGGTCTGCATCCCAAAGAGATAAAAAAGAAAAGGACCTTATAGGTACAAAAATATTTTTAGCAGCTCTTTTTGTGGTGACAGAGAATTGGAAGTTGAGGGCATGCCCACTAGTTGGAGAATAGCTGAACAAATTGGCACATGATTGTGATGGAATACTATTATGCTGTAAGAAATAAGCAGGATATTCTCAGAAAAACCTGGGAAGACTTAACACAAACTGATGCAAAGTGAAATGAGTGGAACCAGGAGAACACGGTACCCAGTAACAGCAATCTTGTATGGATGGTTAACTGTGAAAGACTAAGCTACTTTGATCAATACAGTGATCCAAGACAATTCTGAAAGGCATGATGAAAATGCTATCCCTCTCCAGAGAAAGAAGTGATGAAGTCTGAATGCAGATTGAAGCATACTTTTTAAAAAAAAAAAACAACTTTTTTTTTTGATTTGTGTTTTCTTTCACGACATGATTAATACAAAAGTATATTTTTTCATGACTGCACATATATAACCTATGTCACATTGCTTACTTTCTCAATGAGGGGGAAGGAAAGGGAGGGAAGGGTGAGAATTTGGAACTCAAAATTTTAAAAATGAATGTTAAACATTGTTTTTACATGTAATTGGGGGGAAATGAAATATTAAATAAACCTCCAAAAATTGCTTGTTGATTGAGAATAAAAATAAAAAGTTTTGATATATTTTTGTGCCATCTTCATGAGACTTCTGATCTAGCTGCTAATCTCTCCTCCTCCCTGCCCTCAAGATTATTTTGCATCATTATTTGTCCATGTTGCCTAGCAATGCCTGGCACATAGTAGGTGTTTAAGACATGCTTATTGATTGATTTTCACCAGAGGTGTCAAACTCAATAGGGCTTTCAAAACTACTGAACCATATTAAAATTTAATTGGGAAATGTTTAATAAAATAAATAAAAGTACAATAAAACATAGATAGTGTTAATTTGTGGTTTTTCTAGGCCAAAATGTGGGTTTCTATTTGAGTTTGGCATGATTGATCTTCCTTATAACCCTTTGAGATGGTGCTGTCATCCCTGTTTTATGAATGAAGAAACTGAGACTGAGAAAGATTAGGTGAGTTGTCTGGAGCTCAAGGAAAGTGTCTTTAGAAAGGATTTGAACCCACTTGGTCCTTGGCTCCAAATCCAGGCAGCTAGGCTTTTCAGTGATGGAGTGCTGGTCTTGGACTTGGAAAGACTTGAGTTTGTATTCCGCTTAAGACACCTGCTCACTGTGTGTCCCAGGGCAAATCACATGATCTCTGCTTCAGTTTCCTCATCTGTAAAATGGGGCCAGTATTAGCACCTCCCTCCCTGGGTTGATGTGAGCATCAAAGGGAAGTGCTTTGCCAACCTTAAAGTGCTATATGTAAACATTGGCTATACTTTTTATTATTTCCCACACAATATACCTTTCTTCTCATCGATTACACTCTGTATCTCAGAATCATAGATTTAGAGCAGAAAGGAACCCGTGAAGGCATATTGTCTGCCTTCTCCATTTCAGTAAATGACTTGCCCAAAGTCACAGAGATAAATGGGAGAGGTTGGATTTTTTAAATTGAGGCCAAATTTGGCATTCTCTACTGCTCCATCATTTCCTGAATCCTTCCCAGATTGTCATTTCATTCCATATTTTAAAATTCTACAATTCCTCGCATGAAGTAGGGTTTAAAAAATGTTTATTGAATTAAATGGAATTTATTTCTGATTTGATTGACACTGGTGAGGGAGTGTTATATCATATAGCCACTAGGTGGCAGAAAGAACCAGTCAACTGTTGCTTAGCAAAAGAGCATTTTTATGATTGATTTGCTCTCACACCATCTTATGATGAGATGTTTTACTGCCTACTGAGAGTGCAAATGGGATGTTGGTGGGTCACATGAGAATAGGTTGTAGGAGGGTCAGATTAATTGATTTTAAAAAAAGTTGCTGTGGCCAAAAAATTCATCAACCAGCAGCCAAGTTTATGTATTTATTAAATCATTTGATGAACTGAGTAAACAACATGAAACAAAAATGCAAGTGATCTAGGGGGAGGGATGATGGGGGTGGAGTGGGGTGAAGAATATCTATATATCCAAATGAAACACTACTCATAACCCAAGAGTGCTTTAACGTGCTTATCATCTTGTGTATACTACTGAACTCATAAATGATTTAGCTAGCTAATGCCCGTTTAGATGGGTGCTTTGTCATTTTAAGAATGAATTCCTCTAATAGCATCCACTGTACTTCGGATATGACCGGTCATCTAGTTATTCACTCTCCCCCTACCCCCACATGTGGACTGCCCCTTCATTTACATTTCTTTGACATCCTAGAAGCAACTTCTATCCTGAAAGAAGGCAGAGGTACTTCTAAAATACCTGTTACTAGTTAGGACTGTTATTAATTGGCACTAGTCTTTAAAACATACATTTTCACATGCTTCATTTTATATTTGTTTCAAATGTGCAGAGTTAATTTTTACTTTCAGTGTAATCTCATGAAAATCCTGGTTGGTTTCTTCTTTGGGGGACTTGCTTCACTCTTTTACTTAATCTCAAAGCATTTTACAAACATGAACTTTACTAAGATTAAACAAGGCAGGCAAGTCATACTAAACAAACTATCTAAGTTGCTAGCTCAAGCCAGTTTACCAGATTTAAGCAAATGACTAAATCATATAGGAAACTTAGTCCAAGACCATTTTCTTAATCAATTGTGTTAAAACCAGAATCCCCCACCTACAGAAACTGCTAACTAGACTAAATTGTCATGGCTTTTCTGGCATTGAAAAGTTTATCTGCAAAAGTGTGTCACAATATTAATTTCACTAAATATCTGAATATTTCTTTTTCTTTTTTTTTAAATCCCAGCATGATGAAAAAAGGAGATCAATAATAACATATGAGGGTAGCTACCCTTAGTGGTCATTAAAAAGTTTTATATTTTTAACCCTGTTTCAAACAACTCACAAAGACCTAGGTCATTCATGTGTTCTAACCTTTGCAATCTGGTGAAGCCTATATACCTTTCTCAGAACAATGTTTTTAAAATCACAAGTGAAGGAAATGCTAAGTTTCATGTAAAGGTTAGTGAAAATAAAAGATGTCATTCTTGGATCATCTAAGATCATAAATACCCCCTGAAGTGTATTTGTGGACTCCATATTAACAATCCTTGTTCCAGATACTGTTACTGTATCTTTAAGAACCAAATGGAATAGTGAAGAAAAGCAGTTTGTCCTGGTAATTTTGAAATGACAATTGAAAAATGCCTTGCTATGAAGCACTTCTCTTTATGGAGTCAGGGAACAGTATGTGTTTTATCTGTGGGTTATGTGAGGATTATTGAGAATTCTATAGAACTGTCTTAAGTGTTACGTTATAAAGAAATAAGAAGTTTCTGTGAGGAATGGCAAGCGCAGTGTATTTTGGAACGATTGTTTCCTGTAATTGGTGAAGAGTGGACAGAGAAAAAAGATTAGTTTATTTCCTGAGAGACTGAATTTACCTTAACTTCATTTTCCTCATAAGGAAGTTTCTTATATCCAATGAAATTACAGGTCCAATCTCTTGGACTCTTTATCCCTTGAGGAGAAACATGAAGATTCTTAAGAGACTTTCATCAGTATCTGGAGTGAATTAATTTGTGTGAGATCATGTCATCTACTATTATACTGAGGAGTGGAGGTTACTCGGTGAAATTTTATGCGGACAAAATATTATAAGTAGTTATATATTTGCTCTATTATTGCTTTCATTTGTTAATAAATTGTATGTAATTGTGATTACTCTTGGGAAAGAAGACTTCTCTGGGTCATTAAGTAGCTAATATTTAATGACCTGAAGTATGGCTTGAGCTAATTAATGCAAAAGGTCATATTTTCATTAATGAGGAAGCAAATATCAAATCATATCCCTACCAAAGCCCATTCCTCGATCCCTCCTTCTGCCTCGTGTCTTCCGTCTCAGATTGCCTCCAATTTACCCTGTCTATAGTATTATCATGTATATACATAATGTGGAGGAGGCTCAGTGGATAGAATGCTGGGCCTCCAGGAAAGAAGACCTGGGTTTGAATCCTACGTCACACATTCCCTAGCTATGTGACCACCTTGTTTTCCTCAGTTTCCTCACCTGTAAAATGAGAATGATAATAGTACTTACCTCGAAGAGTCGTTGAGAGGGATCGTATGAGATAATACTTTTGAAGTGCTTAGCTCAGTGCCTGGCACGTAGCAAAAAAGCATTAGATAAATGTTAGCTATCACCATTATTGCAAAGAGGTGGGCAGCATGTTTCATTGCGAGTCCTCTTGAGCCGTAATTAATCATTATATGATGGTCAAAGTTTCTAAGTCTTTCAAACTTGTCTTTACCATATTGTGGTCATTGTATAAATTGAACCGGCCCTGCACTTCTAGTATAAATCCAACCTGGCCATTGTGTATAGTCTTTGTAATATATTTTGTTTAAAAATTTTACATCAATATTCATTAAGGACGTTGGTCTATAGTTTTTTTTGTTTTGACTCTCCTTGGTTTAAGTGTTGAGCCCCCATTTTTTTTGTAGGAAGAATTTAGTGAAAGCCCCTTTTCTTATTTTTTTCAAGTACTTTATATAATATTGAAATCAATCTTTAAATGTTTGATAGAATTTCTTTCTCCATCTGGTGTTGGGGTTTTTTCTTTTGGGAGTTCACTTAGGATTTGTTCAATTTCTTTTCCTGGAGATTGGGTTATTTAAGTCATTAATCAGTCGGTCAATAAACATCTATTAAGAGCCTAATATGAGATAGCTACTGGTGCAGTAAAGAGAGCGCTGGGCCTGGAGTCAGGAAGACCTGAGTTCAAATTCAGCCTCACGCATTTACTAGTTGTGCAATCCTGGGCGAGTCATTTAACCTTTCTTTGCCTTAAGTCGCTGGAGAAGGAAATGGCAAACCACTCCAATATCTTTGCCAAGAAAACCTCACAGAGAGCATTAAAGTGCTAACTTCCACGGGGTCATGAAGAATCAGCCAGAACTGAACAGCTTGTTTTGTTAATCTGTGTATTGGATATTTGTTTAATAAATCTTCATCCATTTTACTTAGATTGTCAGTTTTATTGACATATGATTGGTGAAATATTTCTAATAATTTCTTTTATTTTTTCTTCATTGGTTTCATTTTTGTTTTTGATAGTGGTAATTTGGTTTTCTTTTTTAAAAAAAAATCAGATTAGCTAGAGGTTTATCTATTTAAAAAAAGTAACCAGCTCCTAGTTTGATTTCTCAATTGAATTTTTGTTTTTGTTTTTTTGCTTTCAATTTTGTTCATCTCTTTGATTTTCTCGATTTCTGTTTTGGTGTTTAATTGGGGTTTTTAAACTTTTTTTTAGTTGTATTCCCAATTCATTGAGCCATTCTTTTTCTTTTTTACTGATGAAAATTTTTAGAAATAAACATTTCCTACTAAGGACTGCTTTGGCTGCATGCCCGCAATTTTGGTATGTTGTCTCACTGTCATTATCTGTAGTGAAACTATTATTTCTATGATTTGACCACTATTTCTTTAAGATTAAGTTATTTAATCCCTAATTAATTTTTAATCATTTCTTCAGCAGTCCTTTATTCAATATAATTTTTCTTTTATCATGTACCATAAAAGAGCCATCTAATATATCTACGTTCTTGAATTTGTGATGTTTTTGTACCCTAATAGAGCAGTTCTCAAAGAATGGACCTAGTGCCCCCCCGGAGGTCCCTAACATGCTTTTAGGGCGTCTGCAAAGTCAAAACTATTTTCACAATAACACTAAGATGTTATTTGCCTTTTTTGCTTATTCTCTCAAGAGTGGCTATCAGAGATTTCCAGAGGCTACAAGGCCAGTGAATTGAAGATTTGGCTGTAAACATGAAGACTGAATTAATATCTCTTCTGTAGAGTCGTACTTTTGCCTTACAAATGGATGAAGCTACAGACGTGGCTGGATTTGCTGTTTTGCTTGTATTCCATCGGACATCAGGACCAACTAACCTTCAAAGATCTTCTTTTATGCAAATGCTTGTCTATAAACACAAGTGGTGCTGAAAAGTTCAGTGTCGGATTTTTTTTTTTAATATTGTAGTTTATTCTGGGACAACTATGTTGCCATTTGCCCTTCGGGGGCAAAAACAGTGGTGTAGTAAAAACAGCTGGTACCTTAGTAGGAATCAAGGCAGTTGCAATAAACTGTACTAATGGTCATTGCATTTTTCACATGCATTCATGGCAAAAAAAAAAGAAAAAGAAAGAAAGAAAAGAAAAAAAGAAAGAAAAGCCTTAAACATTGACTATAAAATAACAATAAAAGTTCTTAATATTAAGGAAAACACTTAAGAATGTTCATCAAGCCATTAAAATGACTGATTTTATTAAATCTTGATCCTTGATCCATGGCTTTTTAATATTCTGGATGATGAGATGGAAAATACATATAAAGCACTTTGTTACTGTTGTATTTGTCCTTCTTTCTCAAAGAGAACTGATGACATCAGTAGGGTGATGTCATGACTCGAAAGTGAATTGGATTTAAGTGAGGCAGGGCTGTGCAAAGTCACCAACCTCCCTCTCTCCTCCCCGGCCATCTGGGTCCAGCGGCAAGATACCAGTCAGGGTGACTGGAGGTGGCCCCAGATGCAGTGGGGGACCTTGGCCCTTTCAAGCTAAGATCTTTAACAAGTCTCAGTTCGTCTTGTGCTGCCTGTAGAGGTGCTAGGGTCATCTTGAAAAAGCACTTGTTGATGGGTGGAGCTGAAAGCTCAGCTTGTCACCATGTTCGTGGAATGCCATTTTTACCTGGAAGAGCAGTCCCCAGTGTCCATAGACCTATGTTGACATAGGCTGGAAAAATGACTCGTGATGATACTTTTTCTTGGATTTCCCAATCGGGAATTTCTCTGGTACATTTTCTAGGTCCCTGTAGAGGAATTGTGAAGGAGAACCCTTCTGTGCTTTTTTCCTGCTACTCCTCCCTCAATTTATAAATTAATTTGTGTAGTCTTATAATTTCTATCATATTAGTATAGACAACAATGACTAATTTATTCTTCTCCAGTTATTTGTCTTTCCTTTGTAATGGGGTTTGGATGTATGCACAGACCCTATTATTGGCTAAAGTGGCGTCATCTCCATGGGAGACACTAGGGAGCTGCTTCCAGTGAGGACTGAAGTGTGAGTTCACATCTTGTAACTGTTTTCTGTTGGGCTGACATATGGCTGGAGGAGGTCTTTTTCCATTGGCTGCATGGATGGAGCTGTCAGAGTCTTCAAATGGGCTTGAGTTAGATCTGACTGTAGTTTTCCTGCATTCCAAGGGAAGGAGGTGATTCCTTCACTTCAGCAAATAAGTCCATGTGGTGCCTCCTTCTCCTCCTCTGAAGACCATATGACCCCAAGGAAGGGGCCTGGGTCCTTGGCCTCTTGTGTCCTAGGTACAGGGCTTGGAAGAAAGTGAGCCACGGAGATCTGGGAGCCCTAGAATCAGATCTTGTGGCTAGCTCAGCATATTGACACTTAATGGGCAAAGATCTAGAAGTCCAGCCCTGGAGAATCTGGGTCATTCTTGAATAATTTAGTAAAGCTGGCTTTGGAGCTCAAAGTGTTGGGACCAATGCTATGTAGAAACTGAGCTAAGGATCATAGCCCAAGGTGTCAAGGCAAATGTCTGTAGGTTTGTTCTTGCAGTATCTGTGAAGTAAAGATTCCTTTGTAAAAGCCAGTCATTGCTCCCCTAAAATGGGAGGAATATGGTTGGTAGGGACTTGAGTCAAAGCAGAGAAAAGAGATGTCCTCAAACCCACTCAGGGTATTTAAGAACCCTCTGGGGGAGACGTTACAGGTCTGTCCTTGGAGAGAAGGGCTAGAGTCAACAACATTAGCCCTTATTTCTATTAAGAGTAATTTATATACATTCTTTAATAATTATGAATGAAATTTCTTTTTCTATCTCTTTCTGCTCTGTTTTGACTGCAATGTACAATGTATGTTTTGTTTGCTGATGATTTTTGTAGGTCTATTTCATTTCCTGCTATTTTATTAAGTTTATTGTTTCTATTCATTTTAGGTCTATCTCCAGAGTTCTTTAAGTAAACCACCATATAATTTGCCGAAAGCAATAATGTTGTTTCTTCTTTGCCTATGCTAATTTCCTCAATTCCTTGTCTCGATTTATTGTTATAGCTTGCATTATATTTGAACTATATCAAATAATAGTTGTGACAGTGGACATCTTTGCTTTATCCTCATTGTATTGGAAAGGCCTGAGGTATTGCTCTATTATAGATGTTACTAGCTCTTGGTTTTAGGTTACCATTTACCATAACAAGTAAGGAGAATTTTATTCCTAATGCTTTGTAGTGTTTTTTTTAAACATGAAGGAGAATTATATTTTGTAAAAGCTCTTTCAGCATCTATTGAAATAACCCTATGATCTTTATTTTCTTTGTTGTTGGTAGGACGTGTTATGTTTATAGTTTTTGAATCCCCACCTCTAATTTTCAAATAAACTTGACTGAAAGAATTTTATTTACAGAAATAAAAGTGACTAATTTTTAAAATGCCATTTTGATGATGGCAGCGAGTGGTTATGGTAATTGACGATGAGATGATAGATGGTGAGGATTGATGGATGTTGGTCTATGATAACCATTGTCCATCAGCATTTGTTATTTACTGTTAATAGTCTTAGAAGCCCTCAGCTGGGGCTAGAGACTGTTTTACAAAGTCCTCTAATATTCCAATACATTTAATTAAAACTAGGCACTCTAAGCCTGTCCTTTCTACCCCCATCTTCATATATTAAACACTAAACGTAACTCATTGCTTAATAGTTACATCTTGATTATTCTCTCCCAATGTGGTGCTTATTAACTGCCAATACTATATGAGTTTTAAGTTTAAAAACCCCACAATTCTACAAACCATGTTTTTATATATATTTCTCTTTTCTTTTTTCAGTTCTAACTACCCAATTCACTCATGTTTGTTGTAGTTGCATGATACATTTTAGACTAATTACTTAATTTGAATCTATCTATCTATCTATCTATCCATCCATCCATCCACCCATCTATCCACCCACCCATCTGTCTGTCTGTCTATCTATCTCTATCTACCTTTCTACCTATCTTTCTCTCATGTCTCTATCGTCTATCTCTATCTCTCTATTATTTACTAATCTATCTGTCATCTATCTGGGCAGCTAAGTGCAGTGGATAGAGTGCCAGGCCTGGAAGACTCATCTTCCTGAGTTCAAATCTGGCCTCAGACAATTACTAGCTATGTGACCCGTGGCAAGTCACTTAAACCTGCTTGCCTCAGTTTCCTCATCTGTAAAATGAGCTGGAAAAGGAAATGGCAAACTACTCCAGTATCTCTGCAAAGAAGAGTCAGATATGACTGAACAATACAAACAGCAACCTATCTTTCCAGCCTCATTGCAGCCTTCTCCTGCCCTCTGCAATCTGGAGTAACCTCTGTACCCTCTACTGCACCTCCTAGTTTTGTGCCTGGCCATCCCCCATGCCTAGAATTCACTCCCAGAGTTGCTCTTTCCCTTTAAATGTAGCTCAGGTGTCACATTCTGTATAAAGCCTTTCCTGATCTTTCCAACCTATCTATCTGTCATCTGTCTTCCTATCAATCATCTATATCTCTAGCATTTATTTTTCCGACATCTATCTTTTTCTTGCATGAAATATGTTTCCTGTGCTATGTCTATCACAGAGTGAGAAATTAGCAAATGCTTGTTTAATTGAACCAAATAGCAAACAAACCAAAACCCAAACCACTAGTTCATAAAATAAGCCCTTGCCATTGGATTTATTAACATATGAGAAGCCCAAAGCGCCAAATATAGCAATTCAGGCTGAAAAGCAGATTTTCAGAAAGTTCACGTTACCCAAATGAAACTTTCCCCCACCACCTTAACTTTCTACTTCCTCAGCCTGCCAGGCCTCCAAGCTGTTTTCTCAGCCTTCCTGAACTCCTGCCACATATGCCTGGTCTCCTGCTTACTTCCACTTTTTAATGCTCCCTTTGGCTTATTTTCATCTATAAAATGGAAATATAAGATAAGGGGGGCAGACTAGAATGGCAAAAATATATGGTGTTACAGATACCTGGTGCATTGCTCAAGGCTTTGTCTGGCTGGCTAGGCTTTGGACTCTGGCCTTCCAGGAGTCCGATGGGAGTCTCATTCCAAGACCTTCATCCTGCTGAATCTACTCAAGGCAAGTCCAGTGGCCCTGAGAAGCTTTCTTCCTTTCCCACTAGTTTTCCCCATGGTCATCTTGAAACCAAGAGGATTCAGGTTCCAGTCGTGACTTGGACAGCTAATGGCTGCAACATTGGACAGCTCACTTAACCTCTCTGGGCAACTAAGTATAAATTTCAGAGAAGGTAATAGTGGAGGGAGTTTCCTTTCCTGGGAGTTCCTTATATCAGTGAAATCACAGGTCCACTATCACTTTGTGGTCATGTGTCATTGGTTACCACTAGTGGTATTTTGGCAAATGTTTAACAACCGGCTCTCTTGGGGGGGGGTTGGGGAAATCCATATACATGACACATTTTAAAGTTTAATTTGCACTGTTTATATTTTCTCCATCACTTTTTAAAGTCTAAACAATTAGAAAACAATAAATCAAGCCCTGGTTTGGAACATTTGTCTATTTCCAAGGAATAACTGCTCACACTGAAAATTTAACAATTGACTCTAGTCAGTTCAAGCTGGCTCCCACACACCCTTTTTCAATGAAATTGCTCTCAGCATTCCATTAAGCCAGTATCAAGTTGTCATTCCTCAGGATGCTGCTTTCTTAAATTAATTTCTTTTAACAGCAGCCTGAGTCAATGGGAGTGTTTGCTTGGGAGGAAGGAGGAGAAGGGAGAGCTAGGGAAGGAGGGTTCGGGCAAATTCTTTCTCTTCTTTGGTCTGTAACATGAAAGCGTCAGATTAGATCATCTCTACAGGCCCTTTCAGCTTTAACCCTATGACCTTGTCATTTTGAAGCAGGCTGGCCAGGCCTTTCTGGACAGCCTGATAGCCCTGAGTTTGAGGAGTGAAAAGAGGGTAGGGACATCCCTAAAGAAACATCCCACCTAGACTGGGACTTTTCCTCAAGGTGGCCGGTGTTCTAACAAACATATTTTCTCAAAATTAAAAATTGTTAAAATTTCCTTATCAGTCAATCAACTAGCACTTTTTAAAAAACATTTTATTTCATTAAACATTTCCCAATTACATTAAAAAATTTTCAACAATAATTTAAAAAATTTGAGTTCCAAATTCTCTCTCTCCCTCTCACTGCTTCCCCCTCTTTAAGAAGGCAAGCAATGTAATATTGATTATATATATGAAGTAACACAAAACATACTTCCACATTAGCCATGTTGCAAAAGAAAATAAAGGCAAAAAAATTAAAGGCAAAGAAAAATAAAGTTAAAAAAAAGCCTGCTTCAGTGTGTATTCAGAGTTCATCACTTCTGGTCAAAGATGAAAAGACAGTTTTCAGATGAAAAAAATCAAAGCTATCTATAGTCATTTGAAAAAAAGTGCTCTAAACCACTATTGATTAGAGAAATGGAGATTAAAACAACTCTGAGGTGCCACCTCGCAATTATCAGATTGGCTGAAATGACAGAAAAAGAAAATGACAAATCTTGGAGGGGATGTGGGAAAATTGGGATGTGAATGCACTGTTGGCGGAGTTGTGAACTGATTCAACCACTGTGGAGAGCAGTTTGGAACCATGCCCAAAGGACTGCAAAACTCCATTCCCTCTGACCCACTTAGGTCTATATCACAAAGAAATCAAAGAAAAAGGACATATGTGTGTGTGTATGTGTGTGTGTATATGTATATATACATGTATATATCACCTCTTTGTGGTGGCAAAGAATTAGAAACTGAAGGGATGCCCATCACTTGGGGAATGGTTGAACAAATTGTGGTATATGATTATGATGGAATACTATTGTGCTACAGGAAATGGTGAACAGGATGTTCTTAGAAAAACCTGGAAAGACTTACATGAACTTATGCTGAGTGAAGTGAAATGCAGAACCAGGAGAACACTGTACACAGTAACAGCAACATTGTGCCATGATCAACTACGGCTGACTTAGCTCTTCTCAGCAATACAGTGATCCAAGACACTTCTGAAGAATTGATGAAGTCTGAATGCAGATCAAACCATATTATTTTTTACTTTATTTACTTTTCTTGAGTTTTTGTTTTCTTTTTGGTCCATGTTTTCTTTCACAACATGACTAATATGGAAATATGTTTTGCATGACTCCACATATATAACTCTTATCAAATTGTTTGCCTTCAGTGAGGGGGGAAGGAAAGGAGGAAAAGAACTTGGAACTTAAAAGTTAAAAAATGAATGTTAAAAATTGTTTTTATGTGTAATTGGAAAAAAATAAAATATTTTTAAAAAACCAGTTCACCAGTTTTCTCTCTGGAGGTGGATAGCACTTTCCATCGTGGTTCCTTTGAAATTGTCTTAGATCATTGTCCTGATCAGAGTAGCTAAATCTTTCACAGCTGATCATTGTACAATGTTGCTGTTATGGTGCACAGTGTTCTCCTGGTTCTGCTCACTTCACTTTGCATCAGTTCATGTAAGTCTTTCCAGGTTTTTCTGAGAGCATCCTGCTAGTGATTTGGTACAATAGCTTCCATCTCAATCATATCCAAGAACTCATTCAGCCATTCCCCAATTGATGGGCATCCCCTCAATGTCCAATTCTTTGCCCCCAGAAAAGAGCTGCTATAAATATTTTTATACATATGGGTCCTTTTCCTTTTTGTTTTTCATCTCTTTGGGATACAGACCTAGTCGCATTATTGCTGGGATGAGGGGTGTGCATAGTTTTATAGCCCTTTGAGCATGGTTCCAAATTGCTCTCCAGAATGGTTAAGTTCATGACTTCACCAACAATGTATTAGTGTCCCAGTTTTTCCACATCCCCCCACAGTTGACATTTGTTATTTATTAACTGTGTGCCAAACGTTGGGAAGACCATGTGGAGACAAGGAAAAGGAACAATTATTCCCTGTCCTCATGGAACTTCTGGGTAAATGGGGGAAGACAATATGTAAATAAATAGGCATGTATCAGATATATACACAGCAGGTAGAAGGTAGCCTTGGAGGGGATGGCTTTAGCGGGCAAGAGGACCAGGAGAGAGAAGGTGGCATTCGAGCGGAGTCTGGATGGAAGGTAGAAAAGCCAAGGAGAAGCACAGCAAGTTAGCCAGTGTGGCCGGGCTGTGGAATACATGGCGAGGAGGGATCTGTCACAGGAATGGCCGGGTGGGAAGGGGCCGGGTTGTGAAGAGCTTTAGAAGACAAACAGGAATTTTTATTTGATCCTAGAGGTAAGAGACAGCCGCTGGAAGAGAGAGAGAGCGAGCGAGCTAGCGAGCGAGAGAGAGAGAAAGAGAGAGAGAGAGAGAGAGAGAGAGAGAGAGAGAGAGAGAGAGAGAGAGAGAGAGAGAGAGAGAGAGAGAACATAGGTACCATGGTCAGAGTTCAACTTTGAAGAAAAGCTGGGTGAGTCAGAGTGGGGAGGGAGCTGAAGTCGGACAGTCCAGGTGGGAGGTGATGAGGCTCTGGACTCCCCGGATAATCACCTGAGTCAGAGGGACATATTTTAGGTGGCTTCTGCCTCCTGGTCATGCTATCACACCTGACACTCTAATGAGACGCAGGGCAATGTCAGTGGGCTAACGAGGTCACCGGTGTTTACATTTTCTTAGCGGGAAGACGCACGATCACGTCAGGCGAGTGAGTGGTTTAGCTCATGGAACCGGACACAGCCCACGCCAAGGGCTCTGAGCCATGGATACGGCTGGAAGGAAGGCTGGGGAAACCCGATCGCTTCTTTCCTTCCTTGTCAGGCAGAAGGGATTAGGTGATGGCAGTGCCCTGGTGCTGCCTTAACTCTGGCTCCGGTTCCTCCATCCACCCTCTTTAATGACAGGGGCAGGAATGTCCCCGTGAAGGCAAAGAGACGACACAAGGGACCCCATTCCTAAACTGAGCAATCTGGGGAAATAAAATTTGATTATTGTCTCTTGTGGGTATCCTAGAGACTGGGAAGGAGGCACGAAATGGGCAATGACTTTAGACAGCCCCTCTTCTGAATACGTGCTCTGTCTCTGTCTCTGAGTCTCTCTGTGTCTCTCTCTTTCTCTTTGTTTCTGTCTCTCTGTCTCTCTGTCTCTCTGCCTCTCTGTCTCTCTCTCTCTCTCTGAAATGCCTTTAGATGGTGATTCAGAAATTCTGGATTCGAATACCGCCTTGGCGATTTGGGATCTTCTTTGGGTGTCTGTTTCAACCTGCCCCCTCTTTCCTTTCCCGTCTTCTTACTCCTTCTCTCTCTTCCCACCTGCCCCGCCTCATATTCTGCGATCCAGTGACACAAGCTTCCTGACTGCCTCTTGAACATGACCTCCATCTCCGGACTCCGAGTACTTGCTTTGCTCTGGCTGTCCCTCATGCCTGGAAGGCTTTCCCTGCTTATCTCTACCTCCTGGCTTCCCTTAAGTCTCAGCCCCAAAGCTCACCTTCTAGAGGAAGCCCTTCGCCCTCCACCTCAATGCTCCGCCTTCCGTCTTGGACTATCCCCAATTTATCCTGTCTACATCTTGTTTGCACACGCTGGTTTTCACATTGTTAGCCTGGGAGCTCCTTGTGATCAGGGACTGTTCTTTGCCTTGCTTTGAACAAGCCCAGTGCTTAGCACAGTGCCTGGCACAGAGTGGGCTCTTAAAAGCTTGTTGACGGACTATTTCCTCCTTTGGGAAAAGAAGGGCATTGGCCTAGCTCAGTGGTGTCAAACCCATACAGAAGGGGTACCACTAAATCTTAAGTATCCCTGCTGGCTGGATGTTGACTTAGAAAACCACAAATCAACATCATCTATGTTTTATTGTTTTTGTATTTATCTTGCTAAATATTTCCCAGTCACAGTTTGACCTGGTTCCAGGCACTTGGGAGAGGGCCCCCTGAACCTCTTATCTCTCCTAAAGGCCTGGCAGGATTGCCCAAAGCCTGCTTCCGTGTCACAAGCGTTATCCTCCTCAAGAAGCACTTCCATTGTGTCCACCGCCTGCTCCAGACCCTTCAGCGACTTCCTGGGCAACATGGTCTAGACGTGGGGAAGGTACTGCCAAGTAAGGAGTATCCAGGTCTGGTGAGTGGTGCCATGGGGTGTAGACTGGCCCTCACCTGCCAAGAATAAGGACAGAGCTGATTAGATTATGGTTCAAGAGTTGGAAAAGGAGAGCAGGGAGCAATCAAGGAGATGGGTGGGGATCAAGAGCATGCTGCACCCAGCTTGACACAGCTCCTGAGAGCCCACTGTTAAATTTCCAGTGTGAGCAAATATTTATACCTCTCTGAAACTACAAATCAGGACTAGATTTGTTGCTTTATTGATTGTCTAGACTTAAGAAAGAAATGGACAAAATGTTAATAATGCAGCTTAAACTTAAAAGCATGTCCTACATACATCCACCCCCCTCCCCCAGCTGGTTGTTAAATATTTACCAGCATGCCCCTGCTAGGGAGTGCCTAGCTGGAGTAGGTGTGTGTAGTGGGCAGTGAAGATGCAGGGCCTTCCAGGTTGGGAGCTTCCATGAGCAAAAGTGTTCAAGTCTCTGGGACTTGGTTTCTGATCTGGCCTGTAGCCAGGCCTCAAATCAGTGGGCAATGGAGGTAACCACTGTGCTGATGAGATTCTGGACCCTTCCTTTGGGTTTCCTGAGTCAGCAGCACACACATGAATACTTATTGAGTGATCAATAAGGGACCGACGGGCCCAGGATAGCTAAGGGGGCACAGCACTGTAGCATGTATATACTTGTGTCTGTGCTAAGAAGCCGCCTCCCAGACTTTTGAGACTAATGTGAACCGAGTGTGATTTCTCCCTCCTCTCCCCCAACCCCAACATACACCTCTCTGGTTTCCCAGGATACCTTGCTAATTGTTTGTTAAGTTGCTTATTAATTAATTTAGTCTTGACCTACATAAGCCTGAATAATCACAGGGCCATCTGTCCCCCTTAATTAACATGAAGAGATGAGGAGATTTTCTTTCTACCTCTTCTGTAGGCCCAGAAGATGCACCAATCCTGTCCAGAGGACTGACCCCTCATGGAGGAAGAGTCACTGTAAGAGGGCCTGGTTTGGTCTGATCTGAAAAGACCCCCTGAGGGGCCTCTCCCTGGCCAGCCGGAGGCCCACGGAGGAACCAGCACTAGCTCCGCAGCTGGCTTTTGGCTGTAGGCAAAAGCTAGATCCGAGTGGGGATTTCTTAGAATCATGGAACCACAGATTTAGGGCAAGATGGAGATTCAGGGGTCACCTAATTTTATGGAAGAAGAGCAGGTCAGTGTCTTGCCCAAAGTCACACAGAGCAGTCATGGACAGGGAGTGGGGTGTTGGGGTTAGAAAGGAAAAAGAATAATACTGTGTGCCAGGCACTGCCCTAGATGCTCTATAATTTGATCCTCACAACAGCCCTGAGAAGTAGGTGCTATAATTATACCTATTTTATAGGTGAGGAAGCTGAGGCAGATAGCAGTTAAATGATTTACCCAGGGTCACACAGCTAGTGCATGTCTGAGGTCGGATTTGAACTTGGGTCTTCCTGACTCTAGGCCCTGTGCTCTGTGCACTCTGGTACCTCTTTGGAAGAAGGCCCGCTGTGGAGTAGGTAAGCTCTGGATTCAAGTCCTGTCTTTGGTACCTACTGGCTTGTATGGTCTAGTCAAGTCAACTGCCTCTCAGTGGCCCAGGCAACTAACTCTCGAACACTCTGTAAGTCAGAGATGAGTCTCTTATCTTCATAGTCATGGCTGTTTCCACAACGGAAGTTCCCCACACTGTTGAAATCATGGGTCCAGACGAAAATTGTCATCCTCCTCCTCCTCCTCTTCCTCCTCCTCCTCCTCCTCCTTTTCCTCCTCCTCTTCCTCTTCCTCCTCCTCTTCCTCCTCCTCCTCCTCTTCCTCCTCCTCCTCATCATCGTGGAGATTCCCACAAACATTGTTTTGAAATAGTCAGGAAGTTGGGAAGGGAAGTGGGGGCAGGAATGGAAAGGCCAGAACCAAGAGAATTCATTCTGAGAATGTTTCAGGGAAAAGGTGAATCTTGAGTGAAATTTTAAAAGAGGGGAGATTTAGCAGTCAACTAATCAACAAGCACTTATTTTTTATTTAAAATTTTTTCTTGATACATTTTGTTTTTATATCACCTTCCTTTCTGAATATGTGTGTGTATATACACACATACATGTATATATGTATATGTATATATGTGTGTATACACACACACACACACACACACACACACACACACGCTCGCACGCATCTCTCTCCCTTCACCCGATGCAGGGAACCAACTTTTGTAACAAAGAACAAAAAAGGAAAAGGGGATGGGGGTGGGAAAAGCAATTCAGCAAAACTCCCAACATTTTATTTGGATCTGACCCCATCTCTGCAAAGGAGTGAAGAAATCTAATTTTTTCAACTCTTCTCTGGAGTTCAACTTTAACAAGGCTCTATTAAGTGCCAACTTAATAGGTGTGCCAGGCCCCAGGGACCTAAGGACAAAAATCAAACCATCCTGCCCTCAAGGAGTTTATGTTCTGTTTAGGAAAATGTAAGTAAATTTTAAAAATATATACAAGGTAACTCGTATCCTCCAACCAAAAGCAGAGAAAGGTCTGTTCAAGGCTGAAGCTAACACCTCTGGTCCCCGGTTCTTTCCCTGACCCCATCCCCATTCTCCCCCCAAGCTGTTCCTTCTAAGGGACCTACTGGACAGTCACACTGGCTCCAATTTCTGGAATCAATCCCCTCTCAACTGAATTAATAGTTTAACCCTGAGGGATGGCCAAATTTCCCCAAACTACCAAGCATTATTCTTGTGTAACCTCATGTCATTCAAAGGTCTTTTAGCACTTAGTCTAAGGCCCATGGTTGATTGAGAAACTGTCACCAAAATAAGTTGCCTCTATGAGGCAAAAATGGGGAGGGATTTCCCCATATCATTTCCCCATATTTCCCCATATCACCTACAAGCTATGGGGAGAAATGAAAGATACTTGAGTAAAGACAAATTCCCCCTTTCAATTCCAGTTGGTTTCTTCTCCACAATTTACAGTCTTGGAGACTTGTCAACAGAACCGAGAAGTTAACCAGTTAACCAGTGTCCGGGACAGGACTTGAGCCTTGCTACAAATATGATCTTGATACTAAACCAGAGAAGTTAAAACAAAGAAAGGAAAGCATAGACCAACATCCCTAATGAGCATTGCTGCAAACATTTTAATTAAAATATTAACAAAGAAGCTACAGCAATATATCACAAAGATAATATCTTATGACCAGATTGAATTTATACCAGGAATTCACCATATTTATAACAGCATGCTTTTTGGTATTGCTGTAAGTCATGAAACACGACATTCTCCAGAGATTTGAGAATGAGCACCCCCCCAGAAGCAATGGAGGGCATGCGGTAGGTGTGTGCAAGTGGCAATCAATAAAGAAAATGGAAGAAGGGGAATAAAAGATGTATAATCAATGAGGAAGATGGCCTGGTCATGGGACAGGAGTGAACATAACACCTGGGCAGAGTTCATGGGCTCTCAAGGGCATCCTCATGGTGTTTAGAGGAAAGGAAGAAGAGCCCAGGCATGGTGGGTGGATACCCTGCAGTGAGCCTATGGTAAGGCATGGACAAGAGTCTCATAGGATGGGGAGGCTCAGGTGGGTTGTGATGGGGTTTATCTTAGGTCATTCAGGTTTGGGACTACGTAGATGAAATACTGCAATGAAATGAAACTCATGGACCATAACACGAAATAAAAATAACTTTACTTATATTAGAAGATTAAAAAGACATAATCACTAAAAGCAAATGTTATTCCCGTCAGCCTCTGAATTTGCCAGAGCAACAACTTCATTGGAAGGATGTCTCACAGGGCAACGGGAACTCGGCCAAACCTCCATAGGCTGGGCTTTTTATATCCCTAGTCCTTCAGACAAACCAAATCCTGAGGAAGGATTCCTTGGCCTTTTAAAGGGAAAGCATTCCAGCCTAAATAAAATGAAGGCCATTTCTACCACAGCATTATTGGAGGAAACAGTCAAAATCCATGAGCTCATAAATCCATTTGAATATTAAGAGCTTTTATCGTATTAGAGAAAGATAATTTCATTCCAATGCTTTTAGCATTTTTAACATGAATAAGTGCTGAATTTGTCAGAGACATTTCCTATTTATATAATCATGTGGGTTTGGGGTTTTTAAAAATATGATTAATAATGCTAATAGTTTTTCCAATACCGAATCATCCTTGTATTTGTGACATGAATCCAACTTGGTCATAAATGAAGTTTTTTGGATGTGTAGCCTCTTTGATAATATTTTATTTAATATTTTATATGAATATTTATTAGTTACATTGTTTTCTAGCTCTCTTTCTCTGCTTTATCCCTCCATGGTTTGGGCATCAGAACCATATTTGTGTGGGTGTTTCTTCTACCAAATAACAACCCAACTCTATTTTCATAGACAACCTTTGGAAGGTACTGTGGCTTAAACATTCATCACTTTGCCAATCTTTCCACCTTCGTAAGACCTGCCCATACTTGTGCTCCTCTTCAATAGACTTTTAAGAACCCCAGATAACTTCTCCATTCTAATGAGGCATTGGAGAAGGACTTCCGAGGAGACACACTCATAGCACTCTTCAATAAATACTTTGTGATGGATTGGTTCATGCAGAGGAGGGAGAGAGAGAATATTAAGTGATTTTTACCATCTTGAGCTTGAGAAATCAAAAGGATGAAAATGAGTGAGCTCATGTGCGAGAAGTGGTGATGGAACTTACTTTTTAAAAAATGTCTTAAAGAAAAAGCTTATGGAAATCTCATGCTTTTTTAGGTGTTGCCTCATTTTAAGCCTTTAAACTCTAGAATGCCATTACATGTCTGGATGAAAGACAAACAACTCTACTTGACATTCTCTGGCCCATTTCAGGGAATGTCATTTTCTTGGAGAGATGAAATATTCCAGGAAGAGAATAGTTGATAAGACAGACATTTCCTTCTGAAAAACTCCAGAAGAAGGATAAGAGCCACGATTCACTTTGCACCCATATCTTCTCAGGAACTGCTGGTAAAGCAAATCTTTGACATCACTTTTCATTGGCTTGAGAGTGAATTCCCTACATGATAGGATGGGTGAGTGGGTGGATGGGTATACAGAGGAAGTCTAACTCTCCTTTTCCATAGTATAGAATCTGAAAGCTGATGGAACTGGGCTGTCCCTAAATGGAAAAAATACCTGTTCTGAGAATTTGGAGGCCCTAAGGGGAGGAGTTAAATGATACTTGCCCTATGTGTATATATGTGTGTGTGTGTGTGTGTGTGTGTATACATATATATACATAGTATATATAATATATACACATGCAATATATATAGTGTGTATATATACACATATACATGTATGTATACACACACATATATACACACATATATACAAACATATATATGTGTGTATGTATATATGTATGTATTATATATTTCTGTTTACAGTAGATTGAAGGACCCATTACCCTCAAGTGTACAAGATGTCATAGGGATTATTTCAATAAACTTTAATTGAATCTTTAGGGTTCTCTAAATAAACTGTATCATCATTTATAAAAACTGATAATTTTGTTTTCTCTTTATGCTTAATCTTTCATTTTTTGGTCTTATTGCTATATCCAACATTTCTAGAAGTGTATTAAGTAATTGTGGTAACAATGGGCATCTTTACTTAAACTTTTGTTCTAGTCTGGGCCTGCCTGAGACTAGTCCTCTAGTAGTTTAACTTCGATATTAGAACAAAATGACACACTCATTAGTCACTGAGTAGTTAACAGAAGGAGATTTACTTTGCCATACTAAGAAGAAGATTTCAATAAGGATGGGCCTTGAGGATGCCTCATGTGGATCGATCTGAGAGAAGTTCTCTTGTGATGGAGAGTGACCGTGAGGCAGTGACTTTCAGGAACCTAGTCCAGCGGTGGCAGAGATGAAAGGTCATGTGGCAGCTAGCTATGCCAGCGCTGGACACAAACTTGGTGGAACTACTCCTAATTCTCCACAAGCCTGATTCTCCACTTTTTATCCTAGTAACCTAAGTATGTTGCATTTTATAAATATCCATCCATTTTCTTTAAGTAATGCAATTAACTTTAATGTAATTAAATGCAATGCCTTTTGGCACCTATATTTTAAGTATTGATGTTACTTCATCAGCCGTAATGCCTTTAAGCACAGTGCGCTTGCCTGATTATTTCTTTTAAATATGTCTAGTCTTCCTGTTGCCTTGTCTGAGAACTTAATTGCTACCACCTGCTCTTTCAAAACTCTCCTGAAGCATAATTTCTGCTGCAGCCTCTCATGTTAATTTTGTGGTTATGAAATTTCAAGTGTGTTTCTAATAAGTAGCACATTGTTCGATTCTTCTTTCTAATCCATTCTGCTCCCCTCCTCTGTATCACAAGTGAGTCCCTCACATTCATGCTCGTGGTTATGATCATTAATTGGGTATTTCCTTCAATCACATCCTCTTTTCCAAAGGAGGAGGTATAGCAAGGGAAGCAAACTGATGAACACTGTAATTAAAGCGGTCTGTTCTTAATTCTCTGCCCTTCTCTCTTCTCTAAGCTGAGATGTAGACCTCTGGTATTTCCATTATCTTTCTCTCTTTTTAATAGTCCCTTTATGATCCATCCTCTGATAATGAAGTTTGTAAATTCCCTGTTTCTCTGCTTCTTTTTAAACCCCATTTCCCCCTCTGCTTCTCCCCATTTGTTTCTTGGTTGAGTTTAATATCTTTTTATACCAAACACTATGCACATATTCAATCCTCCTTTGTCTGGTTTGAATGAGAAGGAAGTGTATAAGATGTCTGCTCCCTCTGCCCAGTCTTCCATGTTTGCATACACTTTTTCTTGAGTATAACTATTATGGGAAATCAGTCCTTCTTCCTCATTTCTTCTCTAATGTTTTCCCTTTTCTCTCTCGTTTTTCCCCTCCATTGAAAACAACCAAACAGAATGGAACCATAGCCAGGTACCATGTTTGTATTTCTTAACTCCCTCTGTGACCTCTAAAAACAGCAGGATTCTGAAGGGAAACCATCTCACCTTCCCCCAGCGGATCATCAATTAGCCCTTTCTAATTGCTCAAATGTATTTATCCCTCTAGGTTTCTCTTGACTCCCATGTTTGCGTTTTAAAGTTTCTTCTCAGCTCTGATCTTTTCATTTTGACTGCTTTAAAATCCTCTTGTTCAGTTGTTCAGTTATGTTTGACTCTTCATGATCCTATTGTGGTTCCCCACCCTCACCCCCTGCAAAGATGCTGGAGTGCAGCATTGAGTAGAGAAATGCAAATTAAAACAACTCTGAGGTACCACCTCACAACTATCAGATTGGCTAATATGACAGAAAAGGAAAATAATAAATGTTGGTAGGAATGTGGGAAAATTGGGACACTAATGTACTGTTGGTGGAGTTGTGAACTGATCTAACTATTCTGGAGAGCAATTGGGAACTATGCCAAAGGACTATAAAAACATGTATACCCTTTGACCCAGCAATACCACTACTAGGTCTGTATCCCAAAGAGATCAAAGAAAAAGGAAAAGGACCTATATATACAAAAATACTTAATAGCAGCTGTTTTTGTGGTAGCAAAGAATTGGAAATTGAGGGGATATACATTAATTGGGGAATGGCTGAACAAGTTGTGGTATATGATCATGATGGAATACTATTGTGCTATAAGAAATGACAAACAGGATGACTTCAGAAAAACCTGGGTAGACTTACATGAACTGATGCAAAGTGAAATGAGCAGAACCAGGAGACCATTGCACACAGTAACAGCAATATTATATGATAATCAGTTGTGAATGACTTAGCTATTCTCAGCAATACAGTGATCCCAGACAATTCTGAAGGACTTATGGTGAAAAATTCTATCCACCTCCAGAGAAAGAACAGATGGAGTCTGAATGCAGATTGAAGTGTACTTTTTAAGAACATTCTCCCTTTTCTTTTTTGTGGGCTGTGTTTTCTTTCACATGACTACCATGGAAATGTTTTGCATGCCTGCATGTGTATAATCTCCATAAAATTGCTTGCCTTCTCATTGAAGGGGAAAGGAATGGAAGAAGGGAAGGAGAGAATTTGGAACTTAAAATTAAAAAAAAAAGAATGTTAAAAATTGTTTTTACACGTAGTTAGAAAAAAAAAGGTTTTTGGGGAAAAAGACATTGGAGTGGTTTTCCATTTCTTTCTCCAGTGGATCAAAGTAAACAGGGTTAAGTCACTACTAAGTATCTGAGGCTGGATTTGAATTCAGGTCTTCCTATCTCCAAGCCCAGTGCTCTATCCACTAAGCCACCTAGCTGCCTCCTCTATTGTCTTAGAGGAACATTATTTCCCAAAAAATTGTACTCAGTGTTTCAGGGTAAGTTTTTCTTAGTTGTCTTTTGCCCTTTCAAATACTGTATTCCAAGTTTTTCTTCTCCTTTAGATTAGTTGCAGCCTTAACTTGTGTGATCCTGATTGATTTTCCTCACCGTGTTGCTCCCCTAATTAATAAACCAAGGTATCTCCCTGTCAGAATCTTCTTTGCTTTTAAAGCTTTTTGTGACTTGACCCCACCTTGCCTTTCCAGTCTTCTTATGCTTCATCTTCTCTGTCTGTGCACTCTCTGATCCAGCCACACTGGGCTATTTCCTGGTCTCCTGTCTGCACCTTTGCCCTGGCTGTCCTTCCTCACCTCTGCCCCTTAGAATCCCTGACTTTAATTCCAGACTCAACTCAAACAACACCTTCTCGCAGGAGGTCTTTGCTGACATCTCCAGCTATTAGAGCCTCTCCCTCCAAGATCACCTTTCATCTATTCCGCACGTATATTTGGCATAGTTCCAAATCGCTCTCCAGAATAGTTAGATCAGTTCACAACTCCACCAACAGTACCTCAGTGTCCCAATTTTCCCACATCCCCACCAACATTTATTATGGGTCCCAATATGTGCAAATAATGGATCCTGTGAATGGGTCACATTATTTGATTTTGTATTATTTGACCTTACAACCATATATAAAATATGATAACTGATTCCAGCTGGAAGAAATATACAATGAAAAGTTTTTAAAATCTGTTCATCGACATAACAACAAAGGATAAGAAAAACATGTATCTTACTCAAGTTTATTACAAAGTAATAGTTATAGAAAGTAAAAAATTAAAATTACTCAACAATTGATGTCTACACTGATATGATGAAAATTTTATTATTGTTCAAAATATTTTAGCAGTGTGAACTGAACTGTCTTCTCTTTCTTTAAATCTCCATACATAAACTGGTAGGTGTGGACAGTTTTATCTATATCTTGGCAAATTTGCATGCTCATTTCACACAAGGACAGCTAGGTGGTGCAGTGGAGAGAGTGCTGGTTGTGGAGTCAGGAAGACTCATCTTCCTGAGTTCAAATATGGCCTCAGACAATCACTAGCTGTGTGACCCTGGGCAAGTCATATATCCTGTTTGCCTCAGTTTCCTCATGTGTAAAATGAGCTGGAGAAGGAAATAGCAAACCCCTCTAGTACCTTTGCCAAGAAAACCCCAAATGGAGTCACAAAGAGTTGGGCATGCCTGAGAATGACAGAATAACAAAATTTTCACACAATGAAAGAAGCATAGTTGGGTGACCTGCAGCATTCTCTGAGATCAAGAATGTTTAAACATGATATTGTCCTCACTATCTTTTTCCACAGCAGGGCTAAAATCACTGGAAAACCAGTCTTTGAAAACAGCTTTAGTCACCTTTGCATTCTTATTTGACCTTCAAAGAATTGGTGGTGATCGACAGTTGTGGCCTTTCAGAGTGCAGAGGATTTGCACTCTGAGGCCAATAAACAAGCTTTGGTTTAAACCTGGAACCCCTTCTCTTTTACCTCCCAATAAAAGGCCAGGTGATCCTTGGGCATTTTAAATCTGGGTTTGGTTTTTTCTTTCCTTTGTTGCTGTTTAGTCAGTTGGAATATGGTACCCAGCATTAGGTCACAACCACATGCAGTGACCGACAAGTGTAGATGATGAAGCGGCAGGTTGAAACTCTGAGCTAGCTTGCATACACCACATTAATTGAATTTTGGATTGCCTTAAATGCAACCCGGTATCACTTTATAATTTGTACTGAATCAAATTTTCATTCTTCCATCCTACATGAAAGTGTTGTTGTGGTTTAATCCTTTGTCCTCAAGAAGGACCATGGCATCAGGGCGGTGATGCCATGACCTGCAAGTGAATTGGATTTGAGTGAGGGAGGGCTATCCAAAGTCACCAGCCTCACTTTCTCCTCCGGAGCTATCTGGGTCCAATGGCCAGATGCTGATCAGGATGACTGGAGATGGCTCTAGACCTGCAGGAATTACTTGTATGCTGTATGCACCTAATTCTCTACCTGCTATTTCTCTGCCAAAATATAAGCTCCTAGAGTAGTGGAAGCACTCACTGACTGCTTGTTGATAGTTTGGTTAATTGCAGTGTTTTTTTCTTTCACTTGGAAATTCCTTATTTATGATGTTCCTGGGCGTTTTCAGTTTGGGGTTTCTTTCTAGAGGTAGATTATTTTTTAATTCGTTTCCTGGGACTCATAGATATGGGCAGTTTTACCTTATTTTTGAATTTGATTTTTTTGATTTTTTGATTCAAAAATTCAAAATTTGAATTTTGATTTTTTGAAAGATGGTGTCCGCAAGACCAGCCAAGATGGCGGAATAGAGGAAGCAGTTCCCATGACTCCCCAGTGAACATCTCAGATGAGTGTCAGACCAAGCAGTCATTGGAAATCTAAGAAGAAACTACATTGGTTCATCTTTTGAGTGCAAGGTCGCAGGTCTGACCCACGGGCAAGTGACTAGGACAGGAACTGTGGGACAGGAGCAGGCTGGGATCCCCTAGCCAGACCCTAGGAGCAGAAGAGGAATGCAACGCTGTCACTCTGACCCCAGGGTTTTTGTTTCTTTTGGGAGAATCTCGAGATTTGCAGGGAGTAAGTCGTAAGAAGTCTGGAGAGTAGGAAGAGACTGGTGATGAAGGGTTTTGACTGTCAGACAGAGCATCCTGAAAGTGACAAGAAACCACTGGCGATTATTGAGTTGGGGGTAGTGAGGACATGATCAGACCTGAACTTCAGGAAAATCACTTTAGAGGCTAAATAGAAGATAGACTAGAGTGGGGACAGACTGGAGGCAGGCAGACCCTCCCACAG
Source organism: Trichosurus vulpecula (assembly GCF_011100635.1). Taxonomy (NCBI): domain Eukaryota; kingdom Metazoa; phylum Chordata; class Mammalia; order Diprotodontia; family Phalangeridae; genus Trichosurus; species Trichosurus vulpecula. The sequence goes on along the minus strand of NC_050578.1, from coordinate 132,746,500 downwards.
GCTACTGCAATGGTCCAGGTGTGAGGTGAGGAGGGCCTGCACCGGGAGGGAGGTGGTGTCAGAGGAGACAAGGGGATGGATTGGAGAGATGTTACAAAGAGGAAACCAAAAGGTTAGATAGGGGTGGGGTGAGAGAAAATCAAGGATGACCCCTAGGTTGGGAGCCTGAGGACCTAGGTGGCTGGCGTTGCCCTCTACAGTCATAGGGAAGGTTGGGGGAGTGGTGAATGATTGAAGAGAAAAGATAATGAGTTCGTTTTGGACACGTTGAGTTTAAGATGTGTGCTGGCTGTGCAGTTGGAGATGTGTGAAAGGCAGTTTGGAAATGTGACGCTGGATCTCAGCAGAGACTGTGGGACGGGATGGGCAGATTTAAAAATCAGCAGAAATGGTCATTAAATCCACGGGAGCAGAGAAGATCACCAAACGAAGTAGTATAGCGGGAGGAGAGATGAGGAGACTGAGAAGCAGCATTGAGGAATGAAGACAGAGAAAAGGCCACTGGATCTGGCAATTAAGACCTCACTAAGTAACTTAGGAGTAACTTAGCAGTTTTGGAGGAACGATGAGGTTAAAAGTCAGATCATAAGGGGCTTAAAAAAAAAGAATGGGAGGAGGGAAAGTGGAGGCCCCTGTCATAGACAGCCTTTTTGAGGAGTTTAGCTACAAAGAGCCAAAGAGAGAGAGGACAAGAATCAGTGGGGCCAAGGGTCAAGGGAGGTTTTTAATGAATGGAGGAGTCATGGACAGAGAGGCTGAGAGGGAAGGTAAGAGATAGGATGGGGATGAAGGAGGAATGATCTGTTGGAGGCAATGGGGATGGAAGAGACCTTCCTGCATCTTTCACTATCTCAAAGCTCCAGATGCCGTGCTTGGGTTGGCCCTGCCTTCATAACTGCAGCATGGCTGGCCCTCTTCATGACATCTCTTATGTAACCTCTTCTTTGCCATTCCCCATGAATCACATTGAGAGATGTGCCATTCACCTCCTGCCTCTGGGTCATCTGCATTCTTGATGCGGCCAACCTAATGGCACTCTGTGACTCATAGCCAGGCCTGGTCACTGGGACGATGGGCTAAAGTTAGTATTCACAAATCATCCTTAATTCCATTTAAAAAGTAAGCTTTTCAAGATCTCACAGCAATATTGTTTTTCTCCTGATCAGGCAAAGAGCTGACATATGGTCACACTCCTACAGGGACAGCCTCGTCCAAGGATACGTACATATGCTTCAGGAAGATTTATCGCTAAGACCTTTGCTACACAAATAATAAACAACAACACAACCAACTTTGTTAGATAAAATATTCAGCGACTTTTATCTTATAGACTTTGAAATATAATTGCCTTAGCATGTCACGAGACTGGGAGGGAATAAGCATTACAGATGTCGTCTGGAGAGAAATGAAAAGTGACTTTTCAACTCTGACGAATGGCAAAGAGCAAGCAGGTTCCCAGTGAAATCTTCCAGACTCTCTCACCTGCATTTTAGTTGATCATCTGACCTCATTATAGGTCTCTTCACCCCCCACATCCTCATCCTCCAACCTATTCTTTATATTGCTGCCAGAATTATAATTATTGTATATGGATCTGGATTTATTTTTCTGCCCAAAAATCTTCGGGAAGGAAAGCAAGGGAAGGGAAGGAAAGGAAAAGGAAAAGGAAAGGAAAGAAAGGGAGGGGGAGGAAAGAAAAGGAAATGAGGGAGGAAAGAAGGAAGGAAATATGCATTTATTAAGCACCTACTGTGTGCCAGGCACTGTGCTAAGGGCCTTACAAATACTATCTCATTTGAGCCTCAAAATAACCCTGGGTGGGAGGGTCGGGGCTTTGCCTACTGAGTTAGGTTTAAGTTCCTTTGCCAGGCATTCTAGTTTCACATTATCTTTCCAGTCTTATCTCATGCTACTCCCTTTTCTGCTCTAGCTAAACTGGAGACACTCTAATCTTGTGTCTCAGGCCTTGCCCATGCTGTCTGCCAACCTGGAATGCCCTAAACCTCTGTCTTCACATGTTAAAGTCGATCTCCCGTCTTTGCTAGGCTTCAGGCTGTACCCCATGCTTGGACTATTCTCTTCTCACACCCCCACTTCAGAACTCAGCTCATAGGTCGGCTCCTAGACCAAGCCTTTCTTAATACCTCCCATTACTAGTTTCCCTTCTGAAATTACCTAATATTTGTTTCATGCACATAATCACAAAGTGATAATGATAAGTAAAACAAGCAGAGCTAATGATTATCCCTGGACAAGGGTCTCTGACTGGGTAGTTCTAAGAAGTTCTCTGCCCTCCCTTTGCACAGATAGATCTTTCGTAGAACCTCACTCCCTTCCGGAGGATTCTTTTCTTTTCCCCAAAATTCATTAACTTTGCTTTCATGGAGGCATGGATTTCTTTCCAAGGCCAGTTTGGTCTGGGCTGCTGCCTCTCAGGGAGAAGGGGAAATGATCTTTTAGATTGCCTCCACTTTCCGTTCTTCTCACATATGGTCAGGTAACTAGAACTGGTACCATTTTGATTGCTACATATCTAACAGGGACTGGCCACCGAGCCTAGTTCTTATGGGCATGTTCAAAGCTGCTAACTGCCGTTGCCTATGTGGAAGAGGCTGCTGAGCCTGTAGCCAGTAGAGTTGTTATGTCTTGGAGACACTTTGGAGCTTATGTAAGTATTCTGTAACTGGTTCCATTCTATCAACTAAGCGGTGAGAAGGAACACATTTGCTTAGCTGGGTTAATTCCAAAAGCATCAGCTGAACAGCCTCTTCTCTTGGTTGTAACTTCTTCCTGACTGATGGCATCCCGTGAGAGACAATGCTGTTAGGACCCTCTCCCTCAAAGGCCAACATGTGACTCCACTAATATGGCCTTGTTTCTTTCTTTTAGGTGAAAGGAATTGGAGGCTATGACCTTGTGAGTGTTGAAAGGTTAGGAGACCAAGCCACCTTCATTCCATCTGGGAATGCAGTCCATGCCGGACTTTGCAGCCAGCTCAGCATCAATACCTTGAGGAGTAAGGAACAATCTTTGACCTTTGGAACCCATCCCAGCAGTAGCTTAGACAATGATTCCTCCAGAAAGGATGGAGCATTGGGACTTGAATTTGGCGGGACTAATGCCATGTAGAAACTGTGTTAAGTCCGAGTCCATTCTCCCCAGGGACTGAGGTGGTACAGGGAACAATATGCTCCTGAGGTGTGCCGTGTGGAAATGTTCTTGCTGTATCTAAAAAATTTTTTTTTAAAAAGCTAACTGATGTTAATTGGTGGAATGGAGCTGGGGTGTTTATCACCGGAGGTTAACAGTGTGTGTGTATGTGTGTGTGAAAACCACACCAGAATGGGGGCTCATGCAGATAGCATTGGAGAAAGACACACTGAGCCCCTCAGGTGTACCCCTGGAGTCTTGAGGGGGTAGGGTGGCCAGCTTGGTTCTGAGATGGCGAGGCTGCAGTACTCACTATAGCTATTTGGTTTTATTACAGTTTCAAATGCATAACAGGGAAGCTCTAAAATGCCATTTATAGAGATGACAAGTCACTCCACCTGCCTCTGGGAAGGGCTCACTCTCTCTCCTTCTGTTCTGTGTCACATCTGGCAAAAGCAGGAAGTAGGGGCCAGGAGAATGAAGGACAGTAGATCTCCAGTGGCCTTGCTGTTGCTGCACTGGACAGATGGAAGCCGAGCCTGAGAGGCTGCCGACAAATGAGACCCATGGTTGCTGTGTACCCCCTCCAGAATGTTTTCCTTTGCCTCTGCTTCTGTACTGGGAAAGGAAGAAACTCCCATTAATTGTCTAACTCCTCTGAGAGCTGTCACTCCAGGGCAAGCCAGTTTTGCTCTATTTTAAGCAATCAGTCAATAAAGATTTATTAAGTCCCTACTGTGGCAGAATCAATTCTTGTCCTCACAGTCTAATGGAGGAAACAACATGCAAACAATTATGTACAAACAGGAAAGATACAGAATAAATTGGGGATTAGCTCAGAGAGAAAGTATTAGGTGAAGGGGAACTGAATAAGGCTTCTTGAAACAGGTAGGATTTTAGCTTAGATTTGAAGGTAGTCAGGGAAGCCAGGACAAAGAGGGGGACAATTCCAGGTATGAGGGACAGTTAGTGAAAATGTCCAGAGTTCGAAGATGTGAGGAAGAGCAAGGAGAGTAGTCGCTAAAGGCCAGTGAAGGAAAGAAAGAAAGGAAGAAAGGAAGAAAGAAAGAAAGAAAGAAAGAAAGAAAGAAAGAAAGAAAGAAAGAAAGAAAGGAAGGAAGAAAAAGAAAGGAAGGAAGAAAGAAAGAGAAAGAAAGGAATGAACAAAGGAAGGAAGGAAGAAAAAGAAAAAAGGAAGAAAGGAAGGAAGGAAAGAAAAGGAAGAAAAGAGAGAGAAAGAAAGAAAAGAAGAAAGGCACTACGTGTATCTCAATTCCTAGTGATTCTCTTCTATAGTGATGATGGCAGAAGATGCTCAGAACTGTACAGGGGTGGGCAGACCATCTATAAGTATTAATTTAATTATTGCTAAGGTGCACATGAATCCTTGCCTGGCAGTCAAGGAGCTGACATACTACCATACCAACGGAATGGAGCCATGCTGATACTGACATCATGGCTTTTGACGTTGACAGCGGAGCCCATAAGGAAACCGCAGCCCAGGGGACAGACAGCTCACAGGTCTCCTTGTAGAGGCTAATAGATTGAATGGTGTTCATGAGATCCCAGATTTGAAGCTGGAAGGAGCCCTTAGAGGTCAGACTACCAGAGACAACAGGCTAAGGCTTGCCAAGGCTTTTGGAAAGCACCCCCAGTTCCACATATGGAGCCAATTAAAGATGTTTCTCACCACACATTTAGCTGACTGGTTTCAATTATCATCCATATGCAGATGACTACTTGTCCGGCCTTATCTCTCTGCTGACTTCCAATATCGCATCTCCAACTTCCTTTCAGACATCTTGAACTGAATGTCCAGTAGACATCTTAAACCCAGTATGTCCCAAACTGAACTCATGATCTTTCCACTAAACCTTTCCTCCACCCCCTTGGCTTCATATCATACTACTTTCCTTCACACAGCATATTGCAGTTCTGGTCAACCATTACTACCAGTTCTTTCCTACCTTTCCAGTTTTTTTACACCTTACTCTTTGTTGTATACTCTGGGATTCAGTGCATTGACTTCCTGGCTGTTTCGCTTTGGAGGCAGTTGGGTGGTCCACTGGGTAGAGTGCTGGGCCAGGAGTCAGGAAGACCTGAATTCAATTTTGTCCTCAGAAGCTTACCAGCTGTGTGTCTCCCAGGATCAAATGAGATAATATTTACAAAGAATTTGGCACAATGCCTGGCACATAGTAGGCACTTTATAAATGCTTGTCATCTCCCCCACTCTTTCTTCTGTTTTTGTACTGATTATCTTCCATGCCTCGACTGCTCTCTCACCTCATTTCTGCCTCCTGGCTTTTCTGGCTTCCTTTCTTTGTTTTCTCTTTCCTTCTTTCCTCCTTCTCTCCTTCTTTCCATGGGGAAGCTTTACAGATGCTCCTTAAGTGCCTTCCTTGTTGTCCACCCATTTTTCAGTTGTGTCTGACTCTATGTGACCCCATTTGGGATTTTCTTGGCAAAAATACTGGAGTGGTTTGCCATTTCCTTCTCTGGCTCATCTTTACAGATAAGGAAACTGAGGCAAATGAGGTTAAGTGACTTTCCCAGGCTAGTAAGTGTCTGAGGCTACATTTGAACTCAGTAAGAGGCGCCGTCCTGACTCCAGGTCTGACACACTATCTACTGCACCCTCGGCTGCCCCAAATGCCTTCCATGTGTTGATTATTTCCTATTTATCCCCTATATAACTTACATAGGGGATAAATCCTGTATATTGTTGTTTGCATGTTGTCTCCTCCATTAGATCATGAGCTTCTTGAGGGCAGGACATGTTTTTTACCTTTCTTTGAACCCCCAGCACTTAGCATATAGTAGGTACTTGATAAATGCTTTTTAACTGACCAACTGATGGTCCATCTGTCTATCTTGGGGTCGTGTAAGTCCAGTCTATTTCCTTCTTCTATTACACACTCCTTGGACAAGGTCCCAGACTAAATGTCTTTGCTCTAGTGAGTTTTTTCTCCCTTTAAGGATTATGGGGTGGATGCTATGTCACCAGTAAGATTAAAGATCAGCTCACCTTTGCCTGGCCCAGCTGCCAGTCCTTTCGACATCTTTCTCTCCCCACCCCCTCCACATTTTGGAAAAGGAAAGCTCTCTTCCTTGCACAGTCCCCATCGTTTAATTTCCTTTTCTGTGATGATGTATCAGTTCCCCTGCCAGAAGTGAGTTTTTGGAATGGAATGTCATTGAGAGCTCTGAATTTCTTCCATCTGACCACAACATTCTGTTCTTCCATTTCTCTGTGTCTCCATCCCTCCTGAACCTTTCTTTGACTTCCTCATAGCTTCCAGTAATTTCCATCCCTTCCTGCTCTCTCTGGCCATTGGCCTGCTTCTGGCCTTACTTTCCCTTCTTTGAAATGTTGTTTTGAGAGTTAAGTTCAACATTAGGAAGTCCTCCAGCCCTTTGCCTTAACTCTGGATTACCCTGAACACCTGCCTTCTCTACTCTTGCTCCCACAGTGCTGGACCTAGAGAAAAGTCACACAGCCATGCTGCCTAAGTCTATCACAAATTTATGTTGTCTGATCTTGGTGGGGTCCTCCCTGCTGCCTGTCACTCCTTTTTTTCCCTTCTAGACTGACTCTGTATTTTAGTGGCTGTTCCAGATCTTCCCTCCTCCTCAAGCTTTTTACACCATGTCCTTTCCCTTTGCCCTTGGCAGAGGATCTTGCCTCATACTTGACAGAGAAAACTGAAGCCATATGTCAAGAGCTTCCTCTTGTCCCCACTTCTCAACTCCCCTCAACATCATCCCCCACTCTCTCCCCTTTTGCTCTATCCATCACCTGTATGGAGTGGTTGAGATGCACTAAAGGTTTTTGGCCCATAGTAGCCTTCAGGGCATCATAGAAGTAAGTGCTCTGGATTGTTACCATCAGCATAAAACTGAATCTCATATGCCTTTTTACTGAGCCAAGAATCCTGCATCTTTCTAAGCTTGGCTTGCACTTTGCTTTTGATGGAATTAAATGCTGCCTTCTTTTGCTCCAGCCTGGAATGAAAAGATGGTCCTTCTCTTTGTCAACGCCAATCCCTCCTCTGCCTGTGCCCTTGGTCCCATCTCCTCCAGGAGACTATTCCTTTAATCATTTCTTCTCTTTTTATAATCTCCAGTCTTCTGACTTTGGTTCCTTCCCTTCGGTCCACTGTGTCCTGTGCCCAGATCAGCCCTATCCTTAAAAAATACATCTCTTCATCTGATCCTGCCATATCTTTGAGATTGAAGAACGCCGTCTTCATTCTTTGCTCTCAGTGCCTTTCCTCTCATTGACTTCTCAGCCACCCTTGAATCTGATGACTGACCCTACCACTTAACTAGAAAAAAAAAGACAGGAAGGGAATTTATTAGCAATTGCCAACTCCCGTGGCCCTTTATCAGTTTTACTCCTTGACCTCTCTGCCATCTTGGATACTCTGGTCACTCTCCCCTTCATGGGTTGACATGACACTGCTCTCTCCTGTCTTTTTTTCTTCTCAGTCCCTTTTTCTGTTTCACCCTTTATGTCCCACCCTTTCGCATGGGTGTAACCTAAGACTGTGTTATCTTTTCTCTTTACACTCTCGCCCCAGCTGTTCAATTATCGTCTTTGTGCAGAGGACTCCAGAATATTCTCACCCAGCTCTTTTCTCTTCCCTGAGTTCTAGCATGTGCCCCCCAAACCTACCCTACTCCCTAATTTTTCTATTTCTGTTGAAGTCACCACCAACAAACTCAGGCTAACAACTGTGGAGTCCTCCTTGTTCCTTCATTCTGTCACTCCCCAAATCCAGTAAGTGGCCAGGTCCAATCCTATCTTATTTAAATTCTACCTGTTTGATAGTGGCTAGACGGGAAAAGAAAGGGTTAACCAGGAACATTCTTTTTCTGACCTTTCTCTCCTTCTTTGTCTCCTGGGCTAGAGAGAAGTGCCCTCCCCAATATGCCTCTAATCCTGTGAGGAGAAGCCAACAGTGTAAACCCCAAACCTGAAACTTGAAGGCAAATGGAATTATAAATGTAAACATGACTTTTTTCTTTCTTTTTTTTTAACTGTTTCTTCCATGGTATCAACTGTGGTACTTAGCATTTGAACACTTTCTGGATAGCTACAGCATCTTTTCTTTGACCTCAAAGCTGTGGAGTTTGGCAATGATATTCCTGGAACTTTTCCTTTGGGGTTTTCTCCTGGGTGGTGATCAGTGGATTCTTTCTATCTTTACTTGGTCATCTTGGATTCTTTGTTTCTTTACTTGGTCTTGTTGTTTTACTAGATCTGGATAGTTTTTGTTTATGATTTCTTGAAATAAAGTATCTTGGCTTTAAAAAAATCATGATTTTCAGGGTCAAGGTGATAGGGCTGATGGAGCAATGGGAGCCCTATAAAAGGGTCCTTGAACTTTCCCACAAATTTCAGCAGCCTCTGGCATTCACCTGAGGCATCACCCATGTCAGTCAATAAGAACCCCAGGACACTTGCTACTTCTAGATCCCAACCAGATCTTCCCATAGTCTTTTTCCCTATAAAAGTATCAGTCTTGTCCTTATCAAATTTGAAGACTCACTGGGAATCTGGCCCACTCAACTGGTGTCTTAATAAACTCGCTACTTGGACTGAAAGAAGGCTTGAGTGGTCAAATTCTTTCAAGGCAGACCCCTGCCCTGTACCCTTGTATTTTGGGGTTCCTAGCACTCCTAGATGGCAACACCAGGATCTTTAAATTATCTTTCCTTGATCAATTTCCTAGGCTAATTGTTTTCGCTAGCAGATATCTTTAAATTTTTTCCTATTTTTTCAGTCTTTTGATTTTGTTTTGCTAATCTTTGCTGTTTCATGGAGTCACTGATTTCTGCCTGATTTAGTCTAATTTTCAAGGAGTTTGTTATTTGGATAAGGTTTACAACTTTCAGTTCTAAGCTATTTGTTCTCCTTGGAATTAATTCTTTCTGCCAGAACATTTATTTCATTTCTTATCTCTTGCTTCATTTCTCCTGGGGATTCATGTAGTCCTTGTGGAAAACCCATCCTCTCTGTAGGCTTCCAACCCCACTGGGGCTTTCTCAGGGGAACTCCCTACTCCTTGCAGGCTGCCAGCATCTTAGGCACTTCTCTCTGATGGTGCTGGGAGGTTTCCACTTTATTTGCCAGGTTGGTGCTAACCTTGCTCTGACATAATATGCTGACACAGTGGTATGCCTCAAATTGTTGAGTTGTTCTCCAATAATTGGGGCCATTCTTTATTTCAGCTTTTTGCTACTGTTCACTTAGCACAGTGCCTGGAGCACAGTAGGCATTTAATAAATGCCTCTTTGACCTCCGTGAAGTTTAGACTAAGTAGTTTTCCCTCATACTTCCCTAATTGTTGCCCAGAATGGTTGGACCAATTCATACCTCTATTCACAGCATGCTGATCCCATTTCCCTGCTGTCCATGAGATCCTGCCTGACTTTTTGTGTACTTGGATGGTGGAAAAAGTCACTGTCTGTCCTTTCTCATTGGATTTCTTGGCTGTTATTTGGTCTGGTTCTATTTTTCGGTTTTTGCTGGAGTAGGTGTGTGGGAACTGGGCTGTCTACCCCAGGTTAGGCAGTCACCTTGGCCTTAAGTCTGTAAACAGGGCTTATCAATCACTTTACCAATCATCCATCTCTTTCTTGGCGGAGGGTAGAATGGGCCAATATCAGATCTAGATTCAGATTCGCTTAACCACTGACTGCCATGTAATTACTTGTGGTTGAGTCCTTTTGGTTGTGTCTGACTCTTTGTGACTCCATTTGGGGCTTTCTTAAGATATTGGAATGATTTGCCATTTCCTTCTCCAGCTCATTTTACAAGTGAGGAAACTGAGGCAAACATGGTTAAATAGGTAGGAAGAGTTTGAGGCTGGATTTGAACCCAGGACCTCCTGACTCCAGGCCTAGTGCTCTATCTTTATGCCACCTAGTTGTAATTACTTCTTCAATAAATAAAGGTGAGAATCTCAAAGGTTAGGGGAGATTTTCTTTTCTTTTTCCTTTTAAATTTATTTATTTATTTTTAGTTTACAGCATTCAGTTTCATGAGCTTTTGAGTTCCAAATTTTCTCCCCCTCTTCTCCCCCCTCCCCCTGCCCAAGATGGCATGCAATACAATATAGGTTCTGCATATGCCTTCACATTAAACACATTTTGACATTAGTCTATTAGTCATGTTGTAAAGAAGAATTCTAACCAATGGAATGAACCTTGAGAAAGAAGAAACAAAACAAAAAAAGAGGGAGCAAATAGTTTGCTTTAATCTGCATTCAGACTCCGTAATTCTTTGGATGTGGATAGCCTTTTCCATCATGAGTCTTTTAGAGCTGTCATAGAACCTTGCATTGCTGAGAAGAGCCAAGTCTATCAAAGTCAGTCATCACACAATGTGTCTGCAATTGTGTACAATGTTCTGGTTCTTCTCTAGGGGAGATTTTCAATGATGGTAGCTGAAGCCCCACACCACTTTCCTTTTCATTCCCCTTCATTTTGTAGTCAAAATAACTGAGCAGAAGACTCCGGTAATATGGAGTCAAAATGGAAAGCTCATCTGAGCCCACTTATCTTGGGAATTTGGAATTCAATTGCTAAATGATGCCCTTCTACCTGAATTTCAGAGGGAACTTTGTGCCACAGACAGTAGGGGGCAAAGGGGATGGGGAAGGCTGGTGATTAGGAACTGGTGAAGTTTCCTCCCTATCACATGAACAGTAATAAAATAGTAATTTAGAGGTTATAAGTGAAAAGTTCTTTTAGACTTGATCTGGACCAAGAGTACTCCAGTGTTGATAAGGGTGTTACATTCAGGGCTCAAGTGTCTATCAGAAATGGCTAAAGTAACTTAAGCCCCTAAGAGATCAGATCTTATCAAGCAGAGAAGCCATTCTGGAAAGGATTTATCATGTAATTAAGGCAATAAAACCAACCTTTTCTAGCTTAATCTCCAATCTTTATCTCAAATAGACCCTTCAAGCTGAAATCAGCCTGTAGTTATTGGACCAAGGGTGTGCACTCAAAGGCCACTTAGGAACATGTTGCATTAACACTATGTGCATGTTAGTGAAATGATTTCTTAATTGCAGTGACTAGCATTTTAACATTCCAGCAGGCTGTTTAACTTTGCAGTGTAAGTGTTTCAGGAAAATACAATTCCTAGCACATTGCATTCTTGAGAGAGAAGGGACCCTTAGTTATGAAACCACTGGTTTTACTTAACAAACAGGACTAAGACAAAACAACTGTTTAGTTGTTGTTTGTTTTTTTAGTATTCTGTAATCAGTTTCAGAAAGACAACATGGTGTCTATCAAAGGCTAGCTTTGGAATCAGGAAGGCCTGGGTTCAGATCCTCTCTCTCACACTAGATGTGTGATCATTGGCAGATTGCTAAGTCTCTCAGTGTCCCTGGTTCCCTTGAAGACAAAAAGACTCTGAGGAGTTGCAGATCAGTGAAGAGCATTCCCCAAAATAATTTTCTGGGTCACCTGAAAGCCTGGACAAAGAGGTGGGCCAAACAGCTACACTGGTACCCAGAAGATACTTGAAAAGATTCAGAGGATGGCTTCTCATGTGTTAGCTTGGAGTCCCCTATGGGGGACTCAAGGAAAGGCATTGACAAGAATCACAAAGAATGAAAAAATGAGGTTGGGTCAAGATCTTCGCTGTTGGAGGAGGTGTCCACACCAAGGAGCTCATTAGAGGGTACATCATGAGTGTTGAAAGAATTCCAACTAGAGGTAATTCGACCAAAGTAGCACCACCAGTGAACCACAAAAAAGGTCACCAAGCAAATGAATTCCGGGGCAGAATCTGTGTGGCCATTTCTGGAATCTGACATCTCTATGGCAGCGTTTGCCAAGCCAAAGGGCTACGTTGGGAAGTGATTTTTTTTGTGTCAAAACAAAAAATGTTTTTTTTTTTGTTTTTTTTTTTTACCAAGGCAAGTTAAATCTTGCTGCCAGTGAGAAAACCCTTGCCACATGCACACAGGGTACTCACTCCTGCTTATCAGATGATTAGCAAGGTGACCCAACAATTTAATTCTTTGAAGCTGGTGATTAGAATAATCTCCTGGAAGGTCGCTTGCCTGAATTCCAGCATTTCAACTATAGATTCACCCAGTTATACCAGTTATTTCAGAGCCCAACCCTACTTCCTCTCCCCACCCCTACTTGTCTCTAAATGAGGTCAGGCCTCAGATTAATTATGGTCTGGGCAAGTGAGAATTTTAATAAATATAGAAAATTATGGCCTTTAGCATTGGTGCTGGCTGGATGACTACAAGCCGTCCTGTCTCATCATGATGATAAAAATGACATAAAATGCTTTGAAATTTATAAAGTATCCTGAGTACATTGTTTCATTTGATCTTCAACCTTGTGAGGCAGGTAGTGAAAACATTATTGGAGCCATTTTAATAAGAATAATAATAGCCCTAGCATTTATATAGTGTCTAAGTGACACAGTGCATAGAGTCCAAGGCCAGGGGTCAAGAAGACTCATCTTCCTGAGTTCAAATCTGGTCTCCGACACTTCGTAGCTGTGTGACCCCAGGCAAGTCACTTACCCCTGTTTGCCTCAGTTTCCTTATCTGTCAAATGAGCTGGAGAAGGAAATGGCAAACCACTCCAGTGTCTCTGTCAAGAAAACCCCAAATGAGGGCAGAAAGAGTGGGATGTGACTCAAACGACTGAACAACATGTGCCAGGCAATGCGCTAGGCGCTGTATCACTTGATCCTTACAACAACCCTGGGGGGTAAGTGCTATTTATTGCCATTTTACAGTTAAAGAAGCTGAAGTTAAGTGACTTGTCTAAGGGTTCACAGCTAATAAGTGTCCAAAGCTGGATTTGAATTCACACCTTCCTGATTTTAGGTCCAGTGCTCCGTGGGCTGCCCTGAATTTTACAGGTTCATAAGTTAGAGCTGGAAGTGATCTTAGAGACCTCTACCTTAACGCTGCCATCTTACATGTGAAGAAACAGAAGCCCAAGGTCATATTGTAGATGGAGGACTAGGATTCGATTTCAGATCTTTGGAATCTAAGTCCGAGCTCTTTTCTACTCTACGCCACCGTCTTCCTTCTGGCACATCAGCATTTTGAGGAAGGCTAGTGAAAATCATCCAGGTGTTAAAGTTATCTTGAGTAAGTCAATGATTATTCGAACTGTTGATTTTCAGAAGAGAAAAAAGTGACACTTCCTTAAAAAAAGATGCAGATATAGGTTAAATAACACTCCCCTCCACTCTCGAAAAGTAACCTTTAAGTGCTCTAGTAGTTCAGATATCTCCCAGGTGCGAAACATATTTAACGAATTAATGATTTCTGCCAACTTGACCACGTATTCCCCTCCAGGGCTGTCCAAAATGCGGCCCTCAGTGGGATTTATGAACCGGCCTACAAGCATAGAAATTTACATAAATGCTTTAGTAAATGAAGCCAAGCTACTGCAGAGCTCTCACTAAAATGGCAAAGCAAAATATATTGTCTATTGTTTCAATAAAAACCTAAGGTTGGACAGCCCTGCGGGCCTACTCTATAAATTCCAGCGGCTCACTATTGCCTCTGAGATAAACCCTTAAACATCTGGTTCCACCTTTCCAGCCTCTTATCTCCCTCTCTAGGGTCCAACCACATTGGTCTTCTTGCTCCTCATGCACAGAACTCGTCTCTTATCTTTGCATGTGCTGACCCTCCGCATTAGCTCTGCAGCGAGAACAGCTTGCCTCCTGCAAGATCCAGCCCAAGACTCGGCCTCTCCAAGAAGCCTGTCATGAACCTTCCCCATACCCCAAAGTGACTTGTGTCCTCTCTCCCTAAGTACGTCATATAGATTTTCTATTGATGCTATGTACACATATATGTGTGCATATATATGAATTATATATGTTATAATATATACATGCATGTGTATATATATTCATGAAAGCCTTCTTGAAGATGAGACTTGGGCTAAGTAATATATATATATATATATATATATATATATATATATATATATGTGTGTGTGTGTGTGTGTGTACATATGTATATGTACATGTGCAGATTTATGAAAGACTTCTTGAAGATGAGGCTTAAGTTGAATACACACACACACAAGCATGTATATTCAGCCCAAGCATCGTGTGTGTGTGTGTGTGTGTGTGTGTGTGTGTGTGTGTGTGTCTGTGTGTGTTATTTTCTCCAACAGAATGTAATGTCCTTGACACCTGCTCACACTGCTTGGATGGGGACCCTCTTGGGTCAGGTTCAATGTCGGGATGAAATGAGGCCCTTGCCAGTCACTGAACATGTAACAAAGGAGGAGGTTAACTTTGCCCTAACACACCAAGAATCTGTACCAAGGATGTGGAGGCACTTGGCCTTGGCTCTGGTCACTAAGTTAGTAGGGTATGGCTACTCCCATGGCACCATGTGGGTCTAAGTGGCCCTGCGCCGCCGTTGGAACTCTTTATGACCAGGAAGCCTTGCTGGGGCCTGAGGCCAGCAAGGTCCCAGGGCAACTCTGATCTATCACAAGTAGGGAGTACCCAACTGCAATCCTTCTGGTAAGATGGACCTCCAGGCTTTACATTTTCCCTGTAGCTGAATCTTCCTCTCTGGGGTGTCTCTCCCAAATAGAATCAGATCTCCTTGAAGGCAGGAACTCCCTGGTTTTCTTTGTGTTCTCAGCACTTATCGCAATGCTTGGCATATAGTAAATGCTTAATAAATTACTCCTCATTCTTGAATCTTGAATCCAATTATTAATTAGACTATCAATATAGTATACTATATTTATATGCATTATATATAAAACATAATATAATATATAATTCAGAATCCTCTACGTGAATTATCCCTACTCTGGGCACCGAGTGAGTCGTGCTATTTTTCTGGGTTGGTAGCAGTCTTCCTTAAAATGAACAGAAGAGCCCATCATATTCTCCTGCCTATTTTAATACCTCCATCTGGCAGCAGATGCAGTAAATGTGAGTGATTCTGTGGCTGTGGAGGAAGAAGAGAGAAAGCCCCCACCCAAACTCAGGGATCCAAAGGCTAGTCCTGATAGTTCCTTCAGGTTTGGGTGATCTGGAGAAGGGAGGGCTGCACTTCTCCAGGCCTACAGAAAACCTAAGTTGAATGGCTTTCTGGCTTTCTCCTTCAGTCTAGAGGAAGGCCCCTCTCTAAAGTATGGTTACAGGTGCTACTTCTGATTTCCTGGATTCTCGGGGGTTCCACACCAGTGACTGGTGGGCTCTGTCACCTTTGTTCCCAGACTGAGCCGTTAGGACTTTGAACATTCTTTGAACATTCTCCTTGGTTGAGATAGCATGAAAGAAGTAAGTGAAAGGAGATTGGCTCTGGGCCTGTCAGCAGAGAGAGGTCTGGCCTTGGTGCCTCTGAGAGAGCTTCTCAAAGTCCAGGAGTTCAGCCTTTGCACAGGAGGCCAGAGCTCACACAAAGGGCAAAAGCTCCACAGTGGCTTTATGGTTTGGACTTTTGACCTCGCTCTCCTGATTCAGTCTCGAGGCTCTGAAGCACATTAACCATGGGGCTGGGCTAATGCTCCCAGGAGGCCACGTATTCAGTCCTTCATTTATTGGGTTATCTTGTGGTCCATGAGATGGACTACTGGAAAGTTGCTGAAGGCCTGGATCAGGCCCTAAGATGTACCCTCTGGAACACAGCTCCTAACGAATTCTCACAGGACTCTAAAAAAAAAAAAATCTATTAATGATTTTTTTTTTTACATTGCTGTCATCTCCTGACACCCCAAAGGTCCTTTTAACAAAGAAATGTGATAAAGGAAAACCCCCAACTCGCTGCCCATGTCTGATAATGTATACCTCCTGCAAGGAAAGTCAATAAATATTTATTAAAAGCGCCTACCTACTATGTGTCAGACACTGGGTAAAGTACTGAGTTGTAGTCTCCTACTTTGCGGCTGAGACAGGCCTGTTGTAGGCTAAGGCTGGTCTGGCAGTTCAGGTTCAGGAATAGAATGAAATGCCACTTGGAGGACATCTAGCAGGTGACAGACAGTTTGCTTAATCATGGCATAGGAAGGATAGCCAGCAAGGACACAGCACCATTTCAGCTGAGTCTGTGTCCTGGTGGCCTGGTACCAAGCCAGAGGGAGGAGATCCTGATGTCTCATTTGCCTTTGTGTTTTGTATTTATGTTAGGAGCCGGAGCCCCCTGGACCAATTAAGGCTCTTTTTTGGGGGGGTGAATTGGGGAGACTGGGTCTTCCTATCTTGCCCAGACTGGGCAAGCAGCTCAGTAGGGTGGGTAGCAGTCACTCATAGGCCGATCCCACTACTGACTGGCACAGAAGCTTTGCCCTGCTCCATTTCTGATCTGGGCTGCTCTGTCCTCGTTAGGCAGTACTGGTGGCCCTCTCCTTCTAGGGACTTGCCCTATTGGTGCCAACTTAGTGCAGACACCTGATCTGCTTCAGCCCAGTTGCAGCTCAGAACTCCTGAGCTCAAGGGATCCACCAGGCTCATTTTCCCAAGGAGCAGGGGTTATAAGTATGCACCACCATACCTGGAAGTCAATGAAGACCTAAGGACAGCTTCTTAGAGAAGGTTAGTCCAACTGGCATGGCTGTGACTCTAGTAGATAAAGCCCTTACCACAAGAGGCGATGGATGGATCACACCTTTTCAGACACAACCAATGCACTGATGATTATAGCCTCCAGACGGGGACCACACCTTTCTTTTTTTTAGATAGCTAAGATGGGGAGTCACATACATTTGATGCAATAAAGTCACCTTTGCATCAGTTCCACAAGGGGAGGTTCCAAGGCAATGGTAGAAATCCTCTAAGAGATGGCTTTGATGGGAGAATGCTACTCCAGTGGGATCAGGATTGAGCCTCCACCACATCACCACACAAAGTGTGGGCACTTCACCAACTGGTGAAGCATGAGAAGGAGAGCACAGGTCACAGTGGTTGCCTACCTGTAAATGGTGGAATTAGGCTCAGCACCTGCTGGCCTCCTGGAGGAGTGGAGGGCGACCACAACCTCTCCTGTTAGGAATTTGGGGTGCGGCTCCTGAAACATAGGGTTAAGAAGACAGATGGCCAGACTATAGGGGTACTAGTAAAACCATAAAGACTGCCCAGATCGGGGTAGTAAGGGCCCTTTGTATTCTACTTCCAGGCTTAAGGGAGCTCCTAAAACTGCTGCTCCACTTTGTCAGTCTCAAGTCATCTAAATCCCAATCTACACACTTGAGAGACTTGGGAGATGAGGACCCCTTGGGCAAGAGGCAAGGTTCTCCTGACTCATGCTGCTCTTATTGTGGAACTATGGGGGAGCTGGAAGCCAAATGCCCAACTTACAATAGCAGTGGGTGGGCCACCAAATACATAAGGGTGTTCTGGACAGTGGTTGCTAGGTTACTAACATATTAAGCAACCTCCAATGAGTCCATCAGGGTCCCTCAATTTTCACTGGGATATCAGGAGATGGACTACTGAGGGAAGGGTCATCTTTGCTTGAGCAGAAGCACAACCCTTTCCAGGTGGCTGTTGTGGTGGTGTAACAACATCGTGGCTAGCAGCTACTGTGGTTGTGTAAAACCAATAACAACCAGCACACAGAAGGCTGCCAACACAGGTTCTTTGATCTGCTTTTCTAAGGAAAGCAACTTTAAAGGGTTAACAATCTCAGTTTAATTAAACTTAGTTCAGGGGGAAACGATCAGCCCCCTGAACTTCAAGGCAAATACAAACAGAAATTACAAACATCAACAGACAGACCTTTTCTGATTCAAATCACAATTCATAGTTAGCAGAGAAGCATTAATATCTGTCTGGGTTATCAAAGCCTGGGGGCAGTTACAATGGCTTGCCCAGGGTCTCAACACTCCTTCCATGAGTGAGCCCCAAAGTCAAACACCAAGCTCCCCTCAATTATATTCTCTTTGGAGCCCTGAGGGCTCTGACTTCACCCAGGCTGCGTGTGAAAGTTCTCTATCTCCAGTGTCACATCACATACAAGTCAATGACTCCTGGTTGCCTCAGTGCTGAGTAATATTCCAAAATAAAGACAGCAAAAGGTTTCCCACCAATTCAAAGAAAGGGGAGACTTGATAGTCTTAGCATTCCCAAAGGGAAGAACAGGGAAAAGTCTGATTGCCTTAACAGGTGGCAAGTCAGGGCGAAGATTGTGGGAATGGACATCGTGAGCTGTTGGAAGTCAGCACCTCTATAGTGACCTCTACACAGGCTGTCACGGTCAGGGCCAAATGGAAAAATAGTTAACACCCAATAATACCAAGTCCAAGGAGAAGCGAAAGCTATTTACGATTTTTTACATTGCTCGTGCTTCCTAATGACACTCCAAAATGTGATGGAGATGAAGGAGGCTAGAATACTTTACTAAATCAGCTTCCCTTATAGTGTCTCTGTGTGGCCAGTGAGGAAGGAAGACAGCAACTGGGGGCTTCAATACTGATGAAAATTCAGAGTCTTGGCTGGTCAATCACACTTTTTGGATTTAAATCTAAATTTTTTGTAATAGAGTGGATCTGGAGAATCCAGATGATTTTAAATTCAATCTGGAACAAGCTATTGACCTTTATTTCTTTGTAGTCTAAGAGACAAGCCCAGAGGCTTATAGGACTCTTCAGGTTTTAGAGAACCTCTGTTCTCCTCCTCAGTATATTGATGGCTCCCATTGACTTGACTCATCCCCAAGACCGTATCTTTCAAGTGATGCTTAAAAAGAGAGAGAAAGAGACAGGAAGGTAGAGGGAGAGAGTTAAGGGGGAGAGGGAGAGATAGAGAGAGGGGGAGGGAGGACAGGGAGAGGGGAAAGGAGGGTTAGGGAATCCAACCTTGACTTGTAGGCAGCAGCACAGGCAGTGATAGAGATACTAGGACAGGCAAATCTGTCTCCGCATTCCTGCCAATGCATTGCCCAGTGGTCAGCCCCATAAAGGCCCTCTGTCCAAGGGTGAGAGTATAGAAGAGGGACTGAGCTTCATGACCATGCCCCTGACTACTAAGACCAGGGTGTCCCACCTCTCTCAGATGCCCCGTCGGAGATTAGTTAGCCTCTAGTCCAGCAGGTTTCTTGGGTCTGGATTCTACCCTGTGAGGATGGCTTGCTCGCAGACATGCTTCCCATCGGCCCTCTTCGGCTTCTCCTTATCCTGTCCCCTTTTTGTCTTGCCGCTGGAAGAGTGAGACTGATGACTTTGTGCGACTCTTGACTCACTGAAGTCCAATTCATGTGCAGTTCATCATTCCATGATGTCATTTGGTTCTCTTCAAAAACAAAGGATGACATCAATTTTTATGTGCTGTGCAATTTCCCTGATCTTTGGAGTTTCTGTCTCTTCAAAGGGCACCATACACCATAGAGAAATTACCATGTTCCATTCAATTAACAGGTGTCCTTGCCCAGGGAGGCCTGATTTGGCTAACTCTTGCCCAGGGAGGGCTTGGGATGCCAAGGTCTCTGAGGCAGGTAGATTATTCTGACAGTTGTCTGAAGAGTGGATTGAAGAAGGGAGAGACTGGAGGCAGGGAGACCCATGAGGAGGCCATTGCAGTAGTCCAGGTTGGAGAGGTGATGAGGGCTTGAACTAGGTTGGTAACAGTGGTACTATCAGGGCCAGGGCAGAGAGGAGAGGGCTAGCAATGAAACTATTTCTGCATTACTATGGTGGGTATAAACTTACCTGGAAGGAAGCAGATCTTTTAGCTGACTCGGTGGCCATCCTGAGTCCCCAAAGCAAAGTAAGGGGAAGTCCTTAATCAGACCTCTGCAGGAGGAGGTAGGCTCTCTGTGGAGGCCTCTAAAGGGGCAGTGTGGGTATCATTGCCTCCCTCTCCCTATTGGGTTCCCTGTGACAGGCTGCTTGCAATAGGTGTTATGACCTCTGAACAATCTTACTACAGCCTATAATAGGAATCAGTTACCATGCTGGGAAGTGGGTGCTGAGGCCCTCGTGTTTCAGGTACTGCTCCTCTTCACCATCTCACTATCACTAATATACATTGTGAGGTTTGTTGCCCTAACCTCTCCTCTGCATCACAGCCTAATGCATTCAGATCTGGGATATGGTCATTCTGAAGCAGAGGTGAAGTTTGGAATATCTCATCTTCATTCCTTTGGGAGGCTATTTATTGTTTGTTCCTTTTTTGGGGGGGGGATGGTGTCCCCTCCTGTGCTATCTACTCCAGGCTTCTTGTATCCCAGAAGTTGTCCAGGGCTGTCGACTACTGGTGATTAATGTCCCTAAGGCCATTTAAGAGGCAGAAAGTCCCCTAGATAATTTTAGGACCTTGCCACCAAGGGGTGGAATGTGGTATGAATAACATCTCCTACATGTCCAGTTAGGAACCATGGCAGCTGGTTCTGTTGGGCAGCTAGAAACTGACCTGGCATGGCAAAGACACCAAGCCCTGCTTGGGAAACCCAAGAAGATTTGGCGAGTCACTTCTGCTCAGGTCGGCACAGAGGGGAAGAGAAGGGAATAAGCTTTTGTAGAGCACCTGATAGGGGACAGTCACTGTGCTAGGTGACATTTGACCCCCACAACCCTGCAAGGTAGGTGCTATCTTTATACGGTCGAGGAAACTGAGGCAAGGTTAGGTGATTTGCCCAGGGTAACACAGCTAGTAAGTGCCTGAGGCCAGGTTCTGAACTCAGGTTTTCTGACTCCAGGCCCAGTATCCTATCCACCATGCCATCAGCACAGGGAGACAGGTCTGTGGACACCGGTGATATAGTTTAGCCAGGAACATCCACCTTGAGAATGCCAGCAAAGGGAGAGGCTGTGTCCTGGGGCAAGATGAGATCTGAGGTTCAGCTCCTAGGGGCCTGACCTTGTTTGTGCAAGGTAGGAGTAGGAACAGGTGTCAAGTGGCAGCCCTGCCACTCAGTGCCTTGTTCTAGCTGGTAGAGCCAGAGGGGATCCAGGAGGGGATCGAGGAGTGGTGATCTCCAGTGAGCATCAATTACAAGTCATAGGATAGGTACTTCACAAGAAGTAAGCAGCAGCTGTGTGGCCCTGACCCCAGGAATGGAGCAGGGTCTCATTTCCAGCCTAATCTAAAGTCTACCACTAAATAACCAGGGCAGGAATCCCAGAGGAAAGGTGAGCCTACAGTTGTCACTCTGCACCAGTAGAGCTTTTCTAGTTGGCTAATAATGGCTGGGTCCAGCAGCAGTTTACTGGAACTTCCAACGAGGGGCAAATCCAAAGGTGTGTTGCTCAGACCCAAACCTAAGTCAGGAACTTGCAGAGCTCAGGCAGAAAGGAAAAATTAGCATCTAATTTGGATCAGACAATTTTAGGAGCACCAAGAGCTTGCAGGACCCCAGCCCACATTGTCCCTCATATCCTGGAATCACACAACACTCAGCACCCCAGGGAAGCAGCAGAAGGATAAAGTCTCAAGTCAGGAAGCTGGCTGAAATAATAAGTAAACAAAAAAAGAATTCCATAATAGAAAGCTATCATGGTGACAGGGCCACTCAAGACACAAACCCAGAAAAGAGAATGACATCAAAACACCTACAAGGAAAGCCTTGAAGAAAAAACATAGCTTGAGAACAGTTCACTGAGAATTCCTGGAAGAGATAAAGCAAAACTAAAAGAATAGTTTAAAATGGTTTTTCATAAACGAAAAGAGACTGCTTGAAGAAAAGAAATGGAAAAGAAAAGAGAGGTATGGAAGAATGAATTAGAAATGGAATTGATGCTGTGGCACAATTACAAAAACTCGTCCAACAAAAAAAAAAAAAAACACAGCTTGAGCAAAAATTCAACCAGAATTCCTAGAAGGGATGAAGCAAGAGTTTAAAAATTAAATCAGAAAATTGGAATGGACCAAATAAAAGATAATGATTCCATTAGACAAGAAATATAAAAACAAGACAAAAGAACAAAAACAGAAGAAAATGTAAGTATCTCATAGTAAAAACAACTGACCTGGAAAACAGATTAAAGAGAGATAATCATCACACTACCTGAAAGCCATGATGCAAAGAACTGAGACATTATGTTTCATAAGTTGCTTAAAAAACATATAGTTAAACGTTTATTATCCACTTCATCTTTGTTTTTTGAGAGATTAGGCCAACCTTCACGACAGCTGAAAAATCCCATTTGAAGCCAGCATTTTGCCAACCTTTTTGCCTTAAAAATAATCATCAGTTTGTTTTTTTTTTTCCTTGAGGAGCGTGTGCATCAGGGTCTAAATAAGAATAATACAGAACAGAAGGAAAACAAACTCAGTGTGTAAAGTCTTATGAAGCCTTTTCCTGAATGTGAGAACCCCAACATTTATCAGAGAACAATCTTGGCACCTTTGTGGCCATTGAAATTTAACCAAAGGTGGCTCAGAGGCTCTCCTGGTGCCAGCTGTGAATGTCAACAGTCTTCACAAAGATACTATATGAAACACACAGTCTCTCCACTGGCCTTGTTCTGGCTCCCCCATGAACAGACCCTAATCTCTGCCAAAAACATTAGCTTTGGGAATGAAGGAAAACACGCAACCGACAGGAGGGACCAGCTGGCAAACATGTTAATTCCCTACCACCCCTGGCATGAAGCACACATTCGAAAATGAACTCTTTTGGCTTTAACCATGGGAAACCCAGCAGAAAACAGACATTTGTGGTATGCAGATGCAATCTGACAACTTCGTAGTAATGCTGCACTGGGGCTTGAAACTGCAAAAATACCAAGAAAGCCCGGGAAAGTGATTTTGCCAATACACTCCATGTACTGCTACCCAGCACGGACACAGCAGGCTTGGGGGAGAGAAGCATTTATCCTCACCCAGAGTTCTCCAGGGACATTTTCCCATGGCAAGAATGCCAATATATGGATTATAATCCTCCACGTTTTGGGGGTAGGAGGTATTGATAGCGGGACTGAGACTAAAAGGGCAGGGGGGCATTTCACCATATCCAGCAGATTACTTTGGCTTCTTTTGTGCGTGTGTGTCTGCGTGTGGAGTTATGAGGGGGTGGCAGGATGCAGAGAGGTCATGGTTAGGTGCCTCTCAAATATAACACTAGGTACAGTTTGTTTACCAAATGACAATATGCGTCAAGATGCTGTCCACAAATGTGGTTAATATTTTTAAAAATATCTCATTTTCATTGAGACCACTAAATGTCCAGGAGGTTGAATGCCACACAAGAAGCCATTATTCCCCTGATGCTATTCACACTTTCCAAGTTTCCCTGCTTTGGGATGCTCTTCAGTCACTCGTCCCTGCACTCCCTAGTCCCAGGGGTCCTCATCTTCTGACCCGCCAGAGAGTGTACAAACTCTAACCCTCCTGGCCCAGAGAACTGGAATCAAACGAACACTCCAAGGAACTCAGGAAAGGTGGTGTCACTGGAGAGCCTTTTGGTCCCTTCAACATCCTCATGACCACTTCCTTGACCCACACCCCCTTCCTTGGCCACCACTCTTAAGTGTTGGGGTTGTCTTTTGGCTTGCATCCCTAGCACTTACCCCATTAATACGTTTTCATTCTTTTGAGACCAGTCCATGTCATTGCCCATTGCTACCAAAGCTTAGAGGGAGTACCTGGAGTGGGGGAACTTCCAGGGTGGAAACTCCCTTGGTTGCAGAGCAGCACCGCAATGGATAGGCTTTGAGAGTTGTTTGGGGGGCACTGATGTTTGGTTTGGTGATGTGCCAGTGGGCATAGAGCCAGCATGAATCTGTCAGGGGCAGGACCTAAACCCTGGCCCTCTATCCACCATGCCACACTGCTTTTCTGGGACACATCTGTAGCGTTAATAAACTCCAGCGGGCTTGGTTACAAATAGCAAACTATTACCTGGGCCCCTAAGGACCTACTTTTGAAAGTTAAATGATGACTACAGCTAGTAGCACATTACTTTGTGGTTGACCACTTAAATAGCAGACTTACATGAAGCAACTAACCCTTAACGTGAAGCCCGGAGAACTTATGTGCTCATTCGGGAAGCTGGTGCCGGAACGAGGCAAGGCAAGTTCTATCTCCCAACCTCCTTGTCTAGTTCCACATTAGCCCCAACTGCACTCTGAATACAGACCTGTGTGTGCAGACCCATACGTGTACACATCTATACATTTATATCAATGCCTTGTCTGATCGTAACATAGACAAAAAACAATTCACCAAATGTGCGTACATTTTCTTGAACTCGGTCCCCCATTTTTTTGTCTTTACTCCCAAAGCATCCCACCCATTCACGGAAGGTTATTCTGCCTGACACCCGTTATCATCTGTCAATTATTCCACAGTAGGAGCTCAGGTGAGCGCTCCTACACGCACCTTCTGGGATATAGACACTTACGACCTCCAGGCAGCCATCAGACGACTCTAATCATTTGTCCGCATGACTTCCAACCATTGCTCCTGGTCCTTGTATCAAGGGTCAAAGACTGTCTGAAGTCGACAATCCTTCGTTCTACAGCAGTCATCCCGTTCCGTCCGTCTCCTCTTTTGCACGACGAACATTCTCAGGTCCCTTAACTGATCCCTGGTGATGTGGTTTTGCCTCGTCATTTATGTGACCATCCCAAGGATGTTTGCTGTTGTTTCAGCACTGGTCTTTCGGATGCTAGAATAAATCTTAATAAAGGCTCCTTACGCAGTGATGACCGGCAGCTATTAAGAGGTGCCCGAGTGTTATTTCCCTGCACTATCAAAGCTATCATTAGCCCCAGATAACCAACATGTATATAGCGATTTAAGGTTTGCAAAGAACTATATGCATTGATCTTTTAACAGTAAAATGCCTATTATGGTCCAAGCAGCAGCACTGGGGCAAACCCAACGATTCCACCTGCCGGCTGTGCCTGGCTTTAGAGGCCTTCTCACTCATTTTGGACAAGCAGATCTAGCAATACTAGCTTTTGGTCTCCTTGCCATTTTTGAGTTCCACTT
Organism: Trichosurus vulpecula; assembly: GCF_011100635.1. Lineage (NCBI taxonomy): Eukaryota > Metazoa > Chordata > Mammalia > Diprotodontia > Phalangeridae > Trichosurus > Trichosurus vulpecula. The sequence goes on along the minus strand of NC_050578.1, from coordinate 132,721,437 downwards.
CAGGCTCACGGCTTGGCACACCCAGGACTTGTTGCTTCTTCCCTTTTGCCACTCATTCTTCTGGTGACCTCATTATTCCCTCAAATGGAAAGATTCATCATGCCAAATAATACTGCCAGGGTTTTTATTCTCCAGAGCACAATTCTTTAACTATTTGGGGGAAAAGCAAAGCTTAGGCGAGGCTTTAAAAAGAGACAAGGAGTTATTTTCCTGCTGGGAACAGACCCAGAAAGCTTAGGGGCCTATAATTCTATCAGCAATGGTGGAGGGAGGAGGGATGAAGGGAAAGGCGGGTCTTTTCTTTCTCCCCACTCACTATTTTGACTGAAGTACAGGTGGCAGGGGCACGCCCAGACTGGCTTTGGGTAGAAATAGAATTGCACTTAGAAGAATGAATCCAGACCTTGGCCAGGCTCAGATGCTTCCCTCATCTTACTCTTATTTCCCAGGCTAGTCTCTTAAAAAACCAGAACCCAGATCTACCTCTGTGGGAACTTCATGAAACAGCATCATCAAACGTCTCGCTATGACTAAGCTAGACTGATGCTCAGCCTTCTTCTAAAGGATGGGGCAAAAACCATAGGGCTGAGGAGAGGAAATGCCCATCACTTTACACTGACTGCTGAGGAAGAATATTCCGAGATGAGCAACACATTTAACTGAAGTCCAGAGTGTTATCTACAGAACACTGTTTATTTCAAATTCAAACACAAATTGCTTTTGTTCTCAACAAACTGTGTAATTTTTTCTTTTGCTGCATCAAGTTTAAAATGGAAGTAGTCACAAGTGCAGATTTACTATGAACTTTGGGCTCAAGTGATCCATATATCAATTTGTGACAGAAATCTATCTTAACATTTTTTTTTCCTAGAAAATGTCTTACATAAACACACACACAGCATCCACCAACATTTTTCAGTCCTAGCACAAATTAGTCTGAGGTTCAACTGTTTTGTACAAAACATTCCAAAACTGGATACAGAACATAGTAGTTCATGTCCATTAGAGCTCAATTTATTGCAGTTTTAGTGTTTGCCTCTTTGAGACTGCTTCTGAATACATCGAGTCTGTACAACAGAAAGAAGTCATCTCATTAATTGGTGACTTTTTAAAGATGATCGCTTTTCTGGGGCAACTTGTCACCTAGCTGACGAACTAAGCAGTCCTAATGAAGTCCAATGACTAGACAGAAAATGGGCTTTTTCAATCTGGGTGTGTGAGAATTTCATGAACGATGGGGGAATATTTCCTTTTCTATCATATTTTCAATTATTGCTACCTGGAGTGCCTTCACTGTGTATTACTGGTTGATGTCATCAAACATAGAGGGAAGTAGGTATGTTTTAATAAACCAGTTCTTACCTGAATCACCTCAGATTTTTCTTGAGAATTCATGAAGTTCCAGTGGATGTGGTACCAACAGCTAACAATGCCAACTTTTTATGACTAAGAGTTTTCCTTATCCTCAGCTGATAGCACAAACCTGGCCAACAAAAGCCTAACTCAGACTTACACTCTGTATATAAAGTTCAACTCAAACTTATTTTGGTTTATTGTACATGCTTTATTAAAATGGCATTTATATTTACAACATCTGCAGAAGCAGCCCCTTCCGAGGCTCTCTCTCACACACTCACACACGCACACGCATGCACTCTCACTAAGACAGACACACCTGCAGACACCCAGCCACACAATCCCCCTGCACACTCACACCATCAGGAGATGCAAGGGCTGGGCTCCCATGGTTAGGCAGCTGCTTGGGGGATAGGGAGGTTCCTTTTTGTTTGTTTTCAATTAAAAAAAAAAAAGATCATGGAGGGTGTATTTGGCCATTGCAATGCTAATTATAAGTTCATGTACATTAACAGATACGGCAGTAACACTGAATATCCCTTTTACATTCTATGCACACAGAATGACATCAAGGTTTCCAGTCAACACAACATTCTCAGCTTCAGTCTCAACGCTGCTTGTAGTGACTTCTGACATCACAGGTGGGGTTCTCCTTAAAACAATCCAAGTACACCTAAATGAAATAAGGCACAATTCATGTTGATTTGATTTGAAGAAAGGGGTAAAGACTGGCTTCGGGGTTCTTGATGCTGGGAAATTAGTTTTGACATAAATCCACCTGGGAAAAGGACAACCTGATAACCCCCTTCTAATCTGTCAAGGTTTCTTAGGACTGAAGTGTTGTTTTCATTTATGTGTTTATTTATTTATTTTTTTTTGCCAGAGCTAGTAACACCTCTATGACAAAAGTTTGGAAATTCACATTTTAATGTTTCAGTAGGCCAACTACTCAAACGGATGGATGTACACAAGAGTTTTCCCTCAAGGCTGAAACAAAAATACAGCACATAAGAACCATATCCATGCTGTTTTTCAGAGAGACCGGCACAATTCTAGAGCAGCAAATGCTACTAGGTGTCTGTGATTCACCAGAGAGGGACAGCTGGGTGGTTTTGTTACACCTTCTAGAATCCCTGCCCCCGTCTCTTCAGTGACGCAGCCGCACTGGATGCCACAAACAACTCCAACAAATGTTTGGCAGCACGGATGATGTCTAGCAGTCAGAGCTCTGGAGCAAGACCACACATTTTCTTGTACAAAATCTGTTGAAAGTTTTGTTTTTTTTCTCGCAGCAGATGAACCAAACCCAAAGATGCAGGACATTCTGTGAAAGGGAATTAAAAGAGGTTGCAGTTCTGAAGGCCCCTGACTTTGGTTGTTTACCAAGTTCAATCCTGTTTATTGTGATCCTTGGTATCTTCTTCATCTGTATATTCTGATGGTTCCTCCCCTGGTTTTAGGAGTCTGCCGACATAATCGTATTTTTCTGGAAGAGACAGGAAAAGACCATCAGCAGCCTAGCCATCAGTTTCTGTTTGCTACATCGCTACAGAAGGGGAAAATCATGTCTCCTCCACCAGAGTAAGTTACTTCCTTATCATTCACTGAGGTTGCTAATTATTTAAGTGAACAGCTTGCCGCTCAAAATAAAATGTGAAAGCTGATGAAGCTTGGGAAGCTCCTTTTAGCAGGAAGCCCTATATTTTGCCAAAGAGAAACATGATCTCAAAATTCTTTAATGCCACTAATCCAGAAGAGTTATTTAAATTATGTAAAAAACTAGAGATTTGGGTGATCCCATGGCCCCCTGGAGAAGATAGTCTCTTTCCCTCTCTCTCATGTGTGCGCACACACATCTGAGCCATGCTGGGGCTCCAGAAACTCATTCCTTCTCACTATGAAGACATCCTGAATTCTTAATAGACACAATAGTATAAGGGCTGGATGGAAGTGGACAGGAGGCAAGGAGAGCTGTCTAAAAGGGTTCAGAAAGCAGGACCTTCCCAATATATGCTAGAGGGTATAATAAAGTTTTTTAAAAATTGAATTTTAATTATAATTAAATTATATGTCAATATTAGTAAACAACAGTTTGAATAACAAAGCAATCTCTGGGATTTTAGACAAAGGAGTATTTGCCCAGAGCTTCTACATTCTCAGAGTGACACACTACCATTTAGAAATCAGATTTGAAGACTCTTTTGAATACCATAAGTGGCAAAAGTATGTATCTGACTTCCTTATAAATATTAAAATATATCAATATCAGAAAATTAGAATCATACTGAAAAACATACCTTTGGGCTTTAGAAGAAAGTAAATGAAAAGTAAAATATTATTTCCTAATGATGGAGTAAGTAATGATATGATGGAAGTATCTGTTCTGTATTCTCCCATACACTCCCGCCCACCCACCACTAGTACCTTTAAACTGCATTTCCCACTCTCTAACACTTTCCATCTGTACAGCATTCAAGTCTGAGAGATCATCGTATTCGTCTTTGAGCGCCTCTTTATCTAGGCAGAATGTTGCTAGTCCTCTGGAGGCATCTCTACCAGCAAATATTCCATATGGTCCCACTGAAGAGAAAAAGAAAATTATTATTTTTAAAATTTGTTCTCTTAGGCTGAGTCATATTTTAAAAGATCTGGCAGGAAGATATGGAAGAGAGACACCACCATATGACCTGTGCTTTGGTGCACAGATAGACAACCCTTATTTCCAAAGCCTCTACTGGAGAAGTATAAAATGATACTAGCTGAGGTTGCTATGCTTATTCTAGTTAAAGCCAGTAGGTTCACATAGTAAAAAGTTTGTTTTATGATCAAAGTTAAACTGTATTCTCATAAAACTGTATCTATGTTATTTCAGATTCTTAAAATTTTGTCTTTCAAAAACGAAAGAAAAGTTTCCCATGTAAGGCAATGGGGAATGATATACATACACACATCAGATATATGTATCTGTGTAACCCTGAGGATCCAACTCTTTGCGACTTGGTTGTTTGTTTTAGGACAGAAATTCCAGATTTTGCTTGTGTATTTCCATAATATTTCACTGTAAACTTACTAGCAATAAAAAGGTGGTATTTAAGTATCAAGAATCATCTCTTCTGTCTCTTGACCACTCCTCACCTATGTGCATTCACACCATTCTAGGTGGCATGTCCTTACATTCAAATCAGTTTCCAAAATTTGAAAAGAGACCTTGGGAGTCATTGTATCTAACCTGACAAATCCCCTCTCCATTATCTCTAACAAGTGGCCATCCAGCTTGTTCCTGGAACGCTCCTGAGGGACGGGCTTCACTGTTTCAGGAGGAATCTTATTTCATTTTCAGACTGCTCCAAGTCATTAGAAAAAACAAATTCTCACAAATGAGCTGAAGTTGGTCTCCCTATATCTGTCTATAGATTCTAGTTCCTTTTTTCTTGTGTCACCCTCTTCCACATGACACAGCTTCAAACATCTAAAAATCCCACCCTAAGTTCTATTCTTATGACCAAACATCCCAAGTTTCTTCAATCAATCCTGACATGACACAATTTCTATCTCCCAGACGTGCTCATTTATCAACATTCCATCTAAAACATGGCGACCAGAATGGAATACTCCTCCAGGAATGGTCCAATCAACGCCAAATCCGGGGGCTATCGGCTCCCTTTAGACTTGTATTCAGCATTCTGGCCATCACGTGACGTCCCTAGCCCCATGGGGTATCAGTAAGTTGCCAACATGAGTCTGTAGTCACATCTCCCAAGCTTGCATGACAAGGTTAAATTTTATCTAACCAACTGCTAAACTTTTAGTCATCACTATTGTCTTTTTGGATCTTCATTTGTTATTTGTAATATCAAGACAGCTTTGAGTATTCTGTAACATGGGCAACAAGCATGCCATCATGTGGACAGAATGGGGCCATGACCATCCTGCTCCACAGCTCAGAAAGCCTTCGGTGGTTTCCTCAGCATGGTACCCAAGGTCCCCCCATGCCCCCACCCGCCGCACCCGCCTCTGCAACACTGAATACCTGACGTACTCAGTGGTTTTCAACCAGTAATGACTTTAATTCAATAGAGTTGTATTTTTTGGTCTCTTTCCTCAAGGGAGGAACTTTCTCATAACACCAATACTCCACAGTCCAAGTGGCCTGCACCACATATCACCCAGACCAGGGGTGGGGAACCTGCAGCCTTGAGGCCACATGTGGCCTTCTAGGTCCTTGGGTGTGGCCTCTTGATTGAGTCCAAGTTTTACAGATCAAATCCTTTTATTAAGGGGATCTGTTCTGTGAAGTCTGGATTTAGTCAAAGGGCCGCACTTGGGGATCCAGAGGGCCACCTGTGGCCTCGAGGCTGCAGGTTCCCCACCCCTGAGCCATCTTCTTTATCCTTCGCTGATTCTCCTTAGCCAAACTTCCCATTTGGGAGCTCCCCTAGGATGCTGTGCCCTTCTCTTACATTTCTTATTATGCTCTGCCCGTATTCACAGCTATTTTGTGACTATATTTGTGCATGAGTTTTAATGAATATAAAATTTAATTCACTTTTAGTTTCCCAGAATCTTCTTTGTTAGTGTGAACTGTTCCACTTTTTCTTTGCAAAGGTCTTTCCATATTTCTTTGTATTCTTCATATGTGGATATTATTTGCATTGAGACATTTCATTATGTTTATGTACCACAGTTTGTTCAACCATTCCTAAGTAATTAGGAATTTAGGTCACTTATTCTTTTGCACGACAAAAGGAAAAAAAAAAGCTTAAAAATCACTTGTAAGACAAATATGAAAAACAACCCTGAGGTTTCGCTTCATATCCACCAAACCAACAAACACAAAAGATGAAATGGCAGAACTGAACTGATGAATTCTGCAACCAATCTGGAAAATAGTTTGGAACTATAACCAAAAAAGCCACTAAGCCATACATATCCTTTGACCAAGGAACACCATCACCATATACCTTACAGCAGTTAGGTGGCTGGGCAGATACAGCTCACAGCCTGAAATCATTAGACCTGAGTTCAAATCTGCCTTCAGATACTCACTAGCTGTGTGACCCTAGGCAAGTCACTTAGCCTCCCTCATGCCTTAATCCACTGGAGAAGGAAATGGCAAACTACTCTAGTATTCTACCAAGAAAACCCCACACGGGGTCACAAAGAGTCAGACACAACCGGACAACAATACCTCAAAGAGATTAAAAAAAAAAGGGGGTGGGGGTAATAAGACCCGCATGTCTAATCTGTATAGCAACACTTTGTTGTAGCAAAGAACTATAGCAAGAACCTGGGTACCCATCACCTGGGGAATGGCTCAACAAAACTATAAATAATTCAGAGAAAAGTAGTTGCAGTTCTATGAAGTGAATGAACAAGGCTAACACAGAAGAACAACATGGTAATAGTGGCTAACACTTTATATCAAATTTAAGTTTGAAAGCACTCTATAAACATCGTATGTGATCCCCACAACAACCTCGGGGAGGTAAGTGCTGTTATTATCTCAATTTCACAGATGGAGAAACTGAGGCAGATGGGGAACACTACTAGCTTGCATCTGTTAGCAATGGGCAAGTTTCTCTACAATTAAAACAAACTTGGTTCAATCAACACCAGAGGCTTTTCTGTCTGCGGTGTGCTGGGGACCAAACAGAAAGCCAGCCACCTTTGGCCCCTCAGGTGCTTGTTCCACGATCCTGATAGAATTTGGTGGTTTTGATCATTATAATAACAATTCTATGCCTGTGAGAATGCAGCCTCAAAACTGTTTTAATTTGCATGTGATTGAGTTTGAACATTTAAAAAATGATCAATTTACATTTCCTTTTTGGAAATTATCTGTACACGTATTAGAAAACAGGTGGTACTAGTCTAACTCTAACACAGTTTATTATCAAGTTTAGACGTCAAGACTTTATCATAGTTACAGTATTTTTCTCAGTCTAGTGAGTTTCTTTAACCACATGTATTGAACCTGTTTTTGTGATAGGCACACCCACCTTATCTATAACTTACTCTCTCTGCTTAATTCATTTCTTTATCACAATTCTTTCAGATTTTCATAGTTTTTTTTTTAAATATTTAAAACTATTAGTGAATTGGAATTCCCTTTAATATTTCCCCTTAAGGACAACTAGGAAGGCCCAAGTTCAAATCCAGCCCTAGACTTTCACCATCTAGGCAAATCACTGAACTCTGCCTGATTTTCCTCATCTGTAAAATGGGTATAATAGCCCTACCTCCTGGGATGGTTGTGCAGATCACAAGATGACTGTAAAGCCCTCAGCACAGTGCTGGCACACAGGAAGTGCTCTATAAATGCTGGCCATTATTACATATGGCGGGGCTCTGGGCATAATGAAACCACCTCCCTATCGCAAGCACACTTATCTGGGAAGTAATGAAACTTTCCCTAGCTGTGTCTTATCAAATTAAAATCTTTTTTACATCTGGGTGGATAACCACCACCTTTTCTCTGCCTGCTATGAGATGGTTTTAACGCCTGTGAGTTTCCATGTGTGTTCACCAGCTTTATGGTGTTCTGTCTCCTGGATGAGGAGCAGCAGAGTGAAAAGGGAGCTGGGTTTGGAAATGGGGGCTCGGCTCTTACCGCCTGGGTGAGTAACCAACACGCCTCCCCTCCCGAGGCCTTGTGTCTCCTCACTGGTAAAAATGAGCAAGGCAAACCATAAATTCCTAGGTATCGTCCAGTTTTAGATCTCAGCCAGACCCCTCTGTGCTTGCTGGTTAGGATGAGCAGAAGGCTGCTCACTTGAAGGTTCTCTCCCAAGGTCTCTTACATGCACATGTCATTCAACAACAACCACCTTTGTCTGCTTATCATAAATCAAGTGTGGCACACAAAGGGGATATGGGCGCTCACAAGCACTGCTGCTATCATGGAAAATGTCTGAATCCAAAGGAAAGAGGAAATCGCTACACGATTTCTTCCAGATGCTCCTTGAATATTATCTTTACTATATTGATCCAATCTATCCATGAACATTCAATCACTCCAAGTGTTTAGGTCTTCTTTTACTTCACTCATTATACAGTTATCCCTTCCACATTGTGACTTTCCCCATAGTGGTTTTGCTATTTTGCAGTCTGGCATAAGAAATTAGATGGGAATATTTTGGGAGTTTTGTGGAAGCCGCAGACGACACAGAACAAGCTTAGAAACTCAGAAATGCGTAATACATGTAGAGTACTGTGTAATATTAAACCAAATTTTACAACAAGGCACTGTAAACACTTCATAAAAGAAAAAAATTCAGATTTCTTCTCTGGCACGAAGGGGTGGGGAGGTGTCAAAAAAATTTTATGCAGATTTTCCAGATCTCAAGGGTGCCATGCTCCTAACATCTGCAATGTGGAATGTAGTTTTATAGCTGTCCCTATGAAGGGCAGGTGTACCTAGGGAATTCAATTCCCAAACAGCTGATTGTTTTGATGTTTATAAACAAATAAAACCATTTTTCATACAAGAATGGAGATATCTGTGGATTAATAATTTCCTAGAGCCTTGTTGAACTCACTCGCTGTCTTGATATTTTTGGTGGAGGTAGGGGAATTTTTTAGATATACTAAGTAATTTGCAAACAAACTTTCATTTTTGAAGCTAATCCTAGTTTTTTTTTTTTACTGTTTACTACAATTGCTATCATTTCCAATACAATCATTTTAACTGCTATTTACATAACACTTTAAAGTATGAAGAATGCTTGGCCTCATTTGAATGTCATCACAACAATCTGGAGGTGGGTGGGTCCTACAAGCATGATTCCATTTCAGAAAAGTGAAGTGGCCCATGGAGCTGGTGTCCAAGGAATCTTCTGGAGCCAGGGTTTTGGACTCTAGCTTCAGCATTCTACCACTATGTTACTTGTATGTTAAATACAAGTGGTTAAAGCAGACATACTTGTCTGGTTCTAGTTTTCAGCAGGAATTTTTAATGTTTCTCTATTTTGTCTGTTTTTACTTTTGCTCAGAGATAATATAAAGTACCTGGTCTTGAGATCTGTAATCCCCCAAAAGTCTTCTGGTCCACAGACATGGGAAAAACCAAATGGATGAAGAATGCTTTATTCCCCAGATTTCAACATGCATCTGAATAAAATGCCAAAGCTCAGCCAGCAGTACGTATATGGGACAAATGACTGCCAGGCTGGGCCCAGAGCTGACAAGAAGAACGGGCAGGATTACTTTTCGGAAACTTCAAAGCTGACTCTCAAACCTCCCATACAGCAAACAGCCATCTTTCAATACAAACATTACATGGTGTTGCTGTATGACAACAAGACCTGAAGCATCACTGTTTCTGAAGAGCTAAAGAAGGGTTTACTGTGAGGGCAGATGTAGAACCTATATTCAATTACATGCTGCCGGGGGGGGGAGAGGGAGGGAGAGAAAATTGAGAACTCAAAGACTTGTGGAACACTAAAAATAAAAAATAAATTAAAAAAAAAAAAAGATCTAAAGAAGGGCATGGGCCTCACCCTGGCAACGACAGAAAAGTGCACAGTATGCAACGGATGTACCATCTAACCAATGAGAAGCTCTTAGGATTAGGTGGAAAGCATGTCTTTTAAGTGTTCCCTGTCAGAAAAAGAAGACAGAGTAGGCATGTGGCATGAGCAGGGATGGCAGCCAGAGGGCCAAGAGGGCTTCACCAATAGCCCTGACATGTCACAAAGAACTGCAGGCCTCAAGCACAGGTGGTGGGTGGGAGAAAGAGTAAGCATGGATGGTTTGCTATCTGCCCAAATGAAGAACTGGCCAATCAATGAGATCACAGTACTTGAGTGGTGAGGGAAAATTCCTCTGCAACGTAGGAATCTATATTCTTGCTCTTCTTATAACTAAACGAATGCTCAATTTTATGAAAGGCTTTTACCCTTTAATGAAGAAATCCTGAGGTTTGGTGGTTTGTTTATGTTACGCTGATAGTTTTTTTTATGTTGAAACAGTGTTGTGCGTGTGGTGTAAACCCTGTTTGTTACTACTTATGATGACTAATTTCTTTGAAATGTACTGTATGTCTCAAAGCGGTAGCAGGGGCCGTGAAGAGCTCCGCTTTCAAAGTCAGCTCCGACAAGCTTTAGCGGTTACGAACTCGGGCAATTCACTGTCACCTTGCCGATCCCCAATTTCTTTCTTTAAAATAGGGGAAAGAACGCTTGCCATTCTTACACCTCAAAGGGATGAGAGTAAACCTTAAAGTGTGAAACAAGAACATCGGGGTAGCAGTATTCTATTCCGTTAGCTAATTATTCAGTATTTTGCATTCAGATGATGAAGGCAATTCCTCTGATTTCCTTAAAGGATTTCATCAAGGAGACTAGTCACACGGGGAGGGGGGAGGTAACCTCTGGATGGCAGAGGTGCTGCACTGGCATCCTCATTGTGAAGAAAGCCTGAGGCAGGCTGGGCAGACCTGCCACATACTGTGGAGAAGCATGGACATAAGTAGATAGGCTGCAATCTGCATCGTTAAAGAGAAAATTCACATCCGTGGGTCCATAGTTCTGTGTGACTATCTGAGCATCTTTTCCAGGTTTTAAAATCAAAACTATTTAAGTCATAAAAGGCAGTAGTAATGTGTCTGCAGTTAGGAATAATCTATGTAATCTACAAATGACTGGCTTCTGCAGAGACAATCCATATCTGATTTGGGCCAGGGTAGTCTGCGGTTTTTAGTGAATGATATAATCACTTGTCCTGCTCCTTTTGCTTGTCACTCACTTCCTTAAATGATTTTCTGTTGCAGACTTTGTTTCCACTGTGAAATGCCCAGTTTCCATGGTTGCTGTGCTTGCGGCCAATCACTTTCCTTCAAGCTCTCTGATTTGTTAGTGAAGAGTTACGTTGATTTTACTTTGTTCACTCCTTTTTCATGAATCATTTTCTAACTGAAGACTTTTTAATCCGCTAATGATTTGCCAATTTCAGTACCTGACTTTTATCTATCATTTCAACTGCTTTTTCACGTTTTAGTCTACTTGTTCCCATTAAACTCTTCATCAATGGGTTTGTACTTGGACTTTGCTCGTTCCTTTCTCGTGTCCTGAGGTACATTTACTTCATCTGTTTTCTTTTAACATAGGCAATTTAGTAAAATTAACTGGCACTATTTAGTACTGTTACTTAGCCTCTGCCTGCCTCAGTTTCTTCATCTATTAAAATGGGGATAATGATAGCAACTACTTCCCAGGGCTGTTATGACAATTAAATGAAAGTATATTTGTAAAGTGCCTGTGGCACATAGTAGGCTCTATACTCACGCTATATATTGTCACTGATTCAAATGGTTCTTCCCTGTATTTCTTCTTTAACCTAATCGTTGTTTATTGGATTATTTTCCAGTTTCTAGGTAACCTGGTGTCTTTTATTCATATTGCCATTTATTTTATTTCACTGTAGTCTGAAAACACTGTCCTCAGTTTCTCCACTTTCTGAACTCACACCGGGCTTTCCCTGACCTGATCAAATTTTTTGAGGATTCCAGGAGCCCTCTGAAGAGTTTGGATTTCGGATAATTATGATTAAGATTTTTCCATCCTGGGTCCTATGCACTCTTTCAATATGTAAAGGTTTGCTTGATACGGTACACTTCGTAATGTTTTCCCAATTACATTAACCAAATATGGTGGATATCTAGTCCCTTATACTGGAAAGTTTATTATTAAATTAGTAGAGGATAATAGGAGCACAATTTAGACCTGTACTCTGTGATCTCAGAAATAGAAATTTTTCCAATTTATGAATCTATTTTTCCAAAACTCAACAAGGCAGGTGGCCTAATGGAGTATGTTTTGAAGTGAGACTCTGTTAAAACTATAAACAGTTTATGAAAAGCAGATGACTCTCTACCATGGGTGGGGAAACCTGTGGCCTCAAGGCCACATGTGGCCCGGCCCTCTAGGTCCTTGGGTTTGGCCTTTTGATTGAGTGCAAGTTTCAGAGAACAAATCCTTTTATTAAGAGGCCACACGTGGCCACGAGGAAGAAGGTTCCCTACCCCTCCTCAGACTGTAAGGCCTGTGTATCATAGGGCAACATAAAGCCAACAGTGTCATTCATTCATTTACATACGCTATTCACATCATCAATTCACAAACTGTGTTAAGGATGGGGTACGGTTAGGTAAGACATGGTCACTACTGCTACCCTTTCAGGGAGCCAAATGATTTGGAAACGGGGGAAATGACACTGACAAATATTCATAATCTCACACTGCACACAGCAACATACCTACTCTCTGATGATTCGTCATTATGGTGTGGAGAATTTTTGATGGCCACGTTAACAAGATGTACAAGTTTTGGCAGGTCCTACCTCAGTGGGAAAGGCTTGGCATTATGGTCTTCCCAAGTTTAAGACCAATTAGTTTCACAGTAGTTAAATGCCACAGAACTGGCAATCAGATTATTTTGGCCTTGGTAACTAAAGACCACTTAACTAAAGAATGGAGGGCTTGTGATTTATTTTGGTATCTGATACCTATAATGATAAAATTAATGCTCTTCAGGAAACAATTAGTGAGAGAATCACAAAATGGTATCAATCAGCACTGGTTAAGAGCTTACTATGTGCTGGTCACTCACTCGCTAGGATACAAAGACATAACGGGGGGGGGGGGGAGGGATGGAGGAGAGAAGGAGGAGCAGGAATAGAGGATGATAGTAATT